>NC_133328.1:103226407-103923907 GCF_042186555.1 Aquarana catesbeiana
TCAAAAAACAGTTCTTGAAAGTTGTGAACCCAATTGTTCCCACCATCCAGGTGTGCCCTAGCAGCTCACCTTAAACAAAGACCACAACAGGTCTAGTGGCACACTGCTCTACTGACACCGTCTACTACCCCCACTCCCAATCATGGTGAAAAACAAAAAAACATTTTTTTTAAATAATTAAAAAAATAACATTGTAAAAAAAAATAATAATAACAATAAAGAATTACTGACACCGTCCACTGCCCTACTGACACCATCCTGCACATACTACATACCGCTGTGTACACACCACACTCCTCACATGCACATTATACCCACCTACATAAACTCCGCACTCCTCTCCTGCACATACTACCCACCGGCATACACTCCGCACTGTACAGTCCCTATTTAACATTACTACATTCTTCACTATGTAAGTCATCTCAGACTCTATAAAACCACACCCCATTTAAGCCACTCTCAATATGTAGCACAGTTTAAGCCACGCCCACCTCCCTGAAATTAGTTTTTGCAGGTTGAGATGTCTGCAATTAAAGAAAATCCTTACAGACAGCAGGGAGCAATGATAAAAATTCAGCCACAGTGACTCCTGTGGGGGGATGACTAGTATACAACATAACTGAACCAGAACTTGCAGCAGACTTGCAGAATGTTTGCAAAGAAAGTTGATCTGGAGTCATGCAATGCGGACTTGCAGCAATTGTACAACAGACTTGTGAAGCTTGGCAAGTCTAGCAAGAGCTTAGCAAGTCATTTTCAAACTTGCAGCACAATTCCTTGCTATCTGGGCTATACCGAAGCCTATTAGGGCCTCTGGTTCTAATCGGTGCTTCAAAAAAAAAAAAAGCCCCTCCACAATCCATGTTTACTGAAAGGGGTCCAGATGCATGGATAGGGGAGGCGGAGATGGACGGGGGGGCAGTGCCCGTGCGCCCCTAATGGACGGACCGCCCTTCCTGGTGGGCACTAGGACTTTGGTATACAAACAAGGGGCCTGCAGTCCCTGCCTGTGAAGGGCATTTGATGCCTATCCAACAGTGCCAGCTGGTCCTGGGAGTTGTAGATCTTCAAGAAAGAGTTGTGCTGGAGTAAGCTGAGAAGTGTTAATTGCTGTACAGAGGAAGTTTGTCCCTGATCTTCTACGGTCAAGTGGGTATCCCATATTACCTTTCTCCCTATCCAAGTTAAACCCCCTAATAAAAATACAAAACAAAGCACTGGACTGTTTCTTGCCTCAAGTGTGCTATGAAACTGCGGTGTGCCAGGCTGTGCAGGGTGGGGGATCCCTTTCACCAGCAGCTCCGGCGGGGTAACACTACACATCTTTACTCACCTCTATGCTGCAGCATCAGTCCCCTATCAGCTCTAAGCCTGAAAACTCAGCAATCACATGACGGCTGATTGCTTAGTTCTCAGTTTTCTTGGAGCAGAGCAGTGACTGTCACTGCTCTCTGCTCTGCCCCTCCAGCTCAGTCATGCGCTGAGACCCAGAGCCTGCTGTCAATTAGGCAGCTGGGTGGATTCTGATAATATTGTTGGGTCCCTTCCAGAGCAGTGGCGGCTGGTGCTCAATATTTGGAGGGGGGGGCAGAAAACAAACCTGCCAACCTCACTCGCACTGATGACACTTCCGCGGGAGACAGGCGGGAAGGCAGGGGTTTAGAGGCCTTACTGTGAGGAGGAAGATGACACGGAAGAAGATGACACGGAGGGCTGCTGTTTTTCGCTCCAGGGGGATCCGGGACGGGGCTTCTCCTCCCGGCCGAACAGGAAGTGGGTCCTGATTGGCTGGGAGAAGAATCAGGAAGATAATAGTGAATATTAATTTGCTATTGTCACACAACTGGGTGGGCTCAGGGCGCAGTGCTCTGCGCCCTGAGCCCACCCTATTTTTAAGCCAATTAGAGCCTCAGACTCTAATTACATAGTTGCCAACAGTCCCGATTTTCCCGGGACAATCCCGATTTTGGGACCCTCGTCCCGATTGGAGAGTGTCCCGAATCGGGATTTTCCATAAGGAAAATCGGGAATGTTGTTTTTTTTTTTGTTTTTTTGGAGCAGCGGGCTCCAGCAAAATGGCGGCCGGCGCCGCCGCTCTATCTGCCTCTAGTGTTGAGTGGAGAGGGGAAGGGGGCTCGATCCGTGCAGCCAATGAAGCGGCTTCTTTGGCTGCACAGCCCCTCCCCTCTCCACTGAAGCGAGCAGAAGACACGGCGCCGGCGCCGTGTCTTCCTGAAAGTTCCCCAGCCCCGTACTGCGCAAACGCTGCGCCTGCGCAGTACAGGGGGTCCGCCATTGCCGAGGGGAACTTTCTCGGCAGAACACCGGCCGCTCCTCCACTGAGCGGGGGCCGGGCTGCAATGAGGGGGGGGCTGCACTAACTGAGGGGGGGCTGTACTGAGGGGGGGCTGCAATAACTGAGGGGGGGCTGCACTGAGGGGGGGGAGGCTGCACTAACTGAGGGGGGCTGCACTAACTGAGGGGGGGCTGCACTAACTGAGGGGGGGCTGCACTGAGGGGGAGGCTGCACTAACTGAGGGAAGGCTGCACTGAGGGGGGCTGCACTAACTGAGGGGGGGCTGCACTAACTGAGGGGGGGCTGCACTAACTGGGGGGGATGCACTGAGGGGGGGAGGCTGCACTAACTGAGGGGGGCTGCACTGAAGGGGGGCTGCACTGAGGGGGGGCTGCATTAACTGAGGGGGGGGCTGCATTAACTGAGGGGGGGCTGCACTAACTGAGGGGGGCTGCACTGAGGGGGGGGCTGCACTAACTGAGGGGGGCTGCACTGAGGGGGGGCTGCACTGAGGGGGGGGAGGCTGCACTAACTGAGGGGGGGGCTGCACTGGCGGGGGCACCTGATGCAAGGACAGACTCTGGCGGGGGGCACCTGATGCAAGGACAGACTCTGGTGGGGGCACCTGATGCAAGGACAGACTCTGGCGGGGGCACCTGATGCAAGGACAGACTCTGCCGGGGGCACCTGATGCAAGGACAGACTATGCTGGTGGCAGGCGACGTGGCTAGTGACACGCTCAGGGATCCCACTGATTCGGCATTATGGTGAGTTGAATGATTTAATTTTATATTACTATGTAATAATAGAAATAATGCGCTTCAATCATCCTGACACCATAACAACCATGGTGCCGGGATGATTGAAGCGTTAACACCAGGTGTTTGGAGTATCTTTATCTGCTGATTGTTAAACTTTCTAGAATACACATATTTCTATTGTTGTGTAGGATCTGGGGCTGCTGTCCCGTCATTCCTCTCTCCCCCTCTCCCTTTCCCTCTCCCCCTTTCCCTCTCCCTCTCCATCCCTCATTCATCTCAGACTCTAACCACACCCTCTTGAGCCACGCCAATTTAAGCCACGCCCACTTTCATGCAAGCCACACCCACTTTTCATGCACGCCACGCCCACTTTTGTGCAAGCCACGCCCACTTTCCACGTAAGCCACGCCCATTTTTCGCCGCGGCGCGCAAAGCGCAACGCAACTATTATTTTTTACTAGACCACACCTACAAACGAATGCCCCGCCTCCTAATTATTGATCGGCTCCACCTACAGCCAAAAAAGTGTCCCACATATTTTTTTTTCAATGTTGGCAACTATGTAATTATGTGCTTCATAAAAAAAAGAAAAACCCATTGAAATCCATGCGTCCGGCGCCCTGCATGTAGATTAGGGGCCAGGCGCATTGGATTAGGGAGGGGTGGCGCCCCTGCCCCCCTTATTAACGGGCCGCCACTGTTCCAGATTGCAGCTCTGTAATGGCAGCAAGCTATAGCCCACTAAAAGCTGCCTCTGGGTCACAAGGGAAGAACATTCAGTGCATTCCTGTGTCCCACAAGAGAAGTATCACCAAAAAAGCTTTGGCCATACTTCTATTTTAAGCTGGAGTTTGGTTTTAAGGGTGCCTGCAGTAATGTGAACCTGTAAAGTACAGGTTTATCATAACTTTTTACATCAGGCAAACTCTTCCATCCATTGCTCAAAACAAAACAAAAAAAGAAGCCTTTGGGGTAAATAAAGATGAAGAACTGAGGTCTATTTGAAGAGTAGGATGTTGTTTTAAAATGTTGTGGAAATACACAAATCACACTGTCATGTACTTTCCTGTTTTTGTTGTAGTTGTCATTTTAATGTGTTGCTGTGCTGGAAGTACTGAGCGCAGCACAAAAAAAAAAAAAAAGAACTACAGTGATTCCTTAAACAGTTGTAAGAATATTTTTTTTTCCATGTAACATGAGTCGTGAGGTAATCTTCATTTTTTTTTTTCGTACAACACGAACATGCTGCGTGTTTCATGTAGACTTTATTCCCTTGGCAGTCTGCCCAATGATTTCCTTAGTACAGATCTCCTAGCAACCAGTCCCTAGTCATTTGAATTTTTATGTATCACTATGTCTCAGGTGATGTCATGGTTTCCATGACAACTATCAGCTGGAATAACTTTGACATTTTTTGCCACTAAGCAAAAAAAAAAAAAAAAAAAATTAGCATGACCAGATATTTTTCTGGAAAGGATGAACATTAAATATTCCACTCACACATAACAATGGACTGTCTGCTTTTTGTGTTGATAGAGTGCTTCCAGTCCAGTTGCAGTGCTTCATATTCCTTTGGTATCTTGTCAAGTATAGGTTTGTAGCATTATGCATGAGCTGCTTGTAAACTATAATAATTCACACTAAATAATTTAGCACCTTTGTCTAATATATATTATTTTACTTATCAGGCAAAAAGTACATTTTACTGTTTAAAACCTTTACTTTTGTGTTAGAGGTGTACATTTTTGAACGGACACTTTTATTTTGAAAGACACTTTATTCAAAAGTGATCTACTTATAATGTTGGGTGTAATCAGCATAATATGAACAATTTTCCTAATGTACAGTATCTCACAAAAGTGAGTACACCCCTCACATTTTTGTAAATATTTTATTATATCTTTTCATGTGACAACACTGAAGAAATGACACTTTGCTACAATGTAAAGTAGTGAGTGTACAGCTTGTATAAATAAATTTGCTGTCCCCTCAAAATAACTCAACACACAGCCATTAATGTCTAAACCGCTGGCAACAAAAGTGAGTTCACCCCTAAGTGAAAATGTCCAAATTGGGCCCAAAGTATCAATATTTTGTGTGGCCACCATTATTTTCCAGCACTGCCTTAACCCTCTTGGGCATGGAGTTCACCAGAGCTTCACAGGTTGCCACTGGAGTCCTCTTCCACTCCTCTATGATGACAGCACAGAGTTGGTGGATGTTAGAGACCTTGCGCTCCTTCACCTTCCGTTTGAGGATGCCCCACAGATGCTCAATAGGGTTTAGGTCTGGAGACATGCTTGACAAGTCCATTACCTTTACCCTCAGCTTCTTTAGCAAGGCAGTGGTTGTCTTGGAGATGTGCTTGGGGTTGTTATCATGTTGGAATACTGCCCTGTGACCCAGTCTCCAAAGGGAAAGAGATCATGCTTTGCTTCAGTATGTCACAGTACATGTTGGTATTCATGGTTCCCTCAATGAACTGTAGCTCCCCAGTGCCAGCAGCACTCATGCAGCCCCAGGACATGACACTCCTACTACCATGCTTGACCGTAGGCAAGACACACTTGTCTTTATACTCCTCACCTGGTTGCGGGCCACACAAGCTTGACACCATCTGAACCAAATACGTTTATCTTGGTCTCATCAGACCACAGGACATGGTTCCAAAAATCCATGTCTTTAGTCTGCTTGTCTTCAGCAAACTGCGGACTTTCTTGTGTATCATCTTTAGAAGAGGCTTCCTTCTGGGACGATAACCATGCAGACCAATTTGATGCAGTGTGCGGCGTATGGTCTGAGCACTGACAGGCTGACCCCCCACCCCTTCAACCTCTGCAGCAATGCTGGCAGCACTAATACGTCTATTTCCCAAAGACAACCTCTGAATATGATGCTGAGCATGTTCACTCAACTTCTTTGGTCAACCATGACGAGGCCTGTTCTGAGTGGAAACTGTCCTGTTAAACCGCTGTATGGTCTTGGCCACTGTGCTGCATCTCAGTTTCAGGGTCTTGGCAATCTTCTTATAGCCTAGGCCATCTTTATGTAGAGCAACAATTCTTTTTTTCAAATCTTCAGAGAGTTCTTTGCCATGGGGTGCCATGTTGAACTTCCAGTGACCAGTATGAGAGAGTGAGAGCGATAACACCAAATTTAAAACACCTGCTCCCCATTCACGGGCACAGTGTCCTGTTGTTAGGGCCAATTCACACCAGAACGCGATGCCAGAAAGGCATGTTTCCTGCACTGTGTTCAAAAAGTACTGCCTTTGTGATCTACTGTGGGTGATGATACATTGTTAACCCCAAATGTAGATTGCAAATGCAGTGGACATAAAAAAAAGTATTACAAGACAGTGCAGGGTTTTGGAGTGCATTTTGCTCAAAATGCAGGGTTCAAGAGAGTGTGTTACGCTCAGAATGCAGAGTTCAGGAATGTGTTGCACTAAGAATGCAGGGTTCAGGAGTAGGTTACTCTCAAAATGCTGGGATCAAGAGTGCGTTACGCTCAGAATGCAGGGATCAGGAGTGCGCTGTGCTCAGAATGCAAGGATCAGGAGTCCGCTGCTCTCTGAATGCAGGGTTCAGGAGTGCGTTGTGCTCAGAATGCAGGGATCAGGAGTGCGTTACGCTCAGAGTGCAGGGATCAGGAATGGGTTACGCTCAGAATTCAGGGATCAGGAGTGCGTTATGCTCGGAATGCAGGGATCAGGAGTGCGCTCCACTCAGAATGCAGGGATCAGGAGTGTGTTGTACTTAGAATGCAGAGATCAGGACTGTGTTGCGCTAAGAATGCAGGGTTCACCAGTGCTTTATGCTCAGAATGTAGGGCTCAGGAGTAAGTTACGTTCAAAATGCAGGGATCAAGAGTGCGTTACGCTCAGAATGCAGGGATCAGGAGTGCGCTGTGCTCGGAATGCAGGGATCAGGAGTGCACTACGCTCAGAATGCAGGGTTCAGGAGTGCGTTGCGCTCAGAATGCAGGGATCAGGAGTGCGTTGCGCTCAGAATGCAGGGATCAGGACTGCGTTACGCTCAGAATTCAGTGATCAGGAGTGCGTTATGCTCAGAATTCAGGGATCAGGAGTGCGTTATGCTCAGAATGCAGGGATCAGGACTGCGCTGTGCTCAGAATGCAGGGATCAGGAGTGCGCTGCGTTCAGAATGCAGGGTTCAGAAGTGCGCTGCGCTCAGAATGCAGGGTTCAGGAGTGCATTACGCTTAGAATGCAGGGATCAGGAGTGCGTTATGCTCAGAATACAGGGATTGGGGGTGATGTGAAGGGTGGTAGAGGACACTGCTTTGGGGGTGGCCCTGCCCATAACAGTGTCCACAGCCCCTTCAGATCACCCCCCACACACATGAGGCCGGCAACACAGTTCTGTACAGGGGCAGGAGCAGGAGCTAGCCAAGTGACTTTTCATATTAACAAGCTGGTGATTGATTGCTTAAGACCTAGCAACCAACAACCTGCAGGTTAACAAGAAAAGTACATTTGGCCAGCTCCTTCTCCACCCTCCGTCCTGAGCTATGCTGCCTCTCACTCTCCGCTGTTCACTGAAGACAGTGGCGGAGGAGGCTAAAGAGGAGGGAGAGAGAAGGACCAAAGGCACAGCGGAGGAGGCTGAGGGCAGAGAGAGGACTGGCAGTTATTGAAGAAGGCAAGGGTCGGCGGGCAGACCTGTTCCTGGTCTACTTGTCACCTATGCGCAGTCGACAGGTAGCCTGCTATTGACCGATTGCCGACCTGGTCTAGGGGTTGTCTTTTTTTTTTCCAATAATTTTTATTGAAGAAGTTTAAACAAACAATAAGGTACAAATTTGTACAAGTGAATATTAAGCAACAGTGTTATATTGAGAAAAATAACAAAACCATCTAATTCTGATCATACCACAACTAAGCCATATTAAAGTGGCAGTCCTCAACCAACTTTGCCCTGAGGGGTAGAATAAAGGTGTACAGAAAACACAGGGAGAAGAGGTTGGGGTCGTCCATATAAGGTAGGTATTACAGAGGTTATAATTGTACATGCTGTAATGCAGAACTACTATGCATGTACTGTTTTTGAGAAAACAAAAAAAAAACTATAAAAATAGATTCTGTAAAACTAAACAAAATTTCCAGTACCAGGTAGAGGAACACCATGCTTCTATACTTAGCTAGGCTAGAGGAGGACCTGAAGCCTACACCAAAGTGTCCATAAGGAGTTAAAACGAAAGCTAGACGAAAGAAAAGAAAGGAAAAGGAAGAAGAGAAAAGAAAAGATATACAGCTAAACACCACGTCCCAGACTGCCGACCGACACCCCACCCATCAAAGAGATTGGAGGTATCTAATCCATGGGTTCCAAACCTTTTCAAAGCAAAGTTGTTTGTCCTAGAGGATACTAGCCAATTTTTCCTTAATCATGACCCAAGAGATTTTATTTTTTACCCCTAAAAAAATAATACTTGAAACACCAAACCTCAACCCATTGTTTTAACCTAGCAGAAAATAGAAAAATATGATTAAACACCACACATGCATGTATGGTGTATTTCACCAAATATATAAAATGCAAAAGTGATGCATTTTGGGAAATACACTGTACCCACATGTGCAGCTTGTATGGTGGAGTTTTTTTTATGCATTTATGCATCACTTTTGCATTTTATATTTTTGGTGAAATACACCATTATTTGGCCAGTGTTTGCCTAGAGCAGGGATCAACAAAGTATGGGCCTCCAGCTGTTGCGGAACTACACGTCCCATGAGGCATTGTAAAACTCTGACATTCATATACATGACTAGGCATGATGGGGATTATAGTTTCTGAACAACTGGAGGGCCATAGTTTGGAGACCCCTGGCCTAGAGGCAATGCAGTGCCAACATCAGCTACCTGCTAACCACTTCAGCTATGATACCAGCATGAACTGGCACTTAGCAGGCAGAAGAAAATGGAGGAGGGAAATCCTACAGGCAGGCAGCCAAAAGAATTAATAGGCTGCACACCATTCATTGAATCAGGGTTGTTCAAATAAATAAATGGCAGGCAAACCTAAAAGAAGAGGTAGAAGTGCAGAAGTGCATGTAACCGACACACACTGTCTACCATGTGGGTCTTAAACACGTCGGGGTATGAAAATATTGGTGTGGAGTAGAGTAGTGTAAAGCAGGGGCATACCTAGAGCATTTGGCACCCGGGGCGGATCCAATATCTGGTACCCCCCCACGTTAAAATGTAAAAACACCCCACTGTGGCCCTTGTATACCTCTACATCCTTCAATACCTCTTTGTTGCTACTGTGTACCCCCTCTCCACAACTGCACCCCTGGACCCCTTTACATTACACAGCCCCCTGCACCTCTGGACCCCTTTACATTACACAGCACCCTGCACCTCTGGACCCCTTTACATTACACAGCACCCTGCACCTCTGGACCCCTTTACATTACACAGCACCCTGCACCTCTGGACCCTGTTACATTACACAGCACCCTGCACCTCAGACACCCCCTCTTCAGTGCAGACACCCCCCCTTCAGTGCAAACCCCCCCTCAGTGCAAACCCCCTCAGTGCAGACACCCCCCTCAGTGCAAACCCCCTCTCAGTGCAGACACCCCCTTCAGTGCAGACCCCCCTCAGTGCAAACCCTCCCCTCAGTGCAGACCCCCCCTCAGTGCAGACACTCCTTCAGTACAGACCCCCCCCGAAGTGCAGAACACCAGTGACCACCAGGGACCACTCAGACAGAGCGCGGCCACGAGAGGAGGGGATGGTGCAGTGCTGTCACCCCACACCCCCCCTTTGTATCGCCACTGTAGCTGCCTCTCCCTGCTGCTCTTATCTGCCGCTGCCTAAAGCCACCCTGTGCCGCTGTCATCACATCAGTCAAGGGGGGGCGCCGGCCTGACACCCCCCAGTGTGTGCCACCCAGGGCGGCCCGCCCCCCACTTGGTATGCCACTGGTGTAAAGTCACAAGTGATTACCTAGTGTAACGGAAGTTTTACAGCAGCGACAACTGTCGATAGTGTGTACCTGTTATAGGTGGAACGCCTTCTAGCACATGGAATACTGTATGTTGTCGGCACTCCTTTTCGCCAGCAGCCTATACTCAGCACCTGGGCGTGGGACAGCATCAGAAATTCTTCCTATATAGGCTGAGGTAACATGCCACTGGGGGGGGGAGAAGTCGGCTGAGTGAATTGAGGAATGGAAGACTAGGCAGCAGCAGGAGGGCACCCCCATCTGGGAGGGGTGCGCCGATCGCAGGAGGAGGCCCAGGGAGAATCTGTGAAGGAACTTTGCCTCTACACAGTCATTGGCATTTTCTTTGTCACCACACGGTCGGTGATAAAGAACTCCTGGAGCAGAAGGGGCAGGTGAAGCTGTCGGAACGTATGGTCCCTTCAAGTTCCTCATCAAGGACTCAGGGCAGTGAAAGGTCGGTGAGTGTTACCACAGTGGAGGGCTGGATGTGCCAGCAAGTCTGTGAGGGAACTTTGCTTCTACACGGTCATAAGCAAAGTCTTCATCATTTACACGGTGAATGATGGGGAGTCCTGGATCAGAGGACAGATCTGTGGGATCTGTGTCAAATCGATGTGGCCCGAGGGCACAGAATTTGCAAGTTGGGCTGGCTGAGAACAGTAGTCCACCGTCCATGAGAAAGCTTTTAAACTACTGTTCTAGGCCTTCAGGGAGAGGTACTGCAGGCCTCAGGTCTAGTAGCAACCAGAGCCTGCTAAAGGACATATTCAGAGTGGGTCCTACTTGCCTTAATAGAAGAAGATGTGACAATGCTTCAGTTCAGAATAAGTTTGTGCAGGAAGGGAACTTGAGGAGAAGCTTTGTGCAGGAGGAAAGAAGTTTCTTGGAACATAATTTCTGCACGATCAGAAGTGGTGTCCTCATTCTCTACACGGTATTGAATGAGGAATCCTTGGGAGCAAATAGTCTACGGGAGTAGAGCAGAGAAGGAGCAACCGTCTGCATGGAGATGCAGGAGGGGAAACATAACTTTTACAGATGCACATCATACCTTCTGGCTCTAAATATGTGCTAGTGTGTATATTCTCTAAAATATGATGGCAATTAAACTATCCTATGGGCATCCCATATACCCTTTTCCGCAACCAAGCTGTACCCCCCAATAAAACAAAAACAAAACCAGCAAAGACGGTTCATTGTCTCTGCAAGTGATGTATAAAGTCTGGCAGCGGGGTGAATTGGTGGATTGTCTGTTACTAGTGGCAACAGGGCCGATCCTGTCCGGGGTGCACGGGGTGCACCGCACCCCAGTGCTGTAATTTATTTGCAGAGGAGGGGCGCCGAAGCTGACTGCACACACTGGTTGCTCACTTCACTTGCTAGAATCGCACGTCTAGCTAGCAACCAGTGATGTCAGTCAGGGACGCCGTGGCCGCCCCAGCATTCAGAGCGCGTCTCGGCCGCCCCAGCATTCTTTGCACGCCGCCTCCGCGGCTAGTAAACACCACTCTTCTCACCTCTGCCATCTTCAGACAGCGTGGCTAAGAGGGAGCGGAACTGGAGCGTGCCTGGTCTGAAGAGAGGACAGTACTCCTCCTGCGCGCAGCGCCTGCCTTGCTTTGAGTCACTGTGAGTGGCTCCCTGTCGCTGCACTGCACCAGTGTCCAGGCCGGTCAAGGAACTTGGTTGAAAGTAAGTCTGTATTGCCCATCAAACACAGCCACTGTTGTGCCCATCAAAAGCTGCCACTCTGCCCATCAAAAGCTGCCACTGTGCCCATCAAAAGCTGGACACTGTGCCCATCAAACACAGCCTCTGTGCCATAAAACGCAGCCACTGTGCCCATCAAGCGCCCACTGTGCCCATCAAAAGCTGACACTGCCCATCAAACACAGCCACTGTGCCCATCAGACACAGCCACTGTGCCATAAAACGCAGCCACTGTGCCATAAAATGCAGCCAATGTGCCATAAAACTTAGCCACTGTGCCCAAACACCCACTGTGCCCATCAAAAGCTGACACTGCCCATCAAACGCAGCCACTGTGCCATCAAACGCAGCCACTGTGCCCATCAAAAGCTGACACTGTGCCCATCAAACACAGCCACTGTGCCCATCAGACACAGCCACTGTTGTGCCCATCAAAAGCTGCCACTATGCCCAAACACAGCCACTGTGACCATCAAAAGCTGACACTGTGCCCATTAAACACAGTCTCTGTGCCATAAAACGCAGCCACTGTGCCCATCAAAAGCTGACACTGCCCATCAAACACAGCCACTGTGCCCATCAGACACAGCCACTGTGCCATCAAATGCAGCCACTGTGCCCATCAAACGCAGCCACTGTGCCCATCAAACGCAGCCACTGTGCCATCAAACGCAGCCACTGTGCCCATCAAAAGATGACACTGTGCCCATCAAACACAGCCACTGTGCCATAAAACGCAGCCACTGTGCCATAAAATGCAGCCACTGTGCCCATCAAATGCCCACTGTGTCCATCAAAAGCTGACACTGCCCAAACACAGCCACTGTGCCCATCAGACACAGCCACTGTGCCATCAAACGCAGCCACTGTGCCATCAAACGCAGCCATTGTGTCATCAAATGCAGCCACTGTGCCATCAAACGCAGCCACTGTGCCCATCAAAAGCTGACACTGTGCCCATCAAAAGCTGACACTGTGCCCATCAAAAGCTGACACTGTGCCCATCAAACACAGCCACTGTTGTGCCCATCAAAAGCTGCCACTCTGCCCATCAAAAGCTGCCACTGTGCCCAAACACAGCCACTGTGCCCATCAAAAGCTGCCACTCTGCCCATCAAAAGCTGCCACTGTGCCCAAACACAGCCACTGTGCCCATCAAAAGCTGACACTGTACCCATCAAACACAGCCACTGTGCCATAAAACGCAGCCACTGTGCCATAAAACGCAGCCAATGTGCCATAAAAAGCAGCCACTGTGCCATAAAACGCAGCCACTGTGCCATAAAACGTAGCCACTGTGCCCATCAAACGCCCACTGTGCCCATCAAAAGATGACATTGCCCATCAAACACAGCCACTGTGCCCATGAGACACAGCCACTGTGCCCATCAAACACAGCCACTGTGCCATCAAACGCAGCCACTGTGTCCATCAAACGCAGCCATTGTGTCCATCAAACGCAGCCACTGTGCCATCAAACGCAGCCACTGTGCCCATCAAACGCAGCCACTGTGCCCATCAAACGCAGCCACTGTGCCATAAAATGCAGCCACTGTGCCATAAAACGCAGCCACTGTGCCATAAAACACAGCCACTGTGCCATAGAATGCAGCCAATGTGCCATCAAATGTAGCCACTGTGCCCATCAAAAGCTGACACTTTGCCCATCAAACACAGCCACTGTGCCCATCAGACACAGCCACTATTGTGCCCATCAAAAGCTGCCACTCTGCACATCAAAAGCTGCCACTGTGCCCAGACACAGCCACTGTGCCCATCAAAAGCTGACACTGTGCCCATCAAACACAGCCACTGTGCCATAAAACACAGCCACTGTGCCATAAAATGCAGCCAATGTGCCCTAAAACGCAGCCAATGTGCCCATCAAACACAGCCAATGTGCCATAAAACGCAGCCAATGTGCCATTAAACACAGCCACTGTGCCATAAAACGCAGCCAATGTGCCATAAAATGTAGCCACTGTGCCCATCAAAAGCTGACACTGTGCCCATCAAACACAGCCACTGTGCCCATCAGACACAGCCATTGTGCCCATCAAACACAGCCACTGTGTCAAACGCAGCCACTGTGCCCATCAAATGCAGCCATTGTGCCATCAAATGCAGCCACTGTGCCATCAAACACCCACTGTGCCCATCAAAAGCTGCCACCATGCCCATCAAAACACAGCCACTGTGCCCAAACACAGCCACTGTGCCCATCAAAAGCTGCCACTATGCCCATCAAACGCAGCCACTGTGCCCATCAAATAGTGCCACATCAAATGCTGTCACTGTGCCCATCAAATTGTGCCACTATGACAGCCCACTCACCGTCTGCCCGGCACTTACCCTGTCTCAGTCGTGGCGGGTGGCAGCGGTGAGTGGTGGGACCTTGCAGCATGTCAGACAGTGGCTCCTGTGTCCTTTATGCGACTCCTCCCCCGATAGGCGTCCAATCGTAGCCCTTATCGTTTAAGCCAATCAGGTGACAGGTAACAATCCTGCGCACCTGATTGCCTGAGAGGTGGTTCAGTGTTAGGAAAGTGAATATTCATTTGCTTTTCTAACACACCTGGGTGAACTGCTTTGCGCTCGCAGTTCACCTTTTTTGAAGCCTATTAGAGCCTATGGCTCTAATCAGGTGCTTCAAAAACACCCCCCTCTGCTGTAATTCAGGCACCTGGTGTCCGAAAAGAGGCCAGGTGCCTGAATAGGGGGTGGCTACAGCGGCCATGGATAGATTCATACAATGCATGAATCTATTCATTATACACAGAGGGGTGGCTGGAGAGAGGGAGCGGCACCTGTGCGCTCTTAATGGATGCACCGCCACTGAGGAGCGGTGTATACACTGCTCCTAAAGCGCCCCTGCCATTGAAATCGGCAGCGGTACTTTGCGGGCACTTTTAACCCTTTTTTCGGCTGCTGGGGGGGTTAAAAGCGCTCCCCACTAGCGGCTGAAAAGCCGCTAGCGCCTCAGTGTGAAAGTGCCCTAAGTGTTCACAACACAAAAAGGGAGAAACATAGCAACCCGGCCCAAAAGGTGAATCAACAAAAAGGCTTCAGAAAGCTTCAAAACTCCACCCAGGCCAGATCTCCATAATTAAGCCTGATGGTGAAATGTATCAGGGACCATGGCTTGGGTGGAGTCAGGCTGAAGTCGTCATGTTTACTCACCTCTCGGGCTGAGTTCCTGTGTGGCAGTGCTTTTCCCTTTCTAGTGTATGCCAAAAAAGCCAATGGGTGGGCTCTGTAGCCACCTGCACCCTTGAGTAGGAGTCACCGGAGTTGAAAATATTACTAAACCCAGGACCCTATAGAAACATAGCAATTTTATGGTCTTGGGGGTTGCTGTTATTCACAAAATGCAAATTTTTTTATAAACTTCATCTTTATTTAGAATGCATTAACCAATCCCTCCTTGCTTTTGCTTGGTAGTCTGCCCAGTTGAAAAATACCTTTGCATACAAAGTAGACCCCCATGCTGGAGGATCACGTACAGGAGGGGCACGCAGCATGCGTCTAAACCGCAGCAGTTTCAATCATGTATATATATACACACATGACTGAGCCTGCATGTGCTGCCCTGCTGCAGTATATCTTTTTGGGGACCAGTGACACTAATACAGTGATCGATGCTAATAATATGCACTGTCACTGTACTAATGACACTGTTGTGCCATATTTTATCCGCTTAATGATGACAGTGTTCACTGTGTTCCATGGTATATCTAATGCCTTGGAAATTCTTTTGTACCCTTCTCCTGAATAATAACTTTTAACAACGAGATCCCTCTGATGCTTTGGAAGCCCACTGTGGACCATGGCTTTTGCTGTAGGATGCGACTAAGAAAATGTCAGGAAAGAACAGCTGAAATTGATTTGGGGTTAATCAGAGCACTCTGAGGCTAGGTTCACATCTATGCTGCTGCGCTTGATGCATTTTTCAGGCACCTTTGCACTTTTAAACCCTTTTTTTTGCATGCAGTTTTCATGCATTTTGCGGGTTTTTTTCTCTTTAAACACACTGTATATGGCTGGTTGCTAAGGAGGATGGGAAGCCAGCCGCTTTAACTTTATTTAATTGATATTTGCACTGTTTTGTGATTGTATGCATTATGCAAATCTGTTATTTGCACTTTAGTGATTGTATTTATTGAAAATGTAAAAAGTACAGAATCAATCTATCTTGCATATTTTGCATCTGTAGTTATAGATTTTCTGCTACCTCATTTTCTGTTCAAAAGTTTAATATTGTGTTCAGTTCATATTTATATTCCAAGTTTTTTTTCTGCTACACAATTTGATTTACATGCACTTGACACAGAATTGTCAATGAATAAAACATTTATTTTGACTTGTCAAAGCCGTTAATCAAGTTATTGTCAAAGCAAAGTGGTGGGGCTTACAGATGGAGAGGTGGAGTTGTTGCCATAGAAACATTAGTAAAGGGGAGGAGTTAGTAAGATGATCACGCCCATGTGGGGGCACCAGAAATATTTCTGCACCCAGGAGCCTGTGACCCTAGGATCGGCCCTGAGTGGCAACTACACCGCTACAATTGCTAATCCACATAGACTTCAATGGGATTTACAAATTTCAAACAGTATTCTCTGAACCCCCTGTGAAAATAACCACCCATCCATATTCTTGTGTTATTGCATTGGAAAAGGGGACTAATGCCCCGTACACACGGTCGGACTTTGTTCGGACATTCCGACAACAAAATCCTAGGATTTTTTCCGACGGATGTTGGCTCAAACTTGTCTTGCATACACACGGTCACACAAAGTTGTCGGAAAATCCGATCGTTCTGAACGCGGTGACGTAAAACACGTACGTTGGGACTATAAACGGGGCAGTGGCCAATAGCTTTCATCTCTTTATTTATTCTGAGCATGCGTGGCACTTTGTCCGTCGGATTTGTGTACACACGATCGGAATTTCCGACAACGGATTTTGTTGTCGGAAAATTTTATATCCTGCTCTCAAACTTTGTGTGTCGGAAAATCCAATGGAAAATGTGTGATGGAGCCTACACACGGTCGGAATTTCCGACAACAAGGTCCTATCACACATTTTCCGTCGGAAAATCCGACCGTGTGTACGGGGCATTCGTGATTTGTATCCTAGACAGAGTAAGTTTGGAGTTATTCATTTTATATCTGTGTGGGCTCCTAGCTTTAGTGACACTTCTGCAATCTAATCTATCAGTTTATCTGAGGACTGATTTTTTTCAATACACATTATAAAATGCTTACAGGTAATATTTTTGCTTGTTTGTGCCAAATGATTAATATTTCAGAAATGCATCCAGATTTTTCCAGCTTGAATTCAGCTCATTATTTAACAGATTTTGTAAGGGCTGCAGGTGTTCCCAGGTGGGGGAATAGCAGTCAAACCACTGTTTCCCTTGGGATGTAGCCTTTTCTCTATTATGTTTGGAGTCAGCAGCTATTTTCAAATCCTTTTTGGCAAACGTCACTGTGGCTGTAAAGGTATAAGAACTGGTTTGGCTTTTTAATTTTTTTTTTGGCAAAGTCTAATTTGGCTTTTCTATTCTTCAGGCTTATGAATGGTTTGCACCAGTGCCATCTTAAGAGCATTATAGGCCCCGGGCAATACAGTGCACTGGGGCCCTGTCTACACTATCACGCACGATTGCCCTTCAAATGCAGCTTTACTGTGCCCGTGAATGCAGCCTCACTGTGCCCGTGAATGCAGCCTCACTGTGCCCGTGAATGCAGCCTCACTGTGCCCGTGAATGCAGCCTCACTGTGTCCATGAATGCAGCCTCACTGTGCCCATTATTGCAGCCTCACTGTGCCTGTGAATGTGTCCTCACTGTGCCCACCATTGCAGCCTCACTGTGCCCGTGAATGCAGCCTCACTGTACCCACCATTGCAGCCTCACTGTGCCCATGAATGCAGCCTCATTGTGCCCACCATTGCAGCCTCACTGTGCCCGTGAATGCAGCCTCACTGTGCCCACCATTGCAGCCTCACTGTGCCCATGAATGCAGCCTCACTGTGCCCACCATTGCAGCCTCACTGTGCCCATGAATGCAGCCTCACTGTGCCCACCATTGCAGCCACACTGTACCCGTGAATGCAGCCTCACTGTGCCCACCATTGCACCCTCACTGTGCCCACCATTGCACCCTCACTGTGCCCATGAATGCAGTCTCACTGTGCCCACAATTGCACCTTCACTGTGCCCATGAATGCAGCATCACTGTGCCAATTAATACAGACTCACCATCGTCTGGCAAAACACACACAGCGGGCATCTCCTCCTGTGTATCACGGAGCTGGCTGGGTCTGTGTTCCACGGCCACGCTGTAACAAGGTCCCGCCCCCCTAGACCGGCTCGTGTTATAGGCAGGACACTGATTCAATCTACTATTACACAAGCCAGTCTAGGGAGGCGGGACCTTGTTACAGCACGGCTGCCGAACACAGACCCAGCCAGCTCTGTGATACACAGGAGTAGGAGTAGTGAGGGAAATAGCGGAGCACTGCAGCCGCAACTCAAAGCGGCCCCAGGGCAGGCGGCCTACCAGAAAATTTCCCGGTAGGCATACCTCCCAACTTTTGAACTTCCGAATGAGGGACACTTGAGGAAGGAAGTAACCTTGCATAGCGCACTGCTGCAAATGTGGGTGTGGTCAAACTTCTGACAGTGGGAGGAGCTTAAGGGGCATCATTAAACAAAACTCGGGCTTCCTTGTACCTATAAAATATGCTTTTATTATTGTTTTGCAAGCAAGAGTCTCATGGATACATACGAACCCCAGCACATTCATTTAAAAAAAGGATAAGATTGCAGGATTCAGGATGAATGGGGGTGGACAGAGAGCTCAGGAGAGAAAGCATAAATAGTGCAATTCAGATTGAGACACAGAACACTTCCCTGTTCTCAGCACACACTCTCCTTATCTCCTGCAGAGTCCTGTACAGATGAAGCAGACAGAACTAGTGGTGCTCTGTGTCTGCAGCCTGAGCCCAGCTTCTGTCTTCCAATAATCTGATAAGATTCTGGGCACAGGCTTCACCAGAAATCCGTCTGTCATCTGTCAGGACACTGTCACAGCTTAACTGCAGCAACTTTTCTATCAGGCACACACTGACCTGCCCTCCTCTATTGGAAAGCACCTCCTCATCTTCAATACAGATCGGCAACTGGCTCCGTCCCCATGCACAGAGTGAGTCATGGTGTGAGTACAGGATGATTGCTATGAGCTGCAGCCAATCACCATGAGGACAAGCAGCCAGAAGGTCCAACCAAAGAAGCACAGTGAGAAAACCAGCCTCAGGCTGTGGGATTCTGTGTGCACAGGCAGGAAAGCCCTCCCTTTGCGTGACAATCCCGCCCATTCAGGGATGGTTGGGAGGTATGCCGGTAGGCCAGTCCGGCCCTGGCTGGGGTCTCTGGGCAGGTGGGGCCCCCAGGCAACTGCCCAGCTTGCCCATGCGAAAAGACAGCCCTGGTTTGCACCTAGTGGTGAACCAAATGTGAAGTCTTTTCTTGATTGGAGATTTTGACAATGATACGCCTACCTCCTAGAGAGTGTTCTTCGCTGGATGTTGTGAATGGGTTTTTCTTTACCATAGAAAGGGTCCTGTGATCATCCACCACTATTGTCTTCCATGGATGTCCAGGCCTTTTTATGTTGCACCAGTGCGTACTTCTTTCCTCAGAATGTACCTAACTGTTTATGTGGCCACTGCTAAGATCCATTCCCATGTAACCCAGTATCCACAATAAAAAAAAAAAAAACAACATACTTCAAATAGCAAAAAAAATGTATTGCATAACGTATGCAAACAAACCAGGACTTAAAAAATGTTAAATGTGACTGATCCAATCAGTTAATATAAACTAACATGTGCAGAATATAAAGTGCACCAAATATAGCAACATGACTTTGGTAACAAAATATTCTATTTTTAACATAAAACATTCAAGTAGTAGAAAATTTCAAGTATAGTAAGAAAATTGTCAAGTACTATTAGAAACCTCAAGTATTATCCAAAACATTCAACCTTTTTTTATAAATTGTGTGATGTGTTAACCAGTGAAATTGCAGTGCCTGACCCACATTGCATCTCTCTCTCTCTCGCATGCTTCTCCAATAGAGCAAAGTGTGAAATCGGACAGGAATCTGATCGCATGGTTGAGAACACCTATGTGGTCAGATTCCAGTTCTGATCCCAAAAGAAACCAAAATGTTTCTGCACTGTTTTAGTGTAAAAGCAAGGCAAATTTATTCATACAAACTGTATGGCTGAATTTGCATCGCACAGACATCGCATGTGATGTGTGCGACATTGTGCTGCAAATCACATGTGATGGTCGTCAGAGCAATCTATTGTGCTTTCTACAAAAAATACCAACAATTGGCAAAGTGCTTTCAATTGAAAATCTGACAGGAATCTGATTGCATGGGTGTGAACAGCCATGTGCATACTTCCCAACTTTTGAAGTTGAGAACGAGGGACATTTAGGGTGGAGATTGACCTGTGGCAAGCGTAGCACGCCGCGGCGAAAAGTGGGTGTGGTTAAATTATGATGGCTTGGAGGGGATAATCTGGCAGCCCCTGTGTGCTTCTACCACTAACCCTTTAGCTGCAGAGGCAGCACCTGGGGGTGTAAACATACTGTATCCACAATGCTTTGCTTCACAGCTGCGGCATGAATTATACCCTCTGTTGAACGTCACCCATTCAAGTGAATGGTGCTGCTCTGCAAGTGCCCCCCCAACTGTGTGCCATGCACACGGTTGCAGCATGCTAATGCCGGGTTGAAGTGGTTAAAGCAGGTGGTGAAGAGGCAATACAAAACCTCTTTATCACCTGCCAAATGCTCTCTGAAAAGCAATCCGAATGCCGATCACTCTCCATAGACCAAAGTGTGAACAAACCCTTAATTATCTTCTTTTTTTATACAGTGTATATATAGATATATATCTATATCTATATATAGATATAGATATAGATATATATAGAGAGAGAGAGAGATCTATATATCTATATATATATATAGATATATAGATATATGGAGATATATCTATATATCTATATATATATAGATATATAGATATATAGATATATATATTCTTTTTTTCGTTGCTTTACAGTTTTTAGAATTGTTTTTTTTTTTTTACATTTTTAACCACTTCCCACCCACCATATAGCAGAATGATGCGCACAAAGTGGTTAAGTTATCCTGACTGAACATCATATGACGTCCAGCAGGATAAGCCACAATCATGCAACCACGGAGGCTCGTAACACGGCGATCGTTGGTGAGGTGTATCAGTCTGACACAACGCATCACCAATTTCGGTAAAGAGCCTCTAACATAGACTCTTTACCATGTGATCAGCTTTGTCCACGCGGCCACTGTGCCCATCAAATGCAACCACTGTGCCCATCAAGCGCAGCCACTGTTCCATCAAACGCAGCTAATGTACCCATCAATTGCTGCCAGTGTGCCCATCAATTGCCGCTACTGTGCCCCATCAAATGCTGCCAGTGTGCCCATCAATTGCCGCTACTGTGCCCCATCAAATGCTGTCAGTGTGCATCGCCCAGCACTTACCTGTCTCGCAGTGGGTCAACGGCGGTGTCCTGCACCCTCCTCAATGTTTTCTTCCGTCCTCTCTATCAGGCGTCCAATCACAGTGCCTGACGTTTCAGCCAATCAGGTGACAGGTAACAGACCCGAGCACCTGACTGGCTGAGAGGCGGTTCAGTGTTAGCAAAGCGAATTCCTTCGCACTGCGCATTGCGCCTGCTGTTCACCTTTTTGGGCGCCTATTAGAGCCTATGGCTCTAATTAGGTGCTTCCAAAAAACACCCCCATCGCTGTAATTCAGGTGCCCGGCGCCCGAAAAGGCGCAGGACACCTGAATAGGGGGCGGCAACCATAAATAGATTCATGCAATGTATGAATCTGTCTATGGTGATAGAGCGGTGCCAGGAGAGAGGGGGTGATGCTCCTGCACCCTTTATGGATGCACCGCCACTGTTATGCAGTCTGTGACCATCTCCTGATAGTGAGGGATGGGGGGGCCCAGGCATGTTGGGTGGTGAGGGAAGAGGGCTGTAGGTGCAATGGGTGGTAAGGCAATGGGAGGGGGAGGCTGCGGGCACAGTAGATAATGAGGAAAGGGGTCCCAGTTGCAGTGGGTGGTGATGGAAGGAGTGCTTAGGCACAGGTGGTGGTTAATAAAGGCAAGGCTGTAGAGAAAATTTTAATGTAGCATACAGGGCAAGGGGCTTCATAATCCAGGGCCCACCAAAATCTGCACCAGGCCCATGATGCTCTTAATCCAGGCCAAACAACCAGGGTTGCACTTGCAATCGGGGCCTGGTGTTCCGCCACTAATATATTTTTTTTATAATGGCACACAGTGAAATTATTAAAAAGTGCCATTATAAAAAAAAACACTGTGACAGATTGCCACATACTACACACTGGGATCTATGATCAAAGAGTGTATTGTGCTATTATTTAATGACACTGCATAAAGCCATTCATTCAGTTTTTTGTTTTTTTTTTGGGGGGGGGGGGGGCGCAATTAGCTGGTCTTGCCTAGGGTGCAAAATAGTCTAGTACCAGCCCTGCTAGTATATGAAAAGATTGCGGACCATGAAAGGTTGAGGATGAAGAGGAAGGAGGGGAGGGGGCTGCTGCAGGTGTAGTAAAAGCTGGACAAGCAGTGGGAGAGAAGAGACAGTGAGCACCTGGACAGAAGGGACGGGTGTGAGGAGTTGTCATGCATGCTGTGATGTGGGAAAGATTCCCTCATTTACCTTCTACAAAGCACATTCCATCAGTACAGAGGCAGTATAGTGTACACTTTACAGAGACAGTAGAGGATCACAGCGGCGCTACATAGTGACAGAAGACAGAAGCAGGAATGGGGCCAGTTGTCAGAATCTTCCCACTGGGCTGCATGCAGGGACTTCTATTACTACCCGATCTCCATGCACAGTGCTGGTCAAGAGCCAGGAGGAGTGCTCAGAGAGTGAAAACACAGGGCTCTGCAATCACTTGTGCTGCCAATGGGACGGGGGGGTGCTTTAAGAAGTACAGCCCGATGTGCTTTAGACTGCATGGTGGCGGGGGCTCTACCATTCGATGACCCCCTTTTCCCATGTGAATGGCCAGGAGTGAGGGGGCTGAGCTGGGAAGGAGAGCCGCTCTGCACGGAGGCACTTTCTTCCACAGTGCTCACCCGTGAACCGTGTCATCGGTTGCTAGGGTGCTGGCGGTCCTGGCAACCAATGACTGGAAAGAAGTTTGAGGGGGGAGGGTGAGGGGGAGGGAGAAGATGAGATGTCTTGCTTGCAGAAATCCTTACTAGCTGCAGTGAGGAAACTCCCACTGAGGGGAGCCCAGATCTGTGGAGCCCAGATCTGTGGGACCCCGGGACTTACCTTAAATCATAGGACGGTCCCGCAGAATCCGGGACGGTTGGGAGGTATACATGTGGTCAGATTCCAGTGCAAACCCCCAAATATTTAAAGAACATGCAATATGTATAAATAAGTAAATGTGGGAAAGTATTCAGGCATATAATTCAAAGCTCATGATAAGATGGAGGAGCATCAGAATTGTTAAAACCTGATTTTTGTGATTCTTCTCGAGGGGGAGGGGGAGGCTGTTGGGTTTGTTGCCTATACATAGGCGGTCTAAATGCCTTTCCCTGAACATGTGTATCGTTGTATGATGGGAAATTATGAGGTGGAAAAGCATAACCTGGGCCATAGCTTGACCCAAGAGCAGCAGGGTATGGCATGTTTCAACCAAATGACCAATGTTCACCAAGGTCCTTTTGCTGGGTATCTAATAGTTTTTAACCACATCAACAAATTATTGAGACTGCTCTTGTGCGTTTTTCTTTTTGGATTTTTTGTGTTGAGTTGCCAACTCAGGTTCAGGGGTTGTTAAAGTAGTTTCTGGGGTGTCATCCTCATCATCGCCAAACAGTAGCTGGGCCTTTTCCACATCTTGTGGTTCTTCTATGTCTATGTCTCCTCAAGATTCTCATCACTATCAGAGTCCATGTTGCTTTGAGTCCTAAAAAAATATTAAAAACGAATTATACAATTAAAAAAAAAATTACTCTATGAAATCTATATAGGTTGTTATACTTACTCTCTCAGCTCCATGACGGGCTTCAAAAGGTGGAGTTCTTGATAGTGGCAGTACATTCTAGTTGAATGGCAAAAGTTAAATGGGGAATCCGCACAACGGAATTAGGTAAAAAACTAAATGTTGGACTGCTGCCCTCACACACGCAATCTCCACCAGAGTGGAGTGAGCGAAAGAGTAAATGTGAAATGATGTAGTATGGCACCGTCCTAAAATACTATTATCAAAGAAAAAACCTCCTTAGTGATTACCTGTGAACAGGAGAAAATATTAAAGTGACTTGTGCTATGTTTCATAAAAAATAAAAAAATATAAATAGAATAAACAAGATTAAATATATAACACGTGACATGCAGCTGTGATGATCATTACACAAAAAATAGTATTATATAATCACACATAAATAATATACTGAGTGGCAATTAAACAGTCTTTGTAAATGGTGTTATTTGTGATCACTCTTTAGTAATATGCTGGTTAAACCAGCTGTGATATGTGCTCAGTGCACCGTAGGTGAAGATCAACAGTCTCTATAAATTTCCCTGGTGTTTCCCTTTAAACCAAGGCAGGCATATTCCACTTGTGTCTGCTACTATATTATGGTGACCGGGTGCTTGTGTCTTGCGCTGTGATTGTGCAGACACTCACCAGCTTTTTTAGCCCCTGCAGGGGTAACGTGCAGTCACAGTGTGTGCCACTGTGTGGCAATTCTTGGCAGGATCAGGATCGGGATACCATTTGAACATGAAGGAGAGAGGAGAATTCCATAGTGTAAAACCATTAACACTTTTATTTATGTTAGATGACAAGCGGTACTCACATTGTAATGGTTTCAAACAAGCAGTAAAATGTCAGAGAAACGTCAGATTCGAGGAGATGGTGCAAGGCGTCAGAATAGGCCACGCCCTACGCGCGTTTCGTCAGAGGACGTCTACGGG
This sequence comes from Aquarana catesbeiana, assembly GCF_042186555.1. NCBI lineage: Eukaryota > Metazoa > Chordata > Amphibia > Anura > Ranidae > Aquarana > Aquarana catesbeiana. The sequence continues at coordinate 103,251,261 of NC_133328.1, forward strand.
ATCCACTCAATATATTATTTATGTGTGATTATATAATACTATTTTTTGTGTAATGATCAACACAGCTGCATGTCACGTGTTATATATTTAATCTTGTTTATTCTATTTATATTTTTTTATTTTTTATGAAACATAGCACAAGTCACTTTAATATTTTCTCCTGTTCACAGTTAATCACTAAGGAGGTTTTTTCTTTGATAATAGTATTTTAGTACATTCTAGTTGTTTTCCCGCTAGAACCACTTTTGCTGGTCTTCTGCTTCCTATATTCTCTTCTAAAGTTGTCATGCATTGTTTTCCAGCGTGTTTCCATTGCTTTAACTGTATGATAAAATACATTTTGATTTGTTTTTTACAGATATCTTGCCACAGGAAATAAGTACACATCTCTACATTATTATATATTTCGCAGAGGAATATCTACCATAAGTGAGATTGCAAAGCTAACTTGTGATGCTATCTGGAATCTAAAGAATGCATTCATGCCTATTCCCACTAAAGAGAAATGGGATGAAGTTGCCCAGCGTTTCTGGAGGAAAACCAACTTTCCAAACTGCCTAGTAGCAATTGATGGCAAACACATTATGCTAATAAAACCCTGTGACAGCGGAGGCCGATATCTTAACTACAAAAAATATTTTTCAATTGTGCTGATGGCAGTGGTAGATGCAGACTATAAATTACTCTTTCTTGATATAGGAGCATTTGAGAGCTGTGCAGAGTCTACTATCTTCCAGAACGCTAAATTCGGAAAGTGTGTTGCTGCAAATCAACTCGATTTGCCTGATAACTGACCGTTACCCAAGACAGAAAGTCCTGCTATGCCGTTTGTTTTTGTGGCTGGTGAGGCTTTTCACTAGTGGAATGTTCTTTTGGAATTCTTGCCAACAAATGGCAAATTTTCCTCAAACCAATCAACCTAGAAACATAGAAAACTGACGGCAGAAAAAGACTGAGTAGTCCATGGAGTCTGCCTATTTTTTTTTACTTTTTTTTTTTTTTTTTTTTTTGGGAGGGGGGTTTGTTTTTTTGGGGGGGGGGTTTATTTATTTTTTTGTCATTAACCTGGTTGTCTGACTATAGATTTATGTTTATCCCAAGCCTATTTCCAGCCGTTTAGTGTTGACTGTCTCACAACCTCTGTCCTTAGTTTATGCCAATCATCAACCACCCTTTCAGTATAATAATACTTTCTAAGATTAGTTTTGAACTTTCCTCCAGTTAATTTGAGGTCATGTCCCCGTCCTGTTAGAAGAGATTGATTAAAAAGATCTGTTAAGGGGCGTGGCTTGGACATGGCCAAGTGAGGAAGCAAAACTCCAGAGCTCCTTACATCCACCATCTAAAACAGCCTGATCCAGCGGATATTTTGCTCCCAGCACCGGAGAGCCTCCTCAAGTAACAGGGGCCCCACACAGCACGGTACCGGCTTCATAGGAGCATATTTCGGCGGCGGAGGGCAGCCTAGTGGTGGGACACCTAAAATGGCTGCCAGGAAGGGCTGCGGGATAGACGCTGCAGCGGGGACCCAAGCACAGCCACAACCTGCTATGTCTCCCATCCAGACTCCACAAATGGTAAGAGACATTGCCCCCCCCCGAATCCCCTGGCTCCTCGGTCTCACTAGATCAGGGATCAGACGTCTCAGAGCTGGTGGGGGACAGGGATTTCAAGCAGCACATATGGTCTCTCTTCACTAGAGAGGACCTGGACCGTTTTGCCACCAGGGTTGAACAGGCCTTTAAACAGAACATAGAGCAGCTGAAAGCAAACACCACTAGGCAACAGGCTGGAGACACTGAAACGGACAGTGGAGGAAGTATTGCCTGCCATTACCCAGCTTAGGGACAAATGCGCAACCCAAGACCACCAAATAGAGAATCTAATCTCACAGCTAGATGATTATGAGAATCACAGCCACAGATCCAATATACGCATAAGGGGGTAACCAGAGGCAACAAGAGCTAAGGACATTGTCTCCACACTGCAAGACATTTTCAAGGGACTCCTAAGCCTCCCCCCAAGGAAGCAGTTGAGATTGATAGGGCACACAGGGCCCTCTGACCCCCCTCACAAGATGCAGACAATCCACGTGATATAATTTGCAAACTGCACAAATACACTGTAAAGGATCAAATCATGCAGCTTGTGTGCAAACGCCCCCCACTTTGACTTTGATGGAGCCCACCTTTTCTTTTCATTTTTTTGTTTCTTTTTGCTCACCATAATCTATGCACAAGGGTAAATAGTCAATCAGGCTGTTGAAGGACACCACCATTTTAGTACATTATTAAGTACCCTGGTTTATCTAGGATCCCACCAAACGCCAACTCCCCGGACAACTACCGCTTTTACTTCTGTGGGGAGCAGGAACTTCCTGGCTTCCCATGTCCGTTCACGACTCCCACATAGGACTACCCGTATTGAGTGCTAGCCCAGATATGGGCACTTTGCCACACTCAGGTAACTCCCCTATATTAGGGGGGCTACATGAGTCGGACAAACAGTTAAGGGTAAAACCACATATGGCCTTTACGGTGTTAGTGGACCCACACTACAAGATGTTATGTTTATTTTATGTTATGCTAACTTTCTCTTTCTCTCTCTTCCCCCCCCCTTTTTGTCTCTCCACTCCCTATCTTACCTCCTTTTCCATTACTTAGAAGGCGGAATCACACTTACTCTCACCAGACTCCACAGATTTGAGATGGTCGCCTGGACAACCCCCTCCGATGCAACATGGCCACAATTAAGGTAGCGTTATACAATGCACATGGTATGTGCTCCCCTAACAAACCGAATAGGCTATGGTTAGAATTGAGAAGACTCGGGACGCAGGTGCTGTTTTGCAGGAGACCCATTTCACTGCCTCCTCACTCCCAAAACTACCCACCCACTTATTTTCACAATGGTACCTGAGCAACTCCCCAAAACCTAAATCCAGGGGTACGGCCATAGCTATTCACAAAAACTGCTAATTCCAACCCTCTGATCATAGAGTAGACCCTCAGGGACACTACGTGTTTCTGAAGGGCACCATAATGGGACAAACATACACATTTGCTGCACTATACGCCCCTAATGCCCAACAACTCACATTAATCGACCAAGCCTTCACCAAGCTGGCAGACTTTCGGGATGGTAGACTCAATGGATTTCAATGTCAGCCCTGACCCTCTGTTAGATACCTCGGCAAATCGATCAACACACTCTCACGCCTTATTGCGACATTTCTGAAAGACCCTCCAGGGACATACCTTGGTGGACCGCTGGAGAGCACTACATGCCACTAAGAGGGACTATAGCTACTATTCCAGTGTCCACAAGGTGTACACTAGAATTGACCTATTACTGGTGGATCAGGGTACTCTTGACTTACTACTAGGAGCGACCATTGACCAGATCACTATTTCTGACCATGCCCCAGTGACGCTCACACTCTCACTAACCCAAGCCCTGGCTAAAGCGAGGACCTGGAAACTAAATGAGAACCTGCTGGACGACCTGGGGGTGGTAGCAGGGGTACAAGAGACTTTGGCAAACTATTTCACAGAAAACACCAATGGGGAGGTCAGCAACGGCTTTCTATGGAAAGGACACAAAGCAGTTGTTCGTGGCACCCTCATTGCCCTGGGAGCCAAACTTAAAAAGGAGAGGCAGGCGGACTTCCAGAGAGTACTGCAGGCATTACAACGCGCTGAGCTCGGCCATAAATGGACGTCGGACCCTGAGGAGTTCCGACACCTGAGTGAGCTAAGACAGCTTTTCTCTAAACTACTAGACCGCAGAATAAGCCGCAAACTACACTACATGGCCCATTCTTACTATAAGCATGGCAAAAAATGCGGTAGGTTATTGGCCCAAGCTCTCCGTAAAAAGACTTCTAGCACACGTGCATAAGCTACACTCCTCTACAGGAGGACCAGCACAACACACATCAAAAATAGCCTCTATGTTCCGCGACTACTATGCGACCTTGTACAATCTGGACTCCGCCTCCTCTCCAGCAGACGTAGCTCTTAAAAAGTCCCGAATAACAACTTACCTCTCTTCAATAGGGCTCCCCACCCTATCCAAAAGAAAAAGCAACTGACCTAGAACACCCAATTACCACAGCTGAACTACTGATCACTATTAAGTCCCTACCCACTGGCAAAAGCCCTGGGCCTAATGGCTTCACCAGGGCCTACTATCTAAAGTTCTTTGACAAACTACAGGCTCCTCTCTGTGCCCTCCTCAACTCCCTAGCAACCAATGGAAACCTCCCACAGGAGACCTCGTTGGCACACATTACAGTGCTCGCAAAAAAGGGAAAGGATCCCACCCAACTGCAGAGCTACCGCCCAATTTCCCTGTTGAATACGGACCTTAAAATATTTTCTAAAATTCTCGCCAACCGCTTAAAACATTTATTACCTGAATTGACACACTCAGACCAGACGGGCTTCATAGTGGGACGGGAAGCTAGAGACAACTCCAATAGAGCCCTCCAGTTTATCCACTGGGCGCGTACACGCGATCAAATGCCTCCATACCCGATTTTGTCCACGGATGTGGAGAAGGCATTCGATCGCGTGGACTGGGACTTCCTAAATGCTGTGCTTCAGGGTATCGGTTTGGGCCCACATATGCTGCATTGTATTTCGGCACTTTATGTATCTCCCACTGCCCAGGTTAAGGTGAATGGTAGCCTCTCCACAGCGTTCCCTATCCGGAACGGCACGAGGCAGGGATGCCCGCTCTCGCCCCTTCTGTTCGCGCTGGTCTTAGAACCACTACTACAGAAGGTCAGAGCCAATCAAAACATCAGGGGGGTACAGGCGGGCTCCCTCGAGTACAAACTCTCTGCTTATGCGGATAACATACTATTCCACGTAGTGAACCCCCATGTCTCGCTGCCAAACCTAATGGGAGAACTGACTGCCTATGGAGAGGTATCCAATTTTCGGATAAACTACACCAGTCAGAGATCCTGCCGATCACTGTTCCCCAACTTTAGCGGCCTCCCTAAAGGGATATTTCCCTTTCACGTGGTCCACCCCCTCTATGAAATATCTAGGTGTCCAGCTCACAGACCGAGCAGACTCTCTATATTCACACAACTACATCCCCTTACTCAAGAAGATCTCTCAAGTTTTACAGACATGGGACAAGGCATTATTTACATGGGTTGGCCAGACGAACATTTTAAAAATGACTATACTGCCCTGCATCCTTTTCCTCCTGCAAATGATACCAATGCATTTACCAAAGTGCTTCTTTATGGACCTGTGCGGCCTCTTTATTAAGTTTATATCTAAGCTAAAGGGGGGATTCGGCATACCCAACATATTTCAAAACTACCAGGCGATCACCCTGCAGCGTATTTTGAACTGGAAGTTCCACACACCCTTTCAGTTATGGGTTCCCCTGGAGAAAACAATGGCAGCCCGGGATCTATCCTATGTGCCCTGGGTCCCCACAGAGGATAGGGGGCTCTCTGACTGGGTCTCCCCGTTGATGGTACACTCCCTGAAAATGTGGGACAGAATGAATGCAAGCTTAGCTTTGGCACCGCGGACATCTCCACTGACACCAGTAGGCGGATACCCGTGATTTCCTCCAGGGGAGCAGATAGCTTCACTTGGAACTTGGACAAGCAACGGGATTGATAGTCTGGCAAGATTTGTGGAAGGAGGCTCATTGACGCCACTTTCCACCCTACAAGAATGATATGCCGCAGACAAGCAGAGATCGGAACAACAGAATTTGAAAGTATGTGGCAACTACACATCCCCTGCCCCATATAATCTCAGCACTATATGGGATGCTAGAGACAGCAACACCTAGCCCCAAACCCCTTCATGTTAAAGAGTGGGAAAGGGACCTCCAACTTGAATTCACAGAGGAACAGCTCCACCACCTATACCGCCTGACTCACTTGAGCTCAATATCTTCTAAGACCAAAGAAAACAACTACAAAATCCTATTGAGATGATACAAGGTACCTACTACCCTGGCTAGAATTTTCCCCACTGCTTCCAATGGGTGCTGGAGGGGGTGCGGAATGAAAGGCACATTCCTCCACATTTGGTGGGAGTGCACTGTGCTAACACCGTTTTGGGTTATGGTTGGCAAACACATTTCAGATAGCTTGGGCATAGATATCCCAGCTCTGCCAAAACATTTTCTGCTCCAGATCCCCCCTATGGCCCTGTCTCGATATAAACAAAGTGCTCTCCCCCACCTCCTCAATGCAGCAAAACACCTTATACCAATACACCGGAAGAGCTTGCATATTCCAAGCGAGCAGGATTGGTTGGGGAAGGTGGGGGAGATCATGGAAGCAGAGAGTTGTCTCGCCACTTGTAGAGATACCTGCGAGCGATTTGACCTTATATGGGCAGCCTGGAAAACCCACGTACATGACACAACTATGGCCTTATCTAGTTTGGATGTTGCATTACTTGCTTTAGTGGATCCTTCCTTTGGGAGACTTGTCCAGGTGAACCATCCTTCAACGACTACCGGCTCTACTTAAAGGTCTTTTCTCCCCTCTTTTTTGATTGTTATATATTTTTTGCTGTGTTACAACCTCAGGATAGAAAAAAGGTTTATATATACCGCGCTGTCCCTTCAAAACCAAATAAGCAGCCAGCACAGCAGACGATCAACTCATACAGAAAGTAACATACAGTGTAAAAAGTGCAGCGCTAAAATTATGGAGATCTCAGATATAAACTGAGAATAATTTTACCAGTGACTATACAAACATTATACTGGAAAAATAATAAATGTGGATAATGTGTAAAAATGGGATAGTGAAATTGGTGTGAATGACTTAAATAACAGTCATAATCATGTTGTATAAATCCATAAAGAAAAATGCCAAGAATGGCCCAAATATAGTGAGGATGATAAGCAGTGTTTGGTGAAAAAGATTTTGATAGAAGATCCACTGCCTTAATTTGTTAAAGGCTTACCAAAAAGATTGGACACAGATGGGTGTACACCCGCTGGGTCAATCAGGCTTGAAAAACGATGGTCCAGGATGGCAGCTACCGCAAGGGACGCTGATTCCAGGGGATCAAGGAACTTGCAGTGATGTGTTTAAAAGGATTGGTCCAAAAAAACATCAATGGTGTATAGAAAAGGAAATAGGAGAGCACATAGCGTGATTCCGTAAAAACTCATAACATGTTTATTGAAGATAAAAATGTCGCTCACATTTTTGAAGATAAAAAAGCGCTTTGATATAAGACAAACGGCAGTATCAGTGGCATCAGTAGTCCATCCCGACGCGTTTCATCCTCTGGGACATCATCTGGGGTACTGATCCACTGTAAATACTGCCCTTTTATAATAAAGAAGAACCCAAATATACAGCCGTGGCTCCAGTAAAATGGCGCGGTTCTGTGGAGGTGACTTCCGGGAAGGTAAGATGGTGCCGGCGGCGTGTGATTCAAGCCTCTCTCTATACGTATCTCTGTAACCATAAATGATGGCGTGAAAGCAGGACAAGCCTCGCTACAGCCAACCCTCAAAAAACAGGAAGTGAAGAGTAAAAAGTATATAATAAAAATCGCCCAAATGGGCCAATAAGTTGGAACTAGATATAAATATCAATATCCATACAAAAAGATGACTTAAATTAAAAACTAAAAAATGGATGATAAATTTAAATGTATCACAATAAAAATATGTATGTATAATGATTCTACCAAAAAAAGGGGGGACATCACCGAAATATGATAAGACAGAATATAAGTATTGTTATGTACAGGACATAACTTGATGTTGTTAAGGATATACTGGTATTAATGATGGATGTATACCAATATACAAATATATAACAAACAACTAAGGAGCCACGGCTTTACATGGGACCCCAATATACATCATATACATCATATAGTATAAAGAGAAAAATAAAATACATAGTAAAAATACTAATAAAGATACTAATAAGAATTGAATAAAAAAATGGTCATAATGATTAGTTACACAAATTGTGTTGTTACTGCACCCAGATATAAACAAATACTAAGTTAGATTAGGATTGATTGATAAATGCATTGATGTTCCACTCGACATTCAGCCCCAATGGCGAGTGGGACTGGAGCTCGTAGATCCAATAGGTTTTTAACTGTGACACCACACGAGTCAAAGCCCCTCCTCTCCAAGGGGGGACATATCGATGATCGATAATAAGAAATTGTGATCCAGTGGGGTCACGGTTATGGTGCTGTCTATAGTGCCTAGGGACAGTATGTTTGATGTCACCTCCGATAATTTTTGCAACATGCTCACCTACCCGAATGGAAAAGGCACGAGTTGTGCGGCCCACATATTGCTTTCCGCACGGGCAGGTGATCAGATATACTACATATTTTGTCGCGCAAGTACAGAATACTTTGATAGGATAAATTTTATTTGTCACGTTTGATCGAAATTCCAAAGTCTTGCATCTCCCACATAAATTGTGCTGACAAACTGTGCACTTTCTACACGGATAATAACCTACCATGTCATGAAAAAAGGTGGGACGTTTTGGTGCCGAGGATACGATCGTTTCTAAGTATATCCCAATGACGTTGAATAATGGCCTTGATGTCTTTATGTTGTGTTGAAAATGAAGTGAGCAACACAGCATAAAGACAACAAGGCCATTATTCAATGTCATTGGAATATACTTAGAAACCATCGTATCCTGTGCACCATTTTACCTGAACAACCTAAAGTTATCTTTAGAGGGGCCCCCTCTTTACAGAGTAAAGTTGCTCCCAACATTATAGATCCTCCAAAACGTCCCACCTTTTTTCATGACATGGTAGGTTATTTTCCGTGTTTGCCAAACAACATCTAAAAAAGCCTTCACAGTTCTGGAACAATATCCTATGGACAGATGAGACCAAGATCAACTTGTACCAGAGTGATGGGAAGAGAAGAGTATGGAGAAGGAAAGGAACTGCTCATGATCCAAAGCATGCCACCTCATCAGTGAAGCATGACGGTGGTAGTGTCATGGCGTGGGCATGTATGGCTGCCAATGGAACTGGTTCTCTTGTATTTATTGATGATGTTACTGCTGATATTCAGCAAAATGCTTCAGAACTCATTGGACGGCACTTCACAGTGCAGATGGACAATGACCCAAAGCATACAGCGAAAGCAACTAAAGAGTTTTTTAAGGAAAAGAAGTGGAATATTATGCAATGGCCAAGTCAATTACCTGACCTGAATCCAATTGAACATGCATTTCACTTGCTGAAGACAAAACTGAAGTGAAAAAGCCCCAAGAACAAGCAGGAACTGAAGACAGTTGCAGTAGAGGCCTGGCAGAGCATCACCAGGGATGAAACCCAGCTTCTGGTGATGTCTATGCATTCCAGACTTCAGGCTGTAATTGACTGCAAAGGATTTGCAACCAAGTATTAAAAAGTGAAAGTTTGATGGATGATTGTTAATCTGTCCCATTACTTTTGGTCCCTTAAAAAGTGGAAGGCACATATACAAACTGTTGTAATTCCTACACAATGCACCTGATTTGGATGTAAATACGCTCAAATTAAAGCTGAAAGTCTGCAGTTAAAGCACATCATGTTCGTTTCATTTCAAATCCATTGTGGTGGTGAATAGAGCCAAAAATATTAGAATTGTGTCGATGTCCCAATATTTATGGACCTGACTGTAGATCGAATGTCTGGGACAGGAAGGGTTCCCCCCTCTGGTCATTACAAGTAGATATGCCTCCCTGTTGACATAGTTGTCCACACTCGGACCATGCTAAATGTACCCCCCCCCCCCCCGAAAACTCCCTGTTCCCCTTCCCTTTTTTCCCCTTATCCCTACCCTTATCTTCCTCCCCTTCCTCCCTCCCCACCACCCCAATTAATGTGACCTTGTTGTGATGTCAATCTGTTCATAAAATTTGAAAATGAAAATAAAGATTATATAAAAAAAGGTCTGTTAAAGTGTTTGTAAAGTTACTAAAGTAACTTAACATGTACTCCATGCAGATATGCTGCCATTGATGAAAGTGTAAGTGTTTGTTAAAAATGAACAGGGGAAATACCTTTTCTGATACTGCAGCGGTGCGGTCACATGATCCCCTATGCTGGCCAGCCTTGATCTTTGCAGAGAAGTGGGAGGGGCCGACATTCCCCTCTGCTGGCCGGCTGATGTCACAAGGTAATCTCCACCCCTCCTGCTTCTCTCTATATCATGTGATCACAGGGCTGCAGTGTCAGAAAACATATTTCACCTGTTCATTTTTAACAAACACTTACACTTTCATTAATGGCAGTATATATGCATGGGATTCCTTTTCTATGTGCTGCATTATGCAGCTGAATAGAGGCGGGATAGGCGGGGAGGAAAGCAATCTCATGATGGCAGGGAGAGAGAGGGGGAGACTGTCAGAGAAGAGAGCAGGGCTGCAGATGACAGAGGCATGTTCTGACTCCGGTGTCAGAGCTCATCAGCCCTGATATATCGGAGTCTGCGTACAGGGGTAAGGTAGAAACTGGCAGGATCAGCCAGGTATTACAGGTGATACAGGGGACCAAATAACACAGCACAAGCACTGTGCTGTATAACATGCTTTAAGGGAACAGGACGCTTTAATGTTCGAAAATGCATGCAAAGTAGTAAAGGCAGCATGTGTGCTACATAATTTGGTACAGGAAAGAGATGGAGTGAATTTTGAGGACACATTGTCACACAATTTTGAACCTGCTGATTGTGCTCATGTCCGTGGTCCAAGTGTGGGTTTCATAATAAGGGATTAGTTGCCAGACTATTTTTTGAGTTAGGCTGGTGGACGAAATTGGCAAAGAGTTATGATTTAATCTTTACAAATCCGTTTTGTTTTTTTGCCATTAACCTCTTTGTCTGACTATAGATTTATGTTTATCCCAAGCATGTTTGAAGCCGTTTACTGTTGACTGTCTCACTGCCTCTCAGTGTTGCTAACTGTCAGTATTTTTACTGGCAGCCAGTAAAAAATGGAACTTTCCTCCTGCCAGTAAATACCAGTAAAAGGCAAAGGTTGCCAGTAAAAAATATGGCTGTGACGCTCAGCTCGTAACTGCACATACTGAGACCATCTGAGTGCCTACTATAATGTATTCCTCTCAGCGCCGGCAGGGTGCAGGTCTGGCAGAGGCGGTGCCTGAGCGCGTCGTGTGATGTCATGGTGCAAGGGAGTGGAGCGTCCGGAGCCTCTTGTGCAGGTCTGTGGGACAGGAGCAAGGCAAGCCGGGAGTGGGATTGTCTGTTTAGACTAGGGTGGAGTGAAGGGATCACCTGGCGTTGAGAGAGACTGTCACTTTGACTCAGGAGGGGACGTGTCATGTCGGTGAGGTGTCACCTGTCCGGGATTCACCCGGACAGTCCGGGTTTTAGATCATGTGTCCGGCTTTCAGTCCACCTGAAACATTATTCAGACATTAATGTGGTTCAGAACAGGGCCTGACAGGAGGGTGAGGGGGGCACTATGTGTGCCACATTACTATTCTCTTTAGAGTGTCCAAAGGTGTCCTAGGTCTGTTACATTCCTATAGTGTATATTAAAGATTAAAAAAAAAATTGCTGTGCGCCACTAAAGTGTTCGGGTTTGACTTGAATAAAAAGTGGCAACCCTCTCTGTGCTGCTGCACACTGCTGTCAGTGTCACTGTGAGAGTCCATTTCATGTGTTGCCTGACCATTCTAATTTCTTAAACCTCCTGAGTCCTGTCCCTAAGCTACTTACTTACTACTGTATATCCAAATAAAATAAGAAATATGTTATAGGCCTTAACATCTACCTTAAATAACATTGCTAATTGCATATTGTACTTGTTTGTAGCTGAAATACTGAAATTTGCACTTTAAAAAAAAAACTGTAATTTTATAACTTTGGGAAACGCCAGTAAAAATGTGGTGGTGCCAGTAAATGTTGGGTGTCATGTTAGTAAATTTCAAACTGATAGGTTGGCAACACTGCTGCCTCTGTTAGTAGTTTATTCCAATCATCAACCACCCTTTCTAAGATTCGTTTTGAACTTTCCTCCAGTTAGTTTGAGGTCATGTCCCTGTGTGCTTGATTTTGGTTTCATATTGAAAATACTGCCTTCCTGAACCTCATTCACCCCCTTGATGTGTTTAAAGGTTTAATCATGTCCCCTCTTTCCCTTCTTTCCTCCAGACTAGGGATGAGCTTTGAGTTCGAGTCGAACTCATGTTCGACTCGAACATGGGCTGTTCGCAAGTTCGCCGAACAGCGAACAATTTGGGGTGTTCGTGGCAAATTCGAATGCCGTGGAACACCCTTTAAAAGTCTATGGGAGAAATCAAAAGTGCTAATTTTAAAGGCTTATATGCATGGTATTGTCATAAAAAGTGTTTGGGGACCTGGGTCCTGCCCCAGGGGACATGGATCAATGCAAAAAAAAGTTTTAAAAACGGACGTTTTTTCGGGAGCAGTGATTTTAATAATGCTTAAAGTGAAACAATAAAAGTGTAATATCCCTTTAAATTTCGTACCTGGGGGGTGTCTATAGTATGCTGTAAAGGGGCGCATGTTTCCCATGTTTAGAACAGTCTGACAGCAAAATGACATTTCAAAGGAAAAAAAGTCATGTAAAAACTACATAGTAGGTGAGGTTGAAAAAAGACACAAGTCCATCAAGTCCAACCTATGTGTGTGATTATGTGTCAGTATTACATTGTATATCCCTGTATGTTGCGGTCATTCAGGTGATTATCTAATAGTTTCTCCGAAGCTATCAATGCTCCCCGCTGAGACCACCGCCTGTGGAAGGGAATTCCACATCCTTGCCGCTCTTACAGTAAAGAACCCTCTACGTAGTTTAAGGTTAAACCTCTTTTCTTCTAATTGTAATGAGTGGCCACGAGTCTTATTAAACTCTCTTCTGCGAAAAAGTTTTATCCCTATTGTGGGGTCACCAGTACAGTATTTGTAAATTGAAATCATATCCCCTCTCAAGCGTCTCTTCTCCAGAGAGAATAAGTTCAGTGCTCGCAACCTTTCCTCATAACTAAGATCCTCCAGACCCTTTATTAGCTTTGTTGCCCTTCTTTGTACTCGCTCCATTTCCAGTACATCCTTCCTGAGGACTGGTGCCCAGAACTGGACAGCATACTCCAGGTGCGGCCGGACCAGAGCCTTGTAGAGTGGGAGAATTATCGTTTTATCTCTGGTGTTGATCCCCCTTTTAATGCATGACAATATTCTGTTTGCTTTGTTAGCAGCAGCTTGGCATTGCATGCCATTGCTGAGCCTATCATCTACTAGGACCCCCAGGTCCTTTTCCATCCTAGATTCCCCCAGAGGTTCTCCCCCCAGTGTATAGATTGCATTCATATTTTTGACACCCAAATGCATTATTTTACATTTTTCTACATTGAACCTCATTTGCCATGTAGTCGCCCATTCCATTAATTTGTTCAGGTCTTTTTGCAAGGTTTCCACATCCTGTGGAGAAGTTATTGCCCTGCTTAGCTTAGTATCGTCTGCAAATACAGAGATTGAACTGTTTATCCCATCCTCCAGGTCGTTTATGAACAAATTAAATAGGATTGGTCCCAGCACAGAACCCTGGGGAACCCCACTACCCATCCCTGACCATTTTGAGTACTCCCCATTTATCACCACCCTCTGAACTCGCCCTTGTAGCCAGTTTTCCTTGTCAAAAGAAGTTTATTGAGTATACAATGTTATAAAGATACATAAAGTAAGTTTACAAGGATCTATAAAGTAAGCTCATTGTTTTACAGTAGGGTTTATATAAGTAAATATCATGAAATTTCAAATATTAAACATTGGGTTCACGTAAACCTAAATTAAAGATATATATCATTTCCTTAGTTACTTTTGTAGGTATTTAAATGATTTATACCTACTATACATATTGTTTACAAGTAGAGTGTATATAGGTCAAATAAATTCTGATAATGAGCTTTAATCGTAAGGTGGAGAAAAGGAAAGAGAAAGAAGAAAAAAGGTTGAAAGGTAGAGGTATGGTCCACAAGGTTGTCCCGCTCCTCAGTTTATTATTCTTTTTAGTTCTCTTTGAAGCCTTAGAATGGGTGTCTCTGTAAGTCATTTAATCTGTTACCATGGCAACAGGACAGAGTCATTGAAGTTTGACAGGAACTGTTGTTTTATCCAAGGATGCCAAAGTTATTCAAATTTTGGAATTTCATTTTGATCGATGGCTACCATCTTAGCATGGGACATTGTATTATTCATTCTGTGAATTGTTTCTGCTAGTACCAATGTAGGAGATTTCCATGCCTTGGCCACTGTTTGTTTTGCAGCCGTTATTAGTTGGATCATAAGTTTGAATTTGAAGTGTTAACCATTCCGGTTTTAGATTAAGTAAAGTTAAATATGGATCTGGTTGTATTATTTTTTTAAATATTTTAGATGCAATCACGAAGACTTCCTTCCAGAAGGTTTGGATTACTGGGCACGTCCACCATATGTGTAAATATGTGCCTATTTCTGGGCATCCTCGAAAACAAAGAACTGAGGTATTAGGTGAATATTTTGCCACTCTAGCGGGTACAAGGTACCAGCGAGTTAGGACTTTATAATTTGTCTCCAGTGCTAAGATGTTGGGTGAAGATGACTTAGATGTGAGCCATATGTTAGACCAGTCCATGTCTTCTAAAGTTCGTCCCAGGTCCTCCTCCCACCTCTGAACGTAAGAGGGTCTATTAAGATTTGCTACTCCATATAATTGATTATAAAGTGATGAAATTGTACCTTTAGCAAATGGATCTTTTGTACAGATTGATTCAAAAATGGATAATTGGGATAATGGTGTATCCCCCTTTAGGAATGGTGTATAGAAATTTTTGATTTGGAGATATTTAAATATCTCAGAGTTTGGTAGATCATATTTTTCTCTAAACGATGGGAATGAAAGGAATGATTTAGATGCTATGAAGTCATTTAGTGTCTGAATGCCTGACGTTGTTCAAGCTTTAAAAGAATTTGGGTAGATCCATGCCGGATAAAAGGCCGGATTTCTGATAAAAGAAAGGAGAGGATTGTGTGGAGATTGTAACTGATATTTGGTTTTTAGTTTATCCCAGAGAGATAAGAAGTGTTTAGTTATGGGATTATGAATTTTAAAGCGGTCTTTAGGATCAAGCCATAATAAATTTGATATTAATAGAGGGTCATTTTCTGAAGCCTCTATAAATACCCATAATGGGATTTCCTGTTTTGCATGGTATTTGGACAGACTGGCCAAATGTGCTGCTCTGTAGTAGTTAGTAAAATTAGGGTATCCCAGGCCTCCTTTATTTTTGGGAAGATGTAGTGTGTGTATAGGTATACGTGGTTTAGAAGAGCCCCATATAAACGAAGTTGCTCTTTTTTGTACTATTCTCAAAAAATAGGAAGGAATTGGAATAGGGAGGACTCTGAATAGATAAAGCAATTTGGGTAGAATAGTTATTTTGATTGCATTAATCTTCCCTATCCAGGATAAAGGAAGTTGCGACCATTGTTTTATTAGATTTGTGATCTGTCTTAATACAGGAGGATAATTGGTTGAGAATAAGTCAGAATGAGATGCTGTTAAATGAATTCCAAGATATGGGATTGATTTTTCTGCCCATGTGAATGGGAGTGCAGCCCTAGCCGGGATCAATTCCATGTTTGTGAGTGAAATATTAAGCACTAGGCATTTCTTAGGATTAATCATAAGGCCGGATAGGGCTGCAAATCCATCAAGAGCTGGTATTAAGTTAGGACCAGAGACCTGTGGTGATGATAGAAAAAGTAATATATCGTCTGCAAATATACATAATTTGTGTGTAATACCTCCTACTTCAATGCCAGTTATAGTTTGGTTTGTTCTGATGTATTGGGCCATGGGTTCGAGTATAAGGGCAAATAATAAGGGAGATAATGGGCAACCCTGTCGGGTACCTCTTTCGATATTAAAGGCTTCAGATTTGTATCCAGCATATTTTATATAGGCTTTGGGTTTATTATATAATGCTTTGATCCATGTTAAAAAGTGGGGTCCAAAACCCCATTTTTGTAATGAATATTGCATATATTGCCAGGATACTGTGTCAAATGCCCTCTTAATATCGAGAGATAGAAAACATAAAGGGATTTTCTGTTTTTTAGCAATATGTGCCAATAACACTGCCCTGCGTATATTATCGCCTGCCTGTCTATTTGGCATGGAGCCTACTTGATCTCTATGTATTCATTTTCCTATAATGCTATTGAGGCGTTTTGCTATTATTTTTGCTAATAATTTAATATCGAGGTTTAACAGAGAGATAGGCCGATAATTCACACAGGAAGTATCATCAGAAAGGGGTTTTGGGATCATACAAACAATTGCCATTAGTGTTTCTTGCCGAAAAGAATGTCCATCTAGAAGTTTGTTAAAAGTTTCAGTGAGAATGGGAGAGAGTACTTCTGAGAATGTTTTATAGTATAAAGCCGAGTAGCCGTCTGGGCCTGGTCTTTTGTTAAGTTTTAGGTCTTTTATGGCGTTAGCAACTTCATCTATAGTTATAGGCTCATCCAAACTGCTTTTTTGATTCTGAGATAACTCAGGTAAGGTTATTTTTGAGAAGAAGGATTCAGCCTCTGTAGGATTAAATTCATTGTTTGTCTTGTATAAAGTTGCGAGATGTGAGTGAAATTTATGGACTATTTTAACTGGATTACAAGTGTAAACATTTTTTGATAATTTCAAACGTATTGGTTTGAAAGATTTGTTAGTTGAATTTAATGCCCGAGCCAAATATGTACCTGGTTTGTTTGTATTCATGTAGAAATTGTGTTTGGAGCGTTTGAGGGATTTATCAACTGACTCAGTGAGAAATAGATCGTATTCCAATCTAGATTTTTCCAGATGAGATTTTGTACTCTGAGATGGATTATCTTGAAATGATATGTAGGCTGCATTAAAATTGAGTTCTAGTTTTTTTGCTAGATTTTTGCGTTCCCGTTTAAATAGTGCCATTTGTCTTTGTATTGTACCACGCAAGACAGGCATATGAGCTTCCCACAGTGTTATTGGGGAGATGTCTGTTGTATTATTAATTGATATGTATTCCTTTAAAGCTTGTTCAATGGCCATCTGATGTAGTGGGTGTTTGAGCATTATGTCCGGTAAGTACCACGTTGGGTCATGCGCTTTTGGTATGGTTGAGGCTATAGTAGTGTATACTGCATTATGGTCAGACCACGGAATCGGAATTATATCTGATGCAATAATTTCTGGTATCATTCCTATTGTTAGAAAAATGTGATCTATTCTGGTGAAGGTTTGATGAGGGTGCAAGAAATAAGTAAATTTCTTTTTCATTGGGTTACTTTCTCTCCACGAATCTACCAGATTGTATTTGGAAAGAAGTTGAGAAAAAGGTAATCTAGAGGTTATTTTGGATGGTGTAAAAGGTGATTTATCTAGAAATGGGAGGAGGACCTGTTCGAATCCCCACACATTATCACTGTTCCTATTTTGTGTGTATTAATCACTTGTAATATATGTGAGAGGAATGGTGTAGGTTGTTTGTTAGGAGCGTAGTAGGAAATCACCGTGATTGCTGTATCCATTATATAACCCATGAGTATCAGGTATCTACCTTCTGGGTCTTTAATTTCTGATGATAAGGTGAATGGTGTGGATCGGTGAAATGCAATTAGAGTTCCCCTTTGCTTGGTACAGGCAGAAGCCGTGTAAATTTGTTGATAAAAAGGAGAAATATATTTTGGAGTAGAATCTTTGGTGAAGTGTGTTTCTTGGAGGCATACTATGTGAGCCTTTTTGTTATGGAAAGTACGGAAGGCTTTGGTCCTTTTTTGAGGGACATTTATTTCCTGAACATTCAGGGAAAGTATATTCAGTGGTGCCATGGCAATAGATCAAATAGTTTTGACTTACTTTTTGTTATGCAGAGCTGACTGCGCAGATCAACCTGTGTGGACTGAAGAGATGAATAGATAGAAAAGAAACCAGTGAATTCTGGAGTAAAGAGTAAACAAAAAACATATGAGATTAGATGATACATATAAATTATTTTTTGCAAGTAATCACAATTTACCCGTGAAAGAGAATAAATATCTCTCTCAGGGGAATAAGTGCCTTCGTCACACTCCCACATAATATGGTTGGGAGAATGAGGAGGGCTAATGGGGGTACACGGATCTTCCGCTTACAGGAGAGAAGTGCTATGTCAAAAGACATCAAAATGATGTTTCATTAATTGGAGTGCAGAATATAGTTTTTGTTGAAATTATTTATTCCAGGGTGGTTGTATATGGTTAGCCTTGCCCTAGGCTAAATAATTCAGTTAGAAAGGTACTGTTAATAACTTTGGTATTGATGAAGATAGTTTGAATTATTTTGGGATTTTAACCCTTTTAGAGTAAACAATTACATATTTTATTCATATGTAACTGTTTAGATATGTTAACTCATAAAATTTAGGTTGTATTGCTTCAGATTAGAATAAACAAAAACATAATTCTAGGAACTAGTTAGGTAATAATATATTTGTTTTAAGAAAAGAAAGAAAAAGCTTCCATTACTTCTGGATTATTGAACATATTTGTCCTAAAAAGTAATAAATCTATTGTTATTACCTGATAATATATAACTGAACAAGAATTTCCTTATTTCGCTTATATATTCTAAGGCTATATGAATCAGAAGTAATAAGAAATATAACTGGAATGTAACATGATCCCACACAGTGTGTGACTATCAGAATGCAGTTACATTCAGTTATAAATACAGGTTTTTTATAGAGAACCATCTCTTAGTATAATAAATGAAGAGATATCAGGAATTAGGATGTCAGTCCATTAATTCTTCTTGGTCCATGGATGATGTGGACCTGGTTCTGAAATTTTCTGGGTGCTGCCTGAAGGTGAAGATGATGCCATTCTTCTGCGTGTGGGAGTGTTGCTGCTTGTGGGTTCTGTCAGATTTAATTTTAAAAGGGTTTGTTTAAATTCTCTTTTTTTAATTGTTCCAATTCTGTTATATTTTCTTGGGTTGTAATTTCAATTTAATCCATTTTTATTTCTAAGGCTGCGGTGCGGTTTCCCAGCTCTCTTATTTCTTTGGTTAGGCTTTTTGTTATTTGGTCTGAGGTTTATTTTAAAGCCTTATGAAGCATCTTTTCAAATTGTAATAATATTACTGGGGATGCTGAGGAGGCTTGTGGAGAAGTTTGTGAGAGGATTTGTTCTGTATCTGACTCAAATGGAGAGTCTTGCTGTGACATTTTCTGTCTGTGAGAGCGCCCTGATGCTGTATATTGTGAGGTGACTGGAGCTGCTTCAGCTGCAGTGAGTGCCTGTGAGCTCTTGTGAGGTGATTTTTATTTCTGCCACGGTGTCCTCCCAGTACCATATTTCCTGCCCAAACTTTCACAGTTTGTTCCCTGGTGCAAAAAGGTTCAAATGGATACCTTTTGAGCCTGCAGGCTCCGCTTTGTCCTTCTCTTCTCTCCTCAGCGGTGTGGAGCTCTAACAATGCATGTCTGCTCTGCTAGGCTCCGCCTCCTGCCCCCCTGTAGCCAGTTTTCAATCCATGTACTCACCCTATGGTCCATGCCAACGGACCTTATTTTGTACAGTAAACGTTTATGGGGAACTGTGTCAAATGCTTTTGCAAAATCCAGATACACCACATCTACGGGCCTTCCTTTATCTAGATGGCAACTCACCTCCTCATAGAAGGTTAATAGATTGGTTTGGCAAGAACGATTATTCATGAATCCATGCTGATTACTGCTAATGATACCGTTCTTATTACTAAAATCTTGTATATAGTCCCTTATCATCCCCTCCAAGAGTTTACATACTATTGATGTTAGGCTAACTGGTCTGTAATTCCCAGGGATGTATTTTGGGCCCTTTTTAAATATTGGTGCTACATTGGCTTTTCTCCAATCAGCTGGTACCATTCCAGTCAGTAGACTATCTGTAAAAATTAACAACGGTCTGGCAATCACTTGACTGAGTTCCCTAAGTACCCTCGGATGCAAGCCATCTGGTCCCGGTGATTTATTAATGTTAAGTTTCTCAAGTCTAATTTTAATTCTGTCCTATGTTAACCATGGAGGTACTTCCTGTGTTGTGTCTACTATCGCTAGCCCTGGCTATAATGAATTGTCGGCCCGGCAATACACATAAAAGTTCATTGATAAAAACGGCATGGAATTTGCCCACAGGGGAACCCCGAACCAAAATTTAAAAAGAAAATGCGTGGGGGTCCCCCTAAATTACAAACCATGCCCTTCAGGTCTGGTATGGATATTAAGGGGAACCCCGCGCCAAATTTTTTTAAAAAATGGCGTGGGGGTCCCACTCAAAATCCATACCAGACCCTTCAGGTCTGGTATGGATTTTAAGGGGAACCCTGCACAATTTTTTTTTTAAAAAATGGCGTGGGGTCCCCCCAAAAATCCATACCAGACTCTTATCCGAGCACGCAACCTGGCAGGCCACAGGAAAAGGGGGGGACGAGAGCGCGCCCCCCCTCCAGAACCATACCAGGCCACATGCCCTCAACATTGGGAGGGTGCTTTGGGGTAGCTCCCCAAAGCACCTTGTCCCTATGTTGATGGGGAGAAGGGCCTCATCCCCACAACCCTTGCCCGGCGGTTGTGGGGGGTCTGCGGGTGGGGGACTTATCGGAATCTGGAAACCCCCTTTAACAAGGGGACACCCAGATCCCGGCCCCCCCGTGTGAATTGTAATACGTAACCCCCTCTGACAACACTGGGAAAGCCACAGGGAAGTCCCCGTGAAGTCCCCATGTGTTAGAGGAGGGCGGGGTCACTGGGTTATATAAGAAGTGTCAGAAGAAGTGTCAGAAGAACCGAAGCGTCAAACGGCGAAAGACTCCCACTGAGGTGGATCGTGTGGACGGAGCGGAGAAGAAGCCGGAGGAAGATGCTAGACGAGAAGAGTGGAGGAAGAAGAAGATGGAGAAGAAGAAGATGGAGAAGAAGAAGATGGAGGAATAAGAAGAACACCGAAGGAAGACCAGAAGAAAGAAGATGTAAGAAGAAGAAATTTATAAAGGACTTGTCAAAAACCGTCTCTTGTGTTTTTTAACCTTTTTGACACTTTTTTTGTAAAATGGTAGGGGTACATTTGTACCCCATTACCAATTCACACAGGGGGGGAGCCGGGATCTGGGGGTCCCCTTGTTAAATTCCGATAAGCCCCCCACCCACAGACCCCTACAACCACCGGGCAAGGGTTGTGTGGATGTGGCCTTTCTCCCCATCAATAAGGTGCTTTGGGGGCTACCCCAAAGCACCCTCCCAATGTTGAGGGCATGTGACCTGGTACGGTTCAGGAGGTGGGGCGCTCTCTCATCCCCCCTCTTTTCCTGCGGCCTGCCAGGTTGCGTGCTCGGATAAGGGTCTAGTATGGATTTTTGGGGGGACCCCACACCATTTTTAAAAAAAATTTGGCATGGGGTTCCCCTTAAAATCCATACCCCAACGCCATTTTTTAAAAAAATTTTGGCGCAGGGTTCCCCTTAATATCCATACCAGACCTGAAGGGCCTGGTATGGAATTTAGGGAGACCCCCACACATTTTTTTTTTTAATTTTGGTTCAGGGTTCCCCTGTGGGGAAATTCCATGCCATTTTTATCAATGAACTTTTATGTGTATTGACGATTCATTATAGTCGGCGCTAGCGATAGTAGTTTTAGATTACTTTTTTCCTTTAGAAATGTCATTTTGCTGTCAGACTGTTCTAAACAAGGGAAACATGCGCCCCTTTACAGGCATATTATAGACACCCCCCAGGTACGAAATTTAAAGGAATATTACCCTTTTATTGTTTCACTTTAAGCATTATTAAAATCACTGCTCCCGAAAAAACGTCCGTTTTTAAAACTTCTTTCTGCGTTGATGCATGTCCCCTGGGGCAAGACCCAGGTCCCCAAACACTTTTTATGACAATAACTTGCATATAAGCCTTTAAAATGAGCACTTTTGATTATTCATGTTCAAATTTTTTGCCTGTTCGCATGTTCTGGATGCGAACCGAACCTGGAGGTATTTGGCTCATCCCTACTCTCGATATGTTTTATGCTCCACACCTTTCACCATCTTTGTTACCCATCTCTGGACATGTTCTATCTTATTAATATTTTTTTGTAAGTGAGGTCTCCAGAACTGGACAGTATTCTAAATTAGGTCTCACTAAAGGGAATCAGAACCTCCTTCCTCCTGCTGGTGATGCATCCTGGAATTCTATTTGCTTTTCCTACTGCCTGGTCACACTGTTTGCTCATTTTGCAATCATCTGAAATAAGCACCCCCAAATCTTTTTCTTCTGTAGTGCTGAATATCACTGTACCCCCAATGTTGTACTGTCTAAGGGGATTCTTTTTCCCTAGGTGCATTATTTTACATTTAAAAATATTGAACTGCAGTCTCCACTGCTTTGACCAATCTTCCAGCAATGCCAAATCATGTTCCATGTTACAGACACCTCCAGGGATATTAACCCTAATGCACACCTTTGTGTCATCAGCAAAAAAGACATACACTACCCAACAAACCTTTAGTTATATCACTTACATACAGGTTAAATAAAACCGTACCTAGTACAGAGCATTGTGGTACACCACTAGTGACTGGTCTCTGTTCTGAGTGAACCCCATTTATAACCACACTCTGGTATCATACTTTAGCCAACCGCATATCCACTGAACCACCCAAGGGTTAAGTACTAGCTTGTACAACTTTTGTATTAGATCATTATGTGGAACTGTATCAAATGCCTTGCTGAAATCAAGTTATGCTATGTCCACAGCACCACCCTGGTCCAAAACACTGGTAATATAAAAAAATTCAATCAGATTAGTCTGACATGATCTGCCCTCAGTAAAGCCATGCTCCTTTGGGTCCAGCAAGCTATGTATTTTTAGGTGATTAATGATCCTTCTTTTCAGGAGTGATTCCATTAACTTGACTACAATTGACATTGAACTCACTTGCCTGTAATTGCCAGCTTCTACCTTGCTGCACTTCTTGTGGATAGGTACAATATTAGCTGTTCTCCAATCATGGGGAACTTCTCCTGTTAGAAGAGATTGATTAAAAGATTTGTTAATGGTCGAAAATGTGTGCAAAGTAGTAAAGGCAGCATGTGGGCTACATAATTTGGTACGGGAAAGAGATGGCGTGAATTTTAAGGACACACTGTCACACAATTTTGAACCTGCTGATTGTGCTCATGTCCGTGGTCCAAGAGTGGGTTTCACAATAAGGGATTAGTTGCCAGATTATTATTTGAGCCCTGCTGGTGCACTAAATTGTCAAGGAGATATGATTTAATCCTTACAAATCTAATTTACCCCAACATTGTAAAGTTGCTGGACCATTTTTTTGTTTAGTTGGTGTATTCTTTTATATATTTTGACTAATACTTGCAGTTTGTTTGTTTTACCAATTGTGAATATTTTGAAATGTTACACATTTGCTAGCAGGGATATAATAAAAAGAAAAATGTTGATATGATTTTTGTCTGTCTTTTATTAAAGTGCATTGATTAATTAAAATGATAAAACAGATCCCAATCCCCTAATCTCAATACTCTAGTCCCAATCCCCTAATCTTAATACTCTAGTCCCAATCCCCTAATCTCAATACTCTAGTCCCAATCCCCTAATCTCAATACTCTAGTCCCAATCCCCTAATCCCAATACTCTAATGCCAATCCCCCAATTTCAATACTCTAGTCCAAATCCCCTAATCCCAATCTCCTAATCCCAATACTCTAGTCCCAATACTCTAGTCCAGTGCTCAAAATTTCAAGCCCTGAGCTACTAGCCAGGCCTTAAGGGTTACTCGCCACCAGTTGGCCCACCCAACCCCTACCCCGCCCCACCCCTAAATCCCCCCTAAACATGCCCTCATAAATAATCTCATGAAATGACACTTAAATGTTTTATGCATAATTAAGTTACAAAAATAAATATGAACAACAATTTTATCAGTGCCTATCAGTGCAGCCTCAACAGGAGCCATTAATGCAGCTTGACCTGTGCCCATCTATGCAGCCTCACCTGTGCCCATCAATGCAGTGTAACAAGTGCCCACCAATGCAGCCTCATCTGTGCCAATCATTGCAACGTGACCAGTGACCTTCAATGCAGCCCCACCTGTGCCCATCAATGGAGCCTCACCTGTGCCCATCATTGCAGCATGACCAGTGCCCACCAATGCAGCATCACCTGTGCCAATCATTGCAGCGTGACCAGTGACCATCATTGCAGCCTGACCTGTGCCCATCCATGCAGCTTGACCTGTTCCCACCAATGCAGCCTCACCTGTGCCCTACATTGCAGCCTTACCAGTGCCCATCATTTCAGCGTGACCAGTGCCCATCAATGCAGCCTCACTTGTGCCCATTAATGCTGTGTGACCAGTGCCCACCAATGCAGCCTCACCTGTGCCCGTCAATGCAGCCTTACCTGTGCCCCTCAATGCAGCCTGACCTGTGCCCATCATTGCAGTGTGACCAGTGCCCACCAATGCAGCCTCACCTGTGCCCATCATTGCAGCATTACCAGTGCCCATCAATGTAGCCTGACCAGTGCCCATCAATGCAGCATGACCAGTGCCCACCAATGCAGCCTCACCTGTGCCCATCATTGCAGCCTCACCTGTACCCATCATTTCAGCGTGATCAGTGCCCACCAATGCAGCCTCACCTGTGTTGATCAATACAGTGTGACTAGTGCCCACCAATGCAGCCTCACTTGTGCCCATCAATGCAGCCTCACCTTTGCCCATCAATGCAGCCTCACCTGTGCCCATCATTTCAGCGTGACCAGTGCCCATCAATGCAGCGTGACAAGAGCCCACCAATGCAGCCTCACCTGTGCCCATCATTGCAGCCTCACCTGTGCCCATCATTTCAGTGCGACCAGTGCCCACTAATGCAGCCTCGCCTGTGCCCATCATTGCAGCGTGATCTGTGCCCACCAATGCAGCCTTGCCTGTGCCCATCCCTGCAGTGTGAACTGTGCCGAGGAAGAGAGAGGGTGGCCAGATCATCAAAGAGTGGGGATTGCCAGCTGTAACAGCTTTCACTTGAATTGCTGTCCGCTCGCAGTCACACACAGTCCTGCCTCCTGACCCAGCGCCTGTGACGGACAGAACGCCGGTCCAATGCTGGGTCATGTTTTGTCTGTCACAGGCGCTGGGTCAGGAGGCAGGACTGTGTGTGACCATGAGCGGACGGCAATTTAAATGAAAGCTGTTACAGAGGGCAATCCCCACTCTGTGAAAATCTGGCCAGCCCGCCTCTTCCTGCACTCTCTCTTCCCTGGGCGATCGCTGGGAGAACAGCTCTCATTCAACCCCGCTTGCCAGTGGTGCTTGCCCCCCTCCTCAAGGCAGACCACGCTCGCCCACAATCATTTTCCACTTGCAAAATGCGAGTAGGCGAGTGGAAAATTTGAGGGCAGCTATAGTCTCAATCCGCTAATCCCAATCCCCTAATCCCAATACTCTAGTCCCAATCCCCTAATCTCAATACTCTAGTCTCAATCCCCTAATCCCAATACTCTAGTCCCAATCCCCTAATCGCAATACTCTAGTCCCAATCCCCTAATTTCAAAACTCTAGTCCCAATCCCCTAAGCTCAATACTCTAGTCCCAATAATATACATAGTTACATAGTAGTTGAGGTTGAAAAAAGACACAAGTCCATCAAGTCCAACCTTGTGTGTGATTATATGTCAGTATTGAATTGTATATCCCTGTATGTTGCGGTGTTCAGGTGCTTATCTAATAAGCCTATTAGATCATATCAGTCCCCCCCACTGAGACCACCTCCTGTGGAGGGAATTCCACATTCTTGCCGCTCTTACAGTAAAGAACCCTTTACGTAGTTTAAGGTTAAACCTCTTTTCTTCTAATTTGGCCACGAGTCTTGTTAAACTCCCTTTTGCGAAAAAGTTTTATCCCTATTGTGAGGTCACCAGTATGGTATTTGTATATTGAAATCATATCTCCTCTCAAGCGTCTCTTCTCCAGAGAGAATAAGTTGAATGCTCGCAACCTTTCCTCATAACTAATATCCTCCAGCCCCTTTATTAGCTTTGTTGCCCTTCTTTGTACTAGCTCCATTTCCAGTACATCCTTCCTGAGGAATGGTGCCCAGAACTGGACAGCATGCTCTAGGTGCAGCCGGACCAGAGTCTTGTAGAGTGGGAGAATTATTGCTTTATCTCTAGAATTAATCCCATTTTTAATGCATGCCAATATTCAGTTTGCTTTGTTATCAGCAGCTTGGCATTGCATGCCATTGCTGAGCCTATCATCTACAAGGACCCCCAGGTCCTTTTCCATTCTAGATTCCCCCAGAGGTTCTCCCCCCAGTGTATAGATTGCATTCATATTTTTGCCACCCAAATGTGTTATTTTACATTTTTCTACATTGAACCTCATTTGCCATGTAGTTGCCCACCCCATTAATTTGTTCAGATCTTTTTGCAAGTTTTCCACATCCTGCGGAGAAGTTATTGCTCTTCTTAGCTTAGTATCCTCCACAAATACAGAGATTGAACTGTTTACCCCATCCTCCAGGTCGTTCATGAACAAATTAAACAGGATTGGTCCCAGCACAGAACCCTGGGAAACCCCATTACCCACCACTGACCATTCCGAGTACTCCCCATTTATCACCACCCTCTGAACTCGCCCTTGTAGCCTGTTTTCAATCCATGCATTCACCCTATGGTCCATGCCAATGGACCTTATTTTGTACTGTAAACGTTTATCGGGAACTGTGTCAAATGCTTTTGCAAAATCCAGATATACCACGTCTACGGGCCTTCCTTTCTTTATCTAGATGGCAACTCACCTCCTCATAGAAGGTTAATAGATTGGTTTGGCAAGAACGATTCTTCATGAATCCATGCTGATTACTGCTAATGATACCGTTCTCATTACTAAAATCTTGTATATAGTCCCTTATCATCCCGTCCAAGAGTTTACATACTATTGATGTTAGACTAACTGAACTGTAATTCCCAGGGATGTATTTTGGGCCCTTTTTAAATATTGGTGCTACGTTGGCTTTTCTCAATCCGCTGGTACCAGTCCAGTCAGTAGACTGTCAGTAAAAATTAGGAACAATGGTCTGGCAATTACTTGACTGAGTTTCCTAAGTACCCTCAGGTGCAAGCCATCTGGTCCCGGTGATTTATTAATGTTAAGTTTCCCAAGTCTAATTTTAATTCTGTCCTCTGTTAACCATGGAGGTGCTTCCTGTGATGTGTCATGAGGCTAAACACTGCAGTTTTGGTTACTGAAGCCCCCCGATTCCCTCGTGAAGATTGAGGAGAAGAATAAATTCAATACCTTCGCCATCTCCCCATCCTTTGTAACCAGATGTCCTTCCTCATTCTTTATGGGGCCAATATGGTCTGTCCTCCCTTTTTTACTGTTTACATACTTAAAGAATTTCTTGGGATTTATTTTGCTCTCCTCCGCTATGTGTCTTTCATGTTCTATTTTAGCCGTCCTTTTTGCACCCTTACATTTCTTGTTGCATTCTTTATAAAGTCTGAATGCTGATGATCCCTCAACCTTGTATTTTTTGAAGGCCTTCTCCTTTGCTTTTATATGCATTTTTACATTTGAGTTAAGCCATCAAGGACTTTTGTTCGCTTTTTTAAATTTATTACCCAATGGGATGCATTGGCTAATGCCCTTATTTAATATGCTCTTAAAGCAAACCCATCTCTCCTCCGTGTTCTTTGTTCCTAAGATTAGGGATGAGCTTCGTGTTCGAGTCGAACCCATGTTCGACTCGAACATCGGCTGTTCGATCGTTCGCCGAATTGCGAACGTTATGGGCCGTTCGCGCTAAATTCGTGTGGCGCGTCACGGCCCATAATTCACTGCGGCATCGCAGTGCATTGCTGGCTGATGATTGGCCAAGCATGCACTATGACCCGCATGCTTGGCCAATCACAGCGCCGTCAGTAGAGAGAGCTGTAATTGGCCAAAGCCAGGGTGGCTTTGGCCAATTATGGCTCAGGGGATTTAGTACACACCCCACACTATATAAGGCCGCCTGCACGGCGGCCCTGTGTAGTGTGTGTTCCGGTGTGCTGAGAGATAGAGAGAGAGAGAGACAGTGTCATTTGATTTGAGTTAGATAGATTAGGCAGAACAGTCAGTCAGTTAGCTGCACTTACAGTGTATTGTGTATATATATGCATCCCAGGTGTTGCATATATATATATACACTGTATTCAGTTTAGCTAGATCCGTTCCTGTTATCTTCTATCTAGACTATTTACATTTAATGCAGTGCGTCCTGCTCACAGTGTTCAGCTAGATCCGTTCCTGCTATTTACATTTAGTGCAGTGCGTCCTGCTCACAGTGTTCAGCCAGATCCGTTCCTGTTATCTTCTAGACTATTTACATTTAGTGCAGTGCGTCCTGCTCACAGTGTTCAGCTAGATCCGTTCCTGCAATTTACATTTAGTGCAGTGCGTCCTGCTCACAGTGTTCAGCTAGATCCGTTCCTGCTATTTACATTTAGTGCAGTGCGTCCTGCTCACAGTGTTCAGCTAGATCCATTCCTGCTATTTACATTTAGTGCAGTGCGTCCTGCTCACAGTGTTCAGCTAGATCCGTTCCTGCTATTTACATTTAGTGCAGTGCGTCCTGCTCACAGTGTTCAGCTAGATCCGTTCCTGCTATTTACATTTAGTGCAGTGCGTCCTGCTCACAGTGTTCAGCTAGATCCGTTCCTGCTATTTACATTTAGTGCAGTGCGTCCTGCTCACAGTGATCAGCTAGATCCGTTCCTGCTATTTACATTTAGTGCAGTGCGTCCTGCTCACAGTGTTCAGCTAGAGCCGTTCCTGCTATTTACATTTAGTGCAGTGCGTCCTGCTCACAGTGTTCAGCTAGATCCGTTCCTGTTATCTTCTAGACTATTTACATTTAGTGCAGTGCGTCCTGCTCACAGTGTTCAGCTAGATCCGTTCCTGCTATTTACATTTAGTGCAGTGCGTCCTGCTCACAGTGTTCAGCTAGATCCGTTCCTGTTATCTTCTAGACTATTTACATTTAGTGCAGTGCGTCCTGCTCACAGTGTTCAGCTAGATCCGTTCCTGTTATCTTCTAGACTATTTACATTTAGTGCAGTGCGTCCTGCTCACAGTGTTCAGCTAGATCCGTTCCTGTTATCTTCTAGACTATTTACATTTAGTGCAGTGCGTCCTGCTCACAGTGTTCAGCTAGATCCGTTCCTGTTAAATTCCTACTGACAGGCAGGCTTGTCTGGTTACAGTATATAAAGCTACCTGAAGAAAATTACAGGTGTTCTATTTGATCCTATTAGTACCACGGTCAGGCAGCTAGACTATTTACATTTAGTACAGTGCGTCCTGCTCACAGTGTTCAGCTAGATCCGTTCCTGTTATCTTCCTACTGACAGGCAGGCTTGTCTGGTTACAGTATATAAAGCTACCTGAAGAAAATTACAGGTGTTCTATTTGATCCTATTAGTACCACGGTCAGGCAGCTAGACTATTTACATTTAGTACAGTGCGTCCTGCTCACAGTGTACAGCTAGATCCGTTCCTGTTATCTTCCTACTGACAGGCAGGCTTGTCTGGTTACAGTATATAAAGCTACCTGAAGAAAATTACAGGTGTTCTATTTGATCCTATTAGTACCACGGTCAGGCAGCTAGACTATTTACATTTAGTACAGTGCGTCCTGCTCACAGTGTTCAGCTAGATCCGTTCCTGTTATCTTCCTACTGACAGGCAGGCTTGTCTGGTTACAGTATATAAAGCTACTTGAAGAAAATTACAGGTGTTCTATTTGATCCTATTAGTACCACGGTCAGGCAGCTAGACTATTTACATTTAGTACAGTGTGTCCTGCTCACAGTGTACAGCTAGATCCATTCCTGTTATCTTCCTACTGACAGGCAGGCTTGTCTGGTTACAGTATATAAAGCTACTTGAAGAAAATTACAGGTGTTCTATCCCAGCTTAGTGCAGCTACAGGCCATTAGTATGTCTGGAAGGCCAAGAAGGAGAGGCAGACAGTCACAAGCCAATAAGAGAGGGCAAGCAGGCTCTGTGTCTAGTGCTGGTCGTGGAGACGGTGCATCCTCATCAGCACGTGGCCATGGGACACGCTTGGCCTTTTTTTCGGCAGCTGGCCGTGTTGAGCCGCAACATGCGGAAGACTTGGTCGAGTGGATGACCAAGCCGTCCTCATCCTCCTCATCCTCTCTCACCCATGCCCAGGGTGCTTTGTCTGGCAAAGCAGCGGCCTCTTCCCTCAGCTCAATGTCATCAGTGACTCCTTCCCTAGCTCCACCATGTCCTCATGAGGATTCCCTCGAACTGTTTGACCACAGTGTTGGGTACATGCTCCAGGAGGATGCCCAGCGTTTGGAAGGCTCTGATGACGATACTGAGCTCGATGAAGGCAGTAACATGAGCACGGACAGAGGGGGTGCCCAAGAAGGACAGCAATCTGGCAGTCATGCTCCCCCTGCTGCAGCATACTGCCAGGTTTGCTCCAGTGATGAGGAGGGAGGGGATGATGAGGTCACTGACTCAACGTGGGTGCCTGATAGGAGAGAGGAGGAGGAGGAGGAGGAGGAGGCGGCGGCACATCACCAACGAGGCAGGATGCCCTCCAGGGGCCAGCCTAAGGGCAGCACATTGACTGCATCACACCCCAAAGCTCCACATGTGCAGGGCGCTGCAGTCTCTGCGCGTTATTTAAAAAGTTCTTTGGTGTGGGCCTTTTTTGAGACGAGTGCATCAGATCGCACCGCTGCTATTTGCAACATATGTCTCAAGCGTATCTCGCGTGGCCAAAACATCTCCCGCTTGGGTACCACATGCTTGACCAGACATATGTTGACCTGCCATGCAGTTCGTTGGCAAGCGTATCTAAAAGACCCACACCAAAGAACAAAGAGGATCTCTCCTTGCTCCTCATCAGCTGAGATTTCCAACCCACTAGACCTTCAGTCCTCTCTGAGACCTGCAGTGAGAGGAATGAAGGTGTAGAATTAGGTGTGTCACAGCCAAGTACTTGTGGGCAATCTGCTTTTGGTACACCGACGTCAGATTGTACCAGGCAAATTTCCCTGCCCCAGCTGCTGCACCGCCGAAAGAAGTTTGCTCCCAGCCATCCACATGCCCAGCGGTTGAATGCTAGCTTGGCAAAATTGCTAGCACTTCAACTGCTGCCTTTTCAGTTGGTAGACTCTGCCCCCTTCCGTGAGTTTGTGGAATGTGCGGTTCCTCAGTGGCAGGTACCCAAACGCCACTTTTTCTCACGGAAGGCGATTCCGGCTCTCTACCGGCATGTGGAAGGCAATGTCCATGCCTCGCTGGACAGGGCGGTCAGCGGTAAGGTGCATATTACCGCTGACTCATGGTCCAGCAGGCATGGACAGGGACGTTACCTAAGTTTCACGGCGCATTGGGTGACTCTGCTGGCAGCTGGGAAGGATGCAGGACAAGGTGCAGTAGTGTTGGAGGTTGTTCCGCCACCACGCCTCCAAAATGCTGATTGTGACACACCTCTCTCCTCCACCCCCTCCTCTTCTTCTTCCTCCATGGCCTCTTCCTCGGAACCAGCGGTGCTCCGTAGGCGTTCAAGGGGCTACGCAAGTACGCAGGCCAAAAGATGCCATGCGGTGCTTGAGCTGGTGTGCTTGGGGGACAGGAGCCACACTGGGGCAGAGGTTCTGTCAGCTCTGCAGGGGCAGGTTCAGAGGTGGTTGACGCCACGCCAACTTAAGGCAGGAATGGTGGTTTGCGACAATGGCACCAACCTCCTCTCTGCCCTCCGACCGGGAACAAATGACCCATGTGCCCTGTTTGGCTCACGTCCTTAACTTGGTGGTGCAGCGGTTCTTGGGCAGGTACCCGGGCTTACAGGATGTCTTGAGGCAGGCCAGGAAAGTCTGTGTGCATTTCCGCCGGTCATATAATGCCAGTGCTCGGCTGACGGACCTCCAAAAGGAGTTTAACCTGCCCAAGAACCGCCTAATCTGTGACATGCCCACCAGGTGGAACTCAACGTTGGCCATGCTGCAGCGGCTGCACACGCAGCAGAGGGCCATCAATGAGTACCTGTGCGACTATGGCACCAGGACAGGGTCAGGGGAGCTTGGTTTTTTTTCCCCACGCCAGTGGGCCATGATCAGGGATGCATGCACTGTCCTGTCACCATTCGAGGAGGCCACGAGGATGGTGAGCAGTGACAGTGCATGCATCAGTGACACTGTCCCCCTTGTCCACCTGTTGGAGCACACGCTGCGTGGAATAATGGACAGGGCACTTGAGGCAGAACAGAGGCAGGAAGAGGAGGACTTCCTTAGCTCTCAAGGCCCCCTTTATCCAGACAGTGTTCCTGCGTGCCCGCCGATCACACAGGAAGAGGACGAGGAGGAAGAGGAGGAGGAGGAAGATTGTGTCAGTATGGAGGTGGAGCCTGGCACTCAGCATCAGCAGCAGTCTTTAAGGGATCAGTCCCAAGAAACACATGGACTTGTACGTGGCTGGGAGGAGGTGGCTGCGGACCATGTCGTTCTTAGTGACCCAGAGGACTCCGGACCGAATGCCTCAGCAAACCTACGCTGCATGGCCTCCCTGATCCTGCAAAGCCTGCGTAAGGATCCTCGTATTCGTGGTATCAAGGAGAAGGACCAATACTGGCTGGCAACCCTCCTTGATCCACGTTACAAGGGTAAGGTTGCGGACCTTATCTTGCCATCGCAGAGGGAGCAGAGGATGAAACATCTTCGGGAGGCCTTGCAGAAAGGTCTGTGCAACGCGTTCCCAGAGACTGGGAGGTTACAAACTCCTGTTTCTGGACAACGTGTTGCTGAGGCTTCGGTCAGTCAAAGAAGGAGCGGTGGAGAAGGTGGCCGTCTGACCGATGCGTTCAGACAATTTTTTGGTCCGCAGCCCCAAGGTATGATCGGTTCCAGCAACCATCGCCAGCGTCTGTTTTACATGGTGCAGGAATACCTAGGGGCAAGATCAGACTTGGACACCTTTCCCACCGAAAATCCTCTGGGTTACTGGGTCTTGAGGATGGATCACTGGCCAGAGCTTGCACAGTATGCAATTGAGCTACTGGCCTGTCCTGCATCCAGCGTTCTTTCGGAACGCACATTCAGTGCTGCTGGAGGCGTGGTAACCGATCACAGGGTGCGTCTGTCCACCGACTCGGTCGATCGGCTGACCTTCATAAAAATGAATGAGTCTTGGATCACCACCAGCTACCAAGCACCTGATGCTGATGTAACCGAATAATTTTTTTTGAAATCTCAGATCCCTTCAAAGACTGCCTATGCTGATGCTGAGTGACTATCCCTGAGTAATTATCCTCTTCCTCCTCAATCATCACGCTGATAGCTTGTAAGAACATTTTTGGTTCTGGGCGCCACCACCAGTGCCTAAGGCACAATTTTTCAGCCCCTGTTTAACAGGGGCGTGTAATTACAATTTTTGATGTAATACTTTGCAGCAGGGCTCGTTCCTGCATTCCAACTAGAGTGTCTGTGAGGGGTTGCAGTGTTGTGGCACCAGCACCAGTGCCTAGGGCCCAATTTTTCTGCCCCTGTCTAACAGGGGCGTGTAATTACAATTTTTGATGCAATACTTTGCAGCAGGGCTCGTTCCTGCGTTCCAACTAGAGTGTCTGTGAGGGGTTGCAGTGTTGTGGCACCAGCACCAGTGCCTAAGGCCCAATTTTTCTGCCCCTGTCTAACAGGGGCGTGTAATTACAATTTTTGATGCAATACTTTGCAGCAGGGCTCGTTCCTGCATTCCAACTAGAGTGTCTGTGAGGGGTTGCAGTGTTGTGGCACCAGCACCAGTGCCTAGGGCCCAATTTTTCTGCCCCTGTCTTCCAGGGGCGTGTAATTACAATTTTTGATGCAATACTTTGCAGCAGGGCTCGTTCCTGCGTTCCAACTAGAGTGTCTGTGAGGGGTTGCAGTGTTGTGGCACCAGCACCAGTGCCTAAGGCCCAATTTTTCTGCCCCTGTCTAACAGGGGCGTGTAATTACAATTTTTGAAGCAATACTTTGCAGCAGGGCTCGTTCCTGCGTTCCAACTAGAGTGTCTGTGAGGGGTTGCAGTGTTGTGGCACCAGCACCAGTGCCTAAGGCCTAATTTTTCAGCTCCTGTTCAACAGGGGCATGTAATTACAATTCTTGATCTAATATTTCACAGCAGGGCCCTGTGAGGGCTTACAGTGTTGTGGCCACAGCAACACCTAAGGCCCAAATTTCTGCTGAGTATATAGGGCAGGACCCTACTTTCAAACATCTAACTTACAAACGACTCCTACTTGCAAACGGAAGGAGACAACAGGAAGTGAGATGAAATCTACCCCTAGGAAGGGAAATTCTTTCCTGTAAGAGTTAATATGGGAAAACAATTTCTCCTTTCCACTGATGCTTTCCAATCCTTGTTCCACAAAAAACCCAAATTTTCAAAAAACATTTTTCATTGGGACAAAAAAGTGAGGTGAAATCTTCTGAAGAGGAGGAAAGACAGCAAAACAAATGTCACAGGGGTGATAACCCTTCCCTATGTTTTCCAAAAAGCTTAGAAAAGATTTTTTGGCTGGAGCTAAACACGTTAAAAATGTTCAAAATTACAAACAGATTCTACTTAACAACAAACCTACAGTCCCTGTCTTGTTTGCACCGCCTGTATACTGCTGTTCAGAGTATATAGGGCCTGGTGGCCCCACACCTTTCCTTATTTTAATTTGGGTGCGGGGTTCCCCTTAATATCCATACAAGACCCAAAGGGCCTGGTAATGGACTGGGGGGTACCCATGCCGTTTGTCTCACTGATTTTCATCCATATTGCCATGACCCGACATGACATTAAACCCGCAAGCAGTTTTAAATGAGATTTTTTCCTTTAAAAATGACATTTGGTGCAGGGACTGTTCTAAACATGGGAAACACGCGTCACTTTACAGGCATACTATAGACACCCCCCAGGTACGATATTTAAAGGAATATTTCACTTTTTTTTTTTTTACTTTAAGCATCATTAAAATCACTGCTCCCGAAAAAACGGCCGTTTTTAAAAGTTTTTTTTGCATTGATACATGTCCCCTGGGGTAGGACCCGGGTCCCCAAACCCTTTTTAGGACAATACCATGCAAATTAGCCTTTAAAATGAGCACTTTTGATTTCGAACGTTCGAGTCCCATAGACGTCAATGGGGTTCTAACGTTCGTGCGAACTTTCGGTCCGTTCGCGGGTTCTGGTGCGAACCGAACCGGGGGGTGTTCGGCTCATCCCTACCTAAGATTTTATCCCAATTTATGCCTTCTAGCAAGGTTCGTAGTTTAGGGAAGTTGGCTCTTTTGAAATTCAGTGTCTTTGTGTTCCTCTTGTGTTTCCTATTTGTGTTATTTATACTGAAGTCAATTGACCTGTGATAGCTGTTACCTAAATTGCCCCGTATTGCCACATCCGTGATCAGGTCTGTATTGTTGTTATTAAGTAGATCCAGTAACGCTTTATTTCTAGTTGGTGCATCTACCATCTGACCCATAAAATTGTCCTGCAAGACATTTAGGAACTGGCGAGCCTTAGATAAATGCACGGTTCCCTCCGCCCAGTCTATGTCTGGATAGTTAAAATCCCCCATTATGATAAAACTTCCCATCCTTGCTGCTAATCCAAATTGTGATAGGAGATCTGTCTCCCCTTCCTCCCTCAGGTTAGGGGGCCTATATAGCATACTCCCAGTATTATTTTCCCCTTAGCTTCATCCCTTTGGAGCTCTACCCATAAGGATTCCACCTCCTCCCTAGCTCCCTTAGTGATGTAATCTCTCACATTCACGTGTACATTATTCTTGATATAAAGGACCCCCCCTCCCTTTTTAAGCCTCTCTATCCTTGCGATAAAGGGTATACCCTTGAATGTTTGCCATCCAATCACGAGAGCTGTTGAACCAGGTCTCTGAAATTCCCACAAAATCCAAATCATCCTCGTACAACAGTATCTCTAGTTCACCCATCTTGTCCGCCAGGCTCCTGGCATTAATGAACATGCCGGTCGCATATTATCCTCTTATTGGGTGTTCTGAGATTGCAACTAGGACTTGCTACTATACTTACCTTGGGTTTATGTGCTTTGGTCAACCTACCACTAATGCCCCCAATACTACCCTCTGGAATATGTTCCGGGCTATCTTTACCTCTGGACCCTCACCCCCATCGCCTAGTTTAAAAACCCCTCTAACTTTTTGGCCATCTTCAATCCCAGCTGATCTGCAACCTCCTCATTTAGGTGCAGTCCGTCCCTTCTATAGTACTGGTTATTGACTGAGAAGTCGGCCAAGTCCTCCAGGAACTCAAACCCCTCCTTACTACACCAGCTCTTCAGCCACTTGTTTACTTCCCTAATCTCCCTCTGTACAGATTGGCCTCTCTGTCCTTCTAAGAATTGAGTCCCCTACCACCAGAATCTGTCTTTCCTTTCCCTTCACTTCCCCCCCACTCTCACTGAAGGAGTTCTTCACCCCAGCAGCTAGGAGAGTCCCTCAGCTCCAGCAGTGCTGGTCCCTGACTGGTTTCACCAATGTCACTCAATGGAGCGTACTTACTGGGATGCTCCAGCCCTGGATCGGCCTCCCTGGCACTTCCCCCTCTACCCTTCCTGACTGTCACCCATCTACTCTTTGCTAGTGCCTGCACCTCTTTGTCTCCACCCGCCTGTGCTGGCCCCTGCCGGCACCTGCCGTGTACGTTCCTGGCTCTCCTTTAGTATGGAGTGCTCAGTGCTGACAGTTGCTTCCCCAGATTCAGAACCTGGGCTTCCAGGGAAACAATGCATTTACATTTTGCACAGCAGTATTCACCCTCGATCAGATGATCAAGGAACGCATATATGCCGCAAGATGTACAACGAGTCGCCACTTCACACCCGCCGGGCATCGTACCTATTAAATTTAATGAGGATTGGGGATTATACCCTGTCCAAATTACCTACCAGCTAGCTTTCTGACACTAATACTCAACAAGACAATACACAGGTACTCAACAAGACAATACAAAGATACTCAACAAGACCATACACAGGTACTCGCAGACCTACGTGCACTCGCAGAACTATGTGCACTCGCAGACCTAAGTGCACTCGCAGAACTACGTACACCCGCAGAACTACGTGCACCCGCAGAACTACATGCACTCGCAGACCTACGTGCACTCACAAGTACTAACGATCCACACACACTACTCAGACAACACTCAGGTACTCACACTACACAGGTACTATGACCCCTGTTATAACCTCCTGTTTTCAACTCTGGTTTTTAACTCACCACTTAGACCAATTCCACTTGGACAGGGTTCCACCAAGCTGAAAGATGAGCAGGCTCAAAATGAGTTCTACAGAAGGTTATATAGGCCTCAAGCACCTGTGATCAATTAACCACTCCCCTTAATTAGTAGGCTGAAGGAAGCAAAAAATAAAAAAAGCTGTTTAAACAGTGTCAGAAAAAGGTGTTAAAAAGCTGCAAGGAAAAGCCCCAAATATAACCTAAAAATGCCACCCAGCAATCACCAGCAGTCAAAAAGCAAGACTTGTTCACTCTCCACTCCACAAGGTCCCCAATGTTTAGCTTCCAACCAGCAGTCTGGCAATGTCCCAATTCCCTAATCCCAATCCCCTAATGCAGATCCCCTAGTCCCAATCCCCTAATCTCAATACTCTAGTCCCAATTCCCTAATCCCAATAATCTAGTTCCAATCCCCTAATTTCAATACTCTAATCTCAATCCCCTTATCCCAATCCCCTAGCACCGGACCTGCATCACAATACTCTAGTCCCAATCCCCTAATCTCAATACTCTAGTCCAAATCCCCAAATCCCAATACTACAAAGTTATAGATTCATGAATAGACACATAGCAGAAATGTAAAAAATATGGTCTGGTCCATAGAGGCTAAAAAGGTATGAGAGGTGAAGTGAGTATGTGTTTTTTATCCTGACTATAATAAATGCAGAAAGGAATTATGTATAAAATCACATTGTCTTTAACATTTTTCAAATAGGCAAAATAAATGGTTAAAAAGCTAATATGTTGTTACAATATTGCCATTTTCTGTGTCCTTAGACTTGTCCTAGATTGTACAGAATGTTTCCTGATGTTCCACATGACTTGTATATGTCCTTTTCTGAACTATGCATTTTATGTAATTATCCCGCTAGCTGTGAGTAGGTGATAATAGGCCTCCAACTGAGTCATTGTTTTGCTGTGAATTGTCAATTTCATTTCAGTACATTAACATTTTAAGAAGTGTCTAATTTAAAAGAACAGCGATAACCATTCCAAACTTCATTTAATTGGGAGAGGACACTACCACCTATATGTTGTCCATGATCCTCTTTGTCATTTCATAAATGTAATCAGCCTGATATAGAATGAACATAATCATTATTAATACATTAAAAAAAAACTTTTCTCTATTTTTATCTTGTATTACATACAAGTTACATACAAGTTACTATTACAGGGTTCACCAATGTCTGCAACAGCCAGTGGATTTTGCTCATACTCAGAGACAGCAATTAACCATTTGGAAACTAAGTCAATCTATTCTGGCCAGAAGAGTATTTCCTAAAACTACAGGTGATTGTAGCCGTATTAGTGCAATTGTGACAGAGAAAATTGAGTACTGTCCATGATACTGTCCATGAAATTTCCATATTGGGGTGACATTTTACTTCCCATAGCAGTACCCATACATTGAAGATAGATGTCATTGTTGAAAGTAAAGTAGTTATGTGTAAGAATGAATTTGATGAGCTGTGTAACATCCTCAGCAGTGTATTTGTGGTTTGTTGAGGATGATAAGAATCTGTGACATGCTGCCAACCCATCCTTGTGAGGAATGTTACTGTACAGAGATTCTACATCCATAGTGACTAGGTTTTTGGTGGTAATTGTTGTATATTGTTAAGCTTGTTCAGAAAATCAGTGGTGTCTTGCATCCATGAAAAATTGAATGTTAGTGTAAATAAAAAAAGTATCATGGACAGTACTCAATTTTCTCTAAAACTACAGGAAACCTTGTTAAAACCTGGCATGTAATGTGCCTCTTCCTTTTCTTGGTACTTGAGGCATCAAAAAATGATTGGGGTGTGCATGCAGAAGACCAGATTATATCACTATACATACTGTTCTAAATATACAGTGGGGCAAAAAAGTATTTAGTCAGCCACTAATTGTGCATGTTCTCCCACTTACATAGATGAGAGAGGCCTGTAATTGTCATCATAGGTATACCTCAACTATGAGAGACAAAATGTGGAAACAAATCCAGACAATCACATTGTCTGATTTTTGAAAGAATTTATTTGCAAATTATGGTGGAAAATAAGTATTTGGTCACCTACAAACAAGCAAGATTTCTGGCTCTCACAGACCTGTATCTTCTTCTTTAAGAGGCTCCTCTGTCCTCCACTCATTACATGTATTAATGGCACCTGTTTGAACTTGTTATCAGTATAAAAGACACCTGTCCACAACCTCAAACAGTCACACTCCAAACTCCACTATGGTGAAGACCAAAAAGCTGTCGAAGGACACCAGAAACAGAATTGTAGACCTGCACCAGGCTGGGAAGACTGAATCTGCAATAGGCAAGCAGCCTGGTGTGAAGAAATCAACTGTGGGAGCAATAATTAGAAAATGGAAGACATATAAGACCACTGATGATCTCCCTCAATCTGGGGCTCCACGCAAGATCTCACCCCGTGGGGTCAAAATGATCACAAGAACGGTGAGCAAAAATCCCAGAACCACACGAGGGGACCTAGTGAATGACCTGCAGAGAGCTGGGACCAACGTAACAAAGGCTACCATTAGTAACACACTACTCCACCAGGGACTCAGATCCTGCAGTGCCAGATGTGTCCCCCTACTTAAGCCAGTACATGTCCGGGCCCATCTGAGGTTTGCTAGAGAGCATTTGGATGATCCAGAAGAGGACTGGGAGAATGTCATATGGTCAGATGAAACCAAAGTAGAACTGTTTGGTAGAAACACAACTCATCGTGTTTGGAGGAGAGAGAATGCAGAGTTGCAATCAAAGAACACCATACCTACTGTGAAGCATGGGGGTGGCAACATCATGCTTTGGGGCTGTTTCTCTGCAAAGGGAACAGGACGACTGATCCGTGTACATGAAAGAATGAATGGGATGTATCATGAGATTTTGAGTGCAAACCTCCTCGCATCAGCAAGGGCATTGAAGTTGAAACGTGGCTGGGTCTTTCAGCATGACAATGATCCCAAACACACCGCCCGGGCAACAAAGGAGTGGCTTCGTAAGAAGCATTTCAAGGTCCTAGAGTGGCTTAGCCAGTCTCCAGATCTCAACCCCATAGAAAACCTTTGGACGGAGTTGAAAGTCTGTGTTGCCCAGCGACAGCCCCAAAACATCACTGCTCTAGATGAGATCTGCATGGTGGAATGGGCCAACATACCAGCAACAGTGTGTGACAACCTTGTGAAGACTTACAGGAAACGTTTGACCTCTGTCATTGCCAACAAAGGATATATAACAAAGTATTGAGATGAACTTTTGATATTGACCAAATACTTATTTTCCACCATAATTTTCAAATAAATTCTTTCAAAAATCAGACAATGTGATTGTCTGGATTTGTTTCCACATTTTGTCTCTCATAGTTGAGGTATACCTATGATGACAATTATAGGCCTCTCTCATCTTTTTAAGTGGGAGAACTTGCACAATTGGTGGCTGACTAAATACTTTTTTGCCCCACTGTACATACATGAGGCAAAAAGGGTCTACACCACACTTCCAGAGCCTTCCATATACTCTACCCCACAACATCCATCTCCCCTCACACTATACCTACCAAATATATCCAATCTAACTACCCCAGACAAATACCCATGCTTTTAGGAATCCTTGCCATGCCTTTAGGAATCCAGCGCGTCACCCAAAAAGAGCAGCTTTGCTTGTCTGCCTTCTCCCCCCTCCGCTGCCCTATTTGGCACCTTTTGGGGAGGGGGGCGGTACTGGGTTTTGACAGGTATCCACTCCCACTTCCGGCTGAGTTTACCGCAGCGAAGGGAGCCGGAAGTTCACCCCCTCCCCTCTCCTTTCTCCTGCAGCCAGCCCATTCACAGAGCGTGGCGCAGTAGGAAACTGGCCGTGAAGCCATCTTCCCTTAGCCGAGATGGCGGCGCCAGCATCCAAGAGCCGATTCAAGAATAGGCTCGGCTGAGGACACCACTTGATGCCTGGAAAGGTAAGTGCCCTAATAGTAAAAGTCAGCCACTACAGTATTTGTAGCGGCTGACTTTGACATTTTGGAGGGGGGGGGGCAGAACTCCACATTTAACCCTTGTTTTACTTCTTTTGTTAAACATTACATTTGTGAGGATTTTGCCTGCTATGAAGATATTCAATCAGAATAAATACCCGTATTGCCTTTCAGGTCACTTGCAAAGCCCCCTATCCCCTAAGTTATCACAGGATTTCAAAATTATAAAGAAAACACTTTTTTTTCTCTTTATTGCTTTTCAATTGTAATACAAATACAAATATCCAACAGTACATCGCCCAACAGAAAGACAATAAACCAAAGTGTTAAAGCATCAGTGGCTACACTACCAATGCCAGTAGTCAATTGCATAAGCAGTGAGACACAAGTATATGTCAAGGGTTACACAAAACACTAAGAAGGGCAGTCCTGAAATATGTCTAAAGAACAGACAAGTCCCTGGTGACCACTATATTCTTGAGTATAAGCCGACATTTTCAGCACATTTTTTTATGCTGAAAAAGCCCCCCTCGGCCTTATACTCGAGTGAGGGTCTCCCGCTGTGTCATGCAGTCTTAACTGTTCGGCGGCCGTCCACTGTAACAAGGCCCCACCTCCTCTTTGTCTGTGATAGACGGAACACTGAACACTGATACAATGCTGGGAAACTGAATCAGTGTTCCGTCTATCACGGACGAGGAGGAGGCAGGGCTTTGTTAACTGTTCGGTGGCCGTCCACTGTAAGACTGCAGTTGCATGACACAGCCGGAAACACCCGCTGTTTGTAATCAAAGGTACAGGTGGGCACAGTGAGGCTGCAAATGGACACAGTAAGGCTGCAGATAGGTACAGTGAGGCTGCAGATGGACATTGTTTACCAGTAGCTGCTGCATTTCCCACCCTAGGCTTATACTCGAGTCAAAAAGTTTTCCCTTTTTTTGTGGTAAAATTAGGTGCCTCGGCTTATATGCGGGTCGGCTTATACTCGAGTATATATCAACTGATTGTAGAAGTCAAATAGGAGAGGCTTGCAGGAGGTGGAATACACTAAGAAAACACTTTTACAATGGACATGTCTCAGGGTTTACTGTGTAGAAGCTTTTAGTGCCAATCAAATGAGAGTTTTTTTCATGCTGTTGAACTGCTGCACTGAGATAGGGGTTGTTTAAGGCTCTCTCATCTCATTCTTCATTCCTTCCAAGACCTCCTGCTCACTAGCTCCCTTGTCACCTCATCCCACGCTCGCCTCCAGGACTTCTCCAGAGCTTCTCCCATCCTCTGGAACTCTCGACCCAAATCTCTCCGACTATCTAATACTCTCTCCACTTTCAGATGATCCTTGAAAACTCTCTTCAGAGAAGTCTATCTGGTCCCCACCTAACAACTGTACATTATTTTCTCCATCAGCCCATCCGCCACAGTTAATACCACTTGTATCTGTCAACCTTCCCTCTTAGATTAGAAGCTCCAAGGAGCAGGGCCCTCTGATTCCTACTGTATTAAACTGTATTGTAATTGTACAGCGCTGCATAAACTGTCATGCTATATAAATCCTGTATAATAATAATCGTTGTTCCTGGAAGTTTCACTTAAAATACAAATATTCCTATTGATCAGGACTTTATAAGTACTCATTACAGATTCCCTGTAATGATGCTGATTGCACTTTCTAATGTAAAAAAAAAAAAAAAATTGAGGGAAAATCTAGAAATATATACAGTATGTGAAACGCCATCGTACTGGGGCCCTGAAGAGGCCATCACCTACTTATAGC
Source organism: Aquarana catesbeiana (assembly GCF_042186555.1). NCBI lineage: Eukaryota > Metazoa > Chordata > Amphibia > Anura > Ranidae > Aquarana > Aquarana catesbeiana. The sequence goes on from NC_133328.1 coordinate 103,294,413, forward strand.
CTTTACCAGCTCCTTTTTTTAGAGGTAATATGTAATGAGTTTGGATCAGTTTTAATATTTTTTACAATGTTCTGTTTTTAAACATTGTAAAGGGAGACAGTACAGTTACAATACAGTGCAATACAGAAGGATTAAGATGGGCCTGCTCATGGAGTTTACAAAATAAAGTGGGGGAGATGGTATGAAAAATAATAATTGCAAGGGATGATCTGATGGAGGTGGCCAAACTACAGTTTATAGGTGGATGAGGGGTAGGCTTCCCTAAATAAATTCGTTTTTAGGGGTTGCCTCGCGGGCAGCGTAGGAGCTAACCAGACACCCTGGGGTATAGAGTTCCAGAGAATAGAAGGGGTTCGGGAAAAGTCCAGGAGGTGAGTATGGGAGGACATATAGTTATATAGTTATATAGTTAGTAAGGTTGAATAAAGACACCAGTTCATCCAGTTCAACCTGAGTGAGTGTGCGTGTCTACAATTATCCCTATCCCTGTACATTGCATCTCATTAAGATGCTCATCGATTATATTATTATTTATTTAAGGTACCCATATAGCGCCATCAATTTACACATACATCGCACACTCACATTGGTCCCTACCCTCAAAGAGCCCACAATCCAAGGTCCCCAACCCACATTCTTACACTAGGGCCAATTTTGGACAGAAGCCAATTAACCTACCTAATGTCTTTGGAGTGTGGGAGGAAACCGGAGCACCCGGTGGAAACCCACGCAGGCACAGGGAGCACATGCAAACTCCGGGCAGGTAGTGTCTTTTTACTGCCAGGTGAGAGTGCTAACCACTACACCACTGTGCCGCCCAAATAGAGGAGCTAAAGGGCAAGAGTTCTTGGGAGAAGCGGAGTGGACGATTTAGGCGATATCTCAAGATGAGGTTGGAAATATAGCTGGGGGCTGTGTTTTGGATGACTGTATATTGTGGTTAGTATTTTATATGTTGGGTTAGTGGAAGCCAGTGATGGGATTGGCAGAGATTGTCAGCAACCAAGGATCAGTTAGGTGTATGAATTCAGCAGCAGCATTCATGATAGACTGAAGGGGGGATATCCTGTGTAAAGGTAGGCCAGTGACCAGTGGCATATCTAAGGTATGGCAGCCATGGCAAGTGCCATGGGCGCCATGGGGGGAAGGGGCGGCAAAAAGCCGCCCTCTGCATGAAAAAAAAAACCCACCTGTCCTCCCAGACTAATATAGCCACCGGCGCCGCGGCCAGCCTGCAGGATCGCGGCGCTGGTGTTCTATCAGATGGCTGTCGGGCTCGGTTTAGGCTGAGGGAGGCTCTGTCAGCAGGGAGGGGTGGGGCAGGGAGCTCCACTGACGCTCTGACCCTGCCCTGCCCTGCCCTGCCCCGCCCCATGTACTCTGTATGTGCTTGGAGCACTGGCATTGCCTCTCCTGGACCACGAATATTCCCGCCCCCTACCGCCACAAGCCCCACCCCTACCACGGAAAGCTCCGCCTCCGGACCTCTGAGAGGTGAGCCCGGCTGGTCAGGTAGGTCTTTCTACCTATAGACTCAGTGTTACTAAACCCTCCCTGACAATGTTCTTTATCCCCCGTATAGCTGTGCATTGCTGAAAGCTTAGATTTTTAAACTGGCTAATTGGTCATCTGCTGTAGTATGTCGCATTCGCAGTCTGGCCATCTGCTGTAGTCGTATTCGCAGTCTGGTCATCTGCTGTAGTCGCATTCGCAGTCTGGTCATCTGCTGTAGTCGCATTCTGGTCATCTCCTGTAGTCACATTCGCAGTCTGGTCATCTGCTGTAGTCGCATTCGCAGTCTGGTCATCTGCTGTAGTCACATTCGCAGTCTGGTCATCTGCTGTAGTCGCATTCGCAGTCTGGTCATCTGCTGTAGTCGCATTCGCAGTCTGGTCATCTCTTGTAGTATGTCGCATTCGCAGTCTGGTCATCTGCTGTAGTCACATTCGCAGTCTGGTCATCTGCTGTAGTTGCATTCGCAGTCTGGTCATCTTCTGTAGTCGCATTCACAGTCTGGTCATCTGCTGTAGTCACATTCGCAATCTGGTCATCTGCTGTAGTCGCATTCGCAGTCTGGTCATCTGCTGTAGTCGCATTCGCAGTCTGGTCATCTGCTGTAGTCACATTCGCAGTCTGGTCATCTCTTGTAGTATGTCGCATTCGCAGTCTGGTCATCTGCTGTAGTCACATTCGCAATCTGGTCATCTGCTGTAGTATGTCGCATTCGCAGTCTGGTCATCTCTTGTAGTCGCTTTCGCAGTCTGGTCATCTCCTGTAGTATGTCGCATTCGCAGTCTGGTCATCTGCTGTAGTATGTCACATTCGCAATCTGGTCATCTGCTGTAGTCGCATTCGCAGTCTGGTCATCTGCTGTAGTCACATTCTGGTCATCTCCTGTAGTCACATTCGCAGTCTGGTCATCTCTTGTAGTCGCATTCGCAGTCTGGTCATCTCCTTTAGTATGTCGCATTCGCAGTCTGGTCATCTGCTGTAGTCGCATTCACAGTCTCTGGTCATCTCCTGTAGTATGTCGTATTCGCAGTCTGGTCATCTCCTGTAGTACTTCGCATTCGCAGGCTGGTCATCTGCTGTAGTCGCATTCGCAGTCTGGTCATCTTCTGTAGTCGCATTCGCAGTCTGGTCATCTGCTGTAGTATGTCACATTCGCAATCTGGTCATCTGCTGTAGTCACATTCGCAGTCTGGTCATCTCCTGTAGTATGTCGCATTCGCAGTCTGGTCATCTGCTGTAGTATGTCGCATTTGCAGTCTGGTCATCTGCTGTAGTATGTCACATTCGCAATCTGGTCATCTGTTGTAGTCGCATTCGCAGTCTGGTCATCTGCTGTAGTCACATTCGCAGTCTGGTCATCTCTTGTAGTATGTCGCATTCGCAGTCTAGTCATCTGCTGTAGTCACATTCGCAGTCTGGTCATCTGCTGTAGTATGTCGCATTTGCAGTCTGGTCATCTCTTGTAGTCGCATTCGCAGTCTGGTCATCTGCTGTAGTATGTCGCATTTGCAGTCTGGTCATCTGCTGTAGTATGTCACATTCGCAATCTGGTCATCTGCTGTAGTCGCATTCGCAGTCTGGTCATCTGCTGTAGTCACATTCGCAGTCTGGTCATCTCTTGTAGTATGTCGCATTCGCAGTCTAGTCATCTGCTGTAGTCACATTCGCAGTCTGGTCATCTGCTGTAGTATGTCGCATTTGCAGTCTGGTCATCTCTTGTAGTCGCATTCGCCTTCTGGTCATCTCCTGTAGTATGTCGCATTCGCAGTCTGGTCATCTGCTGTAGTATGTCACATTTGCAATCTGGTCATCTGCTGTAGTCGCATTCGCAGTCTGGTCATCTGCTGTAGTCGCATTCGCAGTCTGGTCATCTGCTGTAGTCGCATTCTGGTCATCTCCTGTAGTCACATTCGCAGTCTGGTCATCTCTTGTAGTCGCATTCGCAGTCTGGTCATCTCCTGTAGTATATCGCATTCGCAGTCTGGTCATCTGCTGTAGTCGCATTCGCAGTCTCTGTTCATCTCCTGTAGTATGTCGCATTCGCAGTCTGGTCATCTCCTGTAGTACGTTGCATTCGCAGTCTGGTCATCTTCTGTAGTCGCATTCGCAGTCTGGTCATCTTCTGTAGTCGCATTTGCAGTCTGGTCATCTGCTGTAGTCGCATTCGCAGTCTGGTCATCTGCTGTAGTCGCATTCTGGTCATCTGCTGTAGTCGCATTCGCAGTCTGGTCATCTGCTGTAGTCGCATTCGCATTCTGGTCATCTCCTGTAGTATGTCGCATTTGCATTCTGGTCATCTCCTGTAGTATGTCGCATTCGCATTCTGGTCATCTCCTGTAGTATGTCGCATTCGCATTCTGGTCATCTCCTGTAGTATGTCGCATTCGCATTCTGGTCATCTCCTGTAGTATGTCGCATTCGCATTCTGGTCATCTCCTGTAGTATGTCGCATTTGCAGACTGGTCATCTCCTGTAGTATGTCGAATTCGCAGTCTGGTCTTCTCCTGTAGTATGTCGCATTTGCATTCTGGTCATCTCCTGTAGTATGTCGCATTTGCAGTCTGGTCATCTCCTGTATTCGCAGTCTGGTCATCAGCTGTAGTCGCATTCGCATTCTGGTCATCTCCTGTAGTATGTCGCATTTGCATTCTGGTCATCTCCTGTAGTATGTCGCATTTGCATTCTGGTCATCTCCTGTAGTATGTCGCATTCGCATTCTGGTCATCTCCTGTAGTATGTCGCATTCGCATTCTGGTCATCTCCTGTAGTATGTCGCATTCGCATTCTGGTCATCTCCTGTAGTATGTCGCATTTGCAGACTGGTCATCTCCTGTAGTATGTCGAATTCGCAGTCTGGTCATCTCCTGTAGTATGTCGCATTTGCATTCTGGTCATCTCCTGTAGTATGTCGCATTTGCAGTCTGGTCATCTCCTGTATTCGCAGTCTGGTCATCAGCTGTAGTCACATTCGCAGTCTGGTCATCTGCTGTAGTCACATTCGCAGTCTGGTCATCTGCTGTAGTCACATTCGCAGTCTATTTAAAAGTAGTACCTGCTGTTGCACAAATCACTTTATTACACTTTTATTTCTGATATTTATGGCTATGCATATTAATGTAATCCATATTGAGCACCATATTTGATTGGCTGCTTGTGCTTGGCATATACACACAATCAAATAGTGCTCAATATGGATTAAATAAATAGATATCATAAAGTTTAATAAAGTGATTTGTGCAACAAGCTCCTTAAACATTCTACATTCAGTGAAAGTTCATGCAGAGCAAACTTTGCAGTACATAAACTTTCACTGAATGTAGAATGTTTAATGACCAGGGGCGAACTGATCCATTGGGCAGTTTATGTAGTACTAATTTGTTAACAGAAGGATTAAAGAGCTTGACTTGTAGTTTTGTTAGCTGTTTTTTTTTTGTTTTGTTGTTTTTTTTTTGACAGGGGCGCAGTTTCAGTGCTTTCCATAGGCGCCATTTTCACTAGATACGCCTCTGCCAGTGACGAGGGAGTTCTCACTGTTTATATCTGAGGCATGCCCCCTATAGGAGTGTCACCACAGCACCCTTTATTCACCGTGTAATGATACAGAGCATGCCATTGATAACACTTCTGTACGTTTGAATGGAGCCTTCCGGGGTCTGCGAGGAGTAATGCATTACTAACAGCATATTGAGTGCTTGTTTGACCTTTATTAATTTGAAGGTCCATCTCCTTTGGTGAGTTGAATCTGTCCAATGGAACAGACACTTGAGCACTGAAGTTTGGGTTTTCAGATGGAGCACTATTTAAAAGTTCAATTATGCTTTTCTTGGTGGACCTCCAATGGCTTTACCGGTGTGCATCATTTTTTAACTATGCGCTCGTTTCCATCATGGGAGGACCTCCAGGAGACACACGAGATCCCTAGGCAGGAACATTTCCGTGGAGTGTCTTTTCGCACACCAGCGGAAATTGGCCTCATACCTTTTTATATCTGCCAAGCAAATTATAGCCCAGGCCTGGAAGACTCCGTCTGTTGCTTTTCAGATAGTGAAAACCAGGATGACTGCCCTGGTGATTGATGAGCAGATATCCAGTATTGTGAAGGATTCACATGCAAAATTCTTGAAAGTCTGGGACCCTTGGCTAAATTACTCCTGCCCGTCCCTGCCCCGACTAGCTGTGGTCAACTGTAAACTTTGCTTGTGCAGGTCCCTTTTTCTCTCCATTCCTGATATGAAGGCTGTTTATTATTATTATTATTATACAGGTTTTATATAGCGCCAACAGTTTGCGCAGAGCTTTACAACATGAGGGCAGAAATTACAGTTACATTACAATTTGGTACAATTTGGTACAAGAGGAATCAGAGGGCCCTGCTCGTTAGAGCTTTCAATCTAAAAAGGAAGGGTCAATTGATACAAAAGGTAATAGCTGTGGGGGGATGAGCTGATGGAGGAAGTACAACAGTGTTAGTTGGAAGCAGGATAAGCTTCTTTGAAGTGAAGAGTTTTCAGGGATAGATTAGGGGACAATCGGGCAGATTGGGGTAGGGAGTTCCAAAGGATGGGAGAAGTTCTGGAGAAATCCTGGAGGCGAGCATGGGAGGAGGTGACAAGGGAGTTAGGGAGCAGGAGGGAGCAGGAGGTCTTGGGATGACCGAAGAGAGCGGCTTGATTGGTATTTTGGGACTAGGTTAGTGATGTAGCTGGGGGCAGAGTTATGGATGGCTTTGTAAATTATTGTTAGTACTTTGAATTTTATTCGTTGGGTGAGTGGAAGCCAGTGGAGGGATTGGCAGAGAGGGATGGACACTGGTTGGTAAGGTGGATGAGTCTTGCAGCGGCATTCATTATGGACTGAAGGGGGGATAGTCTATGTAAAGGTGATCCAATGAGGAGGGAGTTGCAGTAGTCGAGGCGAGAGATAACCAGGGAGTGAATTAGAAGCTTGGTGGTGTCATTAGTTGAAAAAGGGGCTATTCTGGAAATGTTGTGGACAGGGATTGTATGTGGGCCTGAAAGGACAGTTCAGAGTCTAAGGTTACCCCTAGCACCCTGGCATGTGGGGACGGACTGATAGATGGGCCATTGATCTTGACAGAGAAGTCAGGGGAGGAAATATTATGAGCTCAGTTTTAGATAGATTCAGTTTGAGGAAGTGGTTTGACATCCAGGCTGATATGTCTGTTAGTAAATCAGTGATACGTGAGGAGATTGATGGGGTGAGCTGAGGGGCAGAGAGATAGATTTGGGTATCATCAGCATATAATAAATGGTAGTGAAAGCCATGGGAGGCTATCAGCTGACCCAGGTAGGATGTGTAGATTGAGAACAGTAGAGGTCCAAGGACAGAACCTTGGGGGACCCCAACGGTAAGAGGAGTTGGAGAAGAGGAAGTGGAGTTGTAAGTGACACTGGAGGTGAGATGAGATAGGTAAGATTCAAACCAACGGAGAGTGCAGCCATGGAGACCAAGCAAATTAAGTTTTTTGAGGAGGAGGGGGTGGTCAACTGTATCAAAAGGCAGGAAAGGTCCACGAGTAAGAGTACGGAATAATGACCGTTGGTTTTGGCTGTTAGTAAGTCATTTCTGAGTCTTAGGAGTGCTGTGGGCGAAATCCAGACTGAAGGGGATCAAGAAGGTTATTCTCAATGTGGTGGTCGCTAAGTCGGTTGTAGACTAAACATTCAAGGAGTTTGGAGGCAAAAGGGAGTAAAGAGATGGGTCTTAGGTTGTCAAGATTGGTGGGGTCTGAGGCCTTTTTTGGTATAGGAGTGACTATCGCATGTTTTAAAGGGTTGGGGAAGATGCCAGTAGAGAGTGAGAGGTTGAAATATGAGTTAAGGAGTGTAGGATTGAGTCAGATGGTGACCGTAGTATTTGAGAAGGAACAGGGTCCAGGGGGGGAGGAGGTTAGGTGGGCATTAGAAAAAAGTTTAGTGACATTCCTCTATAGTAGCTGGGTTAAAAGAGGGAAATATTGATTGCGCAGGAGGACAAGGAGTGTAAAGTTAGGGAGATATATGTACAGCGGAGATCTCAAGACGAATTGTCTCATTCTTATTTTTTAAGTGATTAGCAATCTCCTGGGCAGTGAGTAAGTTAGTGGGCGGGGGTAATGGAGGACGAAGTAGAGTGGTAAAGGTAGAAAAGAGTTGACGGGGACTGTGTGAGAGGGTGTTAATGAGAGTGATAAAGTAGGTCTGTTTGGCAGTGTGCAGGCCAGAATGGTATTTTTGGAGGGCAGATTTATATTGGCTGAAATCTTGCTGTGACTTAGTTTTACACCACAGATGCTCAGGAGCGCGGCTACGTTTTTTGAGGCTTATTGTATTGTCTGTCTGCCAGGGTTGTAGCGGTCAGGGCCTGATTCTGTGCGTAGTGAGGGGGGCAAAGGTATCCAGGGTGGATGACAGGGAACTGTTGTAGACAGAAGTGGCCAAGTTGGGGCAGGACAAGGATGAGATTTTGTCGTAGAGACAATCTGTAGCAGAAAAAAGAAGAGAAGGATTAAGATGGCGAAGGTTTCTACGGGTAATAGTTTGGTAGTTGGAAGGCAAGGAGGAGGCAGACAAGGAGAGGGTGAAACTAATAAGGTGGTGAGAGGAAAATGAATATTGGAGAGGTTGTGTGGAGTGCATAGGTAGGATAGGTAGGAGAATATCTATTAGACAATACATCATGCCTCTGCCTCTGGGTGTCATGCTTGTGGCTGTCAGAATCTTGCTATGCCTCATGGGATTTGTAGTTCTGCTGGAGGTCCGCTAATTGCATATGCCTGTTCTACATACATACGCTGTTTTTTGTATGTGCCCATTCAATATCGCACCTGCATGGGCAAATCATGGCTTATTATACTTGCTTGAAACTTAATAAAAATATTGAAACAGAAAAGTTCAATTATGAGTGGATCAACATTGATTTTTCACTGAAATTAGTGGATTTTTACAAATTATAGCATAATACTGGATGAAGTAATAATTAAAATGTAATTTCAAGCAGAGCACATCCCGAGACACATGCACATGAAATTGTGATTTCACTATATTATGCATTTTCATGGATTTTGAGCACATTTTTTTGGAAATTATATTTTATATATTTATGCACAGAGACACTTTTATGGGTGTTTAGCACTTTATTGATAACTATTTGATGTTGCACAAAATTATTATCACATTGATTTATTAGTGATGCCTTATTTATTGTACTTTTTTGCTTGTGATTTCACAAAGAAGGGTAGCTGCTCCTGATTGTTGTGTTATTTATAGATTTTTTTTTTCTTATCGCAGGTAGTCTAATACATTAATATCAAGTCAGCATCTCTCTCTGCGTCATGAGAGACCACCCACTGCCAAGAAAAGACTGAAGAGGACCCAGCATGTCATGTAAACAACCTGAAGACTTCCTGTGAAATGTAAATATAAAAAACTAACAAAGCATGTTATGGGTCTCCAGGTGAAGGTGAGCCAAGGCTAGGGGCGGGCCTTTTAAAAAAATTAATTGACCCCAAACCTTTATGGTTTTTCATTAACTACTTAAGGACCAGCCACCGCAGTTGTACGTCAGCTTGTAAACGTCGATTTGTGGGCGTGTCCACCGACCACCCGCGATCATTTCCCGCAGTGACAGAATGGGGATCTGCCTGTGTAAACAAGGCAAATCTCCATTCTGACAGTGGAGATCATACAGATCCTGTATTTTTGTTATGCAGGAAGTCGGATCTGTGTGTTTCCCCAGGCAGCCCATCTCCCATACAGTTAGTAAACACACTGAGGGAACACATTTAATCCCTTGATTGCCCCTGATGTTAACCCCTTCCCTGCCAGAGTCATTAGTACAATAACAGTGCATATTTTTATCACTGATTACTGTAATAATGTCACTGGTTCCCAAAAAAGTGTCAAAAATGTCAGTTAGGTATCCGATCTGTCCGCCGCAATATCGCAGTCCCACTAAAAATCGCAGATTGCCACCATTACTAGTAAAAAAAATTAAATAATAAAAATGCCATAAATCTATCCCCTATTTTGTAGACGCTGTAACTTTTGTGCAAACCAATAAATATATGCTTATTGCGATTTTTTTTACCAAAAAAATGTAGTAGAATACATATTGGTCTAAACTGATGAAGGACTTTGTTTCTTTTTTATGTTTTTTTTGGATATTTATTATAGCAAAAAGTAAAAAATATTGTTTTTCTTTCCAAAATTGTCGGTCTTTTTTTGTTTATAGTGCAAAAAATAAAAACGCAGAGGTGATCAAATACCACCAAAATAAAGCTTTATTTGTGGGAAAAAAAGGACGTGCAATTGTCAGTTAAAGCGACGCTGTACCGTATCGCAAAAAATGGCCTGGTCCTTAACCACTTGCCGTCCGCGCTATAGCCAAAAGACGGCTACAGCGCAGACTTTATTTGCCGGGAGTGCATCCCCGGACGTCCTCCCGTGCTTGAGCGGCCTGCGCGCTCCCTGCTGATAGCGTGAGGAGGGAAAAAAGCTGATCACTGGCAGCTGCGAGAGGAACGCCGGTCCCAATTGTGGCACCACCTACCAGTGCCCACCAGCGCCACCTACCAGTGCCCACCAGTGCCACCTACCAGTGCCCACAGTGTCACCTATCAGTGCCCAGTGTCATCTATCAGTGCCCTCAGTGCCACCTATCAGTGCCCACAGTGCCACCTATCAGTGCCCACAGTGCTGCCTATCAGTGCCCACAGTGTCATCTATCAGTGCCCTCAGTGCCACCTATCAGTGCCCACAGTGCCACCTATCAGTGCCCACAGTGCTGCCTATCAGTGCCCACAGTGCCGCCTATAAATTAATCAGTGCATCATTACCAGTGCTGCCTATCAATTCCACCTACCAGTGCCACCTACAAGTGCCCATCAGTGCCACCTATCAGTGCCCATCAGTGACATCTATCAGTGCCACCCATCAGTGCCACCCATCAATGCCACTCATCAGTGCCATCCATCAGTGTCACCCATCAGGGCCCATGAGTGCTGTCTTATCAGTACCCATCAGTGTCATCTTATCAGTGCCCATCAGTATTGCCTTATCTGTGCCTATCAGTGTCGCCTTATCTGTGCCCATCAGTGCAGACCATCAGTGGCCATCAGTGCAGCCTCATCAGTGAATATCAATGAAGGAGAAAAATAAAAATTTGCTAAATTTTATAACAAACTATGAAACTTTTTTTTTTCAAAAATTTCTGTCTTTTTTTGTTTGTTTAGCAAAAAATAAAAACCCAAATGGTGATTAAATAATTAAAAAAGAAAGCTCCATTTGTGTGAAAAAAATGATAAAAATTTCATTCGAGTACAGTGTAGCATGACCGCGAAATTGTCATTCAAAGTGTGACAGCGCTGAAAGCTGAAAATTGGTCTAGGCAGGAGGGGGGTTTAAGTGCCCAGTAAGCAAGTGGTTAAGTGGTTAAAGTTATGTTTTACCAAACTGCAAAAATGCTTGCTGTAGATTGAAGTAATGATACTATTAACAGGTTTTTGGAATTGCTCAAATGCAGCCAGCTGTATGACACAGCTGATAGGAGACGTGTTTCTCAGAACATAGGCAGTATCAGAATTTTCTTTTACAAAGTATTTTATTTGTAGAAAAAATAAATTCAGGTTACGTTGACAATTAGATGGTTACATTAAACATAGCATACAGAAAAGGATCCCAATGGAGGGATGCAAATGGAATATTAGAAACGTCACCAAAACAAGTTGTAATGTAATGTTAGTTGAAGTCCTCAGGGCGGAGCACTCGGTGCTCCAGATTATGGTGTATGGTTAAATAAAGTTTAGGTGCATCATATGATCGATCAAAGTACAAAACAGTTCAATCAAAAAAGAGAGGCTGACTATATATGCAAATTTAATGTACATTAATGGTGATGTACAAATGTTGTGTAGCACTTACCCCCGAAGGAGCTGCTGATTAATTATTATATCTGTAAATCACATTTTCCACCCAGCCCATCGCAGCCCATAGAAATAGAAACAGTCCATTTTGTACTTTTTCTCTTGCTTTAATAATGTAACATAACTGGGATAGGAGAAGGGTTTTCTGAGATGCTCTTTTGTTGCTTCATAATCTTTTCTTTGCCTGTTTCGTGCAAAGACCTAGCACAATGCTGACTAATAAAATCACTTTGAATGATTTCTTCAGTGGGGAAGACGGAAGTAGATTTACTAGAGAATATATGGTAAAGAGTCACTCTGAATAACTTCACTTGCAGAACTTTTAAGAACAGTCTGTATCTCTACTTGTGCTGGGAGCTTTACTGCTGCCTTTTTACCACTACTTCCCATCTGTATGGTACTTCCAAGTTGAGCTAAGGAAGAGATTACTCTGAATAATTCCTCCCGCCTGACTGATTGGAATCCCGGGGCATTGTTGAAGCCAAAGTCACAGGCCATCACCACCTGTCTCACTGACTTGCGTACCAACATCCTTCAGCCTCTGGTAGTACCCTTCCCCTGGGCTTTCACTCACTTGATTAACAGTCCATGTGCCACTCATAAACGATCGATTGCCCAGTTGTCTTCCGCTTAGTTGCTACGTCTTCTGAAATGGCTTCTCCATCCCTTTTCTCTGGTCTGGCACGCTCCCTTCCCCGCAGGGGCATCCAGCAACACCAGCGACTACATGCTATCCAGTGTCATCAGCTTTTCTGCGGGTCCCGGTTCCCCCTCCCTCCCCATGGGAGGGGGGCTCCGGTTGGCTCCCCGCAGGAGAACCTCTCCCCTCTCTGGGCACCAGACTGGACTACGAACTCCTGACTGACCCCAGCTTTTATGAGAGTCCCGCCTTCTGCCAAACTAATGATTGGCCAGAACTCCCACACAAGCTGCCTGTCACTCAGATCCCAAGTCCAACCTCTCTTCCAGAACCATGTCATTGGAAGCAATAAGTGGCATCTCTGGATCCAAGCACAGGTGGCCACACCCTGCACTATACTGACACTCCCAGTTTTTATGATAAACAACCAGGCCTGTTATAATAGTACAAGCCTGCCTAAATTTTGCCTGGAGCTGTACTTTATAGTTTAAACACAGAAAAGGTCACCTACATGAAAGTAGGTGCCCGCTACAGTTGTAACCATTTTATAAAAAAATAATTGTAGTAGGGCTGAAACTGAAGCATAATGCTACGTACACACGGTCGGACTTTCCGGCGGACTTGGTCCGGCACACTTTCTGACGGACTTTGTCTGCCAGGTGCGCCGGACTTTAAAATGGACGGACTTGCCCACACACGACCGGACTTTTCCGGCGGGCTAAGTCCGCCCGTCTTTCCGACGGACTTTCGCCGGAGGTACGGCGGACTTTCAGAATGAACGGACTTGTCCACACACGGACAAGTCCGTTCATTTTGAACGTGACTCATGTGCGACGGGACTAGAAAAGGAAATCAATCTTGCCGCTTTTATCGGCAAGATTGACACCTTGCGAGCCCCGTCGCGGGGCATACCAGGCCCTTAGGTCTGGTATAGATTATAAAGGGGAACCCCCTACGCCGAAAAAAACGGCGTGGGGTTCCCCCAAAGATCCATACCAGACCCCGATCCGAGCATGCACCCCGGCCGGTCAGGAAAGGGGGTGGGGACGAGCGAGCACCCCCCCCCCTCCTAAACCGTACCAACCGCATGCCCTCAACATGGGGGGTGCTTTGAGGGAGGGGGGGCGCCCTGCGGGGCCCCCCACCCCAAAGCACCTTGTCCCCATGTTGATGAGGACAAGGGCCTCTTCCCGACAACCCTGGCCGTTGGTTGTCGGGGTCTGCGGGCGGGGGGCTTATCGGAATCCGGGAGCCCCCTTTAATAAGAGGGCCCCCAGATCCCGCCCCCCCACCCTATGTGAATGAGTATGGGGTACATGGTACCCCTACCCATTCACCTAGGGAAAAAGTGTCAATAATAAAACACACTACACAGGTTTTTAAAATAATTTATTATAAATAAATAATATAAATAAAAATTTTGTGCGCTAGCAATAATATAATTAGGGAAAGAGTGCCTAGGAGACACAATGTATGTGTGAATCCCAGCAAAAATGATAACAACAACAAGTGCATAAAATCATTACTCAAAGATCAAAAAAATATTAACATATGCTGAAAATAAGTAATCACACATCAAAAAAACTTATAATCAGTCCATGACTGGGTTCAAAAAAATATAGGTAGAAAGAAAAAGTCCACTTGGTATATCTCATCACAAAATCATGAGAAATAATGAGCTGAAGAGACTCTAATCGAATGTATATTGATTGCAGAAAAAGGAGTAATAGATGTACGCTTACCCCAATCGTTGGACCTCCTCTATGGCAAGGTCGTATAGGCTTGCAGATATAACCCTCTGCAGGGACAGAATGTTGATATCCGGGTCTTGGTCGTGGTCAATATCGCCCGGTGACCACGCACCCTAAAACGTCACAGTCCCAGCATGCCCAGGGACTGTGACATCATTAGGGGGCGGGGTCTCCGCCTATGTAAGTCACAACGGAGCCCTCAGAGAGCAGTCCAGCCAGAGAGAGCGTCGTGTCAACATCTGGAGAAGAGAAGAGGGAAGAAGCCAAGAAGCCCAGAAGCCCAGAAGCCCGGACCTCTGCTGGCAAGAAAGCTACCTGAAGACAGCAGAGGAGCCGGCCGAAGAACTGGAACACCGGGAGAAGAGAGCGGAGAAGAACCAACCGGACGCCGGGAGAAGAGGAACCGGAGGAACCCCCGAAGCTGGAGGAAGACCCCCCCGGAGCTGTTTAATAAATTATTTTAAAAACCTGTGTAGTGTGTTTTATTATTGACACTTTTTCCCTAGGTGAATGGGTAGGGGTACCATGTACCCCATACTCATTCACATAGGGTGGGGGGGCGGGATCTGGGGGCCCTCTTATTAAAGGGGGCTCCCGGATTCCGATAAGCCCCCCGCCCGCAGACCCCGACAACCAACGGCCAGGGTTGTCGGGAAGAGGCCCTTGTCCTCATCAACATGGGGACAAGGTGCTTTGGGGTGGGGGGCCCCACAGGGCGCCCCCCTCCCCCAAAGCATCCCCCCATGTTGAGGGCATGCGGCCTGGTACGGTTTAGGAGGGGGGGGGGGCGCTCGCTCGTCCCCACCCCCTTTCCTGACCGGCCGGGCTGCGTGCTCGGATTGGGGTCTGGTATGGATTTTAGGGGGGACCCCACGCCGTTTTTTCAGCGTAGGGGGTTCCCCTTTATAATCCATACCAGACCTAAGGGCCTGGTATGCCCCGCGCTCACCGCAATAGGAAAATCTGTTTTTCCTATTGCAGCGAGCGCGAGATGCAATACCCTGCCCTCGCGTCGTATCTGGTCCGTCGGACCAGCATACTCACGAGCGGACTTTCCGTCGGACCAGCACACAGACGAGCGGACTTTCCGCCCGAAACTGAGTCCGGCGGATAAATTTAAAACAGGTTTCAAATCTTGGTCCGGCGGACTTTGGGGAAAAAGTCCGCCGGAAAAGTCCGCTGGCGCCTACACACGGGCGGATTGTCCGGCACACTCTGGTCCGCCGGACCAAGTCCGCCGGAAAGTCCGACCGTGTGTACGCGGCATAAGAGAGAAAGAAGGGAGAAAAGCGGAAAAGATGTTAAAAAAGAAGGAGGAAGAAAAGTAGTAGTTTTGGAAAGGGCTATCGTCATGATCTGCCAGTCCTCTGGATCTGTTTGCCTTCCCATCCCATTTTCCCATTGTAAATGGTAGCATCATACTGGGGGTCTCCTGTAGGAAATGATTGAAGAGTAGAGCAAAGAAATTATTTCTGGGGAATGGGGTCGTGCCCTGCATAAACTCTCGAAAGGGGCCAAAGTATATGGGGTAGGTTGAGATTTTATCAGTTGTTGAAGGAAGTGTCTAATTTGTAGATAGCTGTAATGTTCTCGTAGACGAATATCATGGGAAGATCTAAGAGATTCAAAAGTCAATATTCTCCTAGGGGTGAACAAAGCATGAATATCCGTGAAACCATTATCAGTCCACCAGGAGAATTGCTTAGGGTTTTCGTAGCCGGGAGGGAATAGCGGGCAGTGTATAAGGCGAAGTAGAGGTAAATGGGGGAATATTAAACCTGCTGAAAATTTTGGAGAAAAAATTGGATGTAGGTGCGGCACTGCTCTGGTGACTAATTGGCGATGAACTACTGTTAACTAGCAGTGTGTTATAGTGTCTAAGTGGTGTTACAACCTCTTGTAATTAAAAATAGTGACAATATATGGAGGGACTAATTTTATTACTAATATTCTTTATGTGATTTGTCCCATGTAAATAGCAACTAAACATTGACATAGACAAAAAAGTGCTTTAGTGAAGATGAGGGGGGGGGGGGATTGCTAGTTTACAAAGTATTAAAGTGACTTTTGCTCAAAATAATGAACTAGTGCTTGCTGAAGTAACAATATTGCTTTAACCACTTCAGCCCCGGAAGAATTTACCCCCTTCCTGACCAGAGCACTTTTTGCGATTCGGCACTGCATCGCTTTAACTGATAATTGCGCAGGCGTGCGACGTGGCTCCCAAACAAAATTGACGTCCTTTTTTTCCCACAAATAGAGCTTTCTTTTGGTGGTATTTGATCGCCCCTGCGGTTTTTATTTTTTGCGCTATAAATAAAAATAGAGCGACAATTTTTTACTTTGCTATAATAAATATCCCCCAAAAATATATAAAAAATTTTTTTTTTCCTCAGTTTAGGCCGATACGTATTCTTCTACATATTTTCGGTAAAAAAAATCACAATAAGCGATTTTTGATCAGTTTGCGCAAAAGTTATAGCGTTTACAAAATAGGGGATAGTTTTATGGCATTTTTATTAATAATTATTTTTTTTTTTAGATGGCGATGATCAGCCATTTTTATTGTGACTGCGACATTATGGCGGACACATCTGACATTTTTGACACATTTTTGGGACATTGTCATTTATACAGCAATCAGTGCTATAAAAATGAACTGATTCCTGTGTAAATGACACTGGCAGTGAAGGGGTTAACCACTAGGTGGCAGTGTAGGTGTTAAGTGTGTCCTAGGGGCGTGTTTCTAACTGTCAGGGGGATGGGCTGTGTGTGTGACGTCACTGATCTCTGCTCCGATGACAGGGAGCAGAGATCGAGTCACACTGTCACTAGGCAGAACGGAGAGATGCTGTTTACATCCTTTCTCCCCGTGAGGCGATCGCGGGTATCCCCGCGGCAATCGAGTCTGCAGGACCCGCGACCCGACTCACGGAGCTTGCCCACGCGCCCGCTGGCTGCCTCTTAAAGGGCAACGTACAGGTATGTGGTTCTGCCTGTATGAGCCCTTCTGCCGCAGTATATCTGCGTGAGGCGGTCGGCAAGCGGTTAAAAAGTCTTATTGCATGCACAAATGGTTTTGTGCTTAAAAGAATTGTTCCTCTGGTAAAACAATATTGTTAAAGTGGATCTTCTTGTTCCAGTGCCGGTTTAGTGATAGTGCTGCTTATTCGTGCTCCTAATGTGCATACACTCACCGAATAGCCTCACCCCTACAGGGGTATTGCACGATCACAGTATTTGCAACTGTGTAGCAACTCCTGGCAGTTCTGGTTCGTGCTTTTAATGTCGTTCAGCATATGGAAAAGAAGGGATGCCCATAGCGTAAAACCGTTTAAAAGACTTTATTTTAGGTATAAACAAAGATAGTACTCACATTGTTAGAGTTTAGTATAAGCATGAGAGATCAAAATTAAAAACCATCAGAATATCCTGTGTTCGTTTGGTTGGAGGTGACGCAAGACGTTCACAAGCCACACCCTACGCGTTTCGTCATTGGACGTCTACGGGAGCGTGCTTCTTGCTACACCTCCTGTTCTTAAATAGTGTGCGGTGTTCACGTTGCGCTTGCGCACTTTTGTTTGGTGGTGGCCATTTTGGCTGTGATTATTGCAGACCGAAGCCTGTGTCGTTCAGATGTTAGAAATCACTGTCTACTGAGGCTCTACACGTCCGCTCCCCCATAATGAGGTTTAGACTTATGTCCGGGTTAATGACACTGCAAGTTTGTTATATAATTATCCGTTAATGTAATTGTGCATGTTCGCACAAGGCAAATGTAAATGAATCACCGCAAACCTACATTCAGGATTTGTTATTACGACGGTATATACACAACAACATATAAAATTAGGATTTAAATAAAAACACATAAAAATAAATAAGATTGCATAAAATGTGATACAAGACCTTAATACATTCATGATGTTAAAATGGAATGTTGAAAATATTATATATAAATAAAAATTAAAAAATAAAATATAAAAAATATATATATATAAAAATATATAAAAAATATATGTTTCCTAAATAGAATAGATGGTATGTGGGTATTATTCCTGGAAACTAGATTGCTTCTGGTGGAAGATTGATAATAAGGTTGGGCGATTCTAAACCCATAGGAGTTCTATTTTGAATAAATTGCAGAATTAAATGAAGAGGAAGTGTTAAATAAAAAATTAAGAAAAAAGGAAAAATAAATAAAATGTTAAATAGTGGAATATTTGCCACATGCATATTACCCAATCAGAATTGAATGTGACATGATCCTCTAATGGGAACTGTTTTCATATTGTAAGTAGCCCTAAATTCAATGTTAAGTATACAGATCCAATATGAGCCCAAGGTCATGCTGGATCTGTGTTCTCAATTGTTATACAGGCAATAGAATAGTTTACTTTCCAAGACTACTTTTCATGATACATGAAAGATGTTACCTTAAAGAAAACAGTATATATTTAGAACCAGATTTTAATGGTTTATCATATGTGGGTCGAATGTGATGTATTAAATGGTTTTACGTTATGGGCACCCTTCTTTTCCATATGCTGAACGACATTAGAAGCACGAACCGAAACTGCCAGGAGTTGCTACACAGTGGCAAATACTGTGATCACGCAATACCCCTGTAGGGGTGAGGCTATTCAGTAAGTGTTTGCACATTAGGAGCACAAATAAGCAGCACTATCACTAAACCAGCACTGGAACAAGAAGATCCACTTTAACAATATTGTTTTACCAGAGGAACAATTCTTTTAAGCACAAAACCATTTGTGCATGCAATAAGACTTTTTAAAGCAATATTGTTACTTCAGCAAGCACTGGTTCATTATTTTGAGCACAAGTCACGTTAATACTTTGTAAACTAGCAATCCCCCCCCCCCCCCTCATCTTCACTAAAGCACTTTTTTGTCTATGCACTTTATTATCAGGTCCACTTATGTATGGCATGTTATATTGGACAAATTTTAAATGATTGTATATTTTTGCAAATATCAGTATTATTTAAATGTTTAGTTGCTATTCACATGGGACAAATCACATAAAGAATATTAGTAATAAAATTAGTCCCTCCATATATTGTCACTATTTTTAATTACAAGAGGTTGTAACACCACTTAGACACTATAACACACTGCTAGTTAACAGTAGTTCATCGCTAATTAGTCACCAGAGCAGCGCCGCACCTACATCCAGTTTTTTCTCCATTCCAGCATTTTCCACTTTGGTGGAGATTGCACCTGTAGAGGCAGCAGTTCTACACTACACTTGTACCTATTTTCACTGTGCGGATTCATTTTTCAGAGTCCCATAGGTAGAGAGAATGAGTCAAGCATGGTCCAAATCTAGTTGGGCAATATATAGGGGGGAGCCAGGGTAATGATGACACAGGAATGGGGTGGGAGTGCGGTATAGTATGCTTGTAAGTTGGGAACCAAAAGTCCCCCATTGATCCTAGGAGCGTATAAGACCCGTTTGTTGATTCGGGGGCGAACAGAGCCCCACATAAATTTCAAAAGTATACTTTGATGAATATGCAGTATATGTGAAGGGATCGGGACCGGAAAATAAGACATATGAACCGCAGCAATCCTGCCAAACCAAGATAATGGGAGGTGAGACCAGGAGGAGAGCATATCTGTAAGTTTCCTAAAACAGTATCGAAATTTTCAATAAATTTTGTGCTCAGTAAACTGAATGTACACTGTACATGTTTGTGTTGTAAGAATGTATTATATATTATTGAATTATATACAGCAATAGCTATCCTTCTTAGTGTATGTTTGTGTTTTAAATGTAAAATTATACAGAATAGGTAATACAGATTAAGATATATCCCCTTTAATGCCTGACATAATAACAGTATTTGCTGGTGCTTAAATAAAAACACTGCTAAAAAATATTCTTCCTGTCTCAATTATTTTATTATCTGTATGATGGAATTTCAAGAGTTCCTCTGAGATTCCGCACTAGAATAACCTTGGTAACAAGCCTATTCTTTGATATTTAGCTGCAGGACATAAAGTACTCGAAGACTGCTCAGGTGTCTACATTGAAATTAATTATGTGTTTGAAATGATAGAACTGATTGCATTTTCCTGCAAAGCGAGGCAAGCTTCAGATTTGGACCACACTTCGTATGGCTCCCAAATGAATAATAGCCTATTAAGTAAAATCATAAAATAGTGTAGCTTGGAAAAACTGAATGATTGAAGACCCTTTTATAGTGCTAGTAAGGCAAAGATAATATATGTGAAACTAGATATAGCAGACAACAATACATTAGCTACCCACTTTAACAGGGCCGATCCTGGGCGGGTGGACGGGGTGCACCGCGCCCCGGCGCTGCAAGCTGCTGCAGAGGAGGGGCGCCGAAGCTGTGGCACTCACATCACTTGACTTAGCAGCATCCTATCCACACTGACACTCCAATGCCTGCCCTGGCTGGTCGCCTCTGCTGCACGCTGCACTGGTTGCTAGAATCCCCTGCCGCCCGTCGTCTAGCAACCAATGATGTCAGAGGCCGCGGCCGCCCCTGCATTCAGAGCGCGCCTCCTCCGTGCCTAGTAAACTAGCTCCACCCACCTCTTCCATGTTCTTCAGACAGAGTGGCTCAGAGCCAGAGGGAGGGGAGTGGAGCACATCTGAAGAGAACTGCCTGAGCCTGTCTGTGAGTGACTGAGCTGAGCAGCTGTCCACCTGCACTGCACCAGCATAGCACCTGCCGGCTGCCGCTGCCTGGCACTGGGTGACGGCCGCGAACGGTGGGACCTTGCAGCGGGTCAGACAGCGCCTCCTGTGTCCTCTGTGTGTCTCCTCCCCTCCTCCCGATAGGCGTCCAATCGTTGCACCTGTCGTTTCAGCCAATCAGGTGACGGGTAACAGACCTTCGCACCTGATTAGCTCAGAGGCAGTTCAGTGTTATTAAAGCGAATATTCATTCGCCTTTCTAACACACCTGGGTGAACTGTGAGTGCAATGCTTTGTGCTCGCAGTTCACCTTTTTTGAAGCCTATTAGAGCCTATGGCTCTAATCAGGTGCTTCAAAAACACCCCTGCCGCTGGAATTCAGGCACCCGGCGTCCAAAAAGGGGCCCAATGCCTGAATAGGGTTTGGCTACAGCGGCCATGGATAAATTCATGCCTGGGGGTTGGCTGGAGAGAGGGGGCAGCACCCGTGCACCCTTAATGGATGCACCACCACAGAGGAGTGGTGTAGACACTGCTCCTAAAGTGCCTCTGCCATTGAAATCAATGGGCAGCACCGCCGAAGCGGGGAGGAGTAAGTAAGATGACCAGAAATATTTCTGCACCCAGGCGCCTGTGACCCTAGGATCGGCCCTGTACTTTAATATATGGATCATTTGTTCTTGATGAACATGGTTTAATTTAATTTGGCATACTGTATGTCAGCACAAAAATTTCTATGACTGATATATTGTAGCATTTGTTTTGGGGTATTGCATTTTCAGTGTGATGTTGGTATTACTTGTGAAAGGATTCATTGCTGTGATAGCAGCTTGTGCTATGGTTAACCTGGCTTGGTTATGGGGTAAGGTATGCCTTTTGGTTAGGTTTAATGTTTAGATTTTTATTTAGATTGTGGTTAAAGTGGAAGTAAAGGCAAAACCTAAGTAACTCTTTACCTACTCCCACCCACATTTTAAACATAATCTATCTAACCCTGTAAAGAAAAGATGGCTATACGTACCTATTTTGAAGCTGGTTCAGTCCAGTCTTCAGCAGCACCCTCTGTGTGCAGGAGAAAGCTGACAACAGCTGGAAAATGCCTGGGAAATGATGCCACCCATAGACTTACTATGGGGCTTCTGTTGTCAGCTGCCTCTTCTACACACTGAAGCCGCCGCTGACAGCTTAGCCTGGGACCGGCCCGGAGTGGCTGCAGAATAGGTAAGTATAGCAATCTTTTCTTTACAGGGCTAGATAGATTAGGCTTAAAATGTGGGTGAGAGTAGGTTTAGAGTTAGTTAGGTTTTCCCTTTACTTCCATTTTAAAGGATAAGTCCACCCTAACACTAAAATCCCTGCATCTACAGACATCAATGATCTAAATCTAACCCTGTAAAGAAAAAATTGCTATACATACCTTTTTTGAAGCCGATCCGGTCCGTTCTCCAGCGGCAGAAGCTTTGCAGAGGACACAGACGACAACAGTTGTAAAATGAATGGGGAATGACGTCACCCAAAGACTTACTATGGGGCTTCCATTGTCCACTGTGTCCCCTGCACCCACCTACACAGAAAAGCTGCAGCTGACAGCTCAGCATGGGATCGGGTTGGATCGGCTTCAAAAAAGGTATATATACTGATTTCTTCTTTACAGGTCTAGATAGGTTAGTGTTACATCGTGGATGTCTGTAGATGCAGGGATTTTAGTGTTAGGGTGGACTTATCCTTAAAGGTTAGGCTCATAGATTTGGCAAAGATTTAGTCTTGTGTTAAAGCACTTGACTCACTGTAAAGGTAAATTAAATAAGTAAACTGTATATCTGGGCAAAATAAAAACAAATATTCATTATATCCCTGCAATACATTTTCCAATTTTATATTCTTTTGAAAACACTGCAAATACAGAAAAAATAGCCATTGATCTGTCATAAACCTAGAGAGCAGACAAGTATCAACAAAAGGATTGCAGCTTCTCCCAGTCAGCCCACATAGATGAATAGGAAAGAGCAGCCTCGACCTACCAGTCTCCGCCAGACCACGCCTCCTTATGCGTTTCACCTTACCCACCAAGGCTTAGACCCCTTTCACACTGGGGCGGTTTTCAGGTGCTTTAGCACAAAAAATAGCCTCTGCTAAGAGCCTGAAAACTGCCTCCCCTTCATTCCAATGTGTCTTTTCACACTGGGGCAGTGCGCTTGTGGGACATTCCAAAGGCAAAAGTCCTGCAAGTAGCATCTTTGGGGCGGGTTACGAGCGCTGTATTTAGCGCTCCCAAAACGTCCTGCCTATTGGAAAAATGCACCGGGGTTAAAAGCGCCCCACTAACGGCCGAAAAGCAGCGCTTAAGCAGCGCTAAAGGGCCGCTAAAATGAGCAGTGCTTTATCGCTAACGGCCGGCGCTTTCAGTGTGAAAGCAGTCTAAGTCATAGTTCTACTCTATAAACTAAGCCACAGTGGACAGGACGAGACTCGTAGGCTGATGCCACTTTTCACTGTGTGTCTGCAGGGGCTGGTTATGAGTAGAGATTAGTTCCCCTTCAGGTCCACTCCCCTTGTAATTGACAGCGGCAGTGGGTGGATCATTAGCCAATAGACAGCCTGCTATTTTCTATAAAATTCACCCACTGCCCTCTGCCAATCAAAAGGTGAGAGCAGACGCATCACTGGTTGTCAGAAGGCTGCTGGCTGTGAAGCCAACAACCTCCTTAACATCCAGCGACAGGTTGGCACTCTACTACATAGAGTACAGAGACAGGCACTCTGCTTGTTCTTCTATGCCAACTTAAACTTGGTTTTCATTACCTCCAGTTTCATTACCTACAAACTGTAGGTAATTATTTTCATATTTGGTGCATTATTAGCACCACTTTGTAAACGTGGCACTATGAAGAACTACCTAAATCTTCTGCACATTTCGTTAAAGCTACCAAAATGGGTGGTTGAGATTTGTCCTGCTGGCGTAAGCCATTTTAAAGGGCCATAGCACCAGAAAAGTATCATTAGGGATTTATTGAATTCCCCTGAGTCTGCTTCTAACTTCCTTTTTTGGATGAAAACAAAGTGCTTTTTCTGCATTGAAATTCCAAACAGTGATGTCAGCCCTGCTTGCTGGATTACAGGTGTTGGAGTCTTCCTGAAACCACGGGATAGGATTAGGAAATTAGAACAGAGTGTTTCCACAAATTCTGACACCTCTCATCCAGTTCTCGGACGAGCACTGGACACTTTTATGAGCACAAAGTCACTTTGTTTTATTTGTTTTATCTGTTTTTTGCACATGAAGAGATCATAATTCCTTTTTTTTTTGCCATAATTTATGTTATAAAGTATCATCAATTGTTACATAATATTACAGGGTGTCTAACCCTATTGGTTTAACAGCACTGTAGGTCAGTAGATATAATTAGTTGTAAGCATCACTCCTCAAGAATGCATCTGCCAGAGGGTACAACATGCTAACTAATAATTTTTTGATTTATATATTTTTTTTATATATATATTTTTTGATTCATGTATCAAATCCACTGAAATTGCACTAGCACATATTCCATTTAATTTCAACACCTTATCTTTAGAGGGTGTAACACAACTATAGAAATAATTTTGGAGCAATC
Organism: Aquarana catesbeiana; assembly: GCF_042186555.1. NCBI lineage: Eukaryota > Metazoa > Chordata > Amphibia > Anura > Ranidae > Aquarana > Aquarana catesbeiana. Next base: position 103,318,542 of record NC_133328.1, read on the forward strand.
ACATTGGATATTACACTCAGTAGTAAAGGTTTTTATCATTTCTTGTGGCCATACATCACAGCACGTATTCATACCCCACATTGGTTGAGGGTATAACACACTGGCTGAGGGTATAACACCAGACACTTTAAATATAAGGCCTAAGAATACACACATTTTTTGTTTTATATTTTCATCATTAATTAATTTGTTCTTTTTTCTATATTAAAGGCAATAATACTGGTTAGAGTTATATTGCACATAGGGTGTAACACAGTAGAATGATTCTATTATAAGCACTAAATCTCTTACATTTCTCACCTTTTATCGTCCTGTTACTATATTGAGTTAGATTATTTTTCATTCTCAGGTCTTTTTCTATCTTGTGCTGCACCTTGCAGAGGGTGTAACACATTGAATACTAGTATACAAACTATAAGGTGTTGCACCTTACAGAAAGTGTAAACACTGAACATCAGTATACAATCCCAGATATTTGTCATTTTTTTTCTTTGAGGTTCTATTCATCTAGTATTGCATTCTGCAGAGGGTGCAACACAATAGTATTACCTTATTAGGTTTAAAAGTCAAACACCTAAGTTTTTTTTTCTAATTGGAACAGCCCCACACCTACACTCCCTCCAAATTAAACTAAGTGTACTTCACCTAGGTGATAGTATATTCGTAGGGGCAGCAGTCCATTTCAAAGTTTTTCTGCCTTTACTTTTCCTTTGCACGGATTCACCCAAAATCTTTGCAACCTGCATAGGTGTGAACCAGTTCTAAGGCAATAGTCCATTAAGGCAATAATCCACAAGAGGTAGTGCAAGTCCCTTAGAGTCCATGATTGGCAGTAATCCACAAAGACAGTAAGTCCATGATTAATATCTACAAGTCATAAGGTCCCCCGGCATGAGACCCTCTCCACGACCCCCATAAGGCTCCTACTATCCATCCCCCCCAATAGCCAGTGATCCCTCCAGCAGAGTATCAATTTTGGCAGTATTTCCCCAGGGATCGACTCATGGTCCCCCTTTTTATGTTGGTTGACCTGTAGGAAGCAGTAAAACGGCTGAAAATGGCAAGAAAAGCATTAGCCCTTACAGCCTGGTTACCCCTAGGCTAGCTCTCTGGTCAGTAGAAGAGAACAAGAAGATCTGGACAGCGGCACACCGGAATGGATAAATATGTCTTTTTATTCAAAATACAGGATCATGGGGTACACAAAACACGAATGTGGGGTGGTACAAGAATAGCTGATGCGTTTCACACTTACACCAAGTGCTTACTCATAGCCTACAGTCGTGTTTTGTGTACCCCATGATCCTGTATTTCGAATAAAAAGACGGATTTATCCATTCTGGTGTGCGGCTGTCCAGATCTTCTTGTTCTCTTCTACTTGCATCAGCAGTTAGCCAGCACCTGGGGCTTTTCTCTTCCTGGAGGTAATGAGACACAAGCACTCTGGTTTAAGCCCCTCTTTGAGCAGAGGATCCCACATTAGCTCTCCGGTCAACCTGAGTACACAGGAAACATACAACTTTGTAATATTTGGCACCTTGGCTGGCTCAGGTAACATGCAGAAATGAGCTCAGCCAGGGGAAAACAAGTGCATACACATTAACCCATTTGTGGGTACCTGCAGATTGGTAAAACTGGACAGAGCCAATATTCTAGGCACAGGTATAACAAAAGAATATGAACCTGTATTTTTGTGTCTAGACCACCTGTTGTAAATTAGATTTTATTGACTCAGTATTTGATTAAACAACTGGAAGGCTGATGTTGGGCAGAAGCATCATTTGAACCAATGATATAATACTGGAAAAAACTAACCGAATTCACATTTATAGTAAAGTAAACAGCTCATTCTGTGTTATTTAGCTTATAAATGTGGTTTCCTTTTCCTTTTAGGATCTTTTATAGTCAGCCAAATGAGAGGTCAGCTCCAGGCTGCGTAACCATTTAGATCAGAAAAATAAAAACCCACTCGGCTCATCTTGATCCACTTTTGTCTTCCCTGAGTCTCAGCAGCTTAGGTAAAGCATTTTCGTCTGGCACCCCATCAAAGGCGGCCCTGAGCGCATTCTCACCTCATTTCCTCATAAACCAACAAGCAGACCTCTTTGAAATCTCCGACTTGACACATGTTTTTCGTTTTCTAGTGTAGTTTTTGGTGTCTTTAACAAAGAAAAATGTTTTTCTTTTTGATCAGAATGACAAAGCTTTGATGCATATAACATTTATTATATAAAACATTTTTCTAACGTCTGAGGTCTTTTTAATATTGTGCACAAATTCCTCAGCTCCCACATTGGCTTTTTTAATTTTTTTTTTTTTGATAAGACCACATAAGTGCATGAAATCCAGACTCATGAGCAAAAGTGAAAAGCTACATCTGAGACACATACTACTTGATAAAAAAAACATATGTTTTACAACTGTCTCGGATTTTCTGATTAGGACCTCATGGCCGATCTGTCCACAACAGAGTATTTTTTTTAGAGCAGATTTCAAATGAAAGGATGAATATGATTGACTGCTGTGGGCTGTAATCTACTTTTAAGCAGATTTATGCTTCCTGCCCCTCTCTACCCAAGTCTACTAGGTAACATTTACACCAAAATAAAGTGTAATTGTAGCCAACCAAGAAATGCTAATGCTGGAGGTTGAGAAAGTCTGTCTAACCCCTAGAAGGGCATGAAAAATTGTTGCCCTCCATGACTGAGTGATTTGTCATTAATGGCTACTACAATGGTATCCACCAAAGAGGCCATCCCCATAAGACACTGGACTTCATTGGGTTTAAATGGCCACAGCAGCCACTTCAATAAAACATGAATAAATTATTATCAACAATGTACCATGTAAGTACATTTCTGGGATTGTTGATCTCCTATGCCACCCACTGTGCTTAGAAGCTCCTCCTGCCAACCACAATGTTCTTAACTTGCAGGCAGGTACTGCTGCCCCAGTGGGAAGTTAGCTGCACTCCCAGGTTTTCTGTCTTGGTGGGGTTTCTTGGATCTGACTCTCCGGTCCTGTGAGCTATAAAAGGGACAGGGGGCCCGGATCCAGAGAGAGACAGAAAGAGGTGCGGGAGAGAAGTTACATTCACAGTCTCTATGAGAGGAAAGACTCAGACAGCCTGCATTCCTATCTGAAGATGCCAATTCCTGGATTGTGCCAAGTATGGACTCTGCCAAAGATGGACTCTTTCCTTTACAGGTATGCTAGGGTAGCCACAAGCCTGAGTTAGGGACTAGAGATGTTAGGGAAATGTCTGCACTTTATTCTGAACTGTTAGCTGTAAAAGCCATCATGCTAAGTTATTCAAGTAAAGCTCTTGAAACTTTGTCCTTATATGGTCTAAAGTTACTAAAGGGGTGCAATGTAAGTAACCGGCACATATAGTCTACAGCCCGGGTCACTAAACACATTGGGGTATGAAGACATCTGTACAAGAGTCAATCCAGCCTGAGGAAACAGTGGTTACATGGGTAATGAAGGTTTCTCTATCAGTCTGTCGTAAGCGTGTACATGTGGCATGTGAGACAGCCTCTTGCAGCAAGATACATGTTGTCGACACTCCTTTGGCCGTGATCTCTCTCCCACAGCATTGGGAGCAGATCTGCACCACTGGGGCCCTCATCCTGTGCACAGGTACTGAAGAAAAGAGTGAAGTAAAGGGCACGCATGGAGTCTGCGCTAGGTGCATGGCGGAACCCCAAACCATTACTAGTTGTAAGGTGGCGGCAATACGCTGCAGAGGGCATTGACTCTGCATGTCCCTCCTAAATGCACAAGTAACCGTGGTGATGCTTATTATATCAAGAACGTTTACTAGAATTCATTCATGTGTGTCACCTACAGGGTTGTGAGTGTGGCTCAAGTAAAGGTACCCCATGTGTATGGCAGTGAACCTGTAAAAAGTGCCTAGCATAGCTCTGAAGAACCCACCCTGGGGTAGGCCTTTCAAGTGACCCTTACTTGGCTCCCAGCGAGGAGGGAAAAATGAAGGAAGTGTCACCCGCCTGCCCCCCCCCTACATACTGATGAGTAGGTTGGCAGGAGGAACTACTAGGCACAGAGGGGGGGCAAAGGGGATTGACAATGCTGGAACCATCGGGTTCTCAGCAAACATCAAAGGGAGCTCACTCTTCACTGGAGTAGTGTTCAGCAGCATGGGAGTAGGAGAAAGGTAAGTATTTAAACTCTTCATCTCCTGAATGCACAAGTAACCATGTAATGCTTATTATATCAAGAGCGTTTACTAGAGATCATTCATGTGTGTCACCTACCAGGTCGGGAGCGTAGTTCAGGTAAAGGTACCCAATGTGTATGGCAGTGACCTTGTACAAAATCCTGGAGTAGGCCTCTCATGTGACCATTACTTGGCTCCCAGCGAGGAGGGAAAAATGGAGGAAGTGTCACCCGCCTGCCCCCCACCCCCCCTTTTTTACATACTGATGAGAAGGTTGGCAGAAGGAACCACTGAGTGCAGTGGGGGGGACAAAGGGGATTGACAATGCTGAAAGCATCGGGAGTAGGGGAAAGGTAAGTATTTAAACTCTTCTTTTACAGGATTTTCTTTTTGGCCAATCTGATTTATACGACAGGGTAGCTTTAAGTTTTTTCTTGATCCAAACTGTAATTTGTTTGTATAATTATAATTCAACTACGCATCCCCTTAGGCCACAGTTTCAAACCTTACTAAATGAAAAACTATTAAATATAAAAATCAGCTCTAGTGTCCGGAGGGGCAATGCTTTATGCTGGAAAGAATGGATGAATGGTTTTTATTCAAAGATGTTTTCTATAATTGTTGTAATCATAGCCAAAGCGTTTAAGGTTTTTAATATCCCCTTCTAGGAGCTATAAAGGCATTATATTAAAATAATATCAGAAACACAAATTAGAGTAGAGCACTTATATTTTGTTGTACAAATGTTGCTTTCCACCATACATACTATACCTAAAGTCCCTTTGGGTTATGAGAGCTTGTGCATGTGAGCATCACTTGATGGTCTCTGGTTTGCACCTGGATTCTTCTTTCTTTCATAAACAGACAGTCACTGTCAGTTTCTAATGTCTTTACATTATAAATATTGCAAATATTTTGCGGTAAGGACGTAACAGGATGGAAGATGATTTGTTTTTATGCTTGCATAAATTTTGTTGCTCTGAGCTGGGTTCTATGTAGCCTTTTCGCATTTGTGACCTAAATGTATTGGTCCTTTAATTTTTTGATTAAATATTTTTTTACTCTTTATTACTGATAAGACTGACTGGATCAACAAGAATAATACAGAACAGGCAGACATCATTTTCTGCAATATGTGTGACTTTGCTACATAGGATAAAACATTATATTATTTTTATTACGACTGTCATCAGTTAGCTGCATGTTTTATAGTCACATAGTTAAGTACCTTATTCCCTTGAGGTGGGAATACCTGCAGACATTCTACAAATCTGTCAGCTCTGTAGTTACAGGAGATAAACTGACTTTATATACTGTATTGAAAGATATGATGAATTTACTGGAGGCTTTTCCTAAGAAGCCTGCACTGAAGAAAGTCTTCCAGGAATAGAAATTACAGCCGGACAGAACATAGGATAGTAAAGGCTCAGTGGTTTGCCAACACGTCTCATCTCCAGGAACAAAATCTGCAATCTAAAAAAACAATGAATGTCTCAAAATAAACAGCTATCCATATTCTCAGCTTTCATTTTTAGAGCATGCAAAACCAATAACAAAGTGGCATTACTATGCAAATGAAAGCTTCTCTATACAGAAGTGTCTCTTCCTTTTAAACAGTATGTTATAGAGGAAAGCTATGCAAACAACTGCAGCCAAAGGTCTTTTTTTGCAGTTTTGGATGGAGTGGGAAAGGGTTAAAACTTCTGCTTTTAAATGTTATGTCCTATTTAGTGAGATTTCCCAATACTTCCGGTTTTCTCTGACATTTCTCATTCAAACAGAAAGATGGGGGAAACTTCCCAAAAACCTGCTAAGCGCATAGCTCCCTGATTTCGAGGGAATGTCCCTCATTCAGAACAAAATCCCTCTGTCCCTCTTTCCTCCTCATTTGTCCCTCATTATTTTAGACCCAGTGATGCCATCACTGAGCCTCTGTGCTTCTTTATGCAAGGGCAGTACTTAGCTTCCTTGAGGCATCAAAGCATACTGCCTCAGTATTCTACTGAAGAGCCCTTTGCCCTGGTACAAGCAGAGGGCTTTCTCTTGGGATGGCCTGTGAAAAATCAGAAGGCCTATATGGGTGGGCATCAGTCCCATCAGTCCTCTTGAGATGGGAAGGCCTGGAAAAAAAAAATAGGGGTGAAAAAACTTTTTTTTTTCCATTTTTTTCAAAGACGTTTTTTTTTCAAAGATTGAAAAAAAAAAGTGTGGAATATGATATTTTACAATTACAAATAATATATCCATGACATGGTATTCAAAATCTATAACATGAAGATTTTAATGAAAGATTTCCAAAACATTATTGTAAATGCTCTCAGCTGAGGAAAAGGAAATCCTGGAATACAATTCAAGTAACGCTGTACTTCTCAATGCAGTTCTCAAACAAGATAAATATGCATTTCGGCCACTAGGGGGCACTGCAGGGGAAAGGCTCCAGTTTAGTTTACCTATAGTTGGGAAAGCTGTACCCTCAGAGATTTGTGTGATTGTTGGGATACAGTAGATGATACTTTCTGCCTCTCAGGCCTTAATTGACAAGTAAGAGGGTAAATTTGTCTGACAAATTTGTTTATCTTTTTGACCTTTAAATCAGGGGACAATTGATCAAGCTCTTGCAAGAGCAATATATGCTAGATCAGCATTGTCAATAACTAAAAATGCACATTCGCCAGAAGCTTTTTAATAATTATGAAGGAAAGGGGGGTGGTTACCTGTTCTCATGTATAGTTAACATTTTAATGTTAATTTAATGCATTTTAACAAAATGTTTTAAAAAGCAAGTTTAATGTATTTATTGAATAAGCTGCACTTTTATTTTGAGCACAATAGTTTTATTTACACTGCATTTCACATTCCCAGTGTAACAAAATGACTTTCAATTTGCAAAACTACTCCACAAGATTTTCTTTTCCAATCTTCCTGAAAATTTCAATATTTTCCAGAAAAATACAGGGAAAAAAACGTTTCTTTCTCATGGCTTCAAAATTTCAGGAAATGTTATATCTCTAGTCAGGACATTCCTAGGTAGACTGTATTTGCATGCAGATGGCCCTAGGTAAGGTCCACACATAATGCGGGAGGCTCCATGATTGACTGAACTGAAATCCAACGACTGAAAGGAATGAACTAGGGACAGTACAGCTGTGTAGGAAAGAGCTAGATGATGATATAACTTCTCCACCCAGGAAATTAGGCAGGCTCTATCTGACTTTCTGCAGCTTCTAATGCACACTGTGAGAAGTTTGCAGTGCATAGTGAAATCATAGTCAGCAGCTTGGGTACCAGAGAAGGACAACTGTGCAAGAATGAAAGTTAAAGCTTTTAAAGTGGCACCTTCATCATAAACAGTGCAATGCACCAAATGCAATGTAACATTAAGCTACTTACAGACATCCACATGGCTGCAGAAGTACAACAGATGGTATTTCAAGAATTAAATTACTCCTTTGTGCTTGTGCACTGTTCTTCTCTCTCTCTCTCTGTATCACTGAAGCCTAAAACAGACATGAACTATGCATGCAGGTGATTACATGTAGATGCAAGCACAGGAGCAGGCAGCATTACCAGAAAGAGATCTGTGATTATTATGACATCAGCTTTAGTGTGCGGGATGCTGAGAGCAACACTGACTAAACAGACAATCAGGGTGCTCTGGGGAAAAAAAATAACAAGTAGGTCAGAGGTAGAATAATGTTTTTATATGTGGCTGGGGTTTTTTTCCATTTCAAGATGCAATTCAGCTTTAAAGAGGAACTGCAGTCTGCTCACATAATTCATAATAAAAACATCTTTGCTATTCTGAAGCTTCCCTCCAACCACTTTGCATATTATTTTATATGTACTGTGATTCTGTACTTGCCAAATATGCTGCAGAAATCCCTCCACTGAGTCTGGCTGCAACCATTTTAACTGTGGGCAGCTGAAGCTGCTGCCTGTTCGCTTCCTAGATTAACACAGACACACAGAGGCACATCTCCAGCTCTGCAGCCCTGCAGCTCTCATTGGCCCTCTAATGACTCATCACCCTCCATTCTTGGCAACTCTCATGAGAGTGAGAGAGAGAGCTGTGCATGATGTCCTAAGCATAGGCTTTTTACCAGATAAGAAACAGGAAGTGGGCTGTTTAAGGTATTTACTGGCAGAAAAAAAATGTTTTACTATCCAAAGTTAAAACAACAAGGGCAGAAGATTTAATAGATGGAGAGTTGAAAAAATGACTGAAGGTCCTCTTTAAGGATGGCCTGGAAAGCATGTGAAAAGAAGCCGGGAGCTCCATCTGCTGGCCTAGTATATTAATATAACACACATATTACACTACAGACACATTTATATAATATTATATACTATTTCTTATTACCTGACAAACAGAAAAATCATTTTAAAAGATGTGTTTTTTAGAGCATAACATAAATATAGAAAAATATAAATATAGTATATATTCTCTTTAACACATTAAAACACCTGTACATGACATTATATAAGTTAAGAAACTGATTGTGAAAGGTTCTTTTGAGTCACATTTCCTAGAAGGGAAATTGAAAGCAAGAAATGAAAATATATGTGTATATTATTAGGTAAGAGAAAGAAATGAGACTTATATCATTTTCAGTAATGGGAATAATTTTCAAAACACCTGCTAATGTACAGGAAAGGGAACTGGTAATGTGTCATGTATGTCAGCCTCATATAAAGCCCTTCACCATTAGCAAATAGTAAAGCTTTTCTTTTCTTTCCCATTCTTCTCATGGTGGCCATTTCTCTTTGCTGAAAATGTGGATCTACCTCCTGGAACATGTGACAGTGCACATCATCTACGGGGGGAGACACTGGTGATGTAGAGTTCCCAAGATGCATCTGTGAGGCCAGGGCTACATCACCACTGCCTTAAAGTGGTATTAAACCCCAAACCAAAAATATAATATATTTCAGTTTACCAATCATTAGAAGTGGCAGCTCTATTAGGTTTCTTTTTTAGGCCTTTTCCCTCTGTTTTCACCCGGTGATCTGCCCAGTAATAAACCTCCTGTATTAGAGTGCCCCCACTCTGGATGAAGGAGCACAGGGAGCACCTTTGGACAGCAGCAATGTCAGTCTGGGAGGAGGGAAGTGTTAGATGTTCTAGAAGATTTAAACACACTAATAAATTAAAGCTGAACTCCAGCTAATACTTTATAATGAGTTACAGTAAATTATTTTTTTCTTTTTGGGATAAAGGTTTTACATAAATAAATAAAAGCTGATCAGTAAGCACCTCTGTCAGTGTTAAATGGTTTGTCTCATCCCTGTAACTGCAAGAGAGCTTGTTCCATTGAAAAACAACAACTTACCTGCAGGAAGTCTAAAAAAAGGAAATGAATACAGCCATCAAATATAATTGTATAGCTACAATATAATAAATGTTTGCTTTTGGGTTTAATACTGCTTTAGGAGAACAGGAAGTGAAAAACAGAAATCATAAATAAAAGAAAAAATGTTTATTTAAAGTGGATGTAAACCCAATGTCATCCTTTCTAAACTACTGCCATAGAGGTTATCTATAAGGATATACATGCCTCCTGCATGTATCTTTACCTGTCAAATGTCTCCCCTCTGTCTGTTATGAGACCCAAAAAACTGCAGATTCTGTGGGTGGGTCTGATGTCTGGAGCTCGGTGGGTGGAGTCATGATGTCAGTAGACTCCCCGCCCACCTCTACACTCCCCTGTGTATTTCTAACACTGAACTTCTGCTATGATCTCTAACATCCAGTGAAAAGACAGGAAAGTAACCACATGACTTCAGCATGCCAAATCATGCTGAGGTGCGGAACAGCCAATCCTTGCAGAGCTGCTGAAGAAAGTAGTGGGGGAGGGAATTAAAAAAATACTGCATGTGTCTTATGCCGCGTACACACGGTCGGACTTTTCGTCTACAAAAGTCCAACGGACGCTGACGGACTAAAGCTGGCTGGTAATCCGATCGTGTGTGGGCTTCTCCGGACTTTCAACGGACTTTTTTAGCCTCAAATCCGACGGACTTTAGATTTGAAACATGCTTCAAATCTTTACGTCGTAACTACGACGGACCCCGAAATCCGCTCGTCTGTGTGCTAGTCCGACGGACAAAAACCCACGCTAGGGCAGCTATTGGCTACTGGCTATGAACTTCCTTATTTTAGTCCGTTGTACGTCATCACGTACGAATCCGTCGGACTTTTGTGTGGTCGTGTGTAGGCAAGTCCGTTCGTTAGAAAGTCTGCCGCAAGTCCGCCGAAAGTCCGCCGGAAGTCTGTCGGACAGGCTGTCGGACTTTTGTAGCTGAAAAGTCCGACCGTGTGTACGCGGCATTAGGCTAGTGCACGAGATATGTAAATCACTTGTCACTCACAGCAAGGGGGAGGATTTGACAAAGTTTTTGTCAGTTTGTCAAGATTTTTCTCACTGAACAATAAAAGAGGATTGCTCAGAGATGGATTAACTCTGTGTGGCAAGACTGGGCTCAAATGATAAGAAATCTTATACTCTACAGTATGATATATATATAAAAAAAAAAATTTGGGTTTACATCCACTTTAACTAATGAAAGTAATTTGCTTTCATATCAGCATGCAGAGCTGCATGCTAATGTCATTTTTTTAGTGTATGTCTGCTTTAACTGATAAGGCAACACAATCTTCCCAGTTTAAAAGAGAAGCATAGCCAAAGCTTTTTTGGTCATACTGCTTTTCTGGATCACAGGAGTGCACTTACTTGTGCTCTCCTGTACCCCAGAATCAGCAAACAGCGTGCTAAAGCCTGGAGTGAACACTGGAGGGCAGAGCAGAGAGTGAGTGACTGACTGCTTTATGCTCAGTGAACACCGAGAACTGTGCGTTCAGCGGTCATGTGAGCCCTTAGTTCTCAGGCTTATTGCAGGCGAGGAAACAGCTGCAGCAGGGAAGTGACTTTGAATGTTTGTTTTTTTATGATGCCCACACTTCTCCTGTAATGGACATCTGATGTAATGTTAGTAATATCTTAGATCTCTGTGGCCCTGAAATCTTACAACAAATGCTAGTTTAAGGGAAACAAAAAGCTAACTTTAACTTTAGTTGGTTATGCATTAGTAGAATTGTGACCATGTGTGGACTGGAAAAGCAACTTTGGTAAAGATTTGCCTTTAAGTTGAAATAAAATAATTAAAGATAAAGTATTTTAACATGGCCATAATGCAAGGATCTGTTAGTTAGTAAAACAGTGCAATTTGCAGTAGTGTTCCACTATCCACAGTAAAAGGGTAAGAGTACCACAGTTCCTGAAGGGTCCAGCTCAAATGTCTCTCCAAGTCTGCAACCGACTAAGGTACTAGTGGAAGCTTTATGTATTTCTTCTTGATTAGAAAAGGATGTCCTACTCTTGGATATTTAAAGTGGTGTATGTCATTTGCAAATATGTAGGTGCTGATAATAAAAGAATATGTTTGAGGATTTGGTTTGTATATGTAGTGTCACTGATGTATGGATTCCCTGATTCCGGATGGCAATGCCCCCTTCCAGCAATGCCACGCCTTCTGATACACCATAGATATAGGGCAGGGTTTCTCAAACTTTTTTTCTTGCGGTGCACCAAAAAGATGTAAAAATTTTTGTGGCACATCTGAAAAGATTTGCAATGCAGCATCACCAGTGCCTATCAATGCAGCCTCACCAGTGTCCATAAATGCAGCCTCACCAGTGCCCATTAATGTAATGTGACCAGATTTTTTAAATGAAATTCGGGGACATACTTTTTTTTTTATTGGCAAAAAGTAAACTATTTTATCAACTCAGCAAGCCCATCAATGCAGCCTCACCAGTGCCCATCATTGCAGCCTCGACAGTGCCAATCAGCTCAGTCTCATCAGTGCCCGTCAGTGCAGCCTCAGCAGTAGCCATCAATGCAGTCTCATCAGTGCCCATCAGTGCAGCCTCACCAGTGCCCATCAATGCAGTCTCACCAGTGTCCATCAATGCAGCCTCACCAGTGACCATCAATGCAGCCTCACCAGTGCCCATCAATGCAGCCTCATCAGTGCCCATTATTTTCTTTTTCACAAAAGGGAAACCATGCATTTTAAAGCACATTTGAAAAGTGTATTATACTCACCAGTGCCCATCAGCGCAGCCTCACTGGTGCCCATCAGTGCAGCCTCACCGGTGCCCATCAATGCAGCCTTAGCTGTGCCCATCAATGCAGGCTCATCAATGCCCATCCATGAGCCTCACCAGTGCCCAACAATGCAGCCTCACCAGTGCTCATCAATGCAGCCTCATCAGTGCCAATCAGCTGAGCTTCATCAGTGCCCATCCGTGCAGCCTCACCAGTGTCCATCAATGCAGCCTCACAAGTGACCATCAATGCAGCCTCACAAGTGACCATCAATGCAGCCTGATCAGTGCCCATCCATGTCCATCACCAGTGCCCATCAATGCAGCCTCGCCATTGTCCAATAATACAGCCTCACCAGTACCCATCAATGCAGCCTCATCAGTCTGTTCAGTGCCCATAAATGCAGCCTGTTCAGTGCCCACCAATGCAGCCTGTTCAGTGCCCATCAGCGCAGCCTCATCAGTGCCCATCAGTGCAGCCTCACCACTGCCCATCAATACAGCCTCATCAGTGCCCATCAGCTCAGCCTCATCAGTGCCCATCAGTGCAGCCTCACTAGTGCCCATCAATAGTGCCCATCAATGCAGCTTCACCAGTGCCCATCAATGCAGCATCATCAGTGCCCATCAATGCAGCCTGATCAGTGCCCATCAATGCAGCCTCACCAGTGTCCATCAATGCAGCTTCACCAGTGCCCATCAATGCAGCCTCATCAGTGCCCATCAGCGCAACCTCACCAGTGCCAATCAGCTCAGCTTCACCAGTGCCCATCAATGCAGCCTCACCAGTGCCCATCAGTGCAGCCTCACCAGTGCCCATCAGTGCAGCCTCACCAGTGCCCATCAATGCAGCCTCATCAGTGCCCATTATTTTCTTTTTCACAAAAGGGAAACCATGCATTTTAAAGCACATTTGAAAAGTGTATTATACTCACCAGTGCCCATCAGCGCAGCCTCACTGGTGCCCATCAGTGCAGCCTCACCGGTGCCCATCAATGCAGCCTTAGCTGTGCCCATCAATGCAGGCTCATCAATGCCCATCCATGAGCCTCACCAGTGCCCAACAATGCAGCCTCACCAGTGCTCATCAATGCAGCCTCATCAGTGCCAATCAGCTGAGCTTCATCAGTGCCCATCCATGCAGCCTCACCAGTGTCCATCAATGCAGCCTCACAAGTGACCATCAATGCAGCCTCACAAGTGACCATCAATGCAGCCTGATCAGTGCCCATCCATGTCCATCACCAGTGCCCATCAATGCAGCCTCGCCATTGTCCAATAATACAGCCTCACCAGTACCCATCAATGCAGCCTCATCAGTCTGTTCAGTGCCCATAAATGCAGCCTGTTCAGTGCCCACCAATGCAGCCTGTTCAGTGCCCATCAGCGCAGCCTCATCAGTGCCCATCAGTGCAGCCTCACCACTGCCCATCAATACAGCCTCATCAGTGCCCATCAGCTCAGCCTCATCAGTGCCCATCAGTGCAGCCTCACTAGTGCCCATCAATAGTGCCCATCAATGCCATCAATGCAGCTTCACCAGTGCCCATCAATGCAGCATCATCAGTGCCCATCAATGCAGCCTGATCAGTGCCCATCAATGCAGCCTCACCAGTGTCCATCAATGCAGCTTCACCAGTGCCCATCAATGCAGCCTCATCAGTGCCCATCAGCGCAACCTCACCAGTGCCCATCAATGCAGCCTCACCAGTGCCCATCAATGCAGCCTCATCAGTGCCCATCAGCTCAGTCTCATCAGTGCCCATCAGTGCAGCCTCACCAGTGTCCATCAATGCAGTCTCACATGTGTCCATCAATGCAGCCTCACCAGTATCCATCAAAGCAGCCTGATCAGTGCCCATCAATACAGCCTGATCAGTGCCCATCAATGCAGCCTCACCAGTGCCCATCAATGCAAAAAAAACTCACCATGCCTCCTATTAAATACTTTGGACTGTCTACTTTCCAAAAAGGGGCAATTAGATAGGCAGTCAGTACATCAGAACTGATTAATGTTAAAATATATACTGTATACCATATTTTCTAGACTATAACTGTCACACAGACTAAGTAATATACATTGATTTGAGTTATTTTTTGCCAAAGAAATGTAGCAGAATACATTTTGGACTAAAGGTATGAAGAAAGATTATTTAACCACTTGCCGACCAGCCGCCGCCGTTTCACTGCAGCAGGTTGGCTCGGCTGGGTAAATCGACGTTACCTTATGTCACTTCCCACTGTTGCCACTAGGGGAGCCCATGGCTCGCCGCCGGAGCCGATGCGAGTGCCCGGCAGGCGCGATGACCGCCGAGGACCCGCGATCGCTCGTGACAGAGCGAGAACTGGGATCTGTGTGTGTAAACACACAGATCCCTGTTCTTTCAGGGGAGAAGAGACAAAGTATGAACAGCGATCTATCATCTCCCCTAGTAAGTCCAATGCCCACTTCAGTTAGAACACGGTGAGGGAACACAGTTAACCCCTTGATCGCCCCCTAGTGTTAAACCCTTCCCTGCCAGTGACATTTTTACAGTAATCAGTGCATTTTTATAGCACTGATCGCTGTATAGTTGTCAATGGTTCCAAAAATGTGTCAAAGTGTCTGATGTGTCTGCCATAATGTCGCAGTCCCGATAAAAATCGCAGATCGCCACCATTACTAGTAAAAAAATAAATAATAATAAAAATGCCATAAATCTATCCCCATATTTTGAAGATGCTATAACATTTCTGCAAACCAATCAATATACGCTTATTGCGATTTTTCTTACCAAAAATATGTAGAAGAATACATATCGGCCTAAACTGAGGAAAAAATTATTTTATTTTTTTTTTAAATATGGGATATTTAAAGCAAAAAGTAAAAGGTATTGTGTTTTTTTTCAAAATGGTCATTCTTCTTTTGTTTATAGCGCAAAAAATAAAAACCGCAGAGGTGATCAAATACCACCAAAAGAAAGCATTATTTATGGGGAAAAAAAGGATGTACATGTTTTTTGGGTACAACGTCGCACGACCGCGCAATTGTCAGTTAAAGCGACGCAGTGATGTATCGCAAAAAACGGCCTGGTCGTTGAGCAGCCAAATCTTTTTTTTTCTAATTTTTTGGTATTTTTTCACTATATAAAAAAAAGTGTTGATGAAATACTACCAAAAGAAAGCTCTATCTGTCTAAAAAAAAATGATAAAAATTTCATTTGGATATAGTGTTGCATGAGTGAGTAATTGTCATTCAAACTGTGAGAGCGCTGAAAGCTTAAAATTGGCCTGGGCAGGAAGGTGAAAATGTCCGGTATTGAGGTGGTTAATACTTTAAGGATTCAGTTTCTAACGGGCAAAAAAAATGCTCTGACAAATTATTTTTCAGAATTTATGTATAAATGTTTGAACAAAATGTTACTGGTGTATGGCCAGCTTAATTAATAAAAGCAGACCACAGCACTGCAACCTACAAGCACTGTGTCAGGCCCCGAGCAACCCAGGCAGTGTAAGGCTAGGTTCACATTATTGCGGGAATGCTCAACCAAAGGCACCTGCAGCCAAAATGCACTGCTTTTTGGAGATACACAGGGGTGCCATTAATTCAGGGGTGCAACAGCACCATGCAGTTCCATGCTGCCATTTAAAAAAAAGGGGGGTCAGGGACTTTTTACATGAAGATAACGCATTCAAATGAATAGGCTGCTGTGTCTGCACAAACACGGAACTTAACAACCGTATCAGTGTGATTCCAGGCTAGGGTAGGACCTTTATGTTAAAAAGTGAAGATGATGTCCTGAGGATCTATATTTCAATTGGCTTAGATCAGATCAGTTGTTCAAGCACAAAAGAAAACAATTGAAATAGAAATATCTACATTTCTACAAACCATTTGAGACTACAAGGGAGACAATTGGGGGGAAATGGTTGATGGTAGATGTTTGGAAAGAGCGTACATTGTGTCACTGTACAGCTGCTTTGTATAATAACACACAACCTTGTTTATATTATTCTAGGGGTTTAAAGTCCCCCCTCTCTAGAGGTGACATAGCAGTGCTAAACGTAAATAACTCAGATCCATTTATTTAACCACTGAACAGGCTCCATCAGGCCAGCCACCCACTTCGCCTCTGTATAGAGTCTCTCTGCATGAGAAGTATCTGGTGTTCAAGTTGGAGGAGATTCCAACAGCATACTGTTCTCCTGTATACAGCCTCTGTTGATAAATGGGTGTTAGTCAAAACAAGCAGCATTCCACATGCAGTGCCCTGACAAGTATTATGCATTGGCAACAAAGTCACTATTTATCTAACTGACATAATGACATACAACAATACACAAATATACTGAGAATGGAATTCATATTTCATTATTTAGAGAAATATAATCTGTGCATAGCCTGGAGGATGGAAGAACATTCTTATTTCTGAATCCACATCCGAATCCATCTCCAGAAGTGATATATACTAAAAGTATTCATACCCCTTACAAGTTTTCACATTTTATCATGTTACAGCCAAAAACTTAAATGTATCTTATTGGGATTTTATGTGATAGACCAAAGCAAAGTGGCACATAATTGTGAAGTGGAAGGAAAATGGTAAACGGTTTTCAACATTTTTTTACAAATAAATATCTGAAAAGTGCAGGTGGCATTTGTATTCAGCCCCCTTTACTTTGATACCCCTAACTAAAATCTAGTGGAACCAATTCTTCAGAAGTCACCTAATTAGTAAATAGAGTGCACTTGGAAGAAGGTGCTCTGGTCAGATGAGACCAAAATTGAACTTTTTGGTCTAAAAGCAAAACGCTATGTGTGGCAGAAAACTAATACTGCACATCACCCTGAACACACCATCCCCACCGAGAAACATGGTGGTGGCAGCATCATGTTGTGGGGATGCTTTTCTTCAGCAGGGCTAGGGAAGCTGGTCAGAGTTGATGGGAGGATGGATGAAGCCAAATACAGGACAATCTTAGAAGAAAACCTGTTATGGGGCGTACACACGGGCGGACTTTCCGACCGGACTGGTCCGACAGAATTTCCGACGGACTTTTGACAGGCTTCCGCCGGACTTTTTTTATGGACTTGCCTACACACGACCAGACTACAGACGGACTTGCCTACACACGACCGGACTTTCCGGCAGACTATGTCCGTCGGTCTTCCCGACTGAGTTACGATGGACTTTCCGAATGAACGGACTTGCCCACACACGAGCACGTGACTCAGGTATGACGGAACTAGAAAAAAAAGTCAATCTCACCGCTTTTATCGGCGAGATTGACACCTTGCGAGCCCCGTCGCGGGGCATACCAGGCCCTTAGGTCTGGTATGGATTTTAAGGGGAACCCCTTACGCCGAAAAAACGGTGTGGGGTCCCCCCAAAATCCATACCAGACCCCTATCCAAGTACACAGCCTGGCCGGTCAGAAAATTGGGTGGGGACGAGCGAGTGCTCCCCCTTGAACCGTACCAGGCCGCATGCCCTCAACATGGGGGGTGGGTGCTTTGGGGGAGGGGGGCACCCTGCGGCCCCCCACCCCAAAGCACCTTATCCCTATGTTGATGAGGAGAAGGGCCTCCTCCCGACAACCCTGGCCTTTGGTTGTCGGGATCTGCGGGCAGGGGGCTTATCGGAATCCAGGAGCCCCCTTTAATAAGGGGGCACCCAGATCCCGGCCCCGCACCCTATGTGAATGAGTATGGGGAACATCGTACCCCTACCAATTCACCTGGGAAAAAAGTGTCAATAAAAATAAAAACACTACACAGGTTTTTAAAGTAATTTATTAGACAGCTCCGGGGGTCTTCTTCCGACTTCGGGGGTCTTCTTCCGACTTCGCCGCTCTCTCCGGCCTCTTCTCCCGGTGTCCAGTTCTTCTCCCGCTCTCCGGCCTCTCCTCCCGGTGTTCGACCTCTTCTCCCGGTGTCCGGTTCTTCTGCCAGCTCCTCCGCTATCTTCTGCCACTCTTTTGCTAGTGGTGGCCCGGACTTCTGCGTCGTCTTCTTCCCTCTTCTCTTCTTCCGATGTTGACATGACGCTCTCTCCCGCTGTAATGCTGTGTGAGCGCTCCGCAATGACTTATATAGGCGGTAACCCCGCCCCCTTATGACGTTACAGTCCCTGGGCATGCTGGGACTGAGACATCATAAGGGGGCGTGGTCAACATCACCCGGTTATTGACCGGCCGGGCTGTGTGCTCGGACAGGGGTCTGGTATGAATTTTGCGGGGACCCCGCGCCGTTTCTTCAGCGTAGGGGGTTCCTCTTAAAATCCATGCCAGACCTAAGGGACATCATTGCCTCGCGCTCGCCGTAATAGGAAAATTTGCTTTTCCTATTGCAGCGAGTGCGAGATGTAGTACCCTGCCCTTGCGTCGTGTATCTGGTCCGTCGGACCAGCATACAGACAAACGGGCTTTCTGTTAGGAACTGAGTCCGGCGGAGTTACGACATAAAGATTTGAAGCAGGTTTCATCTAGAGTCCGTCAGATTTCCGACCGGAACGGTCCGTCGGAAGTCCGATGCAGGCCATACACGGTCGGATTGTCCGCCAGATTCGGTCCGTCGGAATAGTCTGGTCGGAAAGTCCGCTCGTGTGTACACTGCATTAGAGTCTGCAAAAGATTTGAGACTGGGGCAGAGGTTCACCTTCCAGCAGGACAACGACCCTTAATATACCGCCAGGGCTACAATGGAATGGTTTAGAAAAAAAATATTCATGAGTTAAAATGGCCCAGTCAAAGTCCAGACCTAAATTGAGAATCTGTGGCAAGATTTGAAAAATGCTGTTCACAGACGCTTTCCATCCTATCTGACAGAGCTTGAGCTATTTTGCAAAGAAGAATGGGCAAAAATGTCACTCTCTAGATGTGCAAAGCTGGTAAAGACATCCCCAAAAAGACTTGCAGCTGTAATTGCAGCGAAGGGGGGTTCTACAAATTATTGACTTAGAGGGGCTGAATACAAATTGCCCCCCACACTTTTCACATATTTATTTGTAAAAAATGTTGAAATCATTTATCATTTTCCTTCCACTTCACAATTATGTGCCACTTTGTGTTGGTCTATCACATAAAATCCCAGTAAAATACATTTACGTCAGTGGTTGTAACATGAAAAAATGTGGAAAAATTCAAGGGGTATGAATAATTTTTCAAGGCACTATATATATATATATATATATATATATATATATATATATATATATATATATATATACACAGTATATAGTATATAGTAAGTGCCTCTCTCTATATATGTAAATTAGAATTCCCAACTTTCACTCTATTGAAAAGACTGACCCCCTTTTTTTTTTTTTTTAAAGCCAAATCCCTCTGTCCCTCTTTTTCCCAAAACCCCCAAGCGTGCCTCTTTTAGGTCTAAATCTGGCCAAACATTGCTGGAGAAATTTCCCTTTACTTACTTTCTTGGAGATACAACTATCTCCCCAAAGTGAGGGGAATTCCCATCTTTGACCATTGCCACCAGAATATTTGTCCCCAGTGGAAGATATGCCCTCTCCTCTTACTGTCATGAGAACTCTAAAATGTAACATTTCTACCTACTTTCTCTTTTGGTGACAATGGTCACCAGGACAAAAATAGGAGTTAAAAAAGTGTATATGTACACATTAACATTTAATTACCAAGTGTTTTATATCCACCTTCAAGTTGTTGCAGTGGTATTTCCAAAGTTAAATTTTAGATATATTGCTAAATTTAGAAAATGTGTTATGGGTCATTAGGTGCTGATATGTGACAACAAGAGGATTAAAAGTAGCCAACTTGTTTAAATTATAATAATAATCCTTTCTATAGTACCTTACTTAAGGACTCCTGGGGGTGTTCTATATCAGAAAAAGACTTGTGTTGGAGATACTTGTGCAGCAAAGGATTATGGACCCTTTGTCGACATCATTTGTGCTTTTTAATTTGTGAGACTACAACAAGCCCAACCAACTCCTCCTGTTTGATAGACAAAAGAGCCAAGTCAAGCACCTCACATCTACTCTTTCTGGGTCTTGTCCAGACCAATTTTCAGCTTTCAGTGCTCTCACACTTTGAATGACAATTACTCAGTCATGCAACACTGTACCCAAATGAGTTTTTTGTCCTTTTTTTTTTCATACAAATAGAGCTTTATTTTGGTGGTATATGATCACCTCTGGGTTTTTTAATTTTTGCGCTATAAATGAAAAAAGACCCAAAATTTAGAAAAAAAACACATTTTTCTTAATTTCTGTGATACAATTTTGCAAATTAGTAATTTTATTTTGCTCAGCAACAGCTGGGGAGCCAGTGTGTATGATGATGCCACAGTGTAGTGCACTGGGAAAAAGATTAGAGATTTTTTGGATACATTCTGGTGTCACTTTGACTTTGTATAGAAGTAACAGGTGCGTAAAAATTGGTCTTTGGGTGTCGTGGCGCCTTCCCACCATAACCCTATAGAGGTAATCTTGATGAAAGCAAGAATTGGCCTTGCTGTAAAAAATTGCAATGATATGCACCTGTCAAACAGGTGCAGAAAAATTGTTTTTTGGGTGTCGGTGGTGCCTTCCCACTGTAACCCTATAGAGGTACTCTTGATGAAAGTAAGAATTGGCCTTGCTGTAAAAAATTGCAATGATATGCACCTGTCAAACAGGTGCAGAAAAATTACTCTTTGGGCTTCGGGGGCGCCTTCCCATCGTAACCCTATAGAGGTGTTCTTGATGAAGGCAAAATCACCATGTGATGCACACGCTGCCGATCAGATGTGGAAGCTGACAGCCCTGGGTGGCGAGGACTAAAAAATTCTGAAATGCCTCACTTAGGCGGACACCTTCTCCAACGCTCCTCTCTTGACCAACAGAAGACTCAAAACAACATTTTCCACGACACTGTAACCTACTGGAGACAGGAAAAACGTTCAATAAAATCCTCTTTAACGTGTCCTCGAGAGATTTTATCTTCTGCACTCTCTGTGGGGACGGGATGAGTTCTGAGACCTTCCCCTTATAACGGTGGTCAAGGAGGGTTGCCAACCAGTAATCATCCTTCTCCTTTATGCCACGTATTATTGGGTCTTTTCACAGACTTTGAAGCATGAGGTTGCGCCTCAAATTTGCCGAGGCTTGAGAAGCAGACTCCTCAGGGTCACTCAGGATGACAGTATCTGAAACTTCCTCCTCCCATCCACGTACTACTCCCAAGGGTCCTGGGGTTGGAAAGCCATCGCTTACAGATTGATGCAAGTCTTCCTTTTCATTGAAGCCTATGAAAGTGCCAGAATCCTCCTCTTCATCCTCCTCCCCTCTCTCCTCCTGTGTGTTCTGTGACATAGGAATGATGGTGGCTGGATAAAGTGGGCCTTGAGAGGAAAGGAAGTCCTCCTCTTCCTCCTGCTGCTCTGCCTCCAGTGCCCTGTCCATAATGCCACGCAGAGTCTGCTCCAGCAGGAACACAACAGGGATTGTGTCACTGATTCATGCACTGTCACGGCTCACCATCCTTGTGGCCTTTCTCAAATGGTGACAATACAGGGAATGTATCCTTAATGAACAGCTATTGGCGTGGGAAAAAAGCAGAGGCGACCTGAGCCTGTCGTCGCACCGTATTCGCACAGGTACTCGTATATGGCGTTAAACTGGCAGTAACGCACACAGAACTATATGGTGTTAAACTGGCAGTAACGCACACAGAAGTAAATGGCGTTAAACTGGCAATAACGCACAAAACTATATGGCATTAAACTGGCAGTAACGCACACAGAACTATATGGTGTTAAACTGGCAGTAACGCACACAGAACTATATGGCGTTAAACTGGCAGTAACGCACACAGAACTATATGGCATTAAACTGGCAGTAACACACAAAACTATATGGCATTAAACTGTTAGTAACGCACACAGAACTATATGGCATTAAACTGGCAGTAATGCACACAGAACTATATGGCGTTAAACTGGCAGTAACGCACACAAAACTATATGGCGTTAAACTGGCAGTAACGCACACAGAACTATATGACGTTAAACTGGTAGTAATGCACACAAAAGTAAATGGAGTTAAACTGGCAGTAACACATACAGAACTATATGGTGTTAAGCTGGCAGTAACGCACACAGAAGTAAATGTTGTTAAACTGGCAGTAACGCACAAAACTATATGGCGTTAAACTGGCAGTAACGCACACAGAACTATATGGCATTAAACTGGCAGTAACGCGCACAGAACTATATGTCGTTAAACTGGCAGTAACACACATAAAACTATATGGCGTTAAACTGGCAGTAACGCACACAGAACTATATAGCGTTAAACTGGCAGTAACACATACAGAAGTAAATGGCGTTAAACTGGCAGTAACGCAATCAAATAGACGGTGTTCAACCGTCTATTTTAACTATATGGCAGTAACGCACACAGAACTATATGGCGTTAAACTGGCAGTAACGCATACAGAAGTAAATGGCGTCAAACTGGCAGTAACGCAATCAAATAGACGGTGTTCAACCGTCACTACACTGATGCTATCTTAACTGTCCCTACTCTAGCTATACACTAATGTAAAGATTACTGACATGGTCTCACTACACTACACTGAAACTATCTGAGCTGTCCCTACTCTAGCTGCACACTATGCAAAGCTGAATGATGGTCCCCCTCCTACACTCACACTAACCCTAGACTGACACTAAACTAATATTCTACACTGACAATTGAAGCAAAATAGCACAGTATAGCACACTAACTAATAGCACTGAACAGAGCCCTGTTCTATCTCTCTCCATGCCAAAATCACACTGAAAATGGCTGCCATTGAAAGAATACTTTTATACTGTGGGGCAGGAATGAGCCATGATTGGATAAAGTAATGATGACAGTGTCCAATCATGACTTTGACAGTGCTCTGTGCCCTGATTGGCTAAAGGTTTCACTGCTTCAGCCAATCAGGGCTTGCAATGCACTGTTTAGCGCCGCAATGCATTGTGGTCGGTTCGGGGGGCCGAACAAACGATTGAACAATTCATTTGTTCGTCAAACGTCCAAACAGTGAAAGTTCGGGCCGAACTTATGCTCGGGCCGAACTGTTCACCCATCCCTACTCCCTAACAGGGGCACAGATAGCAATAAAAACTGGAATCCCTCTCCACTCTTTCTAAAACTGAAACATTTTTGTCTTTAGTTACACTTTAAAGTGGAACTTTACCCATAACAGTATGGGAGATGAAGAGGGTGGCGGAGGAACCAGGCCAGCAGAGACAGTAATTAGACACTCCCAGAAGAGGAGAGAGCTATGATATGCAAGAAGAGAAAGGACTGTGCTAGAGATTTTACCTTCCTGAAGTATTCATGTTGTCTAGTAAGTTTAAAGGCACATTTCAAGTGAATAAAAAATTGTTTATGGAAAGCAAAAATGTTGCTAGTAACTATTTAAAATACTTGACTTTTCTGTGCTTTTACTTACAATTTTTTTAGTTGGTGACATGTTCTTTTTAATACATCCACCCAGCCTGCAACCAGCCTTCATCTTCATGTAAATTGCTATGAGGTAGTTAGTCACATTAAACTGGACTTGTTCTGTAATGTTGAAGACGTTTCATAGCTTGCCCAAGCCACGGCTCCAGTTCTAAGTGGCTTGGAGAAGCAACAAAGTGTGTTTAACATTATAGAACAAGTTGAATGTGACTATTGCTAGGTAAACCATGACCTGGATGCATGAGAACTTCCACAGATGAGTTGGTTGCCTGTTTACTTCACTCATAAACACAACGTGTCCCTACCACAACTCAGGATGTTCCACAGAGAAAGCTGTAAAATAAGCAGTCAGTTGTCGAGTTCTACAGCAGATGTGATTAAGAAAATCAAAGGTTAAAGCGAAATTCCACCCTATTTTACAACTTGTGTTTAAAGGAATGACCACCCCTCCACCACTCGTTTTTGGATAATGAATTTTTTTTCTTTCTTTTTACTTACCCTATGTGAAGTACTGAGTGTACTTCCATCCTAACTGGGCCACGGCCCAGGGCGTCATTTCCTCCTTCACCCTGCTGCCTTCTGGGACCTGTGTGTGTCCCAGAAGATGACAGGCCATTCAGAAAGCGTCATGTGACTCGCGCATGCGCAGTAGGAGACCGGCGGTGAAGCCCGAAGGCTCCACTGCCGGTTTCCCTTAGTTACATTGACGGCACCTGCACCCGAGACGAAGGACGGATCGGCCTCAGGGGGCCAACATCGCGGGCTCCCTAGACAGGTAAGTGTCCTTATTAAAAGTCAGCAGCTACAGTGTTTGTAGCTGCTGACTTTTAAAAAAAAATAATTTGTGGCTGGAACACCACTTTAAGACAAATCCACAGCTCTTAAAGCTCAATTTTTATATCAGTAATGCATTTAATCTACAGCTAAATCAATGTTTTTAAAGTGCAATAGTGGTTCTCCGAGCATCCATTTAGAATGAAGGAGTACAAATTTTAATGCCCCTCCTGCTTTCCTCCTGCCCAATAGCAAATCTCCCAACTTTTTGAGATTTGATAGAGGGAAACTTATTAGCAAAAGTGTGTGAGCATAAGACACACCCCCTGCCAAGTCCCTTTAAAGGACAATTATACAAAAAATATGATTAGTTAAACACACAAGTGCTTTTTTTTACCACTACTATTCCTTTATACTGGATTTTGAAATTTACAAATGCAGCAATTTAGAAATTGAATAAAATGTTTAGCACTAAGAAACACTTTTTGAAAGATAAAAAGTTCATTCTATATATACAACTATATAGATCAGACCAAATTGAGGGATAAATGAGGAGAAAAGTGGGACAGAGGGACTTTCTTCCAAATAAGGGACAGTCCCTCGAAATCAAGGACAGTTGGGAGCTATGCAGTTGTCCGCCTTGCCCCTGGTCATGGTGACACACACCTCAACATCCTTTCAATGCTTCCAAGCCACTTCAACCACTCAACTCACAATGCCACTTTTTCAAACTGCATTAATTCCCTGGTGACCATTTCCATTGTCACCCAAATTTACAGCACCTTTCTTCCATCCACCATTCTACCCTCTGCTGGATTACTGTCAGGAACCGATGTGACCAGTATGTGTGGACTGCCACAGAGAATACCAGGCACAAGTACAGTGTAAGATAATATAATTTATTTAAAAATAAGTGAACAACATAAATGTAAACGCACATCCAAAATACCAAACTGTGTAAAATAAACCAGAAAACCAAACAAACAGTGACACAAAATAAACAACTGCCCAAATCATATATATACAGCAAGCAGGGAATGGTTAGTGAAGTCGTAACAGAGCCTGGGTCATACACGGGAGATCAAGCAGAGGGATCTGGGAGCCAGACAGCACAGGGAGAGGGTAACATGAGACAGAAAGAGCAGGTGGAAAGGGATCAGGCTGCAGGGTCAGATCAGGGTCCAGGAATGGGAACATGGGTCCAGGAATGGGATCAAGGTACAGGAATGGGATCAGGGTCCAGGAATAGGATCAGGGTCCAGGAACTCAAGAACATAGGTCATAGGGCACCTGAAGACAAAACACCAAGGCAGGAATAAAGAGCATAGACAGGGTTTAAATACACTTCCTGCAACCAGCATCAGGTGATGACTAATTGCATTAGATGATGTGAGCTTTTGGCTGCTGAGAGACACCGGCTGGTAGATGCTGGAACTGCAGCCTATAGATCTAGGAGCCACAATGCCACCAGCGGGTGAGTCCTTTCCTGACAATTACAGTTAGCAAACATCCACTTCACCCCATTTGCTCACAGCACCTCAATGCAGAGTTACAGTGAATCCCACCCACATTGCACCTCAGCTTACAGCATCTCCCTCACACTCATTTCATCCCCAGTCACAGAAAATACCTCCCTGGCCACCTTCACCCCCTTCCCTACACATACAGAGCATCCCTCCCTGCCCTCCCATCCCTCTCACAGCACCTCCCTTCAACCCACCTCACCTCTACAGGTAAAGTTCCTTGTTCCGACTCACTTTGCCTGCTGGCTTACAGCACCTTACCCCAGAGTGCCTCCATCCTTCCTTCTTCACTCCCCAGCTGACAGTGCTACCGACCCAAAAAGTTCAACCCAGCTCGCAGCAATTCCTTCAATCGCACCTTCCACCCTGGCTCTGCTATGATCTCCCACTCCACAAACTTATATTCACAAGATACTGTATCTTTACTGTTCTCTACCTTGAAAGTGGAACTGGGAATATACTGAAAAAAAAAATACAATAATCTAGAGTAGCAAATCAGAATTCATCATTCAGGCTCCATTCACACCTTCCTTTTTTCATGAACTTGCAGAAACACGCTTTTCTATGTCTGTTCCCGGAAACGTGAAAAATGTGCCAAAACGTGCATTGCACTTGTGGTGCTATTATTTTTTAATGGCATCCCAAACACAGGCCGTGCATTATGCTAACCGTAGATATAACAAGACTGAACTCAGTATATTTCACATACATTTTTTTTTGTTCACCCTATATAAACATTTTTTTCCAGAAGTCATGCATCATCCTGAGATACTCTTCTTCCAAAGTTGAAAGTGGGCAGTCTTCAATAATATGAAGAACAGTGCCATGTTTAATGTCAGTGCTGCGCTCTGCCACATTGCACTGTGAGCCCAGGCTCATATGCTGATGCACCCCCAGGGGGAGTGTCCACGACAACCTAAGCTCACAGGAAATTGGTTGAATGAATATTGGCCATCATTCAACCTGGAAGGGGACTGGTTACCAGCAGCAGAGCAGTAAACTGACCATACACCAGTAAAACAGAATTTGCACATTTGTACGGAAATTCAGAAAAATGGTTTGTCAAAGCATTTGATGGTACCATTTTGGACTCTACAATTTTTGTATAAAAATCTTGAAAATTTTTGTTCCATTGCCATGACAATGATTTGAAACTTCCGTTCAACTTCAGCATGCACATGGGCATTACAATATGTACAATTTTTCTCCTTCAATTTTTCTCGTCATGATCATTGATTGGAACAGAGCTACCGAATTTGAACACAGCATATGCCAGTCGATTTAAAAAAGCGGGCAAAAGCTATTAGTATTGATCCAACCCACCCAGGTTACAGTGTGTTTGTCCCATTGCCATCAGGGAAAAGATATAAAATACTTAAAACGCACACTAATCGCTTAAAGCATAGTTTTTTTCCCTAGGGCCGTATTGTCCATAATCCCATCAGGTACATACAGTGTTTTAGGAATTTTATGTGGAATTCTAATATTCTTTTATGTATTTATTTTTAAATAACATTTTCTATTTTGATATATTTAAAGAGATATGTGGGCATGTGCTAGGAGTATGTATCAGTATGTATGTGTAGTTTTGTTGAGAAGTGTTTTATTGCTACTGTAAAGAGTACCTGGAAAAATTTTGTTGTATGTATACAATGACAATAAAGTCTATCTATCTATCTATTTATCTATCTATCTATCTATCTATCTATCTATCTATCTATCTATCTATCTATCTATCTATCTATCTATCTATCTATCTATCTATCTATCTATTGATTTGAGGCAAGTTAACTATTAAAAAATCAAATATTCCAAAAATCTATTTCAATTAAAGTTTTACTGGTGTATGACCAGTTCAGGTATACAGGGGACAGAGCTGTAAAAAAAGTTTATTAAAGCAGCAAGAGATTATTTTTTTTTTAACAAGACTGGGCAAACTATATTTAAAGCTTAACTCCTGGAATTTAATAAAATGCACCCTTGCAGTACCCCACCCCTCCCCCCCTGCACTCCAAGGGTTAAATGCTTGTTATGTCCAGGGGTTAAAGTACAGGCTGTAGTATTTACCCTACAAGCTTGCTGCAGCATAGCATGTACGTCACAGAACAGAATGACATACAGTATAGGGACATTAACCCTGTATTGTATGCTGAGGAGGCTGGAGTGCGACCAGAACCAATTGTAGCTTACAGAGCAGACTCCGGGGGCCAATCACAGCAATGGAGGGACCCTGCTGGAGCAAAGAGTAAGGTAAGGATTTACACCTTATTCATGCACCCTGGACATAACGAACAATTAACCCTTGCAGTGCCGATGATCATGCCTATGCATATTTAAAATTCATAGTTGGGCCAAAAAAATGAAGTTCTGCTTTAAATAATTGGGCTTGCTGGCCTTATTTATCAGCGAGAAGTGAGAAGTCTGAACACAATTCTGCGTGTGTTTAGTAAGCAGTCTATGTCGCCCTCTGCTGAACTACATGATGAAGTTGTTAATCAGAGTTTTACAAAGACTCAACTCAGTTTGATTCATCAAAGAGGAATTCAGTAAAATAATTCTAATACATAAAAAGTAAAATGCTAAACAGAAACTAAGAACAGGCATTTCTATATTTATCTACATAAATCATTAAAAAGAGTCCTTACTTGTGTAGCACTAACTCTTGGTGGAGCTGCTGGTTTAAAGCGGGCTGTTACCTTCACTCTGGATACCTCTGTTTCACCGGCACCGGGTCTAGGGTCCCGTTGAATTTACCTCTGGACGATGTAGGCACCAAACACTTGATTATATTTTCCAATGCTTTAATGAACAAATAATAAAGGAAGTAGCAGGAAAGAGGCAGAAGGAAAGTTGCAGGGAAGCTCAAATACCTTTCCTTGGTATTCTTTAGAACATTCTTTGGATTTAAACACTTGTAATTGAATGCACTCCCCTTGTGGAATTCAATCTTTGCCCGCCTGGATAGGCCGCTTTCACTTGCCTAGCAGCCAGTACGCAGCACAAACAAAAGTCTCTGCCACAGACTTGTTTGGAATAAAACCCGTACGATCCTCTGCCACAGGATGTATTGGTTTGCGATGAATGTTAGACACAGTACTTGAACCTTTAAGCAGTACTAAGCAGTAAGATTACTTCAGGATACATCCTGCAACCGAGTCACCAGGCCCCTCTCCAGACCAGCACTCTGCGTGATCCTTCCATGACGGGTCCTCCCCTGGGATCTCCTTGGTTGTCCAGCTTCTTCACTCAGGATAGACAGCTCAGGACCATTCCTCTGCTGCTCTGGTAGGCCTCAGACAGGCTCCTGGGCCCACCCACACGCCGCAGCGAAGTGGGCCTCCGGAATGGAGGACCACGAGGTAGTACTCTTAACGCATACCTGTCGGCCAGGAGGGCCAGCAGGTGGCTGAAAATGAACCCCTAAACATGGCGTCTGCCCCATAAATATCTTCTCCCAGAATGCAACTCGGAGGACCACCTCCACCGAGTTGTCTTCGGGACAGAGGAGCACTCATACGCTTCAACAGGTTGCCTTTCCAACACCAGCCCACGGTGTCAACGACACCCACTGGCACAGTGTGGAACTACACGCAACTCAGCCAAGCTGGAACAGAGGCAAATCTAACTTCCTCTAATAAGTAGCCCACAAGATTTACCTATCAGCGGTAGATTGAAAATCTACCAGCGCTACATACTCCCCCCACTACAATAGACGTTGTCCTCAACGCCTGTCAAAAAAAATTATAACTCCCAAGCCTGAGAGCAGGTATTTGAGCTTAAAACTTGGATAAGGGCAAAGAAGAAGGAAAGACAGTATAGAGATATACAAATTTAACATTTATATAACAGTATGTTCAAATCTGCAAACAAAATCACATTATGACTGTCACAACCCCACTATCTATCTAGCTGAAAATCCTAACAGCTTGATGGAGGATCCAATTGCTCCTGAAAAGAAAACAAAGTTAGACACACACTAAATATGTACAATATCCTCAATAACAGTTTGGGAGCAAAGTATCATTCCAGCAGGAGAATGACACTCTCTTCACGTATATTTTCTCCTTTTAAAGAGACAAACTAAAGAAACTTTAGAAGTCCATCCCTATATATATATGTAGGTATGTCTTATCTTTAAACGAAAGAAGTCCAGCTAGCGAAAACCGAGCCTTGGATTTAGAAACACAGAGCTGAACACCCAATCTTGACCTCGAAGATCTCTGAACACTAACACTATCTATCTACATACCCCACAGTTCTTTATCCATAATCACCAGTAGAACCGAGGATCTGGCAATGTCAGTGATTTTCCTTGTTTATCCACTGTGGTAATAAAGTACACAATGTCATCTTTTCCTGGTCTGCAAATGACCACTTTGTCAGCATGAATGTGCCGACCATAGTTCCAGTGTAAGAAACATCCACTGAAGCGTTCATCCATAGCAACAGAATATCCAGTTTTCCGGAAAGGCTTAGGCACAGACAAATAGTCCAAAACAGCTTCACTGTACCACAGCTCCCGGTTAGCTTCAATCTCTTGCATAATGTCCTGGGTAACATATGGGAACTCCAAACCATATTCCCTGGCCACACGCTTGTTAAGCATTCTCGGTAAACGTTCAAGTTTGGGCAACGATCTATTTTTCCCCAAACCAGGGGGCACACAAGAGTTCAATGACATGCTCACCATAGACCTGACGGGTGTCGGCAACAAAGTAGTAACTTTAGGCAATGTCTCCCCGACAGTACTGTGTGGCTCCACACAAGGTGATGTTCTCCCAGAATTCAGGGCTGTCCATTCTGAGAAAGTTAAGGCAGAAGCAACGTCTTCACCCTGGGCCCATAACAGATCTTGTGACATTGTCTCAAATAAATCATCATCACCAGAGAGATCCGACATGGAATCTATCTACGAATCTCTCAACTCTTCTGCCGGCAAATATTTACACAAAGTCCCAGATACATTCCCCTGTGAACTCTCACCCATTCCTGACGTAGACTTCTCCGGTTCAGGGAATCTCTGGGGTAGGCCTCGACCACGGCTGCGGGAAGCCTTTACATATCCCACCTTCCTCTGGACAGGTACAACAGGGATAGGCGTAGTAGACGCGGAAATCAAGGTAATGTCCGCTGATGAGTCGGTTACCGCAGTATCTCTCTCAGGAACGCTTTCGGTGACAACAGGTGAAATCACTGCCTGCCATTCTTTTTCAGCAGCAGTAGCAGCTTCCACTGTGGCGATACCTGTAGCCCAGTCTATACGATAAGCATGGGGCGACATGGTAGGTTGCTCCACCACAAACAAATATTCTCCACATTGCGAGCAGCGAACAAATGGACGGAGATATATGACCAGTCCTTCACACTTGTGACAAAGCATGCCCAGTCGTTCAATATCTCCAACTGTATAAAGAACAAACCTCCCCTGCGGTTTCAGACGAACGCCGGTGTCTGTAAGCAAGGTTCCGGTCAGCATAGCACCCGCAGCGGTGCTGGTAGTGAACATCTTAGGCTCCATAGTTGGTTGCATCACCGAAAAAGACATGGTCACACTCTGATCTTCTCAGCACGATCACGAGGCCTCTCCTCTTCTCTGGCGCCAACACACACATACACGCGTCCCACGCGGTATCAAGTAGGCTAGGCTCCTCCCACTTGTTCCTCTGATCACGTAGCTCCCGGGCTTTCACTGGCGCCTGCCGCCTACGCAGTCAGAAATAAAGTCCTGCAACTTTTAACCTCTTATTCTCCTGAGAAATTGACAAAGTCCAGCTCTCACCATAAACTCCCGGTGAAACACTTCTCCAGGTTGCGAGAACTGATGGCCAACAAATCCCGGACGAGGCCCCAACATGTAGCACTAACTCTCGGTAGAGCTGCTGGTTTAAAGCGGGCTGTTACCTTCACTCTCGATACCTCTGTTTCACCAGCACCGGGTCTAGGGTCCCGTTGAGTTTACCTCTGGACGATGTAGACATCAAACACTTGAGTATATTTTCCAATGCTTTAATGAACAAATAATAAAGGAAGTAACAGGAAAGAGGCAGAAGGAAAGTTGCAGGGAAGCTCAAATACCTTTCCTTAGTATTCTTTAGAACATTCTTTGGAATTGAACACTTGTAATTGAATGCACTCCCCTTGTGGAATTCAATCTTTGCCCGCCTGGATAGGCCTCTCTCACTTGCCTAGCAGCCAGTACGCAGCACGAACAAAAGTTTCTGCCACAGACTTGTTTGGAATAAAACCCGTACGATCCTCTACCACAGGATGTATTGGTTTGTGATGAATGTCAGACACAGTACTTGAACCTTTAAGCCAACCCGGCAGTATTATGCAGTAAGATTACTTCAGGATACGTCCTCCAACCGAGTCGCCAGGCCCCTCTCCAGACCAGCACTCTGCGTGATCCTTCCATGACAGGTCCTCCCCTGGGATCTCCTCCAT
Organism: Aquarana catesbeiana; assembly: GCF_042186555.1. Lineage (NCBI taxonomy): Eukaryota > Metazoa > Chordata > Amphibia > Anura > Ranidae > Aquarana > Aquarana catesbeiana. The sequence goes on from NC_133328.1 coordinate 103,351,026, forward strand.
TGTCCAGCTTCTTCACTCAGGATAGACAGCTCAGGACCATTCCTCTGCTGCTGTGGTAGGCCCCAGACAGGCTTCTGGGCCCACCCACACACCGCAGCGTCGTGGGCCTCCGGAACGGAGGACCACGAGGTGGTACTCTTAACGCATACCTGTCGGCCTGGAGGGCCAGCAGGTGGCTGAAAATGAACCCCTAAACATGGCGTCTGTCCCATAAATACCCTCTCCCAGAATGCAACTCGGAGGACCACCTCCACCGAATTGTCTTCGGGACAGAGGAGCACTCATACGCTTCAACAGGTTGCCTTTCCAACACCAGCCCATGGTGACAACGACACGCACCGGCACAGTGTGGAACTACACGCAACTCAGCCAAGCTGGAACAGAGGCAAATCTAACTTCCTCTAACAAGTAGCCCACAAGATTTACCTATCAGTGGTAGATTGATGTAATGTATTTAAGTAATTTATTTTACTTATTTGTATGCTTCTCTTGCATTTTTTGCACAACAATTTACAAACAATTTTACCATTCACACCCATTTCTGGGCTGTACATTTGAACTTATTTAACCCCAGTCTTATAAACCTAACCTACCACCTAAATCACAATCCAATAGTCCTACCAGTCAACACATTGTACTGACAATTTTAGGTGAAGGCAGTGGCAGCTGGTGGGCTTTTTTTTGGGAGGGCGGCAAACAACCACCACCGATCCCCCCCCCCCCCCGCAGCACATAACCAGCACAATCCTAAACCCCCCCAGCGCCATTTAACCAGCACAAGCCCCCCACTCCTGCTCGCTCGTTGTCTGCCCAGCACTTACCCCATATTGTTGGCGGATCAAGCAGAGGGTGACAGCGGCGAGCTCTGGGACGGGGGCGGGGCAGGCAGTGGGTGACAGCGATGAGCTGTGGGACAGGTAGTGTGTCAGGCAGTGGGTGACAGTGGCGAGCTGTTGGTCAGGTGTCAGCTCCTGTGTCCACAATTCTTCCGCCGTGTTTCTCTTCTTTCCTCCTGCTAGGCGTCCAATAGGATCACCTGTTCTTTCAGCCAATCAGGCGACGGGTTTCAGACCCACCGCTCTGCGCCCGGAGCCCACCCTTTTTTAAGTCGATTAGAGCTTCTGGCTCTAATCAAATGCTTAAAAAAAAACACCCCCCCCCCCACATTGGAATTTATAGTCCGGCATCCCTGCATGTAGATCAGGGGGCCGGACTCATGGATGGGGGGGGCAGCGCCCATGCACCCATAATGCATGGGCCGCCACTGGGTGAAGGCCAAAAAACGTAAAGCCCAAGTTTGAACAAAATAGAAAAAAAAAAATTAAAAGCAGCTCAAGGGATATGCCTTACTATTAATCTAATGTGATATATGAATGGAGGAGGGATGGATGACTAAAAGGTCCGCACCTCCATTCATAAATCACTTTTCATTTATAGAAGGTGTAGCACGGCTTCTAATGGTGGAGCTGGGCAGAAAGGATGGGCATAGTAGGGAACTCCCAGCCATACACAGTTTGAATCTCGGTCGGTTCAGCAGGGACTTGGGTGCAACCAGCCTGCCAGATTCACTGCTATAGCCGCTAACAATAATTACCACTGTCTTCTCCCAGCAGGGATGATTTTCCCCGCCCACTCCTACTCTCCCGCCAGGAGAAGACAGTTGCTGATTACCCTGTCAACACTATCTGTGTTGATTGGGGGAATCGTACAAATTTCTTTCCTGCAACCACAGGTTGCAGGAAAGAAATTTGTACCCTGTATGGCCTACCTCAGTGCCTGTTAGAGCTCTCTCCGTTCTTTTAGCAAACCGAAAGATTACAGTGGCAGCGGTAGGGGTGGTCAGAGGATGAAGATTGAAAGGAATCCAGGGGCCAGCAGCACAAAGGATACATTGGATTATAATAGCAAGTCATGTCCCTTATGCTGATTTAGTTTTTTTTGTATAAACTTAGGCTTTAAATGTTTGTAAGAGGCCAGGCAGAAGGTGATTCAACACATTCAACAAAAATCTAAAACAAGAATTCTAAATGGAGAATCCACTAGAGGGTGAAGTATATAAAAGTTCTGTAATATGTGCCCAATTCAGGACCTTCCATAGGTACAGAAAGAGAATTAATTTACAACAAGAAGCAGTTAACAACAGTACCTTAGCCAAAGTGCAAACATCATAAGTCAAAGGCATTGCATAGGACAGGAAAGAAAAGAAGCAGTTCTCTTGGGATCTAACACAGCAGTAAAGACCTGTTAAAGCTTTTAACACTGACACCCAAAACAGAGAAATGCCTTTAGGTCTAGTTGCTTCTAGAATTACCAGCAGGAAACTAAAGGAGAAGTGTGGCCAAAGCTGTACTTCTATGGATCACAGGAATGCAGTTAATTCGGTACTCTTGTATCCCCTTTTTAGCAGACAGCAGGCTAAAGACCGCAGTTGGCTGATATCACAAATCCGGTCCAGGCTCTGAAAAGATTCCAAACATATGGTCAGGAGCCACCCAGATGCCTGGACCTGCTGCTGGCTCAGCCTCCCAAAGAGGCGCTGAGAGCCAGAGCCAGCTGCTCCTGCACCCTCCCTAGCCCAGCACTCCAGTGAGCGCTAGAGGGGCAGAGCAGAGAGTCGGTGACTGACATTCACCAGCTCTCTCCAGGCTGAAGACCGAGAGCTGAGCGATCAGCGGTGTTTGATCGCTCAGTTCTCGAAATTAGAGGCAATGGACAGCAGCAATTGTGATTGGTGCTGCACCCATGTATTGTTTTTTTTTTTCCTATATATTTCTTTTAAGTATTATTAAGTATTATTTTCCTACTAATGCATCTAATTTGCATTTTTTTCATTAAATGTATTTATACCCATTTTGGGTTGGATAGGGTAGGCAAAAGTTAGACCCCCTACATATTTTTATTGCTGCCTGTGTCCCCATTGGAGAGATTAGAATTTTCTATTTGTCGTGGTGTCATCAGGGCTGAACGTAAGGAAAAATCTAAAAATCTAGAATGGGAATAGAGGGGGAATCTTTCATTGGGAACACTTGTTCTGGGGACAACTAATTATTTTACTTTAAAAGAGATCTCCTTTAACTTCTTGTTTTGCTGTGCAAGAAGAAGTGAAGTGAAGAAAATCTCCACAATTGGAAAATAATAAAAAAAAAGCTAAATGCAGGTCTACGTTAAAACCATTATATTCTCACATAGTTTCTAACAAACCTCTTCATTTCTGAAAAATGACAAGCCCTTCCATAACTCTTATTTCAGGGCAGGTTTGAATTGTAAATGTTGCCTTTATTTTGCTTTACCTAGTTTTGCATATCGTTGCTGAGTAATTAACGTCTTGGGTGGTGCATTTTGGCTGGATCTTGATGCTTCTACCTACTAATATGAAGATATCTGTTTTTTTCATTGGCTAAAACTGAACTCATAATGCATCAGAAATCACAATCTCAACAAGAATTTTAAAAAAGTGTGTTTCCTAATACTGACTCATGTGTGTAAGAACACATGTACGCTCTAATCTCTGTGTTGTTCAGTAGACTATAGGAAAAAACTATGAAAAAGGATGAATGAAAATCTTTGGGTTCCTGCTAATGTGGTTTACTACAGGTTTTTTTTTCTCAATGCTCATTCCAGCACACCTAGTGCATTACCAAAGATAATTTAATAATAAAAAATGTTTTATATAAAAGTGGGTACTCACAAAATGCAACTGACAAAAGGCCATAAAAACAATGCACAGGACACAGGGTACAGCTAACGCATTTCAGGGGCGCACCCCCTTCCTCAGAGCTAGGCCTAGATCTGGGGAAGGGGGTGCGCCCCCGAAACGCATTAGCTGTACCCCCGTGTCCTGTGCATGTACATGCATTGTTTTTATGGCCTTTTGTCAGTTGCATTTTGTGAGTACCCACTTTTATATAAAACATGTTAATTATTAAATTATCTTTGGTAATGCACTAGGTGTGCGCGCCTTCCATTTCTGTTTTTCTTGTAGTTCCTTTCACATTATAAACCTACTATACTGTATGTCTGCCAAACTAGGATAGTAGCTTGCGATTGTCTGCCTGTGACAGGTTCTTTTTATGATTGATGCATCTGTAAAACCTGTAACATTTTTTTTAGTAATAGCCTTAGTAAAATAGTAGAAAATGCAGCTAAGAAACACAATCTTGCATATCCAATGCGTTCCTAATGCAGGAAGGAGTTAATATTTTTCCAAGGTTGTCATAAACAAAAAAAGGGCTTGATGTCTCTGGAAGGCTATGGTGCACTTTCATTGAGATGATCGACGAGGTGCTCAGGAGAAGGTGACAGATGAACTAGCAGGCAAAATCTTTTATGTATGAGCTCTTGTATGTAGAGGTTAGGCAACTACAATAATTGGCTCATCTGCTTCTGTGTGTTTTAAATGAATTATCCCTAGCAGCATTAAAAGAGAACTCAGAGCCATGCATGTTATAATAAGAAGGATATTTTTATGTCAAAATCCCGAATACAGAAGCCTTTAGGTATTTCAAAGAGAATTTATATTATTTTCAATATATTTTATTTGCTCATGTAAACTATACAGCATGAGTTAAATGTACAGAATCATTTGTTGTGTGTTAAAGCACACTTAGATTATTTTACTAAAATTGCACCCATTATTTCAGGGTGCACCAAAATAATAGGCTATCAATGTCTCACCTGTCATATCAGTTTTGGAATGCTGCACTGACACTATTACAGCCTGTCCCCTGCCACTTGCCTACAGCTAAGAAGTCAGAACAAGGGAGTCCCAGCTTTGCTGATTGGACTGACTAAGCAGAAGGTGTGTAGGCCTGCTGCAGAGAGATCACTGCTGTCACAGCAAGAGCAGTGGTCCTTTCTTAGCTGCAGGCCTGTGGCGGGAGACAAGATGCATACCTCCCAACTGTCCTAGATTTGGAACAAAGTCCCTCTGTCCCTCTTTCATCCCTATTTGTCCCTTATGTTAGTCTGAACTTTATAGTTTTATATAAAATGCACTATTGATCTTTCAAAAAGTGTTTCCCAGCGCTAAACCTTTCATCCAATTTCTAAATTGCTGCATTTGTAGATTTCAAAAGCCAATATAAAGGAATAGTAGTGGTCTAAAAAGCACTTATAGGTTTAACTAAACTTTTTTTGTATAATTCTCCTTTAAGGGGGTGTGGCAGGGGGTGTGTTCTATGCCTACATACTTTTGCTAATAGGTGTCCCTCGTTCCCATCTCAAAAAGTTGTGAGGTATGAAGATGTAATGGTAGCGTGGTATTCTTATGCCCCGTACACACGGTCGGATTTTCCGACGGAAAATGTGTGATAGGACCTTGTTGTCGGAAATTCCGACCGTGTGTAGGCTCCATCACACATTTTCCATCGGATTTTCCGACACACAAAGTTTGAGAGCAGGCTATAAAATTTTCCGACAACAAAATCCGTTGTCGGAATTTCCGATCGTGTGTACACAAATCCGACGCACAAAGTGCCACGCATGCTCAGAATAAATAAAGAGATGAAAGCTATTGGCTACTGCCCCGTTTAGAGTCCCGACATACGTGTTTTACGTCACCGCGTTCAGAACGATCGGATTTTCCGACAACTTTGTGTGACCGTGTGTATGCAAGACAAATTTGAGCCAACATACGTCGGAAAAAATCCTAGGATTTTGTTGTCGGAATGTCCTATCAATGTCCGACCGTGTGTACGGGGCATATCATTTATATGATAGTAAGACATTGCAAACCTTATTTTGGTGTACACTGAATTGGTGAATGCAACTTTGTAAAATACTTAAATTGAGCTTTAATTACATAGTTACATAGTTAGTCAGGTTGAAAAAAGACACAAGTCCATCCAGTTTAACCAAAAAAAAAAAAATACAATCCCACATATACAATCCTTCACCCACAGTTGATCCAGAGGAAGGTGAAAAACCCCAGCAAAGTATGCTCCAATTTGCTACAGCAGGGGAAAACATTCCTTCCTGATCCCCCGAGAGGCAATCAGATTTATCCTGGATCAACTTTCCCTATAAATGTTAGTACCCAGTTTTATTATGTACATTTAGGAAAGAATCCAGGCTTTTTTTTTTAATGCAATCTACTAATCTGGCCAGAACCACCTCTGGAGGGAGTCTATTCCACAGTTTTACAGCTCTTTCTGTGAAGAAACCTTTCTGTATTTGGAGATGAAATTTTTTTTTTTCCTCTAGACATAAAGAGTGCCCCCTTGTCCTTTATGATGACTTTAAAGTGAAAAACTCAACACCAAGTTCACTATATGGACCACTTATGCATTTGTACATGTTGATCATATCCCCCTTAATCTCCTCTTCTCAAGAGGGAATAGATTCAGTTTCTCTAATCTTACCTCAAAGCTGAGCTCCTCCATGCCTCTTATCAGTTTGGTTGCTCATCTCTGCACTTTCTCCAGTTCACAGATATCCTTTTTGAGAACTGGTGCCCAAAACTGAACTGCATATTCCAGATGAGGTCTTACTAATGATTTGTACAGGGGTAAAATGATATCTCTCTCTCTCTGGAGTCCATACCTCTCTTTATACAAGAAGGGACTTTGCTCGCTTTGGAAACCGCAGCTTGGCATTGAATACTATTATTGAGCTTATGATCTACCAAAATCCCCAGATCCTTCTCCACCATTGATTCCCCCAGTTGTACTCCCCCTAGTATGTATGATGCATGCATATTCTTAGCCCCCAAGTGCATAACTTTACATTTATCAACATTAAACCTCAATTGCCACATTAAATCCCAGTTGCCCAATTAGACAGTGCATTAAGGTCCGCTTGTAAATTGGAGACATCCTGTAAGCTGTAAGAACGTTACTCCATTGCATAGCTTAGTGTCATCTGCAAAGACAGAAATGTTACTTTTAATCCCAGACCCTATATCATTTATAAAGTTAATAAAAAGTAAGGGTCCCAACACTGAACCTTGGGGTACACCACTGATAACCTTAGATCATTCATAGTAAGAGTCATTAACCACTACTCCCTGAATTCTGTCTTTGAGGCTGGGTTCACACTGGTGCGACACGACAGCCGTCCTACTTTGGATCCGACTTTGCCCTGCGACATGAAGCCGGCATGTGTCCGACTTTCAATGAACGGGGATCCGACTTGGATCCCCGCCAATGCCGGCACTGTGTTTGGTATGAATCTTTAGGGGGGAACTCCGCGCCAAATTTTAAATAAAAAACCGGCATGGGTTCCCCCTCCAGAAGCATACCAGGCCCTTGGGTCTGGTATGGACCTTGAGGGGAACCCCCTACGCCGAAAAAATGGCGTGGGGGGTCGCCCCCAATCCATACCAGACCCTTATCCGAGCACACAGCCCGGCCGGACAGGAATGGGGGTGGGGATGAGCGAGCGCCCCCCCCCTCCTGAACCGTACCAGGCCGCATGCCCTCAACATGGGGGGTGGTGCCTTGGGGGAGGGGGCGCGCTGCGGCCCCCCCACCCCAAAGCACCTTGTCCCCATGTTGATGAGGACAAGGGCCTCTTCCCGACAACCCTGGCCGTTGGTTGTCGGGGTCTGCGGGCGGGGGGCTTATCGGAATCCGGGAGCCCCCTTTAATAAGGGAGCCCCCAGATCCCGGCCCCCCACCCTATGTGAATGAGTATGGGGTACAGCGCACCCCTACCCATTCACCTAGGAAAAAAGTGTCAATTTAAAAAAAAACACTACACAGATTTTTAAAGCATTTTATTAGACAGCTCCGGGGGTCTTCTTCCGACTTCGGGGGTCTCTCCGGTTCTTCTCCACGCTCTCCGGATCTTCTGCCGGGCTCCTCCGCTCTCTTCTGCTCTTTTGCCGCTCTTTTGCTAAAGCGGAGGAGCCTGGTCTTCAATCTTCTGCCTTCTGCCTTCTGCCCTCTTCTCCTGATGTTGACACGACGCTCTCCCCGGCTGGAATGCTCTCTGTGCGCTCTGCTCTGACTTATATAGGCGGTGACCCAGCCCCCTTATGCTGTCACAGTCCCTGGGCATGCTGGGACTGTGACGTTTTAGGGGGCGTGGTCATCACCCGATGACCACGCCCCCTTATGCCGTCACAGTCCCAGCATGCCCAGGGACTGTGACGGCATAAGGGGGCGGGGTCACCGCCTATATAAGTCAGAGCAGAGCGCACAGAGAGCATTCCAGCCGGGGAGAGCGTCGTGTCAACATCAGGAGAAGAGGGCAGAAGGCAGAAGGCAGAAGATTGAAGACCAGGCTCCTCCGCTTTAGCAAAAGAGCGGCAAAAGAGCAGAAGAGAGCGGAGGAGCCCGGCAGAAGATCCGGAGAGCGTGGAGAAGAACCGGAGAGACCCCCGAAGTCGGAAGAAGACCCCCGGAGCTGTCTAATAAAATGCTTTAAAAATCTGTGTAGTGTTTTTTTTTAAATTGACACTTTTTTCCTAGGTGAATGGGTAGGGGTACGCTGTACCCCATACTCATTCACATAGGGTGGGGGGCCGGGATCTGGGGGCTCCCTTATTAAAGGGGGCTCCCGGATTCCGATAAGCCCCCCGCCCGCAGACCCCGACAACCAACGGCCAGGGTTGTCGGGAAGAGGCCCTTGTCCTCATCAACTTGGGGACAAGGTGCTTTGGGGTGGGGGGGCCGCAGCGCGCCCCCCTCCCCCAAGGCAACAACCCCCCATGTTGAGGGCATGCGGCCTGGTACGGTTCAGGAGGGGGGGGCGCTCGCTCGTCCCCACCCCCATTCCTGTCCGGCCGGGCTGCGTGCTCGGATAAGGGTCTGGTATGGATTGGGGGGACCCCCCACGCCGCTTTTTCGGCGTAGGGGGTTCCCCTCAAGTTCCATACCAGACCCAAGGGCCTGGTATGCCCTTGGAGGGGGAACCCATGCCGGATTTTTATCTAAAATTTGGCGCGGAGTTCCCCCTCAAGATGATCTGAGCACAAGTCGCGTGCCGAAGTCGGATCATGCGAGACGGCAATCCGACTTTGATCCGACTTCAATGATAGTCAATAGGCTGAAGTAGGATCAAAGTCGGACCAAAGTAGTACAGGGAGCATTTCTAAAGTCGGAACGACTTGTGTCGGACCAGTTAGGACGGCTCCCATAGGGAAACATTAAATTTCACACATCATGCGACATGAGCTCCCAATGTCGGAGCGTTTGTCGGACCAGTGTGAACCCAGCCTTAGCCAGTTTTATATCCATTTACAAATTGATCTTTCCAAGCCTGTAGACTTTACCTTACACATGAGCCATGTGTGGGAAAGGCTTTTGCAAAATCCAGGTATACTACTACATCCACAGCCACCCCTCTGTCCAAGGTTTTAAATACCTCCTCATAAAAAGAAATCACGTTTATTTGACAACTTCTGTCTTTCATGAATCCATGCTGTCTGTTGCTTAAAATATTTTTTTCCAGCAAAGAACTCGTCTATGTGGTCTTTTTATTAAACTCTCCAGTATCTTCCCAACTATAGAAGTTAAAGGGGTTGTAAAGGTAAAAGTTTTTTCACCTTAATGCATTCTATGCATTAAGGTGAAAAAACTTCTGACAGAACCGCCGCCCCCAGCCCCCCCGTTTTACTTACCTGACGCCTCGAAAGTCAGCTTCGCGTTCCCGACATCTGTTCCTCCGCTCACCCTGGCCGCTGATTGGCTGCAGTGGATGGATTGAAAGCAGCGCAGCCATTGGCTCGCGCTGCTGTCAATCACATCCGATGACGCGGCGCGCCGGGGGGCGGGGCCGAGTGATACAGCGAGCGGCTATAGCCGCCGGCTGTATCACGGGAGCGCGCCCGCAAGCACTCACCACCGTGCGAGAGAGCTCGCATGAAGGTGGTAAATGCTTGCGGGGAGGAGCTGAGACAGCCGCCGAGGGACCCCAGAAGACCAGGTTCGGGGCCACTCTGTGCAGAACGAGCTGCACAGTGAAGGTAAGTATGACATGTTTGTTATTTTTAAAAAAAAAAAAAAACACCTTTACAACCCCTTTAAATGAATAGGTCTATAGTTACTTGGTAAAGACTTTGATCCCTTTTTAAATATGGGCACCACATTGGCCCTGTGCCAATCCAGTGGTTCCCTTCCAGTCATTAACGAGTCCCTAAATTTAGAAGCAATGGCCTTGAAATGACAGAGCTCAATACTTTTAGGATCTGTGGGTGGATGCCATCTGGTCCAGGTGCTTTATCCACCTTTATTCTGTCTAAATATTTCTGAACTATATCACGTTTCAGCCATTGTGGATCATTTTGGGCTACCACCCCCATTATGGACATGAGCTCCCCCATGCTCCTTTGTATACACAGAGCTGAAGAAAGTATTTAATAAATTTGCCTTCTCTTTGTCCCCAGTCACCCACTCTAGATTATTTTGTAAAGGGCCTACATGCTCAGACCTTTTGACTATTAATATATTTTAAGAATTTTTTGGTGTTTGTCTTACTATCCTTTGCAATCTGTCGTTCATTTTGAATTTTTGTGTCCTTGATTTCTTTTTTACATATTCTAATATATTCTTTGTAACATTTAAACGATGATAGCGTTCCTTCATTATTAAATTTTTTAAAGGCTCTTTTTTTATTATTTATAGCCATTTTAACTTTGGCCGTGAGCCACATAGGTTTTTTTTTAGCCTTTTAAACATATTGCCCATGGGAATATAATTTGCAGTGAGTTTACATACAGTCACTTTGAAGAATTCCCATTTCTGTTCTGTGTCCATTGATGCCAATATTCCCTCCCAGTCCAAGTCCTGGAGAGCAGCCCTCATCCTTGGAAAATTTGCTCTCTTAAAGTTAAGTGTTTTTATCTTACCCGTATGTGTTTGTTGTTTACAGCTAACTTTAAATGAAATCATTTTATGGTCACTTCCTACCCAGATGTTCTTTTATATGAATATTGGTAATAAGCTCTACATGGTTTGAGCTTACCAGGTCTAGCAGAGCATCATTCCTAGTCGGCGCCTCAATAAACTGGACCATAAAATTGTCTTGTAATAGGTTTAAGGCCTTGTAATAGGCATTGCAATTACTCCAGTCAATTTCCGGGTAGTTAAAATCCCCCATTATTATCACTGTCCCAGCCCTTGCAGCCCTTTCCATCTGTGCAAGGAGCTGAGTCTCCACCTCCTCACTAACACTGGGAGGTCTATAACAAACTGCAATGACAACCTTTGAATTACACACACCCATGTACAGTTCCATTATGCTTTAGACTCATCACTCAGACACTACAGAGAAACAGTTAGAAAGAGAGGGTGCCAAGTAGGGATGAGCTGAACACCCCCCGGTTCGGTTCGCACCAGAATCTGCGAACGGACCGAATGTTCATGCAAACTTTAGAATCCCATTGAAATCTATGGGACTCGAACGTTCGAAATCAAAAGTGCTAATTTTAAAGGCTAATATGCAAGTTATTGTCCTAAAAAGGGTTTGGGGACCCGGGTCACGCCCCAGGGGACATGTATCAATGCAAAAAAAAGTTTTAAAGCCTTTTTTTCGGGAGCAGTGATTTTAGTGATGCTTAAAGTGAAAAAAAAAAGTCCGGCTCAGGCTGAGTTTATTGTTCTCAGAAGTCTGCAAAGGTTATATTTGTTAATTCACGTTTATTGGTTCACAAGACTGTGCCTCTACAATCTCAGGAAGGTTCCATCCGTACTGTACTAAAGAGTTACCTCTCTAGTTTGAAACACGTTATGCCGGCACCAAGGTCTGCAGATGCTACTTACTTCCCCTCTGACATGCACATCCAGCTTTCTTTCTTTACAACCGATGAGAACCTTCATGAATCAGTTATTTTGATCCACCTACAACGAACAGCTCACTAAGGAGACACAAATCTCATACCTACTATCTACATATTCCTTACAAGTTTGATTAACGCCCTGTTCAGGTTAATGTTTTTTGGCTCAGGACCTCACAGGGACTGTTCTTGAGTTTACCCGAGAGCTTCACTATCGCTCTTCGGCCCTGACAGCTAATACGAATTAGGGGTTAACACTCAAAAGCAACCCCGGCAGTATGCAATGTGACACTATGGGGAAGTTTCTACAGGCCTCATACCTTCCCCCCTCCCCCTTCGTACTGTCGCAAGCCTTACACCCTCTACAGGAGGAATTATCCTGCTTGACCCATGCTTGACAGACTCTTGTTTTTTCGATACCTACCTGATAACTACTCAACATCCCCGATGGACTCATACGCCTCAGGACAAGCCCAGACGTTGCCAATATTGACTGCCTTTAGCTCTTCCAGGACAATGTTGTTATACAAATAAATTTGATGTATTTTCACTGTCTTTATGCAGATCGGACTTATACTGGATTTGGTAATGTATAACAAATGCACTTGTACACAGATTGCCGAGTATGTTCCTACAGGAGAAATCCAACCTACACCTCATTAGACAACAAGTCTTTTATACTTTATCTCATAACAACTTATAAGTCCTTGTAAGCCATAGGATTTCACCCTCTGGTCATTTACACTATTTATATTAGCATACAGCAACTATAGTCTAATATTTTTTGTTTAGTACATAAGGACAGTATACTTCACTATTGCATCCTAGTGTCTTACTAACTCTTTTCCACCCTACCTGTCAATCACTACTGCCCATATTACAACAAAACACATGCTTTTATGAATACCACAACCCCGACCTTCATTAGACACCTGTAAACGAGATCGCAAGCGGCCCCTTCACCTTACAGGCATTCTGCTTTAAGAGACTCAGTCCCATAGAATTACCAGCGACACATGGTGGGCATATGCTTTAGCGGACTTAACTAACAGGACATCATCCCCTCACCTCCACATGAATACAGCACATACCCTTATGTTACAGGTGCAATTGATATGAATGACAATATGTTACTCCGGTAGGCTCCTGACCTCTCTCTATCATATTATGGTATTCAGCGGAAAGACCTAGACTACATGTAACAGTGCTGTGTCTTGGCCTAGGCCAACAAGGCCCAGGCCTAGGGCGGCACTGTGCGGGGGGGCGGCAAAAAGCCGCCCCCCCCCCCCGAAAATGGCAGCAGCGCCCTCTTCCCGACTCCCGCACAGCAGGGAGTACAGCTTAGCAGTGCAGTGCAGTGGCGTCCCGGGTGCCGTCAAGCCGCCCCTCCGTAAAGCTGTGATTCTGTCTCTGATTGGCCCTCTGCTGTGGCCAATCATGGGGAGGAAAACAGCGGTCAGGAATCTGGGCGGCGGAACGGTAAAACCAATTAGAGCCACTCTCTCTCTCTTCTCCCTTCGGCTGACAGAAAGGGGAGGGGGGGCGAGCGGGGGAGTTCTCTGGTAAATGGAGCAGCAGATCTGTGACAGGGAGAGGAGAGATGCGGGCTGTCTGTGTATCTCCCCCGCTCGCCCCCCTCTCCCCTGACAACCCGCATCTCTCCTCTCCCTGTCACAGATCTGCTGCTCCATTTACCAGAGAACTCCCCCGCTCGCCCCCCCTCCCCTTTCTGTCAGCCTAAGGGAGAAGAGAGAGAGAGAGCGGCTCTAATTGGTTTCCCTGCGCCATCGCCCAGCTTCCTGACCGCTGTTTTCCTCCCCATGATTGGCCACAGCAGAGGGCCAATCAGAAGACTCTGGGGGGCATCATGGGAAAAGTAGTCCCTGAAGAGTGGCGGCCCCTGTGTGTCCACAGACATGCTACAGCCCCCAGCATGCATGCACTCTGCTGAGGGGGGGTGTTAGAGGAGAAAAAGAGAGCACTGTGCTGGGGGAAGCCAAAGAGGGAGCCACGCTGTACCCGCACCACCAGAGAGCCACGCTGTACCCGCACCACCAAAGAGCCACGCTGTACCCGCACCACCAAAGAGCCACGCTGTACCCGCACCACCAAAGAGCCACGCTGTACCCGCACCAGAGAGCCACGCTGTACCCGCACCACCAGAGAGCCACGCTGTACCCGCACCACCAGAGAGCCACGCTGTACCCGCACCACCAGAGAGCCACGCTGTACCCGCACCACCAGAGAGCCAAGCTGTACCCGCACCACCAGAGAGCCACGCTGTTCCCGCACCACCAGAGAGCCACGCTGTACCCGCACCACCAGAGAGCCACGCTGTACCCGCACCACCAGAGAGCCACGCTGTACCCGCACCACCAGAGAGCCACGCTGTTCCCGCACCACCAGAGAGCCACGCTGTACCCGCACCACCAGAGAGCCACGCTGTTCCCGCACCACCAGAGAGCCACGCTGTACCCGCACCACCAGAGAGCCACGCTGTACCCGCACCACCAGAGAGCCACGCTGTACCCGCACCACCAGAGAGCCACGCTGTTCCCGCACCACCAGAGAGCCACGCTGTACCCGCACCACCAGAGAGCCACGCTGTACCCGCACCACCAGAGAGCCACGCTGTACCCGCACCACCAGAGAGCCACGCTGTTCCCGCACCACCAGAGAGCCACGCTGTACCCGCACCACCAGAGAGCCACGCTGTTCCCGCACCACCAGAGAGCCACGCTGTTCCCGCACCACCAGAGAGCCACGCTGTACCCGCACCACCAGAGAGCCACGCTGTACCCGCACCACCAGAGAGCCACGCTGTTCCCGCACCACCAGAGAGCCACGCTGTTCCCGCACCACCAGAGAGCCACGCTGTTCCCGCACCACCAGAGAGCCACGCTGTTCCCGCACCACCAGAGAGCCACGCTGTTCCCGCACCACCAGAGAGCCACGCTGTACCCGCACCACCAGAGGGGGAGAAAGATAAAGCCACTGCCAGGGTACAGACATGCTACACTACTGACCAGAGTCAGCCTGGGCAACCCAGAGTGAGCAAACGTCCAGCCGGAGGGATCACTGTTGCGGTTTCACCGGGTCTGGTAAGAGCCTGTTGGCCATTATTCATTACTGTTCCCAGGGACTGAGCCATTAGGAAGTGCCTAACCTGATATCCTCTAGGCCTTGTTGACCGTCATAATGAACTCCAACGCTGGGCCTCCAGTCAAAAAATTAAGGGGGATGACACAATTTTTACAGCTCCAGGCAGTGGCGTAGCGTGGGGGGTGCAGGGGGTGCCGTGGCCCCGGGCGCGACATTTAGGGGGGCGCCAGGATGTGTCACTGGCTGCCTCCTCCTAATTTCGCGATCCTGTGTCCCCGGCCCGGCCGCCATGTTAAGTGGCCGGCGCCCTGTGATTGGGCGTATGGGGGTCATGTGAGGCGTTGGCCGGCGCCCTGTGATTGGGCGTATGGGGGTCATGTGAGGCGTTGGCCGGCGCCCTGTGATTGGGCGTATGGGGGTCATGTGAGGCGTTGGGCTGGCCTGTCCTAGATCGCTCCTGAAGTCCCGCCTCCGCACATGACCCCTCATACGCCCAATCACAGGGCGCCGGACACTGAACATGGCTGCAGCCAGAGCGCAGGGGAGAGAAGAATTTGAGTCACCGCTGTCTTCTCCTTCTCCTCCTTCTTCTCCTCCTCCGGATCGATGCAGGCAAGATAAGAAGGTGAGTGAGAGTCTTGTTACTGGCGGGGGTGGGGCGGGAGAGAGAGAGACTGTAGGCAGGACAGTGTAGTTTAGTATGGAGGTCCGTGTAGTGTAGTGGTCTGTATGGGGGGCAGTGTAGTGTAGTATAGTGGTCAGTATAGTGTAGTTTAGTATGGAGGTCAGTGTAGTGGACAGTATAGTATAGTGGACAGTGTAGTATGGTGGTCAGTATAGTGGTTAGCATAGTGGTCAGTATAGTGTAGTTTAGTATGGAGGTCAGTGTAGTATAGTGGTTAGTATGGTGTTTAGTGTAGTGAACAGTATAGTGGTCAGTATAGTGTAGTGGACAGTGTAGTATAGTGGACAGTGTAGTGTAGTATGATGGTCAGTATAGTGTAGTATAGTGGTTAGTGTAGTATAGTGGTCAGTATAGTGTAGTTTAGTATGGAGGTCAGTGTAGTGTAGTGGACAGTACGGTGGTCAGTGCTAGTGTACAGTGTAGTATGGTGGTCAGTATAATGTAGTATGGTGGTCAGTGTAGTATAGTGGTCAGTGTAGTATAGTGGTCAGTGTAGTATAGTGGTCAGTGTAGTATGGCGGTCAGTGTAGTATGGCGGTCAGTGTAGTGTAGTATGGCGGTCAGTGTAGTATAGTGGACAGTGTAGTATGGTGGTCAGTATAATGTAGTATGGTGGACAGTGTAGTATGGTGGACAGTGTAGTATGGTGGACAGTGTAGTATAGTGGTCAGTGTAGTTTAGTATGGTGGTCAGTATAGTGGTTAGTGTAGTATAGTATAGTGGTTAGTGTAGTGTAGTTTAGTATGCAGTGTAGTGTAGTATAGTGGTCAGTGTAGTGTAGTATAGTGGTCAGTGTAGTATGGCGGTCAGTGTAGTGTAGTATGGCGGTCAGTGTAGTGTAGTATGGCGGTCAGTGTAGTATAGTGGACAGTGTAGTATGGTGGTCAGTATAATGTAGTATGGTGGACAGTGTAGTATGGTGGACAGTGTAGTATAACAGACAGTGTAGTATAGTGGTCAGTGTAGTTTAGTATGGTGGTCAGTATAGTGGTTAGTGTAGTATAGTATAGTATAGTGGTTAGTGTAGTGTAGTTTAGTATGCAGTGTAGTGTAGTATAGTGGTCAGTGTAGTGTAGTATAGTGGTCAGTGTAGTGTAGTATGGTGGTCAGTGTAGTGTAGTATGGTGGTCAGTGTAGTGTAGTATGGTGGTCAGTGTAGTGTAGTATGGTGGTCAGTGTAGTATGGTGGACAGTGTAGTATGGTGGACAGTGTAGTATGGTGGACAGTGTAATGTAGTATGGTGGTCAGTGTAGTGTAGTATGGTGGTCAGTGTAGTATGGTGGTCAGTGTAGTATGGTGGACAGTGTAGTATGGTGGACAGTGTAGTATGGTGGACAGTATAATGTAGTATGGTGGTCAGTGTAGTGTAGTATGGTGGTCAGTGTAGTATGGTGGTCAGTGTAGTATAGTGGACAGTATAGTGTAGTATGGTGGATAGTGTAGTATAGTGGACAGTGTAGTATGGTGGTCAGTGTAGTATGGTGGTCAGTGTAGTGTAGTATGGTGGTCAGTGTAGTGTAGTATGGTGGTCAGTGTAGTATAGTGGACAGTGTAGTATGGTGGTCAGTGTAGGGTAGTATGGTGGCCAGTGTAGTGTAGTGGACAGTGTAGTATAGTGGACAGTGTAGTATGGTGGTCAGTATAGTGTAGTATAGTGGTCAGTGTAGGGTAGTATAGTGGTCAGTGTAGGGTAGTATAGTGGTCAGTGTAGTATAGTGGACAGTGTAGTATGGTGGTCAGTGTAGGGTAGTATAGTGGTCAGTGTAGTGTAGTATGGTGGACAGTGTAGTGTAGTGGACAGTGTAGTATAGTGGACAGTGTAGTGTAGTATGGTGGTCAGTGTAGTGTAGTATGGTGGTCAGTGTAGTATGGTGGTCAGTGTAGTGTAGTATGGTGGTCAGTGTAGTGTAGTATAGTGGACAGTGTAGTATGGTGGTCAGTGTAGTGTAGTATAGTGGACAGTGTAGTATGGTGGTCAGTATAGTGTAGTATAGTGGACAGTGTAGTGGACAGTATAGTGGTCAGTGTAGTGGACAATGTAGTGTAGTGGACAGTGTAGTTCTCAGTGTAATGGTCAGTATAGGAATCAGGTAGGTCAGTACTATTGTATTTGAAGGGACTTGGGGAGCGCTAAATGTCCGGAGGTTGGGGGGCACAAATCACTTTCCTTGCCCCTGGTGCTGACAACCCACGCTACGCCACTGGCTCCAGGTGACACCAAACCTAGTGATGCCACTGTCCCGGAGCCCACAACAAGTTCCGGCACTGAGCTTCGATAACTGGCAGCCAGAGTGCGCTAGCGTGGGCACCCAGGACATCTGCCACCCGGGGTCCCACAAGCAGCGATCGGCTTTCCGTAGCAGCCGCCACCTCTCTCCCCACCATCAGCCACACACACTCCTCAGCTCCTCCTCCTTCTCGGCTCCTATGTTCTAGTGTACACAGCCAGGAGGAGAAGGAGCCACAGAGGAGGGACACGACTTCAGTGCAAGAGCCGCGCTTCTGCTCTGAGGTCTGTGTATAGTTTACAGTGGAGGGGGACACAGTAACCGGGAAGGGGGCAGATAACAAATGCACACATGGATGAGGGGAGGGGGGGTAAGGGGATATGTGCTGGGTGCTTTGGGAGGGGTCTGATCCTCCCCTCCCAAAGCAACCAGCACATATCCCCTTACCCACCAAATGAAAAGATGCTGCATGCCTCTCTGTCCTCTTCCCACGGCGTCCCTCTGTCCTCCTCCAATGAAGATGACAGGGCGGATCTTTAAAAGAAAGGGGTGTGGCCTTGACAGGAAGGGGTGGGTCATATTTAAATTAGGGGGTGCACAAGCTCAGTCAGGCCTAGGGCAGCACAAAACCTAAATACACCACTGACATGTAATGCAAGGAAGTGAAAACTCACTTCACCTTCTATACTCTCAACCGCATATCAGAGCCCAAGGCTCTTGTAATAGGAAACAAGTCAGTTTAGACCCACTCCCACACCTGGGTCTGGCTTTAGCGTAAACGGTACACATACACACATAAAAATGATCCCTGATAAACGTATTACATTGGCACATTATGGAAGGCGAAGATAGCAAAATGGGCAGCTGGCTGATAATCACAGGAATATCGCTATACACGGTCGCATCCAAGATACTACTAGAACTATAAGTGCCATGTGTGCGACAACCTTACAGACCTCGGCACCGATTTAATTGTTCTACTGGTTTCCAGTTGTTTTCTTTCGTTTTTGTTGTTGGTGATACAGTCTAAGTTCCGTTTGATATTGTGTTTTATTGGTTTAATATATCTTTTACAGGCTTAAATACAGTATGGAACTTTACGTTTATAGGGAACCAATGTCCACTGCTCGGCCATTAACAACACCCCTGTGCCCATAAGCACATAATCCTATAATCATTTAGTCTACATTGACCGATATCTATATCACCCGTCCTTGTAGTATTGTATCTTAGGTGTCCCTTTAGTCCCACGCCCTGGTCACAGGGGTGGGGGGCTGGAGGAATATCCCCTGATCACTATCTAAAGTCACATGAACTCCCAGTCTTATCTCTCATAATGACTTTTCCTTAGCTTATTTTCATGAGCACTACCCTCCACTGGTACACCTCTAGAACTGGCAACGGCGGGCTTACTCACGGTTGAATGTATCTCCGGTGCTAGGCAGTTACCAACCCCCACACGGTGCAGTAAAACAGTTTAGACCTGCTTCCAGGTCCAACTCCACTGCCATCACACCGTACATATCTCCCCTTCTACAAAGTAGAGGAGGTTAACTGAATACCCCTCCCCCACCCCTCTAATTTTGCTCTTCTTTATATACGGATAACTCAACACCTGCTCACTTTTATTTAAGTTGCTAACCGCTGATATCTCCATAAACCCTGATGAATACCCCCTTCCCTCCTGTACTGGCAGACACTCGAACTCCTAACATGCAAAATCACACTAAGCCATCACCCATCGCCCGGGTAAAACTTTGCTTCCTGAATATCCGCAGACTTAATATACCCGAAAAAAGATCCCAACTGTTACACACACTAAGAAATCGTAAAACTCAAATAGCCTTCATTCAGGAAACTCACTTCCACTCCGACAACGTCCCAAAACTCTCCAACCATCATTACCCTACTGTTTACCATGCCTCCAATAAAGAAGCTAAAACAAAAGGTGTCTCGATTTTGATAGCAAAAAACTGCCCCCTACAAGTGTCAGAGGTTAAAAGAGACGCATGTGGCAGATACCTATTCCTCAAGGGAACCCTTCATAACAAACCCATTACTTTGGCAAACTTATACGTACCCAACAAAAATCAGGTTCTATTTTTCCGTGAAACCCTCCAGTTACTAACCGAATTCTGCTCTGGCATCCTCATTGTTGGAGGGGATTTCAACGTGTCACTCTCTCCTTCCCAGGATTCGTCCACAGGGACGTCCTCCATGCCTTACAGAGCCCTTAAGTCCATCAAAAAACACCTCCAAGAACTGACCTTACACGACGCCTGGAGAACACTATAGCCAAACGAGAGGGACTTCACATTCTTCTCCTCACCGCACAACAAATATACAAGAATTGATCATTTCTTCATATCCTAGACCGACCTACCACTCCTATCAAAAGCCTCCATTGACCCAATGGTTCTCTCTGATCATAGCCCAGTGTCCATTACCCTAGGCATTCTGACAGTACTAACGAGAAACAGAATTTGGCGCCTAGAGAACTCAACCGTAACAGACACTGAAATTACTCAAAAACTTAACACATGCCTTACACAATATTTTGCGGAAAATGTCCCTGGGGAATCAAAACATTCCAGCATATGGGCTGCACATAAATGCGTGATACGTGGAGAAATTATTTCTCTAAATGCTAACAAATACAAACTCAAACGGGATCGCATTAAGGCCCTATATGCAAAAATCCATACTCTGGAAAGAGCTCATAAACTTTCGCTATCTACCAAATCACTGATCGACTTAATAAAAGGTAGGGAGGAGCTCCCAGAAGAAATGGGAGGGAGAGCTTCACATACAGCTCTCACCAGAGGAATGGGAAACTATATATGAGCATACCCACAAAGGTTCTATCAACATCTCCGCACAAGAAAACAATTACAAACTGTACTCTAAATGGTACCGCACACCTGAACGAATTCATATCTTTCAACCACATATATCACCATTGTGCTGGAGATGTAACTCTGAAGTAGGTTCACTTCTGCATATCTGGTGGGACTGTACTCATATTAAACCTTTCTGGGAAAAGGTACACAGCATGATAGCCCGAATAACCACCTACACACTAGATCTGACTGCTGCCCAGTTTTTATTACACCACACGTCGCTACCACAATCCACATACTGGAAGTCTCTAATGCTTCACCTCATTAACGCAGCTAAACAATGTATCCCACTGTTTTGGAGAAATATGACCCTGCCTAAAATATCTGACTGGCTGAAACGTGTTGACAAGATAGCAGAGATGGAAGACTTAATACACCAAGCTAAAGACAACCCTACAAAATTTTGCAAAACATGGGCCTGTTGGATACACTTTCGAGACTCTCAAGGGTTTCAGACACTTCTTCTTGACCAGCACCCCAGACCCCCACTGGGATCTAACTGTCCCAACCCATAGAAGAGCTAACTTAGAATACAGTTCGAGTGTCCGCCATGTCCACCCTATTCATGCTCGTGTTAATTTAGATCCACTCACTTTGGTTTCTCCTCCCCCACTTGGCGCATTCCTCTTTCCACTACTCTTTAAGCTCCCACCCTACAAGGCAGACGAGGCTTGCGCCCCTCTTCCATGCAACATTAGAAATTCCTTCACGACTTAGACTGCAACCGTCTACACTTCTAGCTCCCCCCCAGTTAATATCCATACATCTTTACAGCTATGAAAATAAAAAAAATTATAGAGCAAGATTTTGGAGGATTCTCGGGGCCGCCTGATGGACCAACACTGACATTACCTCACAAGTGGCAACCTCCACCTTCCCCCCCTCGCACAGTTTGATCCCGTAGGGGTGCTTGGGTAGGGAGAGGTTTTCCCTTGGTCCACCTGGTGGTACTGAATACTGAATACACCCTTGGAAGGTTATCGCATGAGGGTGTTCATTTGCATCAAATGCCTCCTACTTTGTCGAGAATGTCTCGGGTTAATTGGAGGTTACTAGACTTTGTAAATGCTCATTAACCACTTCAGCCCCGGACCATTTGGCTGCCTAAAGACCAGAGGACTTTTTCCAATTTGGCACTGCGTTGCTTTAACTGTTAATTGCGCGGTCATGCAATGCTGTACCCAAACGAAATTTGTGTCCTTTTCTTCCCACAAATAGAGCTTTCTTTTGATGGTATTTGATCACCTCTGTGGTTTTTATTTTTTGCGCTATAAACGGAAAAAGACCTAAAATTTTGAAAAAAAATGATATTTTTTACTTTTTGTTATAAAAAAAATCCAATAAACTCAATTTTAGTCATACATTTAGGCCAAAATGTATTCGGCCACATGTCTTTGGTAAAAATGTCAATAAGCGTATATTTATTGGTTTGCGCAAAAGTTATAGCGTCTACAAGCTAGGGTACATTTTCTGGAATTTACACAGCTTTTAGTTTATGACTGCCTATGTCATTTCTTGAGGTGCTAAAATGGCAGGGCAGTACAAAACCCCCCCAAATTACCCCATTTTGGAAAGTAGACACCCCAAGGAAATTGCTGAGAGGCATGTTGAGCCCATTGAATATTAATTTTTTTTGTCCCAAGTGATTGAATAATGACAAAAAAAAAAAAAAATTACAAAAAGTTGTCACTAAATGATATATTGCTCACACAGGCCATGGGCATATGTGGAATTGCACCCCAAAATACATTCAGCTGCTTCTCCTGAGTACAGGGATACCACATGTGTGGGACTTTTTGGGAGCCTAACCGCGTACGGGGCCCCGAAAACCAATCACCGCCTTCAGGATTTCTAAGGGCGTACATTTTTGATTTTACTCCTCACTACCTATGGCACAACCCCCCCCCCCCCCCCAAATGACCCCATTTTGGAAAGTAGACACCCCAAGCTATTTGCTGAGAGGCATGTTGAGTCCATGGAATATTTTATATTTTGACACAAGTTGCGGGAAAGTGACAATTTTTTTTTTTTTTTTTGCACAAAGTTGTCACTAAATGATATATTGCTCACACAGGCCATGGGCATATGTGGAATTGCACCCCAAAATACATTTAGCTGCTTCTCCTGAGTATGGAGACTTTTTGGGAGCCTAGCTGCGTACAGGGCCCCGAAAACCAATCACCGCCTTCAGGATTTCTAAGGGTGTAAATTTTTGATTTCACTCTTCACTGCCTATCACAGTTTCGGAGGCCATGGAATGCCCAGGTGGCACAAAACCCCCCCAAATGACCCCATTTTGGAAAGTAGACACCCCAAGCTATTTGCTGAGACGCATGGTGAGTATTTTGCAGCTCTCATTTGTTTTTGAAAATGAAGAAAGACAAGAAAAAACTTTTTTTTTTTCTTTTTTCAATTTTCAAAACTTTGTGACAAAAAGTGAGGTCTGCAAAATACTCACTATACCTCTCAGCAAATAGCTTGGGGTTTGCTTTTTTATCTTATTTTTAAACTGTTCCTTTCATTTTTTTTTTAATCATTTTTATTGTTATCTCAGGGAATGTAAATATCCCCTATGATAGCAATAGGTAGTGACAGGTACTCTTTTTTGAAAAAATTGGGGTCTATTAGACCCTAGATCTCTCCTCTGCCCTCAAAAAAAAAATTTTATCACACCCAAGATTGGTGTGATAAAATGCTTTCCCAATTTCCCAATGGTGCTGTTTACATTCCGGCGAAATCTAAGTCATGAAATGCTCGTAGCTTCCGGTTTCTTAGGCCATAGAGATGTTTGGAGCCACTCTGGTCTCTGATCAGCTCTATGGTCAGCTGGCTAAATCACCGGCTGCATTCTCAGGTTCCCTGTTGAGACAGGAGAACCAGAGAAAAACACGGAAGATGGTGGGGGGGGGGCATTCCCTCCCACTGCTTGTAAAAGCAGTCTAGAGGCTAATTAGCCGCTAGGATTGCTTTTACATGAAAGTCGACCGCTGGCTGAAAAGAATGATACCAAGATGATACCTAAACCTGCAGGCATCATTCTGGTATAACCACTCAAAGTCGTGAATTGCATACCTGAAAAGTAGACATGATAAAACATAACAACAATAAAACATTGCAGAATAGAATACAGTAAAAAAGAGCAGAACAATAGAGAGAGAATAGAGAGAGCGAGAACAATAAAACGACAACTATTTTTTTTTTTTTTTTATATATTTTTTTTTTTTACACTTTTTTTTGTAACTAACTTTTATAACTGTATTTTTAAGCTTTTTGGAAAACATAGGGAAGGGTTATCACTCCTGTAACATTTGTTTTGCTGTCTGTGCACCTCTTCAAAAGATTTCACCTCACTTTCTGTCCCAATGACAAATGTTTTTTGAAAATTTGGGGGTTTTAGTGAAACAAGGATTGGTGTTAAAGCATCAGTGGAGAGGAGACATGTTTTTCCTATATTAACTCTTACAGGAGAGAATTTCCCTTCTTAGGGGTAGATTTCATCTCACTTTCTGTTGTCTCCTTCAGTTTGCAAGTAGGAGTCATTTGTAAGTTGGATGTTTGAAAGTAGGGGCCTGCCCTATATACCCTGCAGAAATTGGGGCCTTAGGGGTTGGTGTTGCCACAACACTGTAAGCCCTCACAGTTACTCTTGGTGGGCGCAGGAACGGGCCCTGCTGTGAAATATTAGATAAAGAATTGTAATTACATGCCATTGTTGAACAGTGGTAGAAAAATTGGGCCTTTCGTGGTGGTGGTGTTACCACAACACTGTAAGCCCTTACAGTTACACTTGGTGGGCGCAGGAATGGGCCCTGCTGTGAAATATTAGATCAAGAATTGTAATTACATGTCTCTGTTGAACAGGGGCAGAAAAATTCAGCCTTAGGCACTGGTGCCACAACACTGCAACCCCTCACAGATACTCTAGTTGAAGCGCAGGAATGAGCCCTGCTGCAAAGTATTGCATCAAAAATTGTAATTATACGCCCCTGTTAAACAGGGGCAGAAAAATTGGGCCTTAGCCACTGTGCTGCCACAACACTGATAACCCCTCACAGATGCTATAGTTGGAGCGCAGGAATGAGCCCTGCTGCAAAGCATTGCATCAAAAATTGTAATTATACGCCCATGTTAAACAGGAGCTGAAAAATTGGGCCTTGGGTACTGGTGCTGGTGCCACAACACTGCAACCTCTCACAGATACTATAGTTGGAGCGCAGGAATGATCCCTGCTGCAAAGTATTGCACCAAAAATTGTAATTACATGCCCCTGTTAAACAGGGACAGAAAAATTGGGCCTTGGCCACTGGTGGCGGTGCCCAGAACCAAAAATGTTCTTTCAAGCTATCAGCATGAAAATTGAGGAGGCAGAGGATTGTGACTCAGCATAACAGGATAGTCACTCAGCATCAGCATAGGCAGTCTTGGAGGGATCTCACATTAAAAAAAAATCAATCGGTTACATCAGCATCAGGTGCTTGGTAGCTGATGATCCAAGACTGATTCATTTTTATGAAGGTCAGCCGATCGACCGATTCGGTGGACAGGCGCAACCTGTGATCGCTTACAAAGCCTCCAGCAGCACTGAATGTGCGTTCCGAAAGAACGCTGGATGCAGGACAGGCCAGTAGCTCAATTGCATACTGTGCAAGCTCTGGCCAGTGATCCATCCTCAAGACCCAGTAACCCAGAGGATTTTCGGTGGGAAAGGTGTCCAAGTCTGATCTTGCAACCTAGGTAATCCTGCACCATGTGAATCAGACGCTGGAGATGGTTGCTGGAACCGATCAGACCTTGGGGCTGCGGACTAAAAAATTGTCTGAACGCATTGGTCAGACGGCCACCTTCTCCACCGCTCCTTCTGTGACTGACCAAAGCCTCAGCAACACATTGTCCAGGAGGACCAGGAAATTGTAACCTCCCAGGCTCTGGAAACACGTTGCAGAAACTAGAAAGGCAGAAAGGCCTTCCGAAGATGTTTCATCCTCTGCTCCCTCTGCGACGGCAAGATAAGGTCTGCAACCTTACCCTTGTAATATGGATCAAGGAGAGTTGCCAGCCAGTAATCATCCCTCCCCTTGATACCACGAATACGAGGATCCTTCCGCAGGCTTTGCAGGATCAACAAGGCCATGCAGCATAGGTTTGCTGAGGCATTCGGTTCAGAGTCCTCTGGGTCACTAAAGACGACATGATCCGAAGCCACCTCCTCCCAGCCAAGTCCATGGGTTTCTTCGGACTGTAAATGATCCCTTGAAGACTGCTGCTGATGCTGAGTGCCAGGCTCCACCTCCATGCTGACACAATCCTCCTCCTCCTCCTCCTCTTCCTGTGTGATCGGCGGGCATGCAGGAACACTGTATGGATAAAGGGGGCCTTGAGAGGTAAGGGAGTCTTCCTCTTCCTCCCTCTGTTCTGTCTCAAGTGCCCTGTTCATTATTCCATGCAGCATGTGCTCCAACAGGTGGACAAGAGGGTCAGTGTCGCTGATGCATGCACTGTCACTGCTCACCATCCTCGTGGCCTCCTCAAATGGTGACAGGACAGTGCATGCATCCCTGATTATAGCCCACTGGCGTAGGGAAAAAAACCCAAGGTCCCCTGACCCTGTCCTGGTGCTATAGTCGCATAGGTACTCATTGATGGCCCTCTGCTGCATGTGCAGCCGCTGCAGCATGGCCAACGTTGAGTTCCACCTGGTGGGCATGTCACAGATTAGGCGGTTCTTGGGCAGGTTAAATTCCTTTTGGAGGACAGCCAGCTGAGCACTGGCATTATATGACCTGCGGAAATGCACACAGACTTTCCTGGCCTGCCTCAGGACATCCTGTAAGCCCGGGTACCTGCCCAAGAACCGCTGCACCACCAAGTTAAGGATGTGAGCCAAACAGGGCACATGGGTCAGTTGTCCCTGTCGGAGGGTGGAGAGGAGGTTGGTGCCATTGTCACAAACCACCATACCTGGCTTAAGCTGGCGTGGCGTCAACCACCTCTGAACCTGCCCCTGAAGAGCTGTCAGAATCTCTGCCCCATTGTGGCTCCTGTCCCCCAAGCACACCAGCTCAAGCACCGCATGGCATCTTTTTGCCTGCGTGCTTGCGTAGCCCCTTGAACACCTACGGAGTACCGCTGGTTCCAAGGACAAATCAGCACAGGAAGAGGCCATGGAGGAAGAAGAAGAGGAGGGGGTGGAGGAGAGAGGTGTGGCAGAATCACCACTAGTAGAATTTTGGAGGCGTGGTGGTGGAACAACCTCCAACACTACTGCACCCTGTCCTGCATCCTTCCCAGCTGCCAGAAGAGTCACCCAGTGCATGGTGAAAGATAGGTAACGTCCCTGTCCATGCCTGCTGGACCATGAGTCAGCAGTAGGGATGAGCTTCGAGTTCGAGTCGAACTCATGTTCGACTCGAACATTGGCTGTTCGCAAGTTCACCGAACAGCGAACAATTTGGGGTGTTCGCGGCAAATTCGAATGCCGCGGAACACCCTTTAAAAGTCTATGGGAGAAATCAAAAGTGCTAATTTTAAAGGCTAATATGCAAGTTATTGTCATAAAAAGTGTTTGGGGACCTGGGTCCTGCCCCAGGGGACATGGATCAATGCAAAAAAAAGTTTTAAAAACGGCCGTTTTTTCAGGAGCAGTGATTTTAATAATGCTTAAAGTCAATCAATAAAAGTGTAATATCCCTTTAAATTTCGTATCTGGGGGGTGTCTATAGTGTGCCTGTAAAGGGGCGCATGTTTCCTGTGTTTAGAACAGTCTGACAGCAAAATGACATTTTGAAGGAAAAAACTCATTTAAAACTACCCGCGGCTATTGCATTGCCGACAATACACATAGAAGTTCATTGATAAAAACGGCATGGGAATTCCCCAAAGGGGAACCCCGAACCAAAATTTAAAAAAAAAAATGACGTGGGAGTCCCCCTAAATTCCATACCAGGCCCTTCAGGTCTGGTATGGATATTAAGGGGAACCCCGGCCAAAATTAAAAAAAAAAATGACGTGGGGTTCCCCCTAAATTCCATACCAGACCCTTCAGGTCTGGTATGGATTTTAAGGGGAACCCCGCGCCAAAAAAAAAAAAAAAAACGGCGTGGGGTCCCCCCAGAGATCCATACCAGACCCTTATCCGAGCACGCAACCTGGCAGGCCGCAGGAAAAGAGGGGGGGACGAGAGTGCGGCCCCCCCTCCCTCCTGAACCGTACCAGGCCACATGCCCTCAACATTGGGAGGGTGCTTTGGGGTAGCCCCCCAAAACACCTTGTCCCCATGTTGATGAGGACAAGGGCCTCATCCCCACAACCCTGGCCGGTGGTTGTGGGGGTCTGCGGGCGGGGGGCTTATCGGAATCTGGAAGCCCCCTTTAACAAGGTGACCCCCAGATCCCGGCCCCCCCCCTGTGTGAAATGGTAAGGGGGTACTTCCTACCATTTCACGAAAAAAGTGTCAAAAATGTTAAAAATGACAAGAGACAGTTTTTGACAATTCCTTTATTTAAATGCTTCTTCTTTCTTCTATCTTCCTTCATCTTCTGGTTCTTCTGGTTCTTCTGGCTCTTCTGGTTCTTCCTCCGGCGTTCTCGTCCAGCATCTCCTCCGCGGCGTCTTCTATCTTCTTCTCCTCGGGCCGCTCCGCACCCATGGCATAGGGGGGAGGCTCCCGCTCTTCTCTTCTTCTTTTCTTCTCTTCTGTTCTTCTTCATTTTCTTCTCCGGGCCGCTCCGCAATCCATGCTGACATGGAGGGAGGCTCCCGCTGTGTGACGGCGCTCCTCGTCTGACAGTTCTTAAATAACGGGGGGCGGGGCCACCCGGTGACCCCGCCCCCCTCTGACGCACGGTGACTTGACGGGACTTCCCTGTGGCATTCCCCGTGACGTCACAGGGAAGTCCCGTCAAGTCACCGTGCGTCAGAGGGGGGCGGGGTTCACCGGGTGGCCCCGCCCACCCGGTTATTTAAGAACTGTCAGACGAGGAGCGCCGTCACACAGCGGGAGCCTCCCTCCATGCCAGCATGGATTGCGGAGCGGCCCGGAGAAGAAAATGAAGAAGAACAGAAGAGAAGAAAAGAAGAAGAGAAGAGCGGGAGCCTCCCCCCTATGCCATGGGTGCGGAGCGGCCCGAGGAGAAGAAGATAGAAGACGCCGCGGAGGAGATGCTGGACGAGAACGCCGGAGGAAGAACCAGAAGAGCCAGAAGAACCAGAAGAACCAGAAGATGAAGGAAGATAGAAGAAAGAAGAAGCATTTAAATAAAGGAATTGTCAAAAACTGTCTCTTGTCATTTTTAACATTTTTGACACTTTTTTCGTGAAATGGTAGGGGTACAGTACCCCCTTACCATTTCACACAGGGGGGGGGCCGGGATCTGGGGGTCACCTTGTTAAAGGGGGCTTCCAGATTCCGATAAGCCCCCCGCCCGCAGACCCCCACAACCACCGGCCAGGGTTGTGGGGATGAGGCCCTTGTCCTCATCAACATGGGGACAAGGTGTTTTGGGGGGCTACCCCAAAGCACCCTCCCAATGTTGAGGGCATGTGGCCTGGTACGGTTCAGGAGGGAGGGGGGGCCGCACTCTCGTCCCCCCCTCTTTTCCTGCGGCCTGCCAGGTTGCGTGCTCGGATAAGGGTCTGGTATGGATTTTTGGGGGGACCCCACGCTGTTTTTTTTTTTTTTTTTGGCGCGGGGTTCCCCTTAAAATCCATACCAGACCTGAAGGGTCTGGTATGGAATTTAGGGGGAACCCCACGTCATTTTTTTTTTTTAATTTTGGCCGGGGTTCCCCTTAATATCCATACCAGACCTGAAGGGCCTGGTATGGAATTTAGGAGGACTCCCACGTCATATTTTTTTTTTAATTTTGGTTCGGGGTTCCCCTTTGGGGAATTCCCATGCCGTTTTTATCAATGAACTTCTATGTGTATTGTCGGCAATGCAATAGCCGCGGGTAGTTTTAAATGAGTTTTTTCCTTCAAAATGTCATTTTGCTGTCAGACTGCTCTAAACACAGGAAACATGCGCCCCTTTACAGGCATACTATAGACACCCCCTAGGTACGAAATTTAAAGGGATATTACACTTTTATTGTTTGACTTTAAGCATTATTAAAATCACTGCTCCTGAAAAAACGGCCGTTTTTAAAACTTTTTTTTGCATTGATCCATGTCCCCTGGGGCAGGACCCAGGTCCCCAAACACTTTTTATGACAATAACTTGCATATAAGCCTTTAAAATTAGCACTTTTGATTATTCATGTTCGTGTCCCATAGACTTTAACGGTGTTCGCATGTTCGAACGAACTTTTTTCCTGTTCGCATGTTCTGGTGCGAACCGAACAGGGGGGTGTTCGGCTCATCCCTAGTCAGCAGTAATATGCACCTTACCGCCCTGTCCAGCGAGACCAAGACATTGCCTTCCACGTGCTGGTAGAGAGCTGGAATCGCCTTCCGTGAGAAAAAGTGGCATTTGGGAACCTGCCACTGAGGAACCTCACATTCCACAAACTCATGGAAGGGGGCAGAGTCTACCAACTGAAAAGGCAGCAGTTGAAGTGCTAGCAATTTAGCCAAGCTAGAATTCAACCGCTGGGCATGTGGATGGCTGGGAGCGAACTTCTTTCGGCAGTGCAGCAGCTGGGGCAGGGAAATTTGCCTGGTACAATCTGACGTCGGTGTACCGATAGCAGATTGCCCCCAAGTACTTGGCTGTGACACACCTAATTCTACACCTTCATTCCTCTCAGTGCAGGTTTCAGAGAGGACTGAAGGTATAGTGGGGTTGGAGATCCCAGCTGATGAGGAACAAGGAGAGGTCCACTTTGTTCTTTGGTGTGGGTCTTTTAGGTATGCTTGCCAATGAACTGCATGACAGTTAGTGTACTGAGTCCACCTAAAGCTACCTGAAAAAAATTGGTCCTATTCCTATCCTGATCCTATTAATACCACAGGCAGGCAGCTGCAGTATTTACAGTTAGTGTACTGTGTTCTCTGCACAGTGTGCACCTAAAGCTACCTGAAGAAAATTGGTGGTGTTCTTCTGATCCTATTAGTACAACAGGCAGGCAGCTGCAGTATTTACAGTTAGTGTAGTGCGTCCTCTGCACAGTGTGCACCTAAAGCTACCTGAAGACAATTGCTGTTGTTCTGATCCTATTAATACCACAGGCAGGCAGCTGCAGTATTTACAGTTAGTGTACTGTGACCTCTGCACAGTGTGCACCTAAAGCTACCTGAAGAAAATCAGTGGTGTTCTTCTGATCCTATTAGTACCACAGGCAGGCAGCTACAGTACACTAACTGTAAATACTGCAGCTGCCTGCCTGTAGCATTAATAGGATCAGAACAACAGCAATTGTTTTCAGGTAGCTTCAGGTGCACACTGTGCAGAGGATGCACTACACTAACTGTAAATACTGCAGCTGCCTGCCTGTGGTACTAATAGGATCAGAAGAACACCTCCAATTTTCTTCAGGTAGCTTTAGGTGCACACTGTGCAGAGAATACAGTACACTAACTGTAAATACTGCAGCTGCCTGCCTGTGGTATTAATAGGATCAGAACACCAGCAATTGTCTTCAGGTAGCTTTAGGTGCACACTGTGCAGAGGACACAGTACACTAACTGTAAATACTGTAGCTGCCTGCCTATGGTATTAATAGGATCAGAACAACAGCAATTGTCTTCAGGTAGCTTTAGGTGCACACTGTGCAGAGGACACAGTACACTAACTGTAAATACTGCAGCTGACTGCCTGTGCTAATAATAGGATCAGAACAACAGCAATTGCCTTCAGGTAGCTTCAGGTGCACACTGTGCAGAGGACGCACTACACTAACTGTAAATACTGCAGCTGCCTGCCTGTGGTACTAATAGGATCAGAAAAACACCACCAATTTTCTTCAAATAGCTTTAGGTGCACACTGTGCAGAGGACACAGTACATTAACTGTAAATACTGTAGCTGCCTGCCTGTGGTACTAATAGGATCAGAAGAACAGCAGCAATTTTCTTCAGGTAGCTTTAGGTGCACACTGTGCAGAGAACACAGTACACTAACTGTAAATACTGCAGCTGCCTGCCTGTGGTATTAATAGGATCAGAACAACAGCAATTGTCTTCAGGTAGCTTTAGGTGCACACTGTGCACAGGACACAGTACACTAACTGTAAATACTGCAACTGCCTGCCTGTGGTACTAATAGAATCAGAAGAACACCACCAATTGACTTCAGGTAGCTTTAGGTGCACACTGTGCAGAGGACACAGTACACTAACTGTAAATACTGCAGCTGCCTGCCTGTGGTACTAATATGATGAGAAGAACACCACCAATTTTCTTCAGGTAGCTTTAGGTGCACACTGTGCAGAGGACACAGTACACTAACTGTAAATACTGCAGCTGCCTGCCTGTAGCATTAATAGGATCAGAACAACAGCAATTGTTTTCAGGTAGCTTCAGGTGCACACTGTGCAGAGGATGCACTACACTAACTGTAAATACTGCAGCTGCCTGCCTGTGGTACTAATAGGATCAGAAGAACACCACCAATTTTCTTCAGGTAGCTTTAGGTGCACACTGTGCAGAGGACACAGTACACTAACTGTAAATACTGCAGCTGCCTGCCTGTGGTACTAATAGGATCAGAAGAACACCACTGATTTTCTTCAGGTAGCTTTAGGTGCACACTGTGCAGAGGACACAGTACACTAACTGTAAATACTGCAGCTGCCTGCCTGTGGTATTAATAGGATCAGAACAACAGCAATTGTGTTCAGGTAGCTTTAGGTGCACACTGTGCAGAGGACGCACTACACTAACTGTAAATACTGGAGCTGCTTGCCTGTTGTACTAATAGGATCAGAAGAACACCACCAATTTTCTTCAGGTAGCTTTAGGTGCACACTGTGCAGAGGACACAGTACACTAACTGTAAATACTGCAGCTGCCTGCCTGTGGTGTTAATAGGAACAGAACAACAGCAATTGTCTTCAGGTAGCTTTAGGTGCACACTGTGCAGAGGACACAGTACACTAACTGTAAATACTGCAGCTGCCTGCCTGTAGCATTAATAGGATCAGAACAACAGCAATTGTTTTCAGGTAGCTTCAGGTGCACACTGTGCAGAGGATGCACTACACTAACTGTAAATACTGCAGCTGCCGGTCTGTGGTACTAATAGGATCAGAAGAACACCACCAATTTTCTTCAGGTAGCTTTAGGTGCACACTGTGCAGAGGACACAGTACACTAACTGTAAATACTGTAGCTGCCTGCCTGTGGTACTAATAGGATCCAAAGAACAGTAGCAATTTTCTTCAGGTAGCTTTAGGTGCACACTGCGCAGAGAACACAGTACACTAACTGTAAATACTGCAGCTGCCTGCCTGTGGTATTAATAGGATCAGAACAACAGCAATGGTCTTCAGGTAGCTTTAGGTGCATACTGTGCAGAGGACACAGTACACTAACTGTAAATACTGCAGCTGCCTGCCTGTGGTACTAATAGGATCAGAAGAACGCCACTGATTTTCTTCAGGTAGCTTTAGGTGCACACTGTGCAGAGGACACAGTACACTAACTGTAAATACTGCAGCTGCCTGCCTGTGGTATTAATAGGATCAGAACAACAGCAATTGTCTTCAGGTAGCTTTAGGTGCACACTGTGCAGAGGACGCACTACACTAACTGTAAATACTGCAGCTGCCTGCCTGTTGTACTAATAGGATCAGAAGAACACCACCAATTTTCTTCAGGTAGCTTTAGGTGCACACTGTGCAGAGGACACAGTACACTAACTGTAAATACTGCAGCTGCCTGCCTGTGGTATTAATAGGAACAGAACAATAGCAATTGTCTTCAGGTAGCTTTAGGTGCACACTGTGCAGAGGACCATGTACACTAACTGTAAATACTGCAGCTGCCTGCCTGTGGTACTAATAGGATCAGAAAAACACCACCAATTTTCTTCAGGTAGCTTTAGGTGCACACTGTGCAGAGGACACAGTACACTAACTGTAAATACTGCAGCTGTCTGCCTGTGGTATTAATAGGAACAGAACAATAGCAATTGTCTTCAGGTAGCTTTAGGTGCACACTGTGCAGAGGACCATGTACACTAACTGTAAATACTGCAGCTGCCTGCCTGTGGTACTAATAGGATCAGAAGAACACCACCAATTTTCTTCAGGTAGCTTTAGGTGCACACTGTGCAGAGGACACAGTACACTAACTGTAAATACTGCAGCTGCCTGCCTGTGGTATTAATAGGAACAGAACAACAGCAATTGTCTTCAGGTAGCTTTAGGTGCACACTGTGCAGAGGACGCACTACACTAACTGTAAATACTGTAGCTGCCTGCCTGTGGGATTAATAGTATCATAACAACAGCAATTGTCTTCAGGTAGCTTTAGGTGCACACTGTGCAGAGGACGATGTACACTAACTGTAAATACTGCAGCTGCCTGCCTGTGGTACTAATAGGATCAGAAGAACACCACCAATTTTCTTCAGGTAGCTTTAGGTGCACACTGTGCAGAGGGCACAGTACACTAACTGTAAATACTGTAGCAGCCTGCCTGTGGTACTAATAGGATCAGAAAAACACCACCAATTTTCTTCAGGTAGCTTTAGGTGCACACTGTGCAGAGGACACAGTACACTAACTGTAAATACTGCAGCTGTCTGCCTGTGGTATTAATAGGATCAGAACAACAGCAATTGTCTTCAGGTAGCTTTAGGTGCACACTGTACAGAGGACGCACTACACTAACTGTAAATACTGCAGCCGCTTGCCTGTGGTACTAATAGGATCAGAACAACAGCAATTGTCTTCAGGTAGCATTAGGTACACACTGTGCAGAGGACGCACTACACTAACTGTAAATACTGCAGCTGCCTGCCTGTGGTATTAATAGGATCAGAACAACAGCACCAATTTTCTTCAGGTAGCTTTAGGTGCACACTGTGCAGAGGACGCACTACACTAACTGTAAATACTGCAGCTGCCTGCCTATGGTACTAATAGGATCAGAAGAACACCACCAATTTTCTTCAGGTAGCTTTAGGTGCACACTGTGCAGAGGACGCACTACACTAACTGTAAATACTGTAGCTGCCTGCCTGTGGTACTAATAGGATCAGAAGAACACCACCAATTTTCTTCAGTAAAATACTGCCTGTCAGTAGGAAGAGAATAACAGGAACGGATCTAGCTAAACTGAATACAGTGTATACATATATATATACAACACCTAGGATGCATATATATACACAATACACTGTAGGTGCAGCTAACTGACTCGCCTGCCTACTCTATCTAACTTAAATCAAATGACACTGTCTCTCTGTCTATCTCTCCACGCCGCAACACACTACACAAGGCCGCCACGCAGGCGGCCTTATATAGTGTGGGGCATGTACTAAACCCCCTGAGCCATAATTTGCCAAAGCCACCCTGGCTTTGGCCAATTACGGATCTTTGTACAGACGCGCTGTGATTGGCCAAGCATGCGGGTCATAGTGCATGCTTGGCCAATCATCAGCCAACAATGCACTGCGATGCCGCAGTGAATTATGGGCCGTGACGCACCACTCGAATTTGGTGCGAACGGCCCATAACGTTCTCAATTCGACGAACGGTCCAACATGCGATGTACGAGTCGAACATGGGTTCGACTCAAACTCGAAGCTCATCCCTAGTCCCAAGGTGTTTTGCCTTATGTCCTTTTGCTTTTGTTTTTACTAATGGGCTGCATTGGTGTTCACTGAAAAAAGTAGGACATGGTGCATTTTTCCAAAGTGACACTCAATTATGCATCACAATGTGCTGCTGTGCATAGAGTTGACATAGTGTAGAGTTGAATAAAGTGAAACCCTTCTTCTTGATATCCTCCTAAAAAATATAGCTGTGCACTTCCTGGTATGATTTGGTGATGTCACCGTTGTTCTGCTCACCCTTCTGCTTGCTTGGGTCTCTTACATAAGGAAGCAAAGAGCTTTCTCTACCAACATGACCTTCTCCACACAGAGACACAGTACAGAACAAGGTATGGCAAGCTAGCAATGGGGAACAGATCACATACGGGGAGACCACAGACAATACTGATGACTGGTTCTTTGCCCTCTGCCTACTTATTTATGGCACAACTTCCAGAGTTCAGTTCCTTCTTAATGTTCATACTTAATTATAATGATTTTCTCAGTTTTTTTAACTTTTTTCAACCCTTACTTTTGTAGCAAGGGATTATAAAAGCACACATGTGTAATGCTCACTCCCACAGGAGTCTGCAGTTTAAGGTCCCTAGGGTCTTTTTCAGTAGTTGCACCAGCAGCCAGGCACACAGTCACATTCAATCCTTTGGCTCAATGAACAGTCTAGGGGTATACTTTTCTAATGCTTTATTGCAGGACTGGAACTTGAATAGGAGTAGGATAACTGTGGGACACTCAATTAACTTTAGCAGCAATTTGAGGACCCGAATCGTAAACCCCATTGAAGTCTATGAGACCCAAATTTAAAAAATCTAAAGTGCCTATTTTGAAGGCTTATATGCAAGTTATTGGCCATAAAAAGGGTATGGGGGCCAGGTGCTGCCCTGGGGGACATGTACCAATGCAAAAAAGTGTTTTTTAAAAAATCGTTTTTAAAGGAGCAGTGATTTTAATGATGCTAAAGTGAAACAATAAAAATAAAAAAATCCTTTAAATATAATGCCTGGGGGGTCCCCATAGTCTGCCTGTAAAGTAGCACATCTGTACCGTGTATAGAACCTGCTGCATCAAAACTGACATTTATAAAGGAAAAAATTACATTTGAATAGATTTTCCCTGCAAGCTTTCTTTATTTTTTTAAACAACGGCTTGGGGAGCATGGTGAGGCCACAATGTAGTGCAATCGGAATACAATTAGACAGTTCTTTGATAAATGCTGCTGTCTCTTTGGCAGACTTTGGAAGCCTTATGTGAAGAAACCAAATTATAGTACACTTAGGCTAAGATTAACATTTTTTTTTAGATAAAGTCAATGACCTCATCATCATCATCCCCTCCATCCTTATAATCGCTGAACAAACTTAACAATAAGCTGCAGCTTGGGGAACATGACTGCCAATTTGTTGTTTATCAGTGTTCTCCCCTCTCTGTAGGCTCATGTTACTCCATTCCTCAACCTCAGAACCAACATCAGAATCAAGTAATGTTTGTGCATCAACAAGAAGCAAGTGGCTGAAGCTGTGTTCAAATAATTCAGCTGACTACTCCATGCATAATGCTGGGGCTATGGCAGGAGTAGCTGTGGACAAGGAGGCAGAATAAGCCACTCTGGCAGCTGCAGTGGACTGTGCACTAGTCTCAGTCATAGAGGTTGAGGAGGATAAGGATGGTTTAGTAAGCCAGTCCACCACCTCCTCTGCATGCTGTGACTGGATAGGATGGGCACCATCACTAAACAGAGACAAATGTGCCCTGGCTGAGGATGGAGCACTTCCACCATTGACTGTGGACACAGACGCTGCTAGCCCCCTCATAGTGGCATGGGAATGTCTGCCTCTCCTTGCTGGCCTCCCAGACATGATGGGGGGGGCTTATTACCCAAATTTAATAGATACTGGGAAATGTGTAATTGGGTGAACTTCATTCAATGAAAATTGTGTTTGGTGCACTTTAAATTGAGGACTGCCGCTGAGAGAAATGTAAAAACTATTAAAAAAGATAAAAAAGGGGGAACAACAGTGTTGCAGTCAGAAAAACTGCGGATGACAATTTAAAAAAGGGGGCATGCAGAGGACAAAAAAAGAAAAATGGGGGTATCACTAACACTCTACACTCAGAGTCACAATAACCATCACAATAACACACTAACTCGCTAGTAGCAAACAGAGCCCTGCTCTATCTCCACTATAACCACTTCATCCCCGGAAGGATTTACCCCCTTCCTGACCAGAGCACTTTTTGTGATTCGGCACTGCGTCTCTTTAACTGACAATTGTGCGGTCGTGCGACATTGCACCCAAACAAAATTGATGTCCTTTTTTCCCCACAAATAGTGCTTTCTTTTGGTGGTATTTGATCACCTCTGTGTTTTTTTTATTTTTTGCGCTATAAACAAAAAAAGAGCGACAATTTTGGGAAAAAAAAGCAATATTTTTTACTTTTTGCTATAATAAATATCCCCCAAAAATATATAAAAAAAACTATTTGTTTTTCTCAGTTTAGGCTGATATGTATTCTTCTACATATTTTTGGTAAAAAGAAATCACAATAAGTGTATATTGATTGGTTTGCGCAAAAGTTATAGCATCTACAAAATATGGGATAGATTTATGGCATTTTTATTAATATTTTTTTTTGTTAGTAATGGCGACGATCTGCGATTTTTATCATGACTGCGACATTGTAGCAGACACATCGGACACTTTTGACACTATTTTGGGACCATTGTCATTTATACAGCGATCAGTGCTATAAAAATGCACTGATTACTGTGTAAATGACACTGGCAGGGAAGGGGATAAACACTAAGGGGCAATCAAGGGGTTAAGTGTGTCCTAGGGAGTGATTCTAACTGTGGGGGGGGGATGGGCTACTACTCACATGACAGCGATCACTGCTCCCGATGACAGGGAGCAATGATCTCTGTCATGTCAATAGGCAGAACGGGGAAAGGCCTTGTTTACAAAGGCATCTCCCTGTTCTTGTGCTCTGTGACACGATCACGGGCACCCGGTGGACATTGAGTCCGCGGGATCCGCGGTCATGGTCATGGAGCACGCCCACAATGCCGCATCTTAAAGGGGACGTACCTTTATGCCCATTTGCCCAGCCGTGCCATTGTGCCCATATCATTGTGCGCTGTTTGACATATGGTTAATAACACACTGCAAAAGGTCCCTGTGGGAAGGAACCTTTTATAGTGTCGGGTGGGACTATGAGCACTGAGCAATGATTGGGCAAAGTGATCATGACTTTGTCCAATCATGGCTCTAACTTTGCTCTGTGCATTGTGGGGTGTTCGGCGGGCGAACATCCCGCTGAGCGCCCCACAAATTCGGGTGTTCGCCGAACAGACGATGTTTGGGCCGAACTTTTGCTCTACTCCTGGAATCAAGAATTTTCTCCACCACTGATTGTTTTTTACCCTGAAGCTCAACAGGTGGAGGAGGTAGAAGAATTCTTCCAGAAAAAGGATTTTCACGCAATGGTTTGAAAAAGAAGCTGAATCTTCATACTATCCGTATGTTTTAAGCGAAAGGTGACAGGACATATTTGAGCAGGAATCTGGAAAGGTCCTACAAATGTTTGGCCCAGTTTAGCAGATGGAACATGAACCTTCGAATTTTGGTAGATAGCCAAACTTTGTCATCCACATAAAATGTAGGAGGTAACCTGCAAATTCTGTCAGCAGTCTTCTTGTAACAATCCTAAGCCTCGATCAGAGTATCAGTCAATTTTTCCCAAATTGGTAACAGCAGGAATTGGAGTTGAGCTAGGGAGATCAGGAATAAAAACTGGATGATACACAGTGATACCCAAGTAAAAAGGACTTTGAGAAGTGGATGTTTAGAATTGTTATAAGCAAACTTTGCCATAGGAAGATAGTTTACCCAGTAATCCTGAAGATCCTGCTCCAGTGTTTGATTGGTCCTCTCGGTCTGACCATTAAACTGAGGATGAAAAGCAGAGGACAGGTTAATAGTTGCATCAAAGGCTGAACCAAAGCTTTTCCAAAATCTTGAGGTAAACTACACTCCTCTGTCAGACACCACATCATCAGGGATTCCATGTAGTTTAATGATTTCTCAAACCATCAACTCCACAGTTTGTTCAGCAGAAGTTACCCCCCTGACTGGTACAAAGTGAACCATCTTAATGAGACAGTCGAAGAGTACCAAGATAGTGGTAATTTTCTTTGAGGGAAGTAAATCAACCACAAAGTCCATAGAAACTGACCCCCACGGTTTTGATAGAACAGGGAGTGGCTGGAGCAACCCCAAAAGAGAAGCATGGGGTGTCTTATTGCATGCACAGGTCAGGCACGAGGCCACATAGCTTTTGACATCTCTTTTGTAACCATGCCACCAAAAGGAACGTGACGAAAGTTCTTATGTCTTAGAAATCCCATAATGCCCTGCAAGTATAGAGTCCTGAACTAACCTGAGAGCTTCAACCCGAGCAGATTTTGGTACATATAGACAATGTGCTTGAGTCCAAAAGCCAGCCTTGTACTTAAGGTTAATGTGCTTAAGATGATTAAGAAGTGGGTCATTCTCATTACCCCTCTTTGAGGAGACTCAAGAATGTCTTGGAACTTGTGGCCAGGGATAGACATGGACCAAGGCTGTGGCGGACATTTTTCAAAGTACAGACCTTAGTGAAGGACACCAAGGTACATTTCAAATTAAAATCATCAAAAAACACTCTGTCTACTCTCTGGCCTAGTTCTACAAGTACAAATAAATAATTTAAAATAACATTTATAAACAGACTGCTTGTGGTATACTGTTAGACAGCATCTGTCACCTCAAGCGCAGCCTCCATCCCTTATTTTACCTCAAAGGGAGCCTCCATCTCCTCACACTCAGCCTCCTCCCCCCGACAGAACTTTTCTCCACCATCTTTTGAGCAGGGTTGCTGCTCTCCCATCAGACATACTTCATGAGATGGTCAGAGACTGCAGATTTACTACAAGAGAGGGTCAGAGACTGCAGACATACTACAAGAGCGAGTCAGAGACTGCAGAAATACTACAGGAGTGGATCAGTATCAGAAACCATGAATCAGACTGGGACAGTTAAATCTCACTTGTTTAATAATAATAAAAAATGTAAACTGAGTAAACGTAGTCAAAACATAGCCAGAGTTCAGGAGCCGGAACGGATAGTCAAACAAGCCAAAACATCAGGGAGCCTGAGATGAGCATAGTAGCACAGCAAGCAGGATCTGGAGCCAAAAGAAATGTCAGCCAAGCAAGTTTTTAACAGGAACACACTCTAGAGGTGTGACCAAGGCGAAGGCAGAGATCATCTGGGCTGGACGGCTTAAGTAGGCAGGACTGACGAGCAGGATATCGTCAACAGTTCAGTCACTGTGGAGAGATAGGAGCTGGCAATTAGCCGACAGTTAAGCGGCCAGCTCAGAGAAGGAAGGGCTGAGCCCAGCCCTGACAGTATCCCCTCCTCAATGACCCCTCTCCCTCAGAGGACCACCAGGCTTGATGGGAAAACATCTATGGAAATCACGGAGGAGGACAGGGGCATGTACGTCCGAGGATGAGACCCAAGAGCGTTCCTCCGGACCCTTTCCAATGCACCAGGTACTGTATGCGCCCACAGAACCTACGGGAGTCAACAATGGACTGTACTTCATACTCCTCATGGTTCTCAACCTGTACAGGGTGAGGACGAGGCACCGAGGTGGTAAAGCAGTTGCAGACCAAAGGTTTTAATAAGGAGACATGAAATACATTTGAGATAAGCATAGTAGAAGAAAGGTCTAATGTGTAAGCCACTGGGTTAATCCTCTGAAGAATACGGAAAGGCCCGATAAAGCGAGGTGCAAACTTCAGAGAGGGAACACGAAGTCGGAGGTTGCGAGATGACAGCCAGACCCTGTTCCCAACCTGGTAGGAAGGCGCAGGCGTCTGCGGTCAGCATGGAGTCTGTACCTATCCTTAGCATGTCACAAAGCCTCCTGGACTTGTGCTCAAGTGGAACGAAGACCATGGAGATGCTCCTCTAACGCAGGAATACTCTGCGGAACAAATGAGTCAGGCAACATGGAAGGTTGAAAACCATAGTTTGCCATAAACGGGGACAATCGGTAAGCAGAATTCAAGGCACTATTGTGAGCAAACTCCGCCCACGGAAGGAGGTATGACCAGTTGTTATGATGGTCAGAAATATAGCAACGTAGGATTTGCTCCAAGGACAGGTGGGAGATGTGAGACACACAGGACACATAGATTGGGTGAATCTCCCTAATAGGAGCACAGACAGCAATAAAAACTGAAAAGCCTTATAATTCCTTTCCACTAAAAAGTTTTGCTCTTAGTTATACTTTAATTAAGAACGCTTGCTTTTGTTGTTCCTGATGTGTTTTATTAAAATCAGAAAAACTATCTTCAATAATCTGTTTAATAATAACAGTGGATGAAGAAGGGCCAGGTAAATTGTATATAAGCATTTGCTGCCTATTACTACCTATTACAATGTAGTGGTTCAGTTTTTCCACTAGATGGAACTGTATTACCAATGAATGTCACACACTCATTTCATCCTATCTTTTATATTTATATTCTGCTCCTATGTAACGCTTGCATGCATTGGGTCATCTATCTGCTACCTTCTTGCATGGAAATATATATTACTAATAATTTCATGTAGAAGATACACAGAAATAAATGATTTAAGATATATTTTGAATATACTCATTGATTATGTAAAGCAGAATTTTGTAACTGAGACTTTTGCAGGCTGGTTGCTGTTGTTTATGTAATTAACCACATAAAGTTCTGTTCCAGGTTTCATATGTGCCGAGATCAACTGTTTACAGTCAACCAATCTGAACTAGTCTAATGAAGTATAAGGTCCAAAGAACATGTGGCACATGGGCATTAAATCTCCCCTAATTTCAGACTTATAAACCTAATTCGAGTGCATAGAAGGTGGTCGAAGAAACCAACTTCCTCCTGTGGCCTTAAGCAACTGCCTCATTCACCAACCATCAAAGACCCAGTGTAATGGTTTTTGGTCAATTTTATTTAATACCTTTATTTAGTGTTCACAAGTTAAAGAAATCTTTGAGTATGTAGGCTGCCCTTGTTGTGCCCTTCTTCTAAAAATAATAGATTTTGGTCCAATGGCTTCAGCATTTTTAGACACTCGTTAAGGCTGGGTTCACACCTAATACCAATGCGGCTCTCAGCAGGGATCCTGTGCGCCCTGGTTCATTGTTTCAGGGCCGATTTCTGCCCCAATTTGTGGCTGAATTTGGACCTGAAACGGACCAAAATACGCACAGGACTCCTGTGCAAATTCGCACCGGAGCCGCATTGGAGATATGTGAACTGGCTCCATAGAGAGCCAGTCACAATCTCTTGCTATTGCGAATTGGATGCAGAGATCTTGCATCCAATTCACAATTGTGTGACCCCAGCCTTACTTAGAACAAACATGCAATTAAATGTTCTGATTTTACTCTGGTTTTTCTGATCTCTATGCCTGTGATAAGTCAGTTTTTCAAAAAGCATTGATGGTGGAATCAGCCAAGGAACTAGTATTTTCAGAAGGATGTCAGCAATGTACTCAGTACAGGTTTCATTTACTAAAGTGATATTTTGATGTAATTTTTCATTTTTTGTATATAACCCCTGTTTTACACAATTAGTACAGGATACAGCCATGAGTCCCAGTTTCCAGGGGATGATGGGCTTTCTAATACCACTGCCTGCAAGCTAATTTAGATGGATCCAGTCTCTACTAGGAGAGAGGTTGTTGGGATGTGCCCCTTATTTGAGTTATTCAGCTGTGACAGCATTGCCACAAGTACAGGAAGAGAGGCAAAATCTCTCTATTGTGATCACAACAGCAATTAAACCCTTTTTAAGTAGATTTGGCAAGGCTAAATACTCTAACAGCTGCTGTATGCGTGCCTGTTACTTTTTTTTTAACTTTCAGAGTCCTGAAATGAAGTGAAATATCTCTAAGGGGACACATTAATAAAAATCAGGCAGATAGTTTTGTCTGGAGTTGGCTTTAATACTTAGGCTGTTTCTCTTATTAACCGTACATGTAGGAATATGCATACCTTTTTGAGAGGAGAATTATACAAAACAAAAATGAAGTGATTTTTTACCACTACTATTCCTTTATATTGGCTTTTGGAATTTATAAATGCAGCAATTTAGAAATAGGATGAAAGGTTTAGTACTCTAAAACACATTTTGATAAAAAGTGCATTTTACATACAAGTACATAGAGCAGACCAAAATGAGGGACAAATGAGGAGGAAAGAAGGACAGAGGGACTTGGTTCTAAATAAGGGATAGTCCCTTGCAGGGGCGTAACTAGAAATCACATGGCCCCATAGCAAAATGTTGTATGCCCCCCCCCCTGCAAACAGCACCCCCCCCCCCAAAAATAATTAACTAATGCCATTGAACAACAGATTACCACACTCATCTACAGGTAACATTTAGTACATTATAGTGTAAGTAAAGTCAAAAAAGTTTTTTTCAAGTTTTGCACCCCCACAACTAACGCCCAGACCTTGTGGGGAAGAGGCCCTTGTCCCCATCTGCACGGGGACAAGGTGCTTTTCCAGGCACTGTGCAAAACAGATGACAGTCTGTCTCCCACTCCCTTCCTACCTCCTGTCCAGACTCCAGAGACTCCTCATGTGCCAAAAACGATGTCCCTTCACAGGTGCACTCGGGTGTTCTGCCCCACCCACTCTGCTCTCTGCTCCTGCCTCCTGCTGTATGCAGCTGCCTGTGTCGGGACACGGCCGGACTCGCGGGGCCTGGGAGGCTTAACAGTAAACTTACATTCCTCGGAGTGGAGCGGAGTGCCTCCTTACATCTCAGGTGTCCTCAGCGGAGTGCTCCTTACATCTCAGGTGTCCCCAGCGGAGTGCCTCCTGGCATCTCAGGTGTCCCCAGCGGAGTGCCTCCTGGCATCTCAGGTGTCCCTCAGCGGAGTGCTTCCTTACATCTCAGGTGTCCCCACCAGAGTGCCTCCTTACATCTCAGGTGTCCCCAGCGGAGTGCTTCTTTACATCTCAGGTGTCCCCCGCAGAGTGCCTCCGTACATCTCAGGT
Source organism: Aquarana catesbeiana (assembly GCF_042186555.1). Lineage (NCBI taxonomy): Eukaryota > Metazoa > Chordata > Amphibia > Anura > Ranidae > Aquarana > Aquarana catesbeiana. Next base: position 103,395,469 of record NC_133328.1, read on the forward strand.
GTCTCCAGCGGAGTGCCTCCTTACATCTCAGGTGTCTCCAGCGGAGTGCCTCCTTACATCTCAGGTGTCCCAGCAGAGTGTTTCCTTACATCTCAGGTATCCCCAGCGGAGTGTTTCCTTACATCTCAGGTGTCCCCAGCGAAATGTTTTCTTACATCTCAGGTGTCCCCAGTGGAGTGTTTCCTTACATCTCAGGTGTCACTGTCCCCAGCCAGCGGAGTGCTTCCTTACATCTCAGGTGTCCCCAGCGGAGGGTTTCCTTACATCTCAGGTGTCAATGTCCCCAGCCAGCGGAGTGCTTCCTTACATCTCAGGTGTCCCCACCCCATTGGAGCCCTTCTATATCCCAGCAGCGGTGTCTCCGCCTCCATAACTGAAGGCCGCGGGGGAACAAAATAAAGGCGGAGCCTGCCGGTTACAATAAAAATTGAGCTGCAGCACCGTCCACCCCCCACCCCTTTCCACAACAGGTCACAGATGACAGACAGACCGGGGGCGGGGGGTGGGCGGCGCCGCAGCTCTATTTCTATTGTAGCCACTCAGCAGGCTCCGCTTCTTGTTTCTAAATCGTCTGGTCTTCTGGAAAATGGCGGCCGGCGGAGACATTATCTCTGCCGGCCGCACACCTCTAGCGGCGGACGGCGAAAAATCGGGGAAAAAGGAATTCTATTGGCAACTATGACCGGGTCCCACTCGGCTGTGGGCCCCATAGCGCACCGCGTGGGTCGCTATGGCGGTAGTTCCGCCACTGATCTCTCGAAATCAGGGACAGTTGGGAGCTATGGAATATGTCAGCACAGCAACATTTCTTGAAATAGAGGGACCTTGTCTATGCAGCTTTAAAGTGAACAGGTTGCTTTGCCCATTAAAGGCACACTAACTGGATCTCATGATAGGCCAACTCTTCTGCTTCTAGTACCCTCACTCCCTGCTGTCTGGTTCGCTTGCCAACGCCTAGTAAGGAGCTGAATGTACAGCACCTGGGTTTGTTTGGAGTACATTTAACAAACGATAGTAAAATTTAGGTGCCAAGTCTGAACCCCACTGAAATCAGCCGAATCTTAAAAATCAGTAGTGAACATTTTCTGGGCTGACAGGCAGGGTATTGTAAAACAAAGGGCATGGGTGGCACTGCCCTGGGGGACAAGTATCAAAGCAAAAAAAAAAAATATCTGGTCTCCCACAGTACACAGAACATGTAAATGCAATAGTTTTAGTAAATATAAACTGCTAAATACCTTTTTGCATCAGCAGTTAGAGCAGTCTTGTGACTTCTATCAGTGTCTGGCTAAAGCTTGTAGGAGGAGTTTTTATTCTGCCCTGACTGTCCTATGAGGCTGCAAACAAGAAGAAACAATAAATACCACTCAGGTGGGTGAATAGGTGAGTAAGGTGAATTGAAGGACTCCTCTCAAGGATGCTAGCCATGGCTCGCCCGCCGTACAAACTGCAAAAAGGAAGAAACAGCTCCACTCCAAGATGATGAGTGTGAGTTGTGAGTCTTTAATTGATCCAAGTGACACACCACTGATTAAGCACATGATACTGTGTGAAACATGTCCGCCTTGATGCCTTGATTGTCTTTTTTCCTGTGGTGTGTCACTTGGATGGATCAATAAAGGACTCATACTTATCATCTTGGAGTGTAGCCGTTTCTTCGTTTTTGTCCGATGAGGCTGCAGAACCCCCTGACCCTCTGTCTGGACAGTGCTGATTGGCCCTGTGCTGATCACATGCACTCTCCCAAGAAAAAAAACTCTCTAGCATACACACCAAACTGAGCATGTGCAGCTTGTCCCCAAGGCTCTGATCTATCAGCACATGGTTTGGGGACTGTGGAAGAAGGGGAGGATCACAGAAGACAGGATCAAACAGCCTTTTTACACAATGCAGAGGATTAAACCCTGAGTGAGTATAACAAGCATGCTTTACTGCATATACAGACTGATTTCACTGTTGCGGGTTAAGTTACACTTTAAATAACATTCTTGGGGGAAGGGATTCCCAGAACCTGCCTGCGAAGTGGCACATCTGTACGATGTATACAACCTACTACAGCACAACCACAATCATCTTTAGCAGACACTCATCTAAGCTTACAGCCTTGCGGGCCAGAAAAGGGGGGTGATGAGTGCCTCCCCTTCCCAAGCCATACAAGGTCACATGTCTTAAACATGGGGAGGGTAGCATGCCAGGGTAGACCCCCCGTGGCAAAGCATATTGTCCCCCTGTTGATGAGGACAGGGAGCTCTTCCCCATAGCCCTGGGCCAGTTTTTATTGGAATCTGGAAGCTTGTTAAAAATAACAGGGGGCCCCCGGGTATCTGCCCGCTCACGTAAATGAGTAAGGGGTACAAAAAGAACAAAAAGAAAAAAAGAAGTAAAAAAACACCACACTTTGACAAGTCTTTTATTTAAAAAAAATTCCCACAGTGCAAATCTATCAGCAATCGGTCATCCGGTGATGCAGATGCAAATTTTTACAATGGGCCATCAGAGGGGGTGAGGAATCTGAAAAGTGGACCTTATATTTTTATCTTTAAATACTCCTTAAAATAAATGTTATACCGATCTTGGCCAAGAATGTTTGTGTCTAATCTGCTTGCAATGTTATGTACAAAAGTACTAATTTTTTTTTATGTTTTGACTCCACAGTTTCCTTCAACGCCACAGGATGGCAGACTGTGGCATCCCACTTTGCCGACCGTTGAGACTTTCTCAACTGTGGAGGGGCAATTGATGGGAAGCACGTCCACATCTCCCCACCACCCCATTCAGGGTCTACACACGTCTCCAGAGTGGTGGCTTGCGGAAGAGAACGTGGAAGGACTCCCGTTTGTTTTTGTTGCTGATGAAGCGTTTGGTCTGGGTGATCACATGATGAGGCCATTCCCCCAGAGGACACTCACCCCGAAGAAGAGGGTTTTTAATTATCAGCTGGCCAGAGCCAGAAGAGTCGTGGAGAACACCTTTGGGATAATGGCCAACCGGTTCCGCCTATTTCTAACGACTATAAATATGGCGGAGTACAAACTTAACCACATCGTGTTAGCCTGCTGCATCTTGCACAACTTTTTAAAGTGAAATGCTACTAATTATGTAGCCTCAGTTGGGCCTGAGGCCGGACTTCATGAAACAACAATAACGGCCCTGGAAGCTGGCCGTCCTGGCTTGCCCCCCCATATTAGTTGGTGAACCAACAATGTTTACTATGAACGATTACTGTGCCCACGAGCCTGAAAGTTGCCATTTTAAACTGTACAACCGTAAAGAAAAGCACATGGCGCAGCATGCAAGTAATAATAATAATAGGAATACACGACAACTACTTACTTTTTAGAAGCACTTTCTTGATCCTTCTGTACTGATCCTGTTCCCTCAATTTCAGGTCTGACCAGTGTTTCCTCAATTGCTCCTTGGATCGCCGTACCCCAAAGTTCCAGTGCAGACTCTTCACAACTTTAGTCATGATTTTGGCCTTTCTCGCATTTGGATTTAGGTAAGGTCCATACTTCCCATCATAGTCGGCCCTCTTCAAGATGTCAACCTTCTCCACCATCCCTACAAAGGACATATTTGAGGCCTTAAATCTTCTCCGGGATCAGGACATTTCTGTCTCTGGGCTTTCCTCCTCGTTACTGATATTATCATGCACCTGCTGTGTCTCCGCCATGTTCCTCTCCCACTGCTACGAAAGAGACGGGGCGGGGAATATTTTAGAAAGAACGTCAGGACGGAGTTTCATGCATCCGCAGTGTATATAAAGCTAACACGCATGTGTCGTACCTACGTTCTGTGTGCGTAGGAAGGAGGACCGGAAGCGCTGAACGTTCTAACGAAGGTAACATTTTAACTTGGGACATCAGTGGCCTGTACTGATTCGAGATTGAGGCCTATATTGGGATAAGATTAGGAGACTTGAGCCTGATATTAGTGTTTTTGTCTTGTATTTTGTCTTGCAGCAAATATGAAACAATTCAAAGACCCTGAATTCATGGGCCATTTCATTGACGAATACAGAGATATGCGTAATTTGTGGGAGGTTAAAAACCCCTTATATCGCAATAAACCAGCTAGGAAGGCATCGCTGGAGAAACTGCTGCAATTTGTGAAGACGCAGGTCCCCAATGCAGACATCGAGTTTGTGGGGAAGAAAATTGGTAGCTTGAGAAGCACGTATAGGAAGGAGCTTAATAGGGTCCAGGCTTCCATGAGATCAGGAGCAGCAGCAGAAGAAGTGTATGCACCCAGTCTGTGGTACTACAACAGGATGCAGTTTCTGGAAGACCAGATGAAAGTCAAGGAATCTCTTTCTACACTTCCATCCAGCCTTCCCTCAACCCCAGCTGAGGCTTCCGAGGACCAACCTAGACCTTCCATCCTGGAAGAAGTGGAGGAGCCCAACTGGAGCCAGGTATAGTATTTTTTAACATATTGTCCGAAAATTATTGTTGTTAACTAGATGTTATTATTGATAACAAATGAATGATTTACAAAAAGTGTTTTACATATCAATAGACAGTAGGGGCCAAAAATGATTGTGACAAGAATGAAAAATGCTGGGCTCAGAATGATAGTCTTTTTTATTTATTAACATTCAATTTGCAACAGTCATGAGCTGAAAATTGTGTGTGATTGATGAACCAAAAACTAAAACTATGTCCCTTTTTCATACACAGGAAGACCTCAGCCAGGACGAGGCTCTGGAATGTGGCACACAGGAGGAGGCGGGGGTAAGTGTCAGCCAGGAGGTGGCCAGTAGCCACACCCAATCCCAGGTGCCTCCCCTCCTTCCAACAAAAAGGGCCAGGAAGGGGAGTAACGTGGAGGAGGCAGCACTGGGCCTCATTAAGGAGGCTAATGCGGCCCTGAAAAGGCCTCCCAACGCTATAGAGGCCTATGGCTGCTATGTAGTTGCCAAATTGCAGAAAATGGAGGAGGGCCAACGCCTCATCTGTGAGAAGATTATTTTTGAGGCCATTCATAAAGGGTTAAGGAGCCAAATGAGTGATAACATGCACTTAGGTGTGCTTGCCCATCCTCCTCCTCCTCCTCTTCCTTCTGCCACAAGTCCACCTCCAGAGCCACAGCCTCCAAGGAAGGCTGCAGGGAAGGCTGCAGGGAAGCGTGGAGGGAAGGCTGCAAGGAAGACAAGAAAGTGATGGCCTGGGTTCAGTCTTGTCTGACAGAAGACTCAGGCTGTGTTGTACCACAGCCTGGGGACATATATGTCATCTGCTGCTGTTCCTGATCTCTGGGAGTCCTGGACCAGATTGTGCTTACTATTATATGGACTTCTCAGGCTACCAATTTTAATTTACAAAGAGTTGTGCCCTGGGGTACAAAGGCTTCACAAATTCAAGCAGTTTCTCTAGCGTTGCCTTCCTCTTTATGTTTTTATTATGAGCCAGAATATTTTTTTTTTTTTTTTATATGAAAATACTTGCCTATGTGTTTTTATTCAAATAGGACAGTTTGTTTGTGAATACCGTATTTTCCGGAGTATAAGACGACCTTTTACACTTAAAAAAACATATAGTAGCCTGCTCCAGACCCTTATAAGGAGCTCTTGCGAAAGTCTCCTGTACATTTGTCTCCAAACTTTGCACCCCACCCTTGCCTCCCTCACCTCCCATGCCTCCTGGTAAGTCGGTCTGTGAAGATGAACCCATGCACTCGGGCTTCACACGTCTCTCTGCGGATGAGGGAACCCTTAGGAGGAGGGAAAGATTGTGCCTTTATTGTGGCCAGGCAGGTCACTTATTGAAGTCTTGTCCTATCCATCCAGGGAACGCCCGAACCTTGAGGTCCTGTCACGGACAGACCTTAGGTGGCGTTGTTTCATCCCCAGTTATCTAGAAGGATAAGCCCCTGGTTTCGATTACCCTTTCCTGGGCTGAGTCGTCCATCGAGATACAGGTTTTAATCGACTCTGGGGCTGCAGGCCTGTTCGTTGATGCTGCCTTTGTATCGAAGCACTCAATTCCGCTGCAGCTGCGTGACACTCCACTTGCCTTTGAGGCTCTTGACCGAAGACCTCTACAGCCTTCCCATGTGACTCATGAGACTGTTCCGTTGTCCATGGCCATTGGGGCTCATCACCATGACATAATCCAATTCCAAGTTATTTCCTCACTTAAGTTTCCGCTGGTTATTGGTTATCCTTGGTTACAGAGGCACAACCCCTCTTTTGATTGGCTCCATGCTGAGGTTCTCTCCTGGTCGCCACAATGCAGTAAGACATGGTTCCAGAAGGTAGCCAAGGTCCTGTGCACCTCTTCACTCTCCTCCCTTGCGGAGGAGTACCACGATTTTAACGATGTCTTTGACAAAGGTCAAGCCAGTAGTTTACATCCACACCAGTCATATGATTGCGCAATGGACCTTCAACCTGGTGCCATACCCCCTTGTGGCCGGGTTTACCATTTGTCGGTCTTGGAGGATAAGGCCATGGAGGAGTATGTTGCAGAGGCACTTTCTCAAGGTTTCATCCGCAAATCCTCGTCTCCCGCTGGTGCTGGTTTCTTCTTTGTGAAGAAGAGTGGTGAACTGAGACCTCGTATTGATTATAGGGGTCTTAATTGTTTCACGATTAAGAATGCCTATCCGATTCTGTTGATTACGGAATGATTTAAACGCCTCAAGGGAGCAACGGTTTTCAGGAAGCTTGATTTGAGAGGGGCATACAATCTCGTGAGGATTAAGGAGAGCAAAAAACTGCGTTTAATACCAGAACAGGCCATTATGAGTACCTCATAATGCCTTTTGGCCTTTGTCATGCCCTGGCAGTTTTCCAGGAATTTATTAACGATGTCCTCCGAGATTTGTTGCAGTTATGTGCGGTGGTTTATCTTGACGATAGCCTCATATTTTCCAAGTCCCTGGAGAGCCACCACACAGATGTCTGTTGTGTGCTTCAGAAACAAAGAGAGAACAATCTCTATTGTGAATTGGAGAAGTGTGAATTCCATTGTGAACAGGTTAAATTCCTGGGTTATGTCATTTCCACTGCTGGTTTTTTGATGGACCCAGAGGACCTTTCAGCAGTCCTACAGTGGCCACGACCCGTGGGTTTATGTCCTCTGCAGCGTTTTCTTGGCTTTGCCAACTATTATTGGAAGTTTATTCGTAACTTCTTGTCTCTGGTCAAGCCCCTGACTGATATGACCAGAAAGGGCAGTAACCCACAGAGTTAGTCTCCGGAGTCCATTAAGGCCTTTGAGAGTCTCAAGGCTGCCTTTGTTTCTGCTCCTGTGTTGGCACATCCTGATCCTACGTTACCTTTTATCCTTGAGGTTGATGCTTCTGAGACTGGAGTTGGCGCCCTTCTGTTTCAACGTCATACCTCTGAGAGCGCTATGCATCCTTGTGGCTACTTTACCAAGAAATTGTCACCCGCGGAGTGCAATTACAAGATTGGTGACAGAGAGCTGTTGGCGATCATTTTAGCCCTGAAAGAATGGAGACATCTCCTCGAAGGTACCACTGTGCCGGTTCTCATTTTTACTGACCATAAGAATCTCACATTCTTGTCTGAGGCTAAACGCCTCTCTCCCAGAAGGGCGCAATGGGCTCTTTTCTTGTCAAGTTTCAATTACATTGTCTCATTCTCACCCGGTGAGAATGAGACAATGTAGGGCTGACGCTTTGTCACAACAATTTTCCTCCACTTCCAAGATGGAGTCGGTTCTGGTTCCTGTGATTCCTCCTGATCGTATTCTGGCTATGGTTCGCACCAGTCTCACTTTTCCTTTGGGTAACAAAATTCTTGCTGCTCAGGTCCATGCTCCTCCTGAGAAACCTTGTGACCGCTGCTTTGTCCCAGAGAGTCTCTGTACTGCCGTGCTCCAGACTTACCATTCTCCCAATGCTGCTGGCCACCCTGGGAAGAATCAACTCTTTTGGGCCATTTCCCAATAAGTCTGGTGGCCTAGTCTATGTGCTGATGTAACTGCCTTCGTAGCTGCCTGTTCCGTGTGTGTTCAGATTAAGACTTCACAACACCTTCCAGTGGGCCTCCTACAACCCATACCCAACGAGAGGCCATGGACCCACCTGTCTATGGATTTCATTGTGGTGTTACCCAACTCCCAGAGCAACACAGTTATACTTATGGTGGTTGACCGGTTCTCGAAAATGTCCCATTGTATTCCACTTAAGAAGTTGCCCACTTCTAAGGAACTGGCTTCCATTTTTGCTCGAGAGATCTTTCGCTTACATGGGCTACCCAGGGTGATTGTCTCGGACAGGGGTAGTCAGTTTGTGTCCTGGTTCTGGTGAGCCTATTCTGCACAGTTGGGAATTCAGCTTGCTTTCTCCTCTGCGTATCACCTGCAGTCTAATGGGGCCACAGAACGAGCCAATCAGTCCTTGGAGCAATTCCTACATTGCTATATTTCTGACCATCATAACAACTGGTCAGACCTCAAACCGTGGGCGGAGTTTGCTCACAATAGTGCCTTGAATTCTGCTTCCCCATTGTCCCCGTTTATGGCGAACTATGGTTTTCAACCTACCATGTTGCCTGACTCATTTGTTCCGCAGAGTATTCCTGCATTAGAGGAGCATCTCCGTGGTCTTCGTTCCACTTAGGCACAAGTCCAGGAGGCTTTACGACATGCTAATGATAGGTACAGACTCCATGCTGCCCGCAGACACCTTCCTGCACCTTCCTACCAGGTTGGTGACAAGGTCTGGCTGTCATCTCGCAACCTCCGACTTCGTGTTCCCTCTCTGAAGTTCGCACCTCGGTTTATTGGGCCTTTCTGTATTCTTCGCAGGATTAACCCAGTGGCTTATGCATTAGACCTTCCTTCTAATATGCGTATTTCAAATGTATTTCATGTCTCCTTATTAAAACCTTTGGTCTGCAACTGCTTTACCACCTGGGTGCCTCGTCCTCACCCTGTACAGGTTGAGAACCATGAGGAGTATGAAGTACAGTCTATTGTTGACTCCTGTAGGTTCCATGGGCGTATACAGTACCTGGTGCATTGGAAAAGGTACGGTCCGGAGGAACGCTCTTGGGTCTCATCCTCGGACATACATGCCCCTGTCCTCCTCCGTGATTTCCATAGACATTTTCCCCTCAAGCCTGGTGGTCCTCTGAGGGGGAGGGGTCATTGAGGAGGGGGGTACTGTCAGGGCTGGGCTCAGCCCTTCCTTCTCAAAGCTGGCCGCTCAGCTGTCGGCTAATTGTCAGCTCCTATCTCTCCACAGTGACTCACCTGTTGATGATATCCTGCTCATCAGTCCTGCCTATTTAAGCCGTCCAGTCCAGATGATCTCTGCCTTCGCCTTGGTCACATCTCTAGAGACACTCTCCTGTATTCATGTTAAAGACTTGCTTGGCTGACATTCCTTCTGTCTCCAGATCCTGCTTGCTGCTCATCTCTGGCTCCCCGATGTTTTGGCTTGTCTGACTATCCGTTCCGGTTCCTGAACTCTGGCTATGTTTTGACTAAGTTTTTCTCTGTTTACCTTTTTTTATTATTATTAAACAAGTGTGATTTATTTGTACTTCTGTCTCAGTCTTATTCATGGTTTCTGACAATCCTGTATAAGCTGTGGCTGGATTACTAAGCCTTAATATGTGACAGATGTTGGTTATTTAACTTTATTTTTTATTTTGAATTGGAGATATCACTATCTCCCGTTAAGGGACATTTTGGAGTAACTGCCTCTGTACCCTTCATAAGTGAAGGATACGGATAGCCATTTTGAGCTGTGCATATACCACTTTGTGTTTTTTTATTTAGTTATTTTCCCCTTTTTCCATGGGATAGGAGGTTCATTTGAATTCAGTTATGTATATGTATTTATGTATATGTTTGTACTTATAGCATTTATTTGATTATTAACATCAAGTATTTGGTCAGATGATGAGAGACTGAAGCCTTGAAGAAGCGGCTGTGACCGTGAAACGTGTAGGAAAGCTCTACAAACATTTTGAAGTTGTGCATCTATATCCTGGCTACCCTATTACTATATAACAGTTTACATTTTCGATACATGAGGTTATATGTTTACGCCCACTTTTAGTTGATCAGTCTGTGATTATGCATTTTTTCTAGTACAGCTTGTGCTTTTCATGAGGGGGTTTCCCAGCCTGTTTACTCGTCTCCCTGTAGCTCAAATGGATATGATGGTCCCACAAGGTATTGCTTATACCACTTTATGTTTTTTTATTTTTATTTTTTTCCCTTTTTTGGGGTAGGGGGTTCATTTGAAAGTAGTTATGGATATGCATTTATGTATATGTTTGCACTTATTGCATTTATTTGATTATTAACATCAGGTACTTGATGATGAGAGACTGAAGCCTTGAAGAAGAGGCTGTGACCGCGAAACGTGTAGGAAAGCTCTACGAACAGTCTGACTGCTACCTTTTTCTTGATTTTATGTATGGGGATCTTAAATTGCCCACCTGATGCAGAATGCCTTTTTAATGTTATGTAATAAAGCTATGATTTTTTTAAACGATATGTATATTTGATGACAATAGATATACCAAGAGGTTGTCGCTAAACACCCATTTTCCTTTGCCTTTCCTAGTTTGACTACAATTGCTGGGTTGATGACCTCTTAGTATAAAGCTGGTTTAGCCTTTTGGACACACCCCTTTTTGCATAACACCTCATTTACATTTTTATTTCCAACCTAACCACAGGGCGTTGCACCTTTGATTTTCACCCCTAGATTGGGGCAAGAGATAGGGAACTAGGCTCATTGTGGCATTCCAAGGCTTCTCTTCTTTCCCCACCCCTATTCCTCCCCTCTCTCCTTTTTCCTGATCCCTCTTCTTCCCTGGTAACACCCCCCCCCCCCCCTTTTTTTTCTCTTTCCCCTTTGTTTTAATTTTCTATTCTACCCCCTCGCTCTGATTGGGTAGATATGTGATAACACGTATCCATGCTATTATTTGTGTATTGACTTTGGATCCTTTTTTGCTTCCTGTGGCTTTTTCACTGACCCCCTGTTGTGGGACCATGAACTCTGCTTTCTCCCAGGTGTGGGACCTTCCTCATTGGTTACTGTTTCTGACTGGAAATGAGAATGACGGCTAGCCAAGCCTCACAGGCTCTAGATGGCACTCGGTCTTTGTGTTAGGGCTGTTATATGGTGTTGTACTCTTGTAAACATTTATTGAACCTGAAAATTTCACCGAAAATTGATTCACTCAAGCCAGGTATCTGCTTTTTATTACAAAATACGATAAATGTCATCACAGCCATCAAAAAATTAATTTCACCGGACATTGAACCAGTCAAGCCAGGTATATACAGTAAAAGGTGTGGAAAATCTGAGCTACCTAAATCTCAAACAATGTAAAAAGCAGCCAGCACAATTTGTTGATTCACAAATAAAAATAGCAAGTAAAGTCCAGATGTGGCACTGTAGTGAAATTGAGTCATTTCAGGAAGAGGGAAGAGATGGAATCCACACACCAAATTCAGTGTGAAAGATAAAAAGCACACCACACCACAGTGCCAAATATATCTCCTTACCAAAAAGCTGATCAATACAAGTATGTAACAAATTCTGTCACCAATTCCAGCATCAGAAGTTAAATGAATGGACGTATACTGTGGCAGGATTGCGGGAAATTACCTCTTCTAAACCAAATCCAGCTGATGGATCAGATATCCAAATGGCTGACCATGCCGGGTCCCTTATGAATCCTACCCGGGTTCCTCATACACTGAGATTTATTTGAGCTCTCTCTGCGTGCTGCAGACTGTCCGCTCTCATCCCCCTCCGGTGTGATAGGACACTGCTGGAGCTGTCTGTCTGTGCGCAGGGGCAGCTCAGGTATATACAGTACAGTAGTGAAAAAAATTATTTGATCCCCTGCAGATTTTGTAAGTTTGCCCACACACAAAGAAATGAAGGATCTATAATTGTTATCATAGGTGTATGAGAAATTATAGAGACAGAATATCCACCAAAAATCCAGAAAAACACATGATTCAAATGTTATAAATTGAGTTGTCAGTTCAGTGAGTAAAATAAGTATTTGATCCCCTACCAACCAACACTAATGCTGGCTCCCACAGACTGACTACAGTATGTGCTTATGTGGTACACAGATTAGTCATGTCAATTTAGGAAGGTGCTCCTAACAACAATTTGTTACATGTATAAAAGACACCTGTCCACAGAATCTCTTTCTTCCATCCAAACCTCAACATCGTGGGCAAGATCAAAGAGCTATCAAAGGACGTCAGGGACAAGATTGTAGACCTGCACAAGGCTGGAATGAGCTACAGGACCATCAGCAAGAAGCTTGGTGATAAGGCGACTATTCACAAACTGTGAAAAGGCAACTATTCACAAACGGAAGAAATACACAATAATCATCAAATCGCTCTTGGTCTGGAGCTCCATGCAAGATTTCACCTCATGGGGTAAGGATGATCATGAGAACAGTGGGGAATCAGCCCAAAACTACACTGGAGGAGCTTGTGAATGATCTCAAGGCAGTTGGGACCACAATCACCAAACAAACCATTGGAAACACAATACACCGCCATAGATTGAAATCCTGCAGTGCCCTGCAAGGTCTCCCTCCTCAAGAAGGCACATGTACACTGCCGTCTGAAGTTTGCCAATGAACATCTAAGTGATTCGGAGACGGATTGGGAGAAAGTGCTGTGGTCAGATGAGAAAAATATTGAGCTCTTTGGCATTAACTCGACTTGCCATGTTTGGAGGAAGAGAAATACTGACTATGACCCTAAGCACACTATCCTTACAGTCAAACATGGAGGTGGAAACATTATGCTTTGGGGCTGTTTCTCTGCTAAAGGTACAGGCTAATTTTGTCACATTCAGTGGCCAAAGGACGAGTCATATATTGTAAAATCTTGGATGAAAACCTTCTTCCCTCAGCCAGAACACTGAAGATGAGTCATGGATGAGTTTTCCAGCATGACAATGGCCCAAAACGTACCACCAAGGCAACAAAGGACTGGCTTAAGAAGAAGCACATTAAAGAGGAACTGCAATCTGCTCACATAATTTGTAATAAAAACATATTTGCCATTCTGAAGCTTCCCTCCAACCACTTTGCATATTATTTTATATATACTGTGATTCTGTACTTGCCAAATATGCTGCAGAAATCTCTCTCCAGTCTGGCTGCATCCATGTTAACTGTGGGCAGTTGAAGCTGCTGCCTGTTCACTTCCTGGATTTACACAGACACACAGAGGCAGCTCTGTAGCTCTCATTGGCCCTCTTATGACTCATCCCCCCTCCCTTTCCGGCAAACTCTCACGAGAGTGAGAGATAGAGTTGTGCATGATGTCATAAGCCTAGGCTAATGACCAGACAAGAAACAGGAAGTGGGCTGTATAAGGTATTTATTGGCAGAAAAAAAGTTTTACTATCCAAAGTTAAAACAACAAGTACAGAAGATTTAATAGAAAGATGAAAAAATGACTGAAGGTCCGCTCATGGAATGGCTTAGCCAATCTCCAGACCTTAAGCCTATAGAAAATGTATGGAGGGAACTGACAAGCGATAGCCAGGAAACCTTAAGGATTTAAAGAAGATCTGTAAAGAAGAGTGGACCAAAATCCTTCCTGGGATGTGTGCAAACCTGGTAACCAACTACAAGAAATGTCTTACCTCTGTGCTTGCCAAAAAGGGTTTCTCCATCAAGTACTAAGTCATGTTTTGCTTGGGGATCAAACACTTATTTTACTCACTGAACTGCAACTCAATTTATAACATTTGCATCATGTGTTTTTTCTGGATTTGTGGTTAATATTCTGTCTCTATCATTTTAAATACACCTATGATAAAATGATAGACCCTTCATTTCTTTGCAAGTGGGCAAACTTACAAAATATGCAGGGGATCAAATATTTTTTTTCCCCACTGTATATATACTATAAGTAGATCTTCATAATCTGTACAATTATAGACTGTATGTGTACACACATGCCTTCATTGAATGACATCAGGAAGTACTATTTATACACCATGGATGGTAGTAATGACACAATATGTTAAATGATATGCTATTATATCCTAATTGGTTGGTTTCCAAATCTGAACACGGAAGACAGGAAAGAATAGTCCATATAGTGCATGAACATTGAATTCAATATTTGTAAAGTGTAATCTGAGAAGATATTATATTAATATTTGTGAATGAGATCAGTTTAATGTAAATATTCTTATCACTGCGGGTTTATGATGTATGTTATGTTATGTTTGGTTCTATGTATAATGTGTGCTTAGTTATGTACATGGGGGTAGACAGATTTTCCCATTACCTACTGTATATAGATTCTTCCCCCTACTTCACTGCACAATGGTTGTGATTTACTGCTCATTAATCTCAGTTTAACCACTAGAGATCTGCGCTATAGCCGAATGACGGCTACAGCGCGGAACTTCTTTGCCGGGACAACGTCCATTGACGTCGTCCCGTGCACAAGCAGCCTGCGTGCCCCCTGCAGGGCACGTGCTGTGCGCTCTGTGATCAGCGAGTCTATGAGACTTGCCTGATCACAGATCGATCCCGACCCCTTACCACATGATCAGCTGTCAGTCAATGACAGCTGATCATGTGACATCAACAGAGCCGGTAATTGGCAATTTTTTTTCCTCGTGCTGACAGCGTGAGGAGGAAAAAAAAGACGATCACCAGCGGCCGTGAGAGGGACATCAGTCCCGATCACGGCGAGCGCCACCAGATCCTCAGTGCCCACCTGTGCCCTCTGCCAGTGCCTAGCAATAGGCAGCAGTGGCGCCTACCAGTGCCCACCAGCGCCACCCATCAGTGCCCACAGTGCCACCCATCAGTGCCCACAGTGCCACCCATCAGTGCCCACAATCAGTGCCTCAACAACAGTGCTGCACATCAGTGCCACCTATCAGTGTCCATCAGTGTCACCTATCAGTGCCGCCCATCAGTGCCCATCAGTGCCGCCCATCAGTACCGCCCACCAGTGCCCATCAGTGCCGCCCATCAGTGCCACCTATCAGTGGTACCTATCAGTGCCACCCATCAGTGCCACCCATCTGTACCACCCATCTGTACCACCCATCAGTGCCACCCATCAGTGCCACCCATCAGGGCCCATCAGTGGCCATCAGTGCCGCCTTATCTGTGCGCATCAGTGCCGGCTTATCTGTGCACATCAGTGCCGCCTTATCTGTGCCTATCAGTGCCGCCTTATCTGTGCCTATCAGTGCCGCCTTAACTGTGCCTATCAGTGCCGCCTTAACTGTGCCTATCAATGCAGTCTTAAATGTGCCTATCCATGCCCATCAGTGCAGCCTATCAGTGCCGCCTCATCAGCGCATATCAATGAAGGAGAAAAATTACCTGTTTGCAAAATTTTATAACAAACTATGAAACATGATTTTTTTTTTTTCAAAACATTCCATCTTTTTTTGTTTGTTTAGCAAAAAATACAAATCCCAGCTGTGATTAAATACCACCAAAAGAAAGCTCTACTTGTGGGAAAAAAATGATAAAAATTTCATTTGAGTACAGTGTAGTATGACCGCGCAATTGTCATTCAAAGTGTGACAGCGCTGAAAGCTAAAAATTGGTCTGGGCAGGAGGGGGGTTTAAGTGCCCAGTAAGCAAGTGGTTAAATCTCAGTCAAGTCTGACATACTTTCCTTATGTGGTTACATGATTTCAGTGATATATAGCACTTCAGCTTGTTGCCACTCCAGAATTCTCTGTATTTAATACAACAGTAGAAATATAGAAATAGCAGGTAGTATGGCATATTGCTTAAATAACCATCACAATAATGACTTAAATGTATTGATTAATAAAAAGTATATACAGGAAACATTGGAGTTGTATAGGGTATATGAGATATACTTTAGCATCCTCTGGTGTACAAATCTGTAAATTTGTATTTCTCCAGACCATTGAGACCTGTTATTTTTCCACCAACTGTCATTAAGCCTGTGTATTTCAGTCAGGGGCATATCTACGGCAGGGCAAACAAGGCACTTGTACCGGGATGATGCCTGCAGCTGCAGGCATCATCCCGGTACCGTTTTTTTAGAGCCAGCAGTTGGCTCTCTTGTAATAGCAGAGAGGCTTACTAACTGCCTGATTGCCTTTGCAAGCAGTGAGAGGAGATGTCCCCTTTCTCCAGCCACCTTCTGTGGCTCTCTTAGGCTCTCCTGTCCCACCAGGAAACCCAAGAGACCAGCTGGCGTATCTGCTGGCTGGCCAGACAGCCAAGCAAAAATAGGTTTAACAGGTCACTTCAGGTTTACTCTGAAAATCTAAACCATGCAAAAACACAGATCTTGGTGCTTTGAATGTTTTTAAGGGCAGGGGAGAGATTTGGGGTCCTATAGACCCCAGATCCCTCCATAAAGAGTACATGTCACATGCCTATTGCTGTCACAAGGATGTTTACATTCCGTGTGACAGCAATAAAAGTGATAAAATAATAAAAGCAACAGTGTAAAAATAAAAACAAATTTAAAAAAATGATAATAAAAAAAACTTTTAAAGTGCCTCCATCCTCCTGTGCTCGCACGCAAAGGCAAACACACGTGTCGGTCCTGCAGGCACACAAACAGCGATGGTCCCACACATGTGAGATATCACAGCATACAACAGATCTAGCACCAGACCTTCTGTGTAAATCTAAAGTGGTATCCTGTAAAGGCTTTTAGAGCATCACCTATGCATAGTAAAATTTATGTGGAAAGCAAGAGTAGATATGGCGCTGCTCTTATGGGATAAAATGTTTTATGGTGATCAATTACCCTGTTTGGTGCTTAATGTGATTACTTAATTTCTGTGGATCTTAAATAATGTGTATATATGATACAAATTTACAAAAAAAACATAAATAAATAATAATAATAAATACCCGTGTATTCCAGAATAGAGTGCCACAATCTTATATTTCATTATCTATATGAAAAATAACAACATGCAAATAGTGCTGATATTGCAATCAAAGTGACTTGTGCTGGGTTTTACAAAAAAGTGACTGTGCTGGATTGTACAATAAAGTGACCTGTGCTGAGTTATACAAAAAGTGACTTATGAGCTGCAAAACCAGTGTTTTTGGATAAGAAAAGTTCCATTAATTGCAAAAGTCTTTTACAGTGGTTCTGAGGGGAACCCCTCGTAGGGAACAAATTGATATGGGAAACTTCTTGTCCAGGTGCTGGCTAGATAATGGTGCTTCAACAGCGTGCTCTTATACTGCTTGCACTCACTGGACTCACTTCCCCCTGCAGGGGTACAGGCAGTCACAGTATTTGCCACTGTGTAGCACTCCTGGATGTCCCCGGTCTGTGCTTTTAAATGTTTTTTGGATTTACATATAAAAGAAAGGAGGGATGCCCATAGTGTAAAACCGTATTGGTAAACTTTATTATGGATGATAAAGTATTGTACTCACATTTGCAAGGCAAAAAGCAAACATAAAAGAAAGCATTGGTCCTGTCATGAACAGCCTGTGTTCATAAGACTAGAGGTGCTGCAAGACGTCCATAAGTCCTGCCCTACACGCGTTTCGTCATCAGACTTCTACAGGGGCGTCCATCTTGCTGCACCTCTCCTATTTTAAATAGTGCGCCGTGTGCTTAGTGCGGTTGCGTGCTGATCAGTTTGATACATAGAAATTACATAATAAAAATAAAATAAAAATAAACTGGTAAAATTGGTAAAAAATCCCAAATTACACATAGCAATAAAATGACAAATAGTAAAATAAAAAAGTAAAAAATATAAAAATAAAAAATATAATAAGAGGCTTTATATACCTCAGACCCATTGAAATGTAACCGCAAGTGTGTTAAAAAATTCAGGATTGGGAAGTGTGAATTCTGTTGGGTGATGTTTGATGTAATACTGTATAAGTAGCATAAAATTACTGAGTTGGATGATGCAAGTTAAATTGTTAAAAATATTTAATGTATTATTACAGGTTCTTTGAGGGAGAGATGGGGCCTGTTTATATATATCTCATAGGGGGATATTAATAGATTTATTAGTATGGAACCATGATGTGAAACAGTGATAGGAACAGTACGAAAGGGTCAGCAACTGAGCTTGTATATGTGTACATATTGGGTCTTAGTATATGTTCCTGGATCGTCCTTATATTATTATATTATATTAGGAATATTAAGAATCTTGGGAGCATTCATCAAAGATCTAAGGGGCATTTTTTCATGTTTTCCAGTGGTGAATGATGATTACTTATATTAGGCATAGTCTTAGTATGATATTATTATTGGTACGAGGCATTATTAAATTAATGGAAGTTGTTTTTCTTCCACTTATTAGATGAGGTTTTATATGTGTTTGAACTTAGTATCGTTATATATGTGATTACTGGTAGTTCTAAAAATTAGCAAGAAAACAATTTAAGTCGACATCAATGTTCATTCCTGCTGGTTGGAGGGTGTCTAACAAAAAAATCCATTTTGTCTTGTTCTGTGAGATTTTAATTTTCTTGTTGTCCCCCCTCCAGTTTCCTTTGATTTTATCAATCCCGTAGAAGACCATGCAGGTTGGATCCTTATTGTGATGGTTTTTAAAGTGTCTTGAGATGCTGTGTTTGTGGAATCCATTTTTTATGTTGGTGATATGTTCTCTGATTCTTACATGTAGCTGTCTCGTCGTCCTGCCCACATATTGTATGTGGCACGGACATTCCAATACGTAGGTCACATGGGTACTATTACAGGTTATGAGTTCTTTGATGTTGTATTCCTTTCCATTGGTTGCTGATCTAAATTTTGTTATTTTCCTGTTTGTTTTTTTGCTTGTTTTACACGGTAGGCATTTCCCACATTTGAAAAATCCCTTTAGGTTTTTTATTATTTTTATCTGCTTTGGTGGATCAAGGGCATTGTGCACTAATTTGTTTCTGAGGGATGGGGCTTTCCTATAAATAAAACTGGGTTTTCTTGGTAATATGGAGTTCAAAGTTTTATCTGACTGTAAAATGGGCCAATGTTTCTTTATTATGGACTCCATGGTTTTATATTGCCTGTTGTATCCTGTTAGGAAGGCCAAATCCATATTTTTGTTCTTTTTCTTACTGTTGTGAGTTGATTTACCTTCTATTAACATATTTCTGTCCATTTTTTTCACTTTATCTTTTAAGTTCATTAACTCTTTTTTGTTGTATCCTTTTTCAACAAATCTATTGATTATAATGCTTGCTTGTTCTTCATAGTCACTTGAGTTGCTGCAGTTTCTATGTATGCGCATTAATTGCCCCTTTGGAATGTTTCCAATCCATTGTGGGTGGTGACAGCTGCTGGTTGGAATGTAACCATTCCTTGTCTTCCATTGTCTTTATATATCTGTAAATGTAAGTAGTCTATGCTTTGTTTATTCCAACTGCCAGAGAAGTTAATTTCATATATGTTACAATTTATTTCATCGAAGAAAGCTTGTAATTCCTCCTCCGTGCCTCTCCATACAATAACTATATCGTCTATATATCATCGGTATAGCTTCAGATTTTTTCTCTGTGTGCTGAAAATTTGTTCTTCCTCCCTCCTGTTGAGAAATAAATTCGCTACACTAGGGGCATATTTGGCCCCCATAGCCACTCCCTTTATTTGGGTGTAGTAATCTCCTTTATGCAAGAAATAGTTATGGCCCATGGCCATTTGTAGGCCATCCATAATATATTTGATCTGTTCCCCTTTTAGATCAGTTTGTTTGTGTGATGCCCATTCCACGCTGCTCAAACCGTCCTCCTGTCTGATGTTAGTATACAGGGAGTTGACGTCTATGGTTATTAGGATGTCATCTTCTTCTAGTTTTTCAATTCCTTAATTAGTTGTCTGCTGTCTTTCAAGTATGATTTTCCTTCAGGTACGAGTGGTTGTAAAAATCCGTCTAGATACGCTCCCAGTCTCGAGAACAGTGAGTCTATGCCACTGATTATTGGTCTTCCTGGAGGGATGGATTGATTTTTGTGAATTTTGGGCACATAGTAAATCACTGGGGTTTTTGCTGTTTCTGGAGTTAAATATCTAGCTTCTTTTTTTGTCAATATCCCTCTTTTTTTCCCCCCTTTGGATGTAGGTCTTCAATTTTTTCTCGTATTCTCCCTTAGGATTCCCTTTTAATATCTCATATGTGTCTGGTGTTTTTAGGAGTCTTTCCATTTCAGTTAAATAATCTTTTTTATTTAATATAACCAGGCCTCCCCCCTTATCGGCCGGTCATATCACAATATCCTTCTTTTTCTCAATTTCTTTGATGGTATTACAAATTTTAGTGTTCCTTGTTTTATGTGGATTAATCTTCCTTAAATCTTTTTCCACCATCTTTTTGAAGACTACTAGACTCTCATTTTGTTGTATTTTAGGGTTAAAGATAGAGTTGTTCTTCAAATTTGAATGTTTATAAAAGGGGGCCTGTTGGTTTGTTTGATCCTTCTCTTTTTTCTTCATTGCAAAGAATTTTTTAATGTTTAGTTTCCTTACAAATTTTTGTAAGTCTATGTACACTTCGAATTTGTCCAATTCCTTGTCCGGGGCGTATTTCAGGCCTAGATCCAATACTTTCATCTCATCATCATTAAAAACTGCCTCACTTAGGTTAAAAATGCCCCCTCCTAGTATTCTCTTCTTCTTTTTCTTAATCCTCCCTCTCTTTCCTCTATTTCGTTTCCTCTTGCCCATTTTGGTGGTCTGTATGTCTGATCTGTTCTCTCCTCTCGCTGTATTTCCTCCTCCTGTTCTCTATTCCTTGGTCTTATGTCCATGTTTCTGGTTATCCTTGGATTCCATCCTTGTCGTGGGTCCCCATAATATTGGTTTCTGGTGGGGAATCTGAAGGGCCTCCATTCCCTTTGTGGTCCGCTGTTTCCTCTGTAGGGCCTTCTTTCCCTTTGAGGTCCATTGTATCCTTGGGGGATTGATGGCCCCCTGGGCATTGGTGGTCCCCTCCTGTATGTTGGAGGTCTCCCTCTGTATTCTGTCGGAAAAAAAACCCGTCTATGTTGTGTTTCTCCATAGGGGGTGTTTTGGTATTCATATTCATATTTCAATGGGGAATATCTATTATGATATCTGGGTGCCCTAGGTGTAATTGGGACAGTATTGTATTGTTGTGTTCTATTATTATATCCATCTTGTTGTCTGTAGTTTCTACGGTCAGGGCTTTCTCCTTCCCTTCTAACCCTTGGGGTTAGTGTCTCTTTCAATGCGTTTCTAGTGTGGGTAGA
The DNA here is from genome assembly GCF_042186555.1 of Aquarana catesbeiana. Classification (NCBI taxonomy): domain Eukaryota; kingdom Metazoa; phylum Chordata; class Amphibia; order Anura; family Ranidae; genus Aquarana; species Aquarana catesbeiana. The sequence continues at coordinate 103,416,677 of NC_133328.1, forward strand.
TCTTACTTCCTGCCAAGCTGTGGTTTCCCTTTCTATTGAGTTTTCCCTCGATTCTTCCATCATTGAGATGTTGGGATTTTCTTCCATATAGTTTTCATCAGATTGCCATTTATAAACCTGCTGGTTTTTGTAGTCCAATACATCTTGTTTGAACTTTTTCAGTTTTTTCTGTTGTATTTCCTTATCATATTTTTTTACTGCTTCCTGTAAATTATTTTCTTTGTCTTTGTATTCTCTAGTTTCCAGAAATTGTATTAGTTGATCTCTTAATTGTAAAATTTCAGACTCTATGTTCTTTAATTTATGTTGTCTTCGCACTACTAACTTCTGCAGCAATGCAGAAGAACCTGTACCATTCTTCCATCAATCCTTTATCATTAACAGCATCATTTGGTGAGATGTCCCACCTAAGTCTCCTTGGTGTGATTTTTTGTGAAATATACATTTCTAAGGTTGCCACATCCCACCATACCCTTAGTTGTTTTTCAACACTGTGTTTGAGTTGTTTAAAGAGACCATCTATATCTTGTCTATTGAGCACTTGCTCTTGATTAAAGACCTCTGTTAGGTTAATGGTTCTATTATTAGTATATCTAAAAATGTCCATTGCTGCAGATTTTTGTTTTGCGTCAAAAAACGCAAACAATGTGAAGAGTATATGAGGTAAATCCGCGCAATGGTTAAGATGCTCCTGAAATCTAGAGCTGCTGCCTCTACGAATACAATTCCACCTAGGTGGAGTGTATTAAAAAGTGTGTGTAAAGCAAGAGTAGATATGGCGCTGCTCTTATGGGATAAAATGTTTTATGGTGATCAATTACTGTACCCTGTTTGGTGCTTAATGTGATTACTTAATTTCTGTGGATCTTAAATAATGTGTATATATGATAAAAATTGACAAAAAAAACATAAATAAATACCTGTGTATACCAAAAATAAATAATAATGATTTCTTAACAAATAGTAAAATTTACGTTGTTTGTCGCAGTTGCACGGGCGTGCGGAATTTTAAAGCAGGGGTGGGACAAATTTCGATTGGGGGGCACCTGATTTTAGTCTTGCTTAGGGCAGCAGGAAACCAAAATACACCACTGATTTCAGTATTTTATATGTTTGACTACTACAATGAATAAATATGATTGGTTGCTCTTTGCTACTGAAAACTGTTCTTTAATTCTGCATAAATAAGCCATTTAATATTTTGTACACCCTAATAAAACATTTTCAAAAAATCTACAGAAAGGACAGATATTGCAAAAAAAAAATCCCTGATGTCTTCCAACCTCTTCACAGCACTTAAAATGTTTCTTTTCACTCCATATTCCAATGTTGAGTCAAGTCAATTGCAATTTCCCTTTTGTTTTGCATCTGTACTAACCCTTCCACAAAAGTTTAAGGTAGCAGTCCATAGAAGCAGCCAATACACATTAACCCTTGGCTCACACCTATGCGTTTTTTAGTGTGTTTTGCAGAAAAGCATTACAGTCCATTTAACATGGTTTCCTATGGATCTAGTTCTCATTTTTTGGAAAGGGTCAGGGACTTTTTTTCCACATCAGATTGTGTTTTGCATGTAATAGACTTCAGTAACCCTCACCAAAAACGCAAGTGTTGCGTTTTTGATGCGATTTTGACGTGTTTAGCCATTTCGGGTTTTTTTGCTAATAGGAAAGTATGACAGTTCTGCTCATGGTGTGCGACTTTGATGAGACTTTTCACTCTCTGGTACTCATGTAGCATCAAAGTTGCATCAAAGTAGTGCAGGAACATTTATGTGTCACATGTTAGGGTTAAGGGCTAGGGTTAAGGTTAAATGTTAGGGTTAGGGTAAGAATTAGCAGTAATTTTTAAGGTTAGGGTTAGCAGTTATGGTTAGGGTTAGAACATTAACCTTAACAATTACCGCTAACCCTAGCCCTAATGAATACCGCTAATCCTAACCCCAACTCTAACCCTAAACCTAACTCTAACCCTAACCCTATTGTGAAACTTTGGACATATAAAGGTTCCTGTACTACCTTGATGTGACTTTGATGCTACTAGAGTTCCAGAGAGTATAACGTCACATCAAAATCGCACTTCGTGAACAGAACTGTCATACTTTGCTATTAGCCAAAAAAACACAAAAAGCAAAAAAAAAAAAATGGCTCAAAAAGGTGTGTTCAAAAATGCAAAACGTGCCAGAAAAACACATCAACCGCAACCTGCATAGATGTGAACCTACATTTAGACCAGGCTTCCCTCCACAGTTTAGGCTTCAGTATGGACAATCTGAACTGCATCAGACACCATGGTATTGACAAACTCCTTGCCAGCTTTCTGTAAAATGAGAACTATATTTACATTTTAATCACTGAATACACCTTCCTGGCCATTTAAAATCTGGATTAATATCTGTTGACCATACCAGTGGTTGCATGGTAAATGCCTGGTTCATTTACTTGCAATATAAATTACCAAGTTGGCCCAACACTTAATACATGTAATAGCACCATTGGTGTATGATTATATTGATTTTGATTGCCTTTCTTGGTTCATCATCCTAAAGAATTGTTAGAAGACAGATTTTAATCTGTTTATAGGAAAGAAATCAAAGCAGAACAAAGACACAGTTCAGCAGAAAGTGTCCATCATAAAACAAATATTAAAAGATTCATACAACTATCCTTGAAATTCAGGTCACATGATTCTGCTGTTCTGCTTGCTTGCTGTTGCTATGTCCTAAAACACAAGTTCACTGCAGAGGCTGGTTATATGTTGTAGTGGGCATCATTTGAAGAATGGCGCCAACATCAGGGTACCAATAACAAGTTCACCTTCTTTACTTATTGGACCAACTGCTATGTGCCACTTCCCTACTTTATTGCTGAATTTTTAGTTAGGAAAATATGAACCCCATAAAGAAATATGGCAAATCCAGAAGAGGGACAACTGTGAAAGAACTAGGGGCAAAGGGGTATTACTCCCAATGAGGGACAGGGGGGAACTACGGAAAGTAGTTCCTAGGTACAGTGATACCTTGGTTTACGAACGCTTCTGTTCATGAACAACTCGGTTCGCAAACAGAAGAGTTCACAAAAATTTGCTTCGGTACACGAACTCCACTGTGGTTCACGAACATGATCCACGGCCATCTTCCCTTGTCTGACACGTTCATATTGAGAAGAGCAGTGCAAGATGAGAGTCTTATGCCGCGTACACGACCGGTTTTGCCGTCGGAATAAACTCAGACGGAACTCAGACGGAATTCCGCTCAAGTGGTCTTGCCTACACATGGTCACACCAAAGTCCGACCGTCCAGAATGCGGTGACATACAACACGTACGACGGGACTAGAAAAAAGAAGTGCAATAGCCAGTAGCCAATAGCTTCCGTCTCATACTTGCTTCAGAGCATGCGTCATTTTTGGTCCGTCGGAACAGCATACAGACGAGTGGTTTTCCCGATAGTAATTAGTTCCGTTGGAAAAATTTAGAACATGTTCACTATCTAAGTCCGTCTGAATTTTCGATGGAAAAAGTCCAATGGGGCATACACACGATCGGAAAATACAATCAAAAGCTTCCATCTGACTTTTTCTGACGGACATTCCGTTCGTGTGTACGCGGCATTAGGAGAACCAGTCCACTTAGATAGGGGTTTCTGCCCCCTGACTACCATGAGGGTGGGCTCACTTGATTGGTAGTCATGGAAAAACAATTTATATGAATTCTATAACTTTATCATGCCCTAAGATGATCTTTTTCTACATGCACAGCGCTGTTTTCTGGCGCCTAGATTAGTCATTTAAATAAGGGTTTGGGATTGTTTCAAACAAGAAATAAAAAGAGGAGCTGTCTTTTTTTTTTTTTTTTTTGATGTACACATGAAATAGGTCAGCTTAATGTAAAAGACCTTATGTAATATATGTTTAAAATCCCTTTTTTTTTTTTGTACTGTACATACACTTCATAATTTTATATATAAACAAAAAATATATTAACCTGATTTACATTGAACCCTATGGGAAAATTTGCTGAGGTATCACTGTATTTTTAATGAGCCATTAAATGAAAACAATCAAGTCTATTAGTCTACATTCCTTGCTTTAAGTATCCTAGAGCAGAAATGTTTTTCTAGTTTAACATTACGGAGCTGATGTCCACTGTCAGGTGTCAAGGAACCCTCCATATTCTTAGGAGGTGCTCGATGTGTGTTGTGGTCATTAACATATGACAGTCAGTAAAAATCAGAGTGGCTAATGTGTGAATATTGACATCTTTCACATAACCTACAAATGCCCAGGTTTATACCAACCATACAAAACTGGGAAACATATTGTACAAATATTACTATAATTCTAAAAATCAACAATAAGACTTGTCTACTTTTCAATTTTAATCAAATCAATACAAAGGGGATCCTCCTTAGAATTTATACCAACAGATACAGTATCTCACAAAAGTGAATACACCCCTTACGTTTTTGTAAATATTTTATTATATCTTTTCATGTGACAACACTGAAGAAATTACACTTTGCTACAACGTAAAGTAGTGAGTGTACAGCTTGTATAAAAGTGTACATTTGCTTTCCCCTTAAAATAATTCAACACACAGTCATTAATGCCCAAACCGCTGGAAACAAAAGTGAGTACACCCCTAAGTAAAAATGTCCAAATTTGGGCCAGATTAGTCATTTTCCCTCCTCTGTGTCACGTGACTTCGTAGTGTTACAAGGTCTCAGGTGTGAATGGGGAGCAGGTGTGTTAACTTTGCTGTTATTGCTCTCACTCTCTCATACTGGTCACTGAAAGTTCAACATGGCACCTCATTGGCAAAGAACTCTGTGAGGATCTGAAAAAAAAGAATTGTTGCTCTACATATAGATGGCCTAGGCTATAAGAAAATTGCCAAGACCCTGAAACTGAGCTGCAGCACAGTGGCCAAGACCATACAGTGGTTTAACAGTTCAGGTTCCACTCAGAACAGGCCTTACCATGGTCGACCAAAGAAGTTGAGTGCACGTTCTCAGCGTCATATAAAGAGGTTGTCTTTGGGAAATAGACGTATTAGTGCTGCCATCATTGCTGCAGAGGTTGAAGTGGTGGGGGGTCAGCCTGTCAGTGCTCAGACCATACGCCGCCACACTGCATCAAATTGGTCTGCATGACTGTTGTCCCAGAAGAAAGCCTCTTATAAATATGATGCACAAGAAAGCCCGCAAACAGTTTGCTGAAGACAAGCAGACTAACGACATGGATTACTGCAACCATGTCCTGTGGTCTGATGAGACCAAGATAAACTTTTTTGGTTCAGATGGTGTTAAGTGTGTGTGGTGGCAACCAGGTAAGGAATACAAAGACAAGTGTGTCTTGTCTACAGTCAAGCATGGTGGTGGGAGTGTCATGGTCTGGGCACGGGGGAGCTACAGTTCATTGAGGGAACCATGAATGCCAACATGTACTGTGACATACTGAAGCAGAGCATGATCCCCTCCCTTCAGAGACTGGGCCGCAGGGCAGTATTCCAAAATGATAACGACCCCAAACACACCTCCAAGATGACCACTGCCTTGCTAAAGAAGCTGAAGGTAAAGGTGATGGACTGGCCAAGCATGTCTCCAGACCTAAACCCTATTAAACATCTGTGGGGCATCCTCAAATGGAAGGTGGAGGAGCGGTAGGTCTCTAACATCCACCAGCTCCGTGATGTCATCATGGAGGAGTGGTAGCGGACTCCAGTGACAACCTGTGAAGCTCTGGTGAACTCCATGCTCAAGAGGGTTAAGGCAGTGCTGGAAAATAATGGTGACCACACAAAATACTGACACTTTGGGCCCAATTTGGACAATTTCACTTATGCCGCGTACACACGATTGAACTTCTATGCGGAAAAAGATATGACAGCTTTACTGACGGGATTCCGCTCAAGTTTGCCTTGCATACACACGGTCAGGCAAAAGTTCGCTGAACTTACGACAGTCAAGAATGCGGTGATGTACAACACTACGAGCCGAGAAAATGAAGTTCAATGCTTTCGAGCATGCGTCGAATTGTTTCGGAGCATGTGTAGGAATTTTGTGCGTCGGAATTGCGACAGACGGTCGCATTTTCGGATAGGAACTTTTCCCGACCGAAAAATTAAGAACATGCTCTCAATCTTTTGCTGGCTGGGCTTCAGCCAGCAAAAGTCCGATGGAGCATGCACACGGTCGCATTATCCGAGGAAAAACTCTCATCGGTCTTTTGCGGGCCGAAATTCCGATCGTGTGTACACGTGTACTTTGTTGCCAGCGGTTTAGACATTAATGACTGTGTGTTGAGTTATTTTGAGGGGACAGCAAATTTACACTGTTATACAAGCTATACACTCACTGCTTTACGTTGTAGCAAAGTGTCATTTCTTAAGTGTCACATGAAAAGATATAATAAAATATTTACAAAAATGTGAGGGGTGTACTCACTTTTGTGAGATACTGTATTATACATCAATTTTGTCACTTTTGCAATACAACTTTTCAATTTTTCATTTTCATATGATTTAAAGGGTAACTCCACTTTCATGAAAAAAATAGCAAATAAAAAAAAAAATATTTTAATTAAAATATAGCATATACGATTGCATATTATAACTGAGTGTTATTAAAAATGACCCTTTGTTTTCAATCTGTAGCACTGTAATTTTCTCTAAAATTCAATGCAATATGGCTACCTGGAGTAGTTCTATACACAGATGGTGTACAGAACGGCCCCCCAGATATGTTATTTGCTGCTTGTGTGATTAGCTTACTGATTTTCTGAGAAGTCTGAACGAAGATATGAGTCAGATTTTGAGCATCCCCTGAAATAAACATGTCATTTTTGGGGAGATACTCCCAAAGGGAAATCACATCTGAAGGGTTGCAGACACTGTCACCTTCCTCATTAGAACCGTGCCAGACTGCCAGTGCAGCAGCTGATTGCTAATCATATAATCACTCCCATTCGATTCACTTTCTACATAGACACAGAGAAACAAACAGCGATTTCTTCAGAATAACAACAGATAGGAATTTGTAACAATGCTTGTTAACCACTTGCCGAGCAGCGGCCGTCATTATACTGCGGCAGGTCAGCACGATCCCGCGAGCCGTCGTACCTACACGTCAGCTCCTTTAAGCGGGACAGCAGGCGTGTGCACGTGCCCGTTGCACTGCAGGGGTGCCTATGCTCGTGACCGGCGGTTGCGATTACCGCCGGCCACGAACGATCGCAGGCATGAGAGGCAGAACAGAGACGTGTGAGTGTAAAAACACAAATCCCTGTTCTTTTCTGAGAGGAGATGCAGATCGGGAGTTCCTAATAGCTAGGAACTACGATCTGTCATCTCCTATAATCAGTCCCCTCCCCCCACAGTTAGAACACACAGTCAGGGAACACAGTTAACCCCTTGATCGCCTCCTAGTGTTAACCCCTTCCTTGCCAGTGACATTTATAGAGTAATCAGTGCATTTTTATAGCACTGATCACTGTATAATTGTCAATCGTCCAAAAATGTGTCAGAAGCGTCCGATGTGTCGACCATAATGTCACAGTCACAATAAAAATCGCCGCTATTACTAGTAAAAAAATAGAATTAATAAAAATGCCATAAATCTATCATCTATTTTGTAGATGCTATAACTTTTGCGCAAACCAATCAATATACGCTTATTGCGATTTTTAGATTTTTATTACAAAAAATATGTAGAAGAATACATATCGGCCTAAACTGATAAAAATTTTTTTTTTTTTTTTTTTTATATTGTGGATATTTATTATAGCAAAAAGTACAGCCCCCCACACACTTGTATATATGTCATTGCCACCCCCACACACCTGTATATATGTCACCCCCCCACACACTTGTATATATGGCAGCGCCCCCCCACACACACACACCTGTATATATGTCAGCCCCCCCACACACCTGTATATATGTCAGCCCCCCACACACTTGTATATATGGCAGCGCCCCCCCACACACACACCTGTATATATGTCAGCCCCCCCACACACCTGTATATATGTCAGCCCCCCCACACACACCTGTATATATGTCACCCCCCCACACACCTGTATATATGTCAGCCCCCCCACACACCTGTATATATGTCACCCCCCCACACACTTGTATATATGGCAGCGCCCCCCCCACACACACACCTGTATATATGTCAGCCCCCCCACACACCTGTATATATGTCAGCCCCCCACACACTTGTATATATGGCAGCGCCCCCCCCACACACACACACCTGTATATATGTCAGCCCCCCCACACACCTGTATATATGTCAGCCCCCCCCCACACACCTGTATATATGTCAGCCCCCCTACACACCTGTATATATGTCACCCCCCCACACACCTGTATATATGTCAGCCCCCCCACACACCTGTATATATGTCAGCCCCCCCCCACACACCTGTATATATGTCAGCCCCCCCCCCACACACCTGTATATATGTCAGCCCCCCCACACACCTGTATATATGTCAGCCCCCCCACACACCTGTATATATGTCAGCCCACCCACACACCTGTATATATGTCAGCCCCCCCACACACCTGTATATATGTCAGCCCCCCCACACCTGTATATATGTCAGCCCCCCCACACACCTGTATATATGTCAGCCCCCCCCACACACCTGTATATATGTCAGCCCCCCCACACCTGTATATATGTCAGCCCCCCCACACACACCTGTATATATGTCAGCCCCCCACACACCTGTATATATGTCACCCCCCCACACACCTGTATATATGTCAGCCCCCCCACACACACCTGTATATATGGCAGCCCCTCATATACACAGACCTATAAACACACAAGGCTCTGGCCCTTCCCTGTACACAAACATCCCCCTCCCTTTCCCTCACAGCCCCTACTTGTAAAGAAGGTCTTCCTACCCAGTCCCAGCCCGTTTTAACAAAGCTGACATGTTGCTGAGGAGCACAGTACAAATCACACAAGGGGTGCACATACACATAGTAGCCAGAGGTGGCAGTAAAGAGCTCGATGTCTGAGCTCAGTGACACGAGAAAAGCAGAAGCTGTGAGATTATTTCTATAATGCACAGTATGGCTCCCCTCCACTTGTCCTGCCTTCTTCTAGCACGGGCAGGCCCCTTGGGCCCCGGGGCCCCTTACAGTTGTGACGGCTGTACCCCCCTGATGGCGGCCCTGTACAGTAGATCACCCAGAGGGGAATGTTGTTTTCTCAACAAAAGTAGAGGTAGGCTCGGTTCACACTGCTGTGACATGGGATCCGACTTGTGAGACTCCAAGTCGGATGACATGTCAAATTCAATGTTTTCCTATGAGAGCTGTCTTAACTGACGCTACACAAGTCAATCCAACTTTAGAAAAGGTCCCTGCACTACTTTGGTCCAAGTTGGGTGTGATTTCAGCCCTTGTACAGGCTTCTAAATAGCATCCAAGTCAGATCAAATTGGAAGGAAGTCACAGGGTAAAGTCGAAGGCAAAGTTATACGACAGCAGCGTGCACCGAGCCTTACTCTTTAAGATTCCCTTGATCAGACACAAATATTATGTGATTCCACAACATACGCTTGACTATCTGACCTTTTATCCACACAATGTTGTCGTTGAGAACAAACCATCAAGACGGTGTCTCAGCTATTTCTACTATCTTCTGGTGCTTAAACTGAGGTAAGTAGATACCACAAAAGAAGAAAATGAACACTTATGGCTGATCATTAGTGAATAATTATACACTACTGTGTATGGGTACCCTTAAGCCTGGTACACACTACAAGTTTTTTTCTTTTCGTTCAACCCAGCAGGTTGAACTGACAGCTCTGGAGCCGCTGTATTTACCATCCAAAGTAGTACAGCGATCTCCCCCGCTGGCCCACTTGGTCAGCGCTCTCTGCCATTGGCTGAGAGGGCTGATCAGGAGTTGGTCAGCTGCTAGTTTTCCAGCATGCTCGTCCAACAAAAGTTGGACAAACGTCTGGCTTCTGTCAGACAGACTGACATACACAATGTCGGACATTTTTTATTGAATAGGCCGTTGTCTCCTGATATTCGGCCCCTGTGTACAGGGCCGCCTTAGGCTTTGGCTGTCTGTACCTTTCAGAACACCTACAGCTTGGTATAACTTTTAGATCCTTCTAAGGTGTTCCTACAAATCTTTAAGTCACTGACATCATCATCATCATCATCAGTCAGGGTGTCTGACAATGACTCAGCCATCAGACCTCATTTCCAAACACTCGTGAGCTAAGTGTCCCTTACTGTTCATCTGTACCTGATATGTCTCCCGCCTTGGGTTTCAGCAGAGTAATAGTTGACTCAAACTCATAGAATAGTAGAGTACTTGCAATACCCTAAAAATAGCTGTGTAGGTTCATCGTCCCAACATAGCTCTGTGCCCTGATAAAAACAGCTGCCACTTGCTAGACACACAGCAACAGAGTTGCAGGTCCTGACAAGGACGCAGGGAGCTGATCAACCTACTTAGGGACTTTCTTTTCACCACTTTCTGGACCTTGCCTCTTTGTGTAAGTTATACCCATTAACAATATTTCAGATTTAAGGAATAAGAATGTTTATTAGCAGAATGCATGTTTATAACTGTTATCCATATACTGAATTTTAATGCATTTTGTTACAATTGGTATTATATTCAATGTTTGAGTTTGATTTGAATGGAGCTGATGGTATTAACACTGTACTGCAAATACTGGTCATTGGTCAATTATAATGTTTCTTTAGGCTATTTCCACTCTGAGTACTGTGGTGTTGAACAATGATTTGATTTTAGTTGTACTTTTAGTGAGAAATTGTAACGTATACTGTAATTACTACATTACTCTTATTTAACTTAGGACAGTTTAATTATTCAAGATAACTTTGTGTGAGATAGAGAAAACAAGAAAAGGGATAGAGAGGGGCTTGGTGTGTTGATATATGCAATATGACAGATTTGAGTACTGCCTCCAAAAAAACAAAACATGTCTGTGCCTACTGGAGACATGAATTACTAATATCAGTAATACTTGTTATCGCATAAAGGATTTTTGTGAACCTAATGGAAATTTTTGATCACCATAGAACAGTCCATGTACTGTGTGTGTGCCACATCTGTGTAATGTCTGAGTCAAAGTTAAAGATTTTGACCAGTCATGTTGATATACAGTTTGAGGAACAACAGCCAGATATCTCACTGACCCTTGTTCTAGGTGAGATATGTCTTGTTAAGGCCTCACAAAGAGATGGTGCTAGTATTTTAATTGGTCACAGGAAATCAGCTGTATCAAGGAAATAATCTCTTCGTAGCATCACATCCTTATGTCATATGATAGCTCTATTTTCAGTTCTGATATGTTTTTGAAAATCAAAGTGTATGTAAAGCCAACAAATTGTTTTTAGTTTTGAATAGTTTTTTTGTGCCTTTGTCCAGTCCGGGAAATTTTTCTTTACTTCCTGTCTCTCAGATAAAGCAGGAAGTTAAAATAGTGGTCACCAGAACAGTTTTCCTCATTGGAAGATTTCTCCTCCTCCCCCGTTCCTGTGACAACTCAAACATTTTGTATTTCCCATTACTTTTTGCACCAGGGACAATGGTCACAAGGACCAATAGTGTGGGTGAATCTATCCAGCAGGGACACAGACAGCAATACAAATCTGACAGGGGTTCCAAGCCTTCCATCCTTTCTCATCTAAAATGTAAAAAATTGGCTTAACATACACTTTGAAGTAAACTTTTCTTGAAGAAATACAAGAGCTGCCATTGCTTGCCAATTTATACGGATGTTAGATTTTTGGATGTCCTGCTGACCCACTTGGTTATTTTTTCTAAGCCAATGACTGACCCAGAACAAGTATTCAAATCAGGAATATATTTAGTTCTGGGTCAGTGATTCAATTATTGAAATAAGAAGGTTAGCATAATAGCCTTGCATTTAGCATTTGCAGAAGGTAAATTTAGGAATGAGCCCAGGTTCACACTGACAGCAGGAATGAAATTGTGTGAGTTCAGCTGAACTTGCATGATTTCCTTCCCACATGTCAGTCCCGACTTCGGGGGCGATTTTAGAAACATCTGAGCGGGTTGCTGCACAGATATCAATGGAAATCACACTCCAAAATCGCCAAAAGTAGTACAGAAACTATTTTTGGGAATAGGTGCAGTGCCGCACTGATTCGGATGGTGCTATTGCCGCTGATTTGACATGTCAAATCGCATGCAAAATCGCTCTTCCTTCTAGATTGTAAGCTCTAACGAGCAGGGCCCTCTGATCCCTCCTGTATTGATTTGTATTGTAAGTGTACTGTCTGCCCCATGTTGTAAAGCGCTGCGCAAACTGTTGGCACTATATAAATCCTGTATAATAATAATGTCAAATCGCATGCAAAATCGCATCAATGTAAACCAGGGTTTAAAGTGATTGTAAACCCTTGTATTTGTTTTATATAAAAATAACAAATATGTTATATTTACCTGCTCTCTGCAAAGGTTTTGCACAGAGCAGACCCGATCCTCCTCTTCTGGGGTGCCCCACCGGCACTCCTGGCTCCTCTCCTTCATCGTGTGCCCCCACGTAAAAGCCAGTTTCTATGGGGGCACCCATGCAGAGAATGCATTAAGGTGAAAAACCTTGAGGCTGTACAACCATTTTAAATACTTGGTGCTGTTCACTTTATTGCGTTTTTCAATTTTAACCACTTCAACACAGGGCACTTATACACCTTCCTGCCCAGACCAATTTTCAGCTTTCAGCGCTGTCGTACTTTGAATAACAATTGCGCGATCATACAATACTGTGCCCAAACTAAATTTTTATCATTTTGTTCCCACAAATAGAGCTTTCTTTTGGCGGTATTTGATCACCTCTGGGATTTTTATCTTCTGCTAAACAAATAAAAAAAAGACCGAGAATTTTGAAAAAAAAAATGTTTTTTTGTTACTGTTACAAAACTTTGTAAATAAGTATGTTTTCTCCTTCACTAATGAGCACTGATGGGGCTGCACTGACGGGCACTAATAAGGCGGCACTGATGGGCACCAATGAGGTGGCACTGATGGGCACTGATGATGGGTACTAATATGCGGCACTGATGGGTCACTGATAGGTGGAACTGATATGCAGCACTGATGGGTACACATAGGTGGCACTGATGGGCACTAAAAGGCTGCACGGATGGGCACTGATAGGTGGCACAGAAGGGCAATGATAGGCGGCATGGATGGGCACTGATAGTCAGCACAGATGGGCACTGATAGGTGGCACAGATGGGCATGGATGGGCACTGATAGGTGGCACTGATGTACACTAATAGATGGTACTGATGAATGCCAATCAGTGCCAAACAATAATGCCTGCCAATCAGTGATGCCCATTGTGGGCACTGATTGTCATCCATTGCGGGCACTGATTGGCATCCATTGTGGGCAGTGATTGGCATCCCTGGTGGTCTAGGGTGGCATACCTGGTGGTGACATCCCTGGTGGTCCTGGTGTCCTGGTAGCGTCCCTGGTGGTCCAGTGTGGGCATCCTGGGGGGGCTGCGCTGATAATCAATCAGCACAGACCCCCCTGTCAGAGGAGCAGCCGATTGGCTCTCCCCTACTCACGTCTGTCATGTTTACATCATGATCAGCCGTGATTGGACACGGCTGATCACGTGGTAAAGAGTCTCTGTCAGAGAGTCTTTAGCTAGATCGGAGTTGTGGTGTGTCAGACTGACACACCACAACAACGATCGCCGCGATACGACTTGATATCCTGGCGACGTCATATGACTTCCAGTCAGGGTATCGAAACCACCTTGCCGCATATAGTCATTTTGCTATATGGCGGGCAAGTGGTTAAATATAATATGCACCCATTAGGATCTCTGTTTAACAATAAGAAGGTGGACCCCAAAGGCAACAGAGGGACCCATATCCAAGTGATGCTTTTGATTTCATTAACTGATTGGACCCATGATACCAATTCAAAATAAAGCTTCAGCTCAGGCAACGCAAGAGGTCTAAAGACCAATTGTGCTGTCTGCCCTAACATTGTAAAGCGCTACGCAATCTGTTGGAGCCATAAAAATCCTGTATAATAATAATAATATATAAGCCCATGATATCTTGAAAATTGTTCATCCCAAAACTGCTAAACTTGTATTTTTTTTTTATTATTTTATTACTTTATATCCTAAATTATTAAGTAATCTATATTTGTAAATATTGAAATTCTTCTTCCTGCTTTAGGTCCCCCCATCCTCATCTATTATATTTTGGGACAGCAGTTCTTCTTTTCGCATCAGTATTTGAAGTGGTCATGGGTGTGGTATATACAGCCCTGGGGCCAGCCAATAATATTCTGTTTAAAATGCCTGGGATGCTTCTGTAAAGAATACAAGACTAGCTCAGGACAGCTGCCTAGTGGTTGAGGAGGCCACATCCTGGAGCCTGAGGACAGCTGCAGAGGACCTCAGTGCATTGTGGCTCTTAGAATACCCTAGCCACATTCCTATGTTAGACATAATTTTGCAAAGACTAAAATATATCATAGTGTGATATTTTTTGCTGCAATCAGTCTTTCACAGCAGTTGTCTCTACAAGTCGTGTAACATATTTCTATTTATTTTCTTATATTTCTGTCAGCCTAACAAGAATATGTGCTGTAAGGACTCTGGAAATTATAAAGAAAACTATGCTTACTTGTAGGAAAGGTTTATTTAGCAATATGGTACAAGCATCTAAACCTTTTTGTACAGCCTTCAAAGAATCTATCATAACGTTAGACACTTTTATAAGAAGCTTCAGATGCCATTCTCTGACTTCTAGGCTGCATAATATTCCAAAGTCAGTGGTGTCACCTGCAATTAAGATGAATATGTTGAGCTGCACTGTGAACAATCTACCAACAGGCAAACCCCGGTGATAGTGCAAGCAGATCCCACTCCTTCCATACAGTCTGAATTACACACGTACCTCCAAAACCTTGTTCTGCATTCTGCATTGTGCATCATACAAGAAAAAGGTAGCAGGTCTTTGTGGTTCCTGTGTAATCAGACCTTTCACGTTTTTTGTCATTTACCTATTTAGTATAGAATGAGAAATGATAAATCAAGAGAAGAGTATGATGGCTTTTTGCTTTATTGTTTCCCTCAGATTTGAAGGTAAGCTAGGAGCTTTATATTAGCATTGTTAAAAGACAAAGTGACAGGTTCTCTTAACAAGACACAACATCTCAAACCCCACCTGCTGGTGCCTTCTCTGCACTGCCCCACTCCTCAATTATCTGTTGGAGCCTTCAGGTATATCCACTACTTCCCGGTCTGGGGAAGCCTGTGGCCTTCTCCCCCTTGCTCCTAGAATACAGTAGTCAGACACAAGCTTCTAAATACTATCACATGGGAAAGTCATTAACCCTGTGTAAGCTTTGATTGACATGGGGCTTATAACTCAGCAATGCTGCAGGCAAATAGAAGGTAAGAAGTCCACAGGAAAGGTATCAGTGGGTGTGGGGCAAAGGGTAGTCCAGAAACCTGAATGAGCAAAGTGACAGATTCCCTTTAACAATGCATGCAAGACCAGGGAGGTACTTGTACTATGGAGGAGACAGTACTTGCAAGTGTCTACAGATCTGCTTAGTTTATGGTATGGGAGCCACAGAATAGAAATTTTTATCTGTTGTGGATGGTATTCTAGATATCAGTTTTAATTTTATTTATAAAAATAACTCATTAAAAGCATCACATATTATTAAAAAGGAACAATGTAATGACATAATAGCAAGTTATTGCTCTATAGTCCGTACAAGGCAACTCAAATTAGTACATCAAGGATAATGCCCAACATATGGATTATCCAGGTACTTTTTGATGGTTTTAGAAAGGCAACCTTGGACTCACCATGTTTCCCGGACTGTAAAATCTGCTTCAACTGGAGTGTCAAAGGTCAAATACTATAGAAGATATTAAAAGAGTTATAAATGAACATTCACAAAGTATATATTAAATTAATAAATTCAAAATTAAGTAGATACTGCAGCGAAATACCTCCTGTCCTCCTAGGTAGATGGATTGTTGAGCTCAAATTGCAGCCTGCGCAGGGTCTAAAAGGAGGACCCAAAAGTCCCTCTCGGAAACAGGTACATCTCCGAACTCATGGCTGGCGCACTTTGTACATGGTAGTTGACGAGACACTATAATAGAATCCAAACATGGATAAGGATATGGATAATCAATGCATAAAGTATGTCACCTATATTATATCATATACACATTCCATCTTCAAATGAGGTTAAATTAGACTAAAGGTTGATATTATAGGCACTAAAGTTTATTGTCTCTATTATTTTCTTAGTAAGCTGTGGGCAAATGGAAAAAAGCATTATTCCCTGCATAAAATTTTTTTCAGGATGAATGCCCTTAGTATAGACAGGTATATTCTTATGTGCCACTCATAAATTCAGAGCTACAGCTGATTACTGCAACAGAATAAGAAAAGCAGGCACATACCTGGAGAAAAGGAGGAGGTTAAAGAGGAGCTACAGTCTTCCAGAAGAATTTTAAATAAACACGTTTTTTCTTCTTAATTATCACTCATCCTATATTGGGTATTGTTATTAATACTAATGATATGTGAAATATTTAAATTCCTGCCTTAATTGGTACTCTCGAACGGCTGGTGGCAGCCATGTCAGCTACTGGCATCTGAAGCCGCCAACTGTTCTTTTCCTGTATTTTGTGCAGCTGGCTACCCAGCATACACATCTGGATCTCACGCATGCGTGTTAACAACACTGTGCGGGGGAACAGCAGAGGATGCACGTTGACTCCTGGGATTGATGAGACCAATATCCCAGGAGTCAATGGGAAACCAGAGATGAAGTATGTCGCTGCAGCGATGAGGACCTGAAAGTGGCAGGAATTTTAACAAAAAAAGGTACTTATGCCAGAAAATCAATAAAAAACTATTTCCAAATATTTTAGAGGCAGAGGCAAAATCTACTAATAGGAAAGCTCCTCTTTAATAAAATAAAAAGAAAACATTCAAGAGGACTATGTACCTTCTAGAGTTCAAAACAGGACATCAACATCAGGATTGAGGTTTGGGAGTTACTTTTTTGGATAGATTTGGGAAACACTGATAGGTTTTTATTGCAGAGTTTTGGCTGGAGGTGGGCTTTAGAAATGTTTTTTTGAAGAGCTTCCAGCATAGAAATAGATAAACCACAAACAGAGAAAACATTTGAAAGGAATTATTTTTATAAGATCTTCTAACGTTTTTAGAAATACTGCTACATTTATTCTATATTAGTTTAAAATGAGTAAACTATTCCGGCATCTGTAACACAACACCGTGCTTTACAGCCATCCATACAATAGAATGTGCATCCATGAATTGGCAGGGCTATGAATGGCTGACAAATATAAAGTCTCCCAGATTAGACTGACACACTGGTTTCTTATCCAGCTATTATGAGTGCCTAGCCATCTATGAGAATTCCACAAGACAGGCCACAGCAGAGGCGCCGGAGATTACTGAGGCCTTTGTCAGAGCACATATTCCATTCAGTGCAAGGGAGGTTGTGTCCAGGCTGCCTCTTCATTTATCATTGACTGCCAGGCACATTACACCCCAGGCAAATATTGTGACAAGGTTACACGTTGGCAGCAACACTTGTTGAGTGATAAATTCTACAGTTTGCAACTTGAGATTCTCCTTCTAAATATTGCTCAGTTCAGATTCATGAAAATAAAAGGGCAGATCAAAAGACATCTAGAGAGGCTGACTTGTAAAACTGGAGGAAAGTAGATGTGACTGCATTGCCCATAGCAACATTTGTTATCTAGACTAAAGAAGGCTGTTATGGGCATGCTATTGAGAGTGGCAGAGGCACTTAATATATACTTAAAATCAGCACAAGGTGCATCATCCACAAAAGGTTTAATTGTATCTAGAACACACACACGCACACGCACATGCGCGCACGCACACAAACACGCACACACTGCAGGCATGTTGCAACAGAAAGGGGCCATCCCCAAACTGATCCCACAGCCCCACACCAAAATCCCGTGCAAAAAACAAGGTCCACAAAGACATGGATGAGAGAGTCTGGGGTGGAGGAACTTGACTGGCCTGCACAGTAGTATATATATATATATATATATATATATATATATATATATATATATATGAATTCCTCGATTAATCGTTAATTTTTTTGATCAAGCAAAATTTTTTTGATCGGTAGGCTGCCTGCCCTGGGGCTGCTTTGGGCCAAGCTGTGGCTGCAGCGCAGCGCTCCGCTCCCTCCTCCTCCACTATCTTTCATACACAGTCTGCAGGCATCTCCCGCTGTGTGTCTCTGAGCTGAGTGTGAAAACTTTGGCCACGCTGTAAGAAAAGTACTGCCCTCCTCCTAGATCAGCTCGTGTGATAGACGCAGTGTTCTGTGTTCTGTGTATCACACGAGCTGATCTAGGAGGAGGGAGGGGCTTTTCTCACAGCGCGGCCAAAGTTTTCACACTCAGCTCCGAGACACACAGCGGGAGAAGCCAGCAGACTGTGTAATCCAGGTACAGGCACTGACTACAGTGAGGCTGCGATTATGGGCACGGTGAGACTGCATTATGGGCACGGTGAGACTGCATTATGGGCACGGTGAGGCTGCCATTATAGGCACAGTGAGGCTGCGATTATGGGCACGATGAGACAACATTATGGGCACGGTGAGACAGCATTATGGGCACGGTGAGGCTGCGATTATGGGCACGGTGAGGCTGCGATTATGGGCACGGTAAGGCTGAGATTATGGGCACGGTAAGGCTGAGATTATGGGCATGGTGAGGCTGAGTTAATGACGTGTGACGTCCTTTAACCAGTTAAAGCAAACAGTTTGTATCCCTTTGGGATAAAACTGTTGCATGAATAAATGAAAGGTGATCATTGTAAGCACCACTGTTAGTTGAAAATGGTTTGACTCATCCCTGTAACTTATACATCTGCAAGACAGCTTGTTCTTTTGAAAAGCAACAAACTTACTGGCTGGATAACCAGGTGACATAAAAAGAAAGAAAATGAATGCAGCCATTACATCTAATGCCCCGTACACACGATCGGATTTTCTGACAACAAATGTTGGATGTGAGCTTGTTGGCTGAAAGTCCAACCGTGTGTATGCTCCATCGAACATTTGTTGTCGAACTTTCTGCCAACAAATGTATTTCCGATCGTGTGTACACAAGTCTCGACACACAAAAGTTCACGCATGCTCAGAATAAAGCAGAAGGAGCCGCACTGGCTATTGAACTTCCTTTTTCTCAGCTCGTCGTACGTCTTGTATGTCACCACATTCCCACATTCGTAATTGTTGGCCAACATTTGTGTGACCATGTGTATGCAAGACAAGTTGGAGCCAACAACCTTCGAACAAAATTCCATGGTTTTGTTGTCGGAAAGTCCGATCGTGTGTACAGGGCATTAGAGTTTTTGAGCTGCAATATAATGTTAGCTTTTGGGTTTAATACTACTTTAAATAATCATGAACCAAGCACAGAGATTTTACAGCTGGGGTCCACAATGGATAAAACTGGGTAGGTAGTTCAATTCTTTGGTATCTTCCTTAAAAAAACTGAAATTTACTATTTAATTAGATTACACATTTCATTTATACAAAAGCCATAGTTTGCAAGACAACAACTAACAGAACATGATCAATGCAAACATGAACAAATAGATAGATAAATAGATATTGTGGAGTTGATTTACTAAAACTGGAGAGTGCAAAAGCTGATGGCAGCTGTGCTTGTAGCCAATCAGCTTCTAACTTCAGCTTGTTCAATCCAGCTTTGACAAAAAAAAAAAAAACAAGAAGCTGATTGGCTACCATGCACAGCTGTACTAGATTTTGCACTCTTCAGTTTTAGTAAATCAACCCCTGTATTAGCTTTTTTTTTTTTTTTTTTTTTAGATAATTTGTCTTATATTTATACCTACCAAATAAAAAATAAAAAAATCAAATCAAAATGAATAGCCAGAACTGTGGTTGGGTCTACTTTGCTTTCTAACAGAATACATTGGACTGAAAAGAGCAATATGATGTCTGGGCAGACAGAGTAATAACAACATGAAGCTGGCAGGGCTGCATTGTGTCCAGGCTCTGGGATGGGGATTACAGGAGGTGACTGCAGACGACTAGTTCTGGGTGCCCAGTCTGGATGGGCTATGCTGAGTTTGCACTTTGTATTATAGACACAGGCAGGGCACCACTGTTGGTGTTCCTGCTCACTCTACAAAAACACAGGACCATGATGGATGCAAACAGGTGGGTTTTTATGTTCCACACCACTACTTAACCTTTGTGTGCTGTACAGAACAACACAGCTATTCTTTATTATTATTAACCTTTCACTGTGTCTTGAATCCCTTAATGCGTAGAAATAATAGGTGTCAATTTGAGACATTTTGGTTTATAGTATACATTATGTCATCTCGCCTGCTGCAGTACTACTACTACTCCCAGGATGCTCAGCTCTTCCTGCTAGGCTTGGTGTAATTACAATGCTGCAAGTTGTTTGTTTCTGAATGATAAAAAGCTTTCATAATCAGATTTATTTTAATAATAGAAAGTGTTTTACTAATTTAAGTATTGCTTTTACTTTTCAATACATTTTGATGTTATGAGTTTTTGTTAATATTTGAAATTTAGCTTGAATCTATGGTATGCGGCAGTTTGCAAGACCATTTTACAATTTAGATGTCTATGAAATACTTGATAGATTAAAAGAAAAAACTAACTTAAACAAAAATACTACCGATTTATTAGTTTTAGCAAACAAATATTGTCCAGTTACAAACTTAATTGGTATTCGATTTTTCTGTAAATAATTGAATCAATATTTTTTTTTTCTAATGTCAGCACTAATTAGATTCATTTACTGTATATCTTAGTAGCAAAAACTGATTTTCATAAAATACAGAACAGACTGCAGGTTTATCTGGTTGTTTAACGGATGGACTGGTTGAATACGTTGAAAGATGGAAGTTTTAGAGTTTCAGCTAAGATTTGGAGTACATATTTAATAACACAATAAAAGAATGGTAACAATCCTGGACATTATTTTGTTGTAACTCTAATGGAAGGTCTTACAATATAGGAAACCTTCAGCTGTATAGCTGTTGTAGAACTCCAAAACATATCATCTCACTTAGCATGCTGGTTGGAACATGCTGGTTGGAACTTGTAGTTCTCTATCCTCTTGTACTGACAGGCACTTGAAGCAATGCATTTACATTGCCACAGAGTCATACGGGTGTGTTGACAAATTAACATATAAAAAAGCATTGCAAGCAGTGTACAATAAGAGATGCTATACAGTACAATAAATGAGAACAACTCTGGCCCTGGGAAGGAAAGCATTGCATAAAATGTAGAAGTTGCATGCTCTCTTTCTATCTATATAGTCATGTCTGGCAGAATGATACGGTCTCACAATGCAGCAGTCTATTTTTGGAGTTCTATATTTCACAGAAGCAATGAAGGAACAGGTGTTATCTCCAGTGCCAACCGGCTGAGCATAGTTTTGAGGTAAATCTGTTGTTTCTCCAGTCAGGAGCTTCCTGTGGGAACCAGAACAACAAAACACATAGTTGGAATGTTTTAAGGACACATGATGATTATTTTGGCAGTCTTATCTTATGAATAGCGATAAGAAACCGTTCTAAATTTGATTCCCTACTTGAGAGATTTATGTACGACACGCTGAATGATTTAAAATAAACAGACTGGACAATGAGGAAACACAGATGGAAATTGTTTCTGGCTAACACATCAATTAGTGCATTAAAACTCTGTTTTAAAAATCTACTCAAGCATGTGCTCTTAACTTAAAAACATACTTTCTATTGTTCTCAGCCTCCTCCAGATCTTCCCTTTCCTTCTTGCTGCTGTGATCTGACTTCCTTTTTAGAGGGTGGCTACATTCGTTCTCCATGTAGGAACGTAGTCACCCTCTCTTGCTCGCTCCCCAGATATACTGTGGGATTTGTAGTCTGCATAGAGTAGTGCACTTGACCTCAACTAACGTACACTACTCATTCCAAACCAACAGAAGTGGGGGGAAAAAAAGAAAGGTTCAGAAGCTTACAGAGAACATAAAAGGAGGGGAAAAACAACGTAAGAAACAATTTAATCAAAAATACACAAAAGTCACCACTGAAGATATAATAGACTAGCATAAATCATATAGTCCATAACGTATAGTATACAAAAAAAGATTCGCGCTAGGTGCATATGCTATACATGAAAAAGTGTTAATATAAATAAATAACTGAATAAAAACCGTGAAAGGAATCCTGCTGCTGAACACTATAACCCCGATATAAGGGCACAGAAAGCAGATATAGAAAGAACAGTGCAGCGCTGGATATATATCTCAAATGAAAAATGTGTAAATTCAATATATCAATACAAAAAAATGTTGATATCTACGAGTGACAACTAATAAAATTATATCAACCAGTGTACAGTTAATGAAACATAGTAGATTGTATAACAGTGAAGGACAATAAATATAAGTGAAAGATAAAAAATTGAAAAATTATTAAAGTCCCAAAAAAACAGTGGTGTTCCGATATGAAATCCTGGATCTATATTCCACCGCAGGTGCTGCCCACCACCTAATGAATAGTGTTGGAGGCTTACCAGACAGCCTGCGACCGCCCTTATTCAGGTGGGTCAAAACAGGCTCAGTAGAGATATGTGGACCTCAGAAAGTATCCCGCAGGGAGCTCTGTAGATGTTCCTCCAGCTTACAGGAAGGCTAGCCAGCGACATCAAGGTACTATCCAAAAAATTGCTGACCCGGGAGTGTTCCTCATATGACAATCAAGGTTTTCTCTCCAACGGAATCCAGCAAGGATTATTGCTAAATCTTTATCATGGGGCATTGAGGCACAGAATATCTAAGGGCTCCATCTTGTGTGTGTTGAATAGTCCTTTAGAGAGATGGGGCTTTTGCTTCAAACTTCTTTTTTAAATACGTTGTATGCCTTGAGTTGTCATTCGATAAATCGTCTGTGCTTTCCTGCAAACAATGACCACATAAGCATCCAGCATGCATGAGTAGAGAGCTCCACCATTTGTTGCCCAAAAAATGGAATGTACAATGTATATGTTAAGCGCTGTGTAAATTGACAGGGCTATATAAGTACCTGAAATAAATAAATAAGATGCAAGAGTAAAATCAGCATTGAATCATTGACTTGCACACACAGCGTGTGTCCTCTCACTGCTTCCTGAAAAGCTGGCAGCCAAGATTATTGTTTAGTGTCACTTTAATGACTAAAATGTGAACTTCCATCATTCTATCAGAGCAAAGGCAGCAATTCACAGGCACAAATAATTGTAGAGTTGGATGATGCTAATTTTAAGGTGTATCTAATGCCAAAACATTTTATTTTTCATTTTGGAATAGGAAAAAGTTTAAATCCGGGTCAGTTTTTTTGCCATCTCTGTTCCTTTGGAGAGATTTCTCTTTACTTCCTGTTCTGCAGAAACAACTTAGTTGTTAGCAAAGCAAGTGTTCCTTTTGGAAGACTTACCTTCTATTCCTGCTTGATTGTGGCCACCAGGATAAGCAAAGAGGATTATTGTCCCTAGCAGAGACAGAAACAGTCATTTCAATGTGACAGGGTTTCAAACCCCTCACCACTCTATCCAAAACTAGAAAAAAACATGTTTTGGCTATGGATATGTTTTAAAGGAGTTGTAAAGGCAGAAGGTTTTTTTTATCTTAATGCATACTATGCATTAAGATAAAAGCCTTCTGTGTGTAGCAGCACCCCTCAGCCCCCCTAATACTTACCTGAGCCCGATCTCTCTCCAGCGATGTCCACGAGTTCCTCGGCCTTCTGGGACTCTCCCTCCCTTCTGAGACACAGCAGCGGCGCCATTGGTTCCCGCTGCTGTCATTTAAATTCAGTTGGTCAATCAGGGAAGAGAGGGGACAGGGCCGAATGGCAGCTCTGTGTCTGAATGGACACAGGGATCTGCAGCTTGGCTGAGGTGCCCCCATAGCAAGCTGCTTGCTGTGAGGGCATTCGACAGGAGGGAGGGGCCAGGAGCAGCGAAGAGGGACCCAGGAAGAGGAGGATCGGGGTTGCTCTGTGCAAAACCACTGCAACAGAGGAGGTAAGTATAACATGTTTGTTTTTTTAAAGAAAAAAAAAAAGAGACTTTACAATCATTTTCAGAACAATTGTGTGCGTTCAGAAGTCAGCCTTAATAAGCTTTTCAACCCCTGAGCTGTCAGCTTTTCTGATTAATGTTTTCCATTTGTATATAAACTGAATTATTAAGCCCACAATATTAAAATGATACGTTGATTAGTTTACAATATAAAAAACACATTACAACCTCCCAAAAATAATTTTTTATAACACTGTGTGCCTCTTTTATGTAGTTTGCGTTTAGTTGAAAATACCTGTTTCTCCTGGCAGTAACTCACTCTTCCTGTTTTCCTCTGGCAACGGTATTCAGGCTCAATTAGCCTCTGCAGCATTGCCAGTGCATTGTGCATGCTCCATGTCTGTATAAAAAAAATGTTTACAGCTTAGGCTGGTTTCACACTTCTGCACTGCAGTGTGGCCACAGCGTGGGTGCACCTTCGGTTTTCATGCAGTTAACATTTAGTTTCGCTTAGATTTTGTATTAGGTTGCACATTTTTGGTGCATTTTCTTAAAGTGCTGCATCTTTGGTTCCATAGACACAAAGGGAAGTGAGAGGAGATCCTCCCCTCTATTCCTGCTCTAATAACAACTCAAAGTTTTGGATTTTGGATTTGGCGGATGTTCTAACTTCCTCTATACAAAACAAAAAAAGGTCTTTGTTTTTCACACACCTTAACTTTTCTGCTAAAATCTAAAATATCTGTTATGGGTGGATCAGCCTTAAAAGAAGCGAAAGCTGACCATGTACACTTATTTTTTATTTTTTTCTTCAGCCAGCGGGTTGAACATACAAATAGTAGATTCCTCCATCCACACAAACAAAATAGATGGATGAATCCTCCCTGCCAGGATATTGTATTCTGACAGCGGTACCTGCTACTGTCAGAATACACTAATCAGTGGCTGCAGCTAGAAACATGCACCAATAGAATGAATGCCAGACCAAAGGATAAAAGAGTTCAAATTATCTATCGATTTACACTAAAAAAACAGCCAACACATTTCAGAGATCAGAAAAAAAACGTTCTCTTCATTGGGGCTTCCGTTAAAATAAGACCCTCAGTACTTTGTTTAACTCCATTAACCTTTTTCAGTTCTACTTACCTAAGATGGGATGGTATGTTATTTATTTTCTTTGAATGTTAAGTACTATCCACAGCTATTCCTTCTTACTGTGTCCATAATCATATTGTTGTGTACACATGTCTTGAATTATCAATACCTAATGTTCACCCATGTATAACTGTTCTATACGATCAATAATGCGTAAAAAAAATAAAAACCTTAATTGGACTCAAGTTAGTGCATTAGTCAAGGCCACCAGTTTGTGGTCAGTAGCTCTCCTGATCCAGCAATTAGCTTCTGTACATAAATTCTCACAGGAAAATCCCATAATGAGTCCATTCAAGGTTCTTATTTTAACTGAATTCCTGATGAGTTTTTTCTAACCCCCGAAAGGCATTGGTTGTTTCACAGTTGGAGCGGAAGTGGCAGCGTATACCTATCAAAACTAGATACTAGCTCCCCCAAAAAAACCTTCAAAAGTGGAAGGAGCGGGAGTAAGGAGGTGTTAAAAACTTCCCATTTAGGATAAGGTTCTGCTTTAAGGTTGCAATTCCTGCTCTGAGAGAAAAGAAGCGAGAGGCTGCTTCCATTATGGGAGAGTGAGAGACTGGTGGAGAGAAATTTGTGAGTGTGAGTTATAATGAAGGGTCCGCTAGGAGTTTAAATTATTACAATGATATTCTATGTACATTTCTGTGTAAATATGTATATGTATGCATCAAGAGATATAATATAAAATAAATATAATCTTCAGGAACCTGCAGGACTGGCAAAAAAAAAATTGTTTATAATCACCTGTCCCGCACCCCATTCCTCCAACCTTCTCTCAGGTATAGAGCTACAGGCTCTTCACATCAAACACACTCTGGGGTGCATTGGAAGCTGGGTCCTTCGTTGTATTCTGTGGTCTTTCCCACAAACCTCTATGTCACTACAGGACACAGTAGTGATGTAGGTGAAGCTCCTTAAAGTGTAGAATGCAAAGATTCTTTGGGTCATCCAAACTCTTAAAGAAAAAATACAGAAGCTGCAGGACAAGAGTATACATTCAGTTCCTTTGCTGTTTGTGCTTTCTGACCTGTTAGTTTTAATAAAAACTGGGAAGTGTAAAAACACTTTAATAAGTAGGCCCCAATGTGTACACCTTAAAAAAATGAGTCACTTTCTAGGTGTGCTGCATTTGTCAGTCCTTGAGTGGACCAGAGCACAGCAGGTGGAATAAAGCCCATCAAATAGGACAAACTATACATGGGAGAGATGAAAGGACAGTCAAGAAAGCTGAACATTGCTTGTCCTAGTTTCCTCTCTCCGTATCTATCAATAATCACAGCCTCCCTGTCTGTATCAGAGCTGACATATTAAATACTGCTCTCTATTCATCCCACTTTGCTCTGATCCGCTTATGGACTTCCAAGTGCTATGCAACTGACAGAACACATAAGCACCTATCGCGTATGAACAGCTTAGCTATGTAGCAGTGCTATGCTTACTGAAGATTGTCTTGTAAAGAGCCACAGTTTCTAAACTGTTCTTACAGGGAATCTTAATGTCACTCTTGCAGATGAGAAAATACGTGACATTCCAGAAAAGCAGCATCACAGAAGCTTTCAGCAAAGAAAAGCAGATCTATCCCCTCTGTGAGGGAGCTATCACAATTTTTTATTTTTATTAACAAATTTATTAGGAGGACTGTCATCATACTTTAAAGACATCTGCTGGATTTTGTGGGCAATCAAAAACCAGTGAGTATTTTACAAATTTTGACTTATTTTGGAAGGCAGTGAAAAGAGCAGTAAGGATGCCCAAAGAGCAGAAAACCATAGATTCCAGACTGCTGCCTTTAGTTTAATTAAGAAATATTTTTTCCTATGATAATAAAATAAAATAAAGTATAACTGCACTCTTTTAATATGCAGTCTTGTTACTCTTTGCATTAATTTTTTTCAATAAATTCTTTCTTTTTTGTATCATTTTATAAGTTTTGCTGTAACTATCTGATGTGTTTGTGACTTTAAGGTTATCTCATTGATTTAAATAAATGTGTTTCTCTTGGGCATTTTTATTGTATACTTCATGCATACCTGCTCATTATATTGGCATTCTAAAGGTACATTCAGGTGAATAGATAAGCTTATCTGCTTTAATCGCTTAAGGACCGCCCCACATACATATACTGCGGCAGGGTGGCCCATAAGTGCAAATCACGTATCTGTATGTGATTCCCTGGACCGGCTCTGGGGCACGTGCGTGCGCTGCCAGAGCCCCGTTTTCGCTGTGATTGGACACAGTGAGAGCCAATCAGCGGGTCCGTAAGCCGTGATGGCCTCCGGCCACACGTGATCATTCACAGGAGAGGCAGAATGGCAGTCTACCTATGTAAACAAGGCAGACTGCCATTCTGTGAGGGAGGATGATCGGCCCTGATGTTAACCCCTTCCCTGCCAGTGTCATTTATACAGTGACAGTGATTTTTTTTAGCACTGATCACTGTATTAGTGTCACTAGTTCCCAAAAAGTGTCACTTAGTGTCAGATTTGTCCGGCGCAATGTCACAGTCTCGCTAAAAACCGCTGATCACCGCCATTACTAGTAAAAACAATAAAATAAAATAAAAAGTCCATAAATCTATCCCATAGTTTGTAGACGCTATTTTGCGCAAACCAATCAATATACGCTTATTGGGGTTTTTTTTTTACCAAAAACATGTAGCAGAGTACATATTGGCCTAAATTGATGAAGAATTTTTTATTTTTTTTTTAATTGGACGTGTTTTATAGCAGAAAGTAAAATTTTTGTTTTTTTTCAAAACTGTCTGATTTTTTTGTTTATAGTGCAAAAAATAAAAACCACAGAGGTGATCAAATACCAGCAAAAGAAAGCTCTATTTGTAGGGAAAAAAGGACATCAATTTTATTTGGGTACAGTGTCACATGACCGCACAAT
Organism: Aquarana catesbeiana; assembly: GCF_042186555.1. Lineage (NCBI taxonomy): Eukaryota > Metazoa > Chordata > Amphibia > Anura > Ranidae > Aquarana > Aquarana catesbeiana. The sequence continues at coordinate 103,444,901 of NC_133328.1, forward strand.
TGTCAGTTAAAGCAACGCAGTGCAATATCACAAAAATGGCCTGGTCAGGAAGCTGAAGTGGTTAATATCAATGCAAAATGAAGAACATTCCTTTTTTAGAGTTTACATTTAAAATTGTGGACATGTCACTCATCCATTTAAATATACCAAACAGATTTACTAAAGTGTGCAATGTGGTGAAGTGAATCTGTGTTCACTAAAAAATACAGATATATTTTCTTAAACCCCCATGCACATGATTAGATGTTTGGATTGGAAGAAAACAAATTATACTTTAACGCACGTTTTGTAAATCATGCCCCAGGTTTTTAATACAATACACTCTCCAGTTGGTTTGTGAGGTACAGTATCTCACAAAAGTGAGTACACCCCTCACATTTTTGTAAATATTTTATTATATCTTTTCATGTGACAACACTGAAGAAATGACACTTTGCTACAATGTAAAATAGTAAGTGTACAGCTTGTATAACAGTGTAAATTTGCTGTCCTCTCAAAATAACTCAACACACAGCCATTAATGTCTAAACCACTGGCAATAATAGTGTGTACACCCCTAAGTGAAAATGTCCGAATTGGGCTCAAAGTGTCAATATTTTGTGTGGCCACCATTTTTTCCAGCACTGCCTTAACCCTCTTGGGCATGGAGTTCACCAGAACTTCACAGGTTGCTACTGGAGTCCTCTACAACCCCTCCATGACGACATCACGGAGCTGGTGGATGTTAGAGACCTTGCTTCCTCCACCTTCTGTTTGAGAATGCCCCACAGATGCTCCAATTTGGACATTTTCACTTAGGGGTGTACTCACTTTTGTTGCCAGCGGTTTAGACATTAATGGCTGTGTGTTGAGTTATTTTGAGGGGACAGCAAATTTACACTGTTATACAAGCTGTACACTCACTACTTTACATTGTAGCAAAGTGTCATTTCTTCAGTGTTGTCACATGTAAAGATAGAATAAAATATTTACAAAAATGTGAGGGGTGTACTCACTTTTGTGAGATACTGTAATTATGGGCTCGCCACAGTTGTTCATGGATGTTGATTGCCATTCACGCGTACAGAAAGACATGCCTTCTAGTAGCTGTTTGACTAAACATATTCAGTATTTTTTATGGTATGATTTAGTCATTATTATATATTTTGTTCCAGATCCAGAAGACAACAACCAGACATTCAGAATAGACGCTTCTTGAGTTTTAAAGGTATGATAAACATATTTCTATCCAAACTAATAAATAACTATACTTTATGAAAAGCAGTGTTAATTTTGTCAACTAAAATATTTTCGTCTACTAAATTAATACTATTTTAGTCGACTAAGTACGACTAAAACTAAAACAATTGAAATGACTAAAATACGACTAAATCTAAAATGGTATGTTAGTCAAAAGTCTAAAATACGACTAAAACTAAAATGGCATTTAGTAAAAAAAAAAAAAAAAGACTAAAACTAATTTGAAATTTGACGTCAAAATTACCACTGCACTACCTCATAAGAATATGTAGGGGGCATCTACTAAGCTGCTAAAAGAAAAAAAATAAGAAAAAGGCTTTCCCTATTATTTTTCTTAATATTTCATGTTGGTAATATATTCAGGTAATATGTGCAATGGCATTACAGCAAATGAGGGTTTACAGTTTTTTTTTTTATATTTTCAAGTTGTACTTGTCTGTAGTGCATGTTCAAACCTTAATACCATAAATAATAACATGGTATTCGATTTTTACTCCAGGAGCAGTGGCGGCGCGTCTATTAGGGGCGCACGGTCGCCGCCCCCCCCCATCCACGTGTCTGGCCCCCTGATCTACATGCAGGGCGCCGGCGCATGGATTCCAGTGGAGGGGGTGTTTTTTTTAAACATGTGATTAGAGCCAGAGGCTCTAATAGCCTTCAAAAAAGGGTGGGCTTGGGGCGCAGAGCATTGCTCTCCGAGCCCACCCAATTGTGTGACAATAGCAAATAAACATTCGTTATTGTCACACTGATCCTCCTGCCGGTCAATCGGGAAGCAGGTCCAGAGACCCGTCACCCGATTGGCTGAAAGGACAGGTGATTCTATTAGACGCCTAGGAGGTGGAGGGAGGAAATGCACAGCGGAAGCCGCCGTGATGCAGAGAAGGAGAAGACACCCGCCTGTCACCCGTAGGAGCGCTGCCCGCCCCAGAACCTAGATTGGGTAAGTGCGGGGCTGGATGACCGACTGTGAGACCCCCGGGGGGTCCCTGTGACCCTATGCCACCGGCCGATCAACTGGTGGGGGTTGTTTGCTGCCCCCCCCAAAAAAAAATCACCAGCCGTCACTGTCCAGGAGTGTATAATGAGTTTGGCAATTCTAAAGAAATGCTTAAATAATGGATTAAAATTGAACTAGACCCATTAGATTTTAGACAACTAAAATAGGACTAAAACTAAAACAATTCAGACTAAAATAGGACTAAAACTAAAATGGCATTTTAGTCAAAAGACTTAAATACGACTAAAACCAAAATGGCATTTTAGTCCAAAGACTATAACTAAAACTAAATCGAAATTTGATGTCAAAATTAACACTAAAGTATGCTTAAGCCCTCATTCACACGAGGCGGACTCCGTTTCCACGGAGCCTGCCTCGGTCCGCCGGCTCAGCAGGAGATCTCTCCGTTGATCTCCACTGAGCCGGCGGATGACAGGTCCCTCTCTGCTCACTGAGCGGGGAGGGGCTTGTCAGGCGCCGCTGCTGCCTATAGAGGGATCGGATGAAAACGGACAGCATGTCCGTTTTAATCAGATCTCATCCGATCCGATCCGCCAGCGACGGATCTGGACATTGGGTCATCCGTCTGCTTTTAGCGGATCGGACGGGGTCGGATGTCAGCGGACATGTCTGCGCTGACATCCATCGCTCCATAGGCTAACATGGAGCGCCCGTTCAGGTCCGCCATCAAAACTGACAGGTGGACCTGAACGGTCCGATCGTGTGAAAGGGGCCTTAGAAAGAAATTATTGTGACACATATCAATCAAGAACTTCAAACTGCCATTTCTGCAATCCAAGTTTGAAAATTAAGCCACATTTCTTGTTCTGCAACAAGAAATTTTTAGGTTGGCACGTTTAGTTACTTTTTAAACAGCAGCCCTAAAAAGGTATGTATTGCAACATGTTTTGATCAAGATAACTTTATATCTAAAAGTGTGCTAATGCTTCTAAGTGATTTTTAACAAAAAATGAACCTAATGACAAGCTTAAACTGTAAGCTCCTGTAAGCAGCCGCTTTCACTTCATCTGCTCTGCTGAAAAGCCATACTGTTAGGGTTGCCACCTTTTCTTTAAGCCAAACCTGAACACTTTAGCGGAGCATGGCATGGCACCCCAACCTCAGTGCGATTTTGCCGTAATTGTCACCCGACAAATCGCGGCAAAATCACGTAAACAGAATTGTGGGATGCCTGTCACCCAAAAGAAGTTTTGCTTTGTGATTGGGGTGCCATTATCCCCATTCCCTCCTATTAATAATCTTCTTCCCCTACCAGCACAAATCCTCCTTCCTCCAATACCCCCTTGGCAGCTGATAGGGGTTATCACGGGGTCCCAGCACACAAGGGGGCCCGGACAGCAGGGGGTTTGAAGCGGCGGGCGTGGGGGGCAATTACAGAGGAGGGGGAACAATTATAGAGAATGGGGGGGCAATTAGAGGAGGGGGGGCAATTATAGAGGAGGGGGGTGCAAATACAGAGGAGGGGGGCAATTACAGAGGAGGGGGTGCAAATACAGAGGAGGGGGTAATTACAGAGATAGGGGGGCAATTAGAGGAGGGGGGCAATTACAGAGGATGGGGTGCAAATACAGAGGAAGGGGGGCAAATACAGAGGAGAGGGGTGCAAATACAGAGGGGGGCAATTACAGAGAAGGAGGGACAATTACAGAGGAGGGGGGTGCAAATACAGAGGAGGGGGGTGCAAATACAGAGGAGAGGGGTGCAAATACAGAGGGGGGGCAATTACAGAGAAGGGGGGACAATTACAGAGGAGGGGGTGCAAATACAGAGGAGGGGGGTGCAAATACAGAGGAAGGGGGCAATTACAGAGAAGGGGGACAATTACTGAGGAGGGGGTGCAAATAAAGAGGAGGGGGGGCAAACACAGAGGAGTCAAAACATAAGGGAGAGAGAGGCGACAGGCAGCAGCTGGTGCGGAAGTTTTTAATAAAGTAAATGCTTAAAACAATCTACTCACTCTCCATGTCAGAGCTGTATATGTCAGTCTGTGAAGTCGGCTGCCCCATTCTCCCTTCCGATCCACGCTGCTGTTATCGCTGAATCGCTGGAGGAAACAGAGAGCCGCGGAAAACTCATGTGAACTGTCAGTCTCTGATGATGGAGGCGTGGTTAAGCCTCCGGAACGCTCTGATTGGTCACAGCATCCCAGGCTGTGACAGCTCACTGCAGTATCCCCACAGCTCTGTATCCTTGGCTTCCTGCAGCGATTCAGCAATAACAGCAGCATGGATTGGAGGGGAGAATGGGACAGCCGACTTCACAGACTGACATTTACAGCTCTGACGTGGAGAGTGAGTGAATTGTTTTTAAGCATTTATTTTATTAAAAACTTCCACACCAGCAGCTGCCTGTCGCCTCTATCTCTCCCTTATGTTTTGATTGCTCTGTAATTGCTCCACCCGCCCGCCGTTCCGATCCCCCTGCTGTCCGGGTCCCCCTGTGTGCTAGGGCTCGTAAAAGGAGGACCCATGGTACCCCCTGTCAGCTGGAAATGGTGTCCGGGTGTGAGGCAGAGGGAAACCCAGGCACAGCCTCCTAAACCAGTACTGTCCGGGTCAAAACCGTACAGGTGGCAACCCTACATACTGTTCTTATTGAGTAAAGTTAATGTACTGCTGCCTCCTCCCACCTTCCACATATTTCTATTAGTCATATTGATGGAGCTAGTGTTTTGTTAAAAATGACAGAGTCACTTTAAGTTACTCACAAATAAGAGATGCCAATCTGGCCAGAATGAATCTCATGTCCATTGACTAGCCACCATCTCGCAAGGGAGCAATTGATCAGGTAGGTTAACAAAAAACAATAACAGTTGCTGGCAATGCCTCAATGTTTCTCCAATCTCCTCCCTACGTAGGCATAAATGTAGATTCTTATGAAGTGGTTAGACCAGTGGTCATCAACCCTGTCCTCAGGGCCCACTAACAGGCCAGGTTTTATGTATTACCTTGGGGAGATGCAGACTAGAATACTGCAATCACTGAGCAGCAAATGATATCACCTGTGATGTATTTCAGTTATCTTGCAAACCTGGCCTGTTAGTGGGCCCTGAGGACAGGGTTGATGACCACTGGGTTAGACAACACATGTCGGATTACCCTGTGGAATCTGTACATATGCTTCTTTAATTCATATAATTTATCAGAGTTGGTCCTACATCCTACGTACTTGAAAGCAACAGCATTGCCCTTGTGTACTGAGTTTGTCCTTTCATATAAGGAGACACTGTAATAATATACTTGTGCCACAATAATTGTTTTGCCTCTGCTGATAAAATCTGACATTATCAGTACCCTTTAACCACTTCTTTATCAAACTATATGAACCCATCATTTGTTTTAAGATTTCTAGACTTGGCTGACATTCTATAAAGTATTTTTTAAGCTTACTAATAATGCCACATTGCCTTCTATAGTGTCCCACCCATTAAAAAAGAAATCATGCTTTTGATATTGTATATGTATGTAATATACCATTTGTATATGTTCATGGGCTATTCTTAACTGCTTTATTTAACAATATTTTAGGAATAACAGTAAGAAAGTAGGGTAAAAGTGTTAATAAATGTGTTTTCTTCCTTATAAAGATGGCAGACAACATCATGAAGTTATCTCAAGAAAAAAAGCTTGATGCTGATCTACCTTTACCACCTCCCCCCGAATCAGTACATCATTCTGTTACAGTAACTGGTGCGCAGGATCCAAGCAACCTTCCTCCACAACCACCAAAAGAGTCATTTTCTAAGTTCTATGAGCAGCGACAAGTCAATGAGGTAAAAAGACTTTATCGCCATATGCATCCAGAGTTGAGGAAAAATTTAGAACATGCTGTGACTCAAGACATTAATGAATTATTAAGCACAGCAGATGAGCCTAACCAACCAACTTCAGTCAATCTGGATGCAGTGTTGCCAGGGGAGGTGCAATCCATGCGTTGGATCTTTGAAAACTGGAATCTGGATACTATTGGAGAACATCAAGGTAGTCGGAAATTGACTGAAGAAGAGACTGTACTTGGAGGAAATGTTAGAAATACATCTCAGATGTTTCAAGGTCAGACATGTGTAGATGATAACAGGTCCTCTCCTGCCATGCTTGGGAAGGATCAAAGAAAAGGTGATGTAAAGACAGCATTGTGGCTGTTTGAAACCCAGCCACTTGATTCATTAAACAAAATCTACCCCGAAGACACCGAAGTTCAAGAGGCGGTTTTAAAAGACCCAGTGGAAAAGGGTGATGTGAAGGGCACCAAAATGCTTTTCGAGACACAATCTCTAGATGAAGTAGGCCGCTGCAACTCTGTAGAAGAACACAATATCCTTCAGCTCAAATCTGAAATACAAGAGATGAAGGGAGATGTGAACAAAACTATTAAACTGTTCCAGACTGAGCCTCTCTGTGCAATCAGAGACAAAACGGGAAATATTCATGAAATTAAATCCATTTGTAGGGAAGAAACACAGAGCAACAATGTAAACACAGCAAGATGGTTGTTTGAAACCCAGCCTTTAGACACTATTCACAAGGATACCTCCAAAGTTCAGATTATAAGAGGGATTTCCTTGGAGGAGATCGCTAAGGGGGGAGTGAATGCAACTAAATGGGTATTTGAAACTCAACCCTTGGACACAATAAAAGAGCACATAGAAGGAGTATTCCAGGCATCTGAAGACACAATCCAAGGAGGGGATGTCTCAAAGCAAAGCAACGTATTTGGGAAGCAATATCTGGACTCTATAAATGCCAACACTGATAGTAAAATTTCAACTACAGAAGATATAGTTGCTGGTGATGTGAAGTCCACATTATGGCTTTTTGAAACACAACCAATGGAGACACTTAAAGGAAGCATGGAATTTGGCGAGCTGAAAAAAGTTGAACTATCAAGTGAAGAAAAGGGAGATGTCAAACAAAGGAAACATGTGTTTGAAACTTGTTCACTGGACAAAATTTCCCACAAAGAAGAAGAATCTAGTGGGCAGACTGAAACAGACATAAAAGATATTGTTAAAGGGGAAGTGAAATCATTTAAAAATCTTTTTGAAACACTTCCCCTGGATAGCATTCAATCCAGTAAGAGTGTTCATGTTTCTAGCCAGGAAGACATAAAAGTAGGAAATGTGAAGGCAACTCAGGCGCTGTTTGAAAACACACCACTGTATGCCATTGAGGACAGTTTGGGCAATTATCATGAAGTTACATCTGTCAGTCGGGAGCAAGTAGTTAGCGGTGATGTTAAAAATTACAAATGGATGTTTGAAACAAAACCACTAGATCAATTTAATGATGGCACCCAAAAGGTTGACATAATTAAAGGTATCACTAAGCAAGAGATTGAGTCTGGAGATGTGGGAACAGCCCGATGGCTCTTTGAAACTCAGCCTGTTGATGTCTTTTCAAAAGATACACACAGTGCACCCCAGAAAGAAATGTTACAGAAAGGTGATGTGAAGAAATGCAGATGGCTGTTTGAAACCCAGCCTATTGATATATTATATGAAAAATCAGAGAAACCAGAAAAGGAAGCTTTAATCCAGGGTGATGTTAAGTCCTACACTTGGATGTTTGAAACTCAACCATTAGATTCCATCAAAGACTCTGGAGAGTGTTACATAAATGTGAGCAGTGCTTCTCAAAGTGGTTTAGAAGGTGTCAATGTGAAAACAACCAAACATTTGTTTGAGACTGAACCTTTAGACAGTATTTCCTCTTCAAGCGAGTTCCGAAAAGTGATCCGATATGCAAGTCGTGTTGAAATCCAATCAGGTGAAGTCTCGAGAGTGAAGGAGATCTTTGAATCAATGCCAAATGATCAAGTTGCTTTACTAAAAACAGATGTTCCTACAGAAGAAAACATACAAGTTGGTGCTGTAAACAAATTCACCTGGCTTTTTGAAAACTGCCCAATGGATTCTATAAAAAACAACAAAAATGGTTTTCAAGAGCTACCCCCAGAAAAAGATATCCAATATGGTGATGTTGGAGGTAAAAAATTCATCTTTGAAACCTATTCATTAGATCAGATCCATCAAGAGTTTGATGAGAAGGAGATTAGTAAAGTGCAAGAATCTCTCACCACTCAAGGAGATGTAAAATCCTGTACCATGCTTTTTGAAACCAAGCCACTGTATGCTATACAAGACAAAAGTGGTGAATACCACGAAGTGACATCAGTAAAAAAAGAAGAGATAGAGAAAGGAGATGTGAGAGGTGCAAAATGGCTGTTTGAAACCAAACCTCTTGATAGAATCAATAAAGATGAGGAAGTATTTGTCATTAGAGCTGTCACACAAGAAGATATTGAGAAGGGCTGTGTTAAGACTGCACGGTGGAGATTTGAAACAGAACCACTTGATGCCATTACTGATATTGCAAAACATGCTGTAAGAACAGTTGATGACATTCAAAAGGGTGATGTCCAATTAAATAAACAGCTTTTTGAAACAGAACAAGTTAGCCAGAAGAAGTATGTACGACTGGTTAGTGTTAGTGATGTTCAGAAAGGAGACGTTAGAACTTCTACGTGGCTCTTTGAAAACCAACCCATTGATAGCCTGAAAGGGGAGGATCAAGAACATCAGGGGATAATAAAAGTGCAAAGAGAAGATAGCCAAAAGGGCGATGTCAAGAGATGCACTTGGTTATTTGAGTCTCAACCACTGGATAGCCTAAAAGATACAGAAAGTCCAGATACTCTTCACACCACAGAAGATATTCCAAAAGCTAATGTAAAAAGCACCACATGGCTATTTGAAAGTACACCTCTTGACAAAATTGACTTGAAACATTCAACTAGTATTGAACAAAGAGAAATAAACATAAAAGATACCCTTGATGCATTCTTCTCCCGCAAAATTATTCAGAATAAAGGAATTGTCATAGAAAACATCCATAGTGGGAATGTGAAAATGATAAAATATCAGCTATCAACACAAACCAATGTGGATATCCAAAAGGAAGAAACTGTTGGTGGAAACCTTCAAAGAATACTTTTACAGTTACTCCACAGAACTGATGTTGAACCCCATGGGATCCTGGTTGAAGAAAGTGATAGCAGACATCTACAAATTATCAAGTTAAATCTGTTAAATACAGTTCAGTCGAAAGAAGAAGACAAAGAGTCTGTCAGGGATGATGTAGCGAAAGCCGTCAAGATATTGCTGAATGAAGATGACTCTCACAAAACTGGCATTATAATGGAAGAGTCAGAAAGAGGCTCTGTAAAAATTATCATTTACTCTGTTTCATCACATTGTAAATGTAATGAGGCTGGTGAGGTTGTTGCCAAAGGGGATGTTAAATCCACTATTGGCTCTCTCATTGCTTGTAGCCAGGACAGTCAACCAAAACTCTCAGTGACACGTGAACAAAATGAGAAAGGAAATGTTCAATTATACACAAGCTGCATTGAGAAAGGTGATCTGGGGTACCTAAAAAGTCTTCAAGCAGAGTCAGAAATAGATGCTCTTACACTATATGAAAGGAACCCTGTTCATCAAGAAACTGCCACTGAGCAAAATAACACAGCGATGCAAAAAGACAACCAAAGCACTAGAAGTTCAGAATGTGTATATATTTCACCCCCCCCTGTATTTCACCCTGTACAACCTCAGCAACAGTTGAAAAAATGCATAACAGTGAATACAGCAGAATCTAACAACCAAAAAGCTACAACAGGGTGCAAAGTAGTGAAACAAGACATCACTCTGAACGATGAAAGACAAATCAGCTCCACGCTGCAGAAATCTGCAGTCAGCAAAAACACAACTGAAGAAAAAAAACAGTCTACATCACTTAAAGAATGTTGTGTTGGGGGTCTCACCTCCAATACAGTAAAAGACACTTGTAGAGATAACAGTGATCTTCAAGCTGCATTGTCAGATCTGCGTCAAATCACAGCTGAAGCTAAAAGCATTCAAAAACAGGTTCAATGCAAAATCCAGAACACCAACCAAGAAGTTGAATGTACAAAACAGGTTGTACTGGAGAACACTGTGCAACCCATTCAAGCAGCAATACATCAAGAATGTGCATCTGCAAAGCATACCTTAAGTGTTACAACTAAAGCTCAAGAAACACGGACATCTTATGCAAGTCTTCAGAAATCTACCACCTCCACAAAAAAGGTCAGTGATTCTGAAAAGGAGGAGAAAGAGGCTGCTCAGGGGAGTAGGGAGGTTTCTGTAGCAAGAACTAACAGTATTACAGATAATGCTGAGTCACCCAAACAAGCAAAGAATTATTTAAATCCCTTTATTGATGATGAATATAAAACACAATTAGAGCAAGAGGAAAGAGACCAAGATATTGTCAGAGGAGATATTAAGGCAGCAATGAGAGCATTACAGAATGCTTCAACAGAACAAAGAGTAATAGAAAAGGAAGAAGTTGTAAGAGGTAATTTAACATCTGCCCTTCAGTCGCTCCAAAAGTCTAATGTTAATGTATCAAAGGGTGACTTTAAAGCTGCAATGATATACAGAAATGCAGGTCAGTCTTATGCTGCTAGCAAAAGAAAGGATAATGACCAGCAGATAAAAAATGAAGCTTTCATTAAGTCGGTACACCCATCTGACAATGACTCTCCTCCTTCTTCAGCTACTGTAACTGGACAAGAGAAGTACCAACCACCCAACACAAGTGATGCTGATGCAACAAAAGATGACTCTGAAAAGATGAATGATTCTGTACTGACGTTTGCAGAGCCCATTAACCAAAAGGCAAGTGAAAACACATCTGACAAGAATGTGAACACAAAAAGTACATGTCAGCCAACACAAAGAAAAAAGCCAGTACCACCACCAAAGCCAAAACATCTTCTCCCTGGGAAATGTCCCCCACCTCGTCACCGAGCTAAGACCCCCATGACTTCAACACCAGCTTCATCTCCACCACCTACTACTCCAACTGATAACTGTTGTTCCACAATTTTACCAGGCAATGAGTCTGACCAGGCCTATGCTTATTCTGATGGTCCAGCTAAGTTTTCTAAATCCAAAAAAGACATGCTTACCGATAGTATAAACATGACATGCAATGAAAAAAACACCAGTACGACCAAAAAACAAACCTTCGAGGATGAATTTACATTAATGACAAAAACTCAAAATACTACACCAGTCAGTGAAGTAAAAGCTTGTACGGCACAACCAGAACAGTTAGAACCTATTTTAGAAGATAAATCCATAATCTGCCAACCTTTAGAAAATAAAGATAATGTAATAGACAAGACAAACATTACATTAACTGAAACAAGTGATAGTTGTAATCACAGTGATAACAAAGGCGTTGTAATGAGGGTAAAGAAAAGAAAGGAAACAGAAGATGAAAAACGGAAACGATTATCTATTCATATGGATGAAATTATGAAGGATAATGTCAAAGCAGCAACGGACATTTTTGAAAACTTGAAAAAGCAAGATGAACTAGAGACAATTTTGAAAAAAGTAGAAGAACTGGAAGAAGAGGCCAGTAATGTAGATATAAAGTCTGTGAAGGGTTTATTTGAGACTGTTCCAGAATGGATTGCAACTAGTAAAGAAAAAGAAACTCCACATCTAAAGCAGCAGGAAGGGCACAAAAGTGAAAGCTTTGAGATGCTAAAAGATGATACAGAAAGTGTCTCGTCAGTGGAACTTGCCTTTGAGGATCTTGAAAAGGCAAGTGCTGAAATAAAGTATTTAAAAGAACAGACATTAGCAAGACTTCTAGATATTGAGGAAACAGTTAAGAAGGCCCTATATTCTGTTTCAAATTTAAAATCAGAGTCTGATATTGCAAGTCTTTCAAGTCTTTTCCGGGAATCTCTTGAAACTTCATCAAATACATCTCACAATATTAGAAAAATTAGCATTGTTTCCAGTAAGTCAAAACCAGAGAGAACAACACAATCATTAGGACAAAAATATGCATATGCTAAGAACAACCTAGAAGTAACGGAAAATAAGAATACAGAGCTGGAGGTGAATGCTATTCCAAGTCGCCTGTCACCTACATCCCCTTCCTTTATCAGCATAGAATCTACAGCCAGAAAGTCAACACAACAAAATGGGAACTGTTCATCCTCAACAATTAATTTAAACAAAAATGGTCAAGATTGCACAGATCCCTTCATCCAGTGGAATATTTCAAGTGACAATAGTCAATCTTCCTCAGCTGGACTTCTTGGTATTCCAGCAGTTTATGAACCTAATAACAAAGTGAACAATAACACACCATCGAGTCCTGGCTCTCAACGACAAAAAAGTGTTCTGGAGTTGAAGACTGGACCTGAAGGACCTAAAGTAATTGGAACGACAATAGTGACAGAAAAATATGAACAATCTGATCATTTTGGCAACACAATTATAAAGTCCAAAACATCTACAACAGTAACTAAACAATCTGACACTCAGAGTTCTTCGACGTATGAAGTCGTATCGGCTGCTCCCCGGTTTGAGGTGACTGCCTCCCCTCTTCTTAGAAGACATGCAATGCCATTAGCAGAAAATTCCAACAGTAAAGGAAATGAAACGGGTGTTGTGTTTGTTACTTTTGCCAACTCAAAACCAGCCAAAAAATAATATTTTACTGGAAAGCCCAAGAACACATTCTAATTGTATACTAAAATGCTCTAGTCGTGTTATACAAGACTGCAATAGATTGTAATACCCGATAAATGTTAACTGAAGATTCCTGCTAATAAGATTATGCTCATGTTTTGCAGCCAAAGTCTTTATTAGTAAAAAAAGAGTGGAAATATCCAAATTCCGACTCCAAAGTTTTAAAACTTTAAGTTATTTTATTGTCAGTTTCTTTAAACAGTGTTAGTACTTTCACCACATGAAGCCTACACTCTGGGCTGCAGAACAAATGTTCTATGCCAAATGTTTCAAAAGGAAAATATTTTGCCATTCAACACTAAGTGTAGAATTTCTTAGGAGACAAAGGCCCAATTATTGTAGGTTAGGACAACTATTCGGCGTAATTTAGGTCAGGAATTTATTTCCTGCTTTCTCTATATTCAGTATTGCTGTAGCAAAATGTACTATCACTGGTACATGTGTTTTTTCAAAAAGGAGATGCTGTATAGCTATATCACTATATGGATAAGAAAAACACACATTAAATAAAACATTAAATATTGAAAATAGCTTTAAAAATGAAAGTATATCTAAAGTCCAAACCATTTTTTTAATTTTTTTTTATTGGTTCAATAGATTTTTATTGATTTTTGCAATGAACATGGAATGCAAATAAATCATGATGTAGTTACTGACACAATCATGCAAGAACCAAAGTTATTGAGATGAGTACGTTATACAAGTAGTTATTATCAGGCATCAGTGTAAACTACAACATGCCGAATTGAAACACAAATAATTTGCAAATACGTGGTGGCACAAAAAAACAAGATCTCAATATAGGTAGCAGTTAGGCAGTGGGAATTACAGAATAAAGGGGAAATAAACAGATAATTTAGAAAGAAAAAAAAAGGCCAGGAAAGAGGGAAGAAGCAGAAAAGCAGTGAGGTGATGGTTTAGCTCCACATACAAGCCAGACAGACTACAATTCATTCCGGCTGGGAGAAAATGTGTGAACCACATGGTACCACATGGCAGAATAATTTTGCATTGTATCGGTTATCCTCGCCTCCACTTTCTCATGTAGCATTGTTTGTGTGATACAAGATCTGGCTTCGGCCATGGAAAGAGTAGGGGTTTTCCACGCTTTGCCAATTGTTTGTTTAGCATTTGTGAGGACATTTTTTTTTTATATTTCATCTCTGTCTCATTAGGGAGATTTCCCTTCATTTCACATTCTGTAGACTCAAAAGGAAGTCAGAGAAGATCGTTCCAGTAATTTTTTCAGTGAGGGAAATCCCCTCTTAGACAGTTATCGTCATGGGAACAAATGTCCCCACTGAAAAATTTCCCCTCTTTTATTGTTCTGGCGGCAACCCTTGTTCCCCATGACATTGGCAATCATGATTATTAGAGAGAGCAAATCTCCCTAAGGGGACACAAAAAAGTGACAGCGGTTTTTAATTCCCCACCATTCTATCCAAATCTTAAAATGAGTTTTGCCTTTAGGTATACTTCAAATAGAAGAAGAATGAACATATGCATTAATTTAGAGACAAATGGGTTAATGTTTAAGATAAAAACTTTGAGGAAGCCATCAGATGTTAATATTCAAGATCCACTCTGCTAAAAATAAAAAAAGATTGAAGTTTGGTTGTTAGGGCCAGCTACTTCCTTACCCTAATAATTAAATAAAGTACAAACAATTGAAGGGATAGTCCAAAGCAATACTTTAGACTAAAAATACTAAGCTATACCTCACACAGTGGATCCATAAGTACCACCCAGAACATACAAAATAATGTCTTAAGCCTCGTACACACGATCAGATTTTTGGCAGGGAATTGTGTGATAACAGATTGTTTGCCTAAAATCTGAACGTTAGTACGCTCCATCAGACAATTGTTGGCCAACTTTCCACCAACAAATGTTGGATGGCAGGCTAGTAAATTTTCGGGGGACAATGGTATGTTGTCATATTTTCCTATCGTGTGTACACAAGTCTGTCACACAAAAGTCCAAAGTACAAACACGCATGCTCAGAATCAATGCTCACCTAACACGACATTAGCAGAAGGTGCCCAAAGGGTGGCACTCAAGAGCTGATATTCCACGTAGTACGTCACTACAATCGTGTTTGTTGGTCGACAGTTGTGTACCGTTTGTGTGCAAGACAAGTTCACGGTACATGCCCTTCACACAGAAGTCTGACGCTTTGTCTGTGGAAAATCTGATCGTGTGTACGAGATTTTAATTTAGACAATAGACTTTCCTTCTCAGTCCTGGGACCTTAACTGAACTGACATATGGAATGCTGTGATCAGAAATCACAACTTATCTATACCATCTCATGGTATACAACCCCCCCCCCCCCTTTCACACATGCCTAATATTGTGAGATTCCCATTTAATGGCAAATAAATATTCAAGCATAATACAGTCCTAATTTTTCATCTTTTCCTTCTATTATACTTTTTATGCTTTTCTTAACATACAAATGTTTTAGAGTATTTAAATATTCCAGAATAATTTATTATTTATCATGCCAAAGCAATGTTTTTATAGTTTTATGCCTTAAAATGTTACATTTATAGAAAATACATTTGTATAGTTACTTTTCTCAAGAAATTGTTTTGTATTTCTCATGCACTACTGTCTGTGACAATCTCTTTGTTTTTACTGTTGCATAATAAACATACATATTTGCATTAACTATGTAGTCTCCAATACATCACTGTATGCATTAGGGATGAGCTTGATGTTCGCCCGTTCGCCGAATATCGAACAATATGGGGCGATCGCAGGAAATGTGAGTGCCCGCAGAGCGCCCCATAATGTACTGCAAGATCGCATTGCTGTATGATGATTAGCCAAAGCATGCACCTGACCTGCATGCTTTGGCCAATCCCAGCGCCCTCTGCTAAGAGAGCCATAGTTGGCCAAAGGCAGGGTGCCTTTGGCCAATCATGGCTCAGGGGGACTAAGTTCACACTCCACACTATATAAGGCTGCCTGCACAGCGGCCCTGTGTAGTGTTGTTGGCGTGGACGGAGACAGCTTGATTTAGATGGAGCAGGCAAGTTATTCAGGTAGTGGCAGTGTATTTAATATATATATAGATATATATATATATATATATATATATATATATATATATATACAGTCAGTCTAGTATATATATATTATATATACTCTGCAGCATCCAGTCAGTGTAGCCTAGAGATCTACAGTCTACAGTGCATTCCGTGTTGTACTGTTTCTAATCTACTTGAGGCGGTGTATTTGATATATATATATATATATATATATATATATATACAGACAGTCTAATATATATATATATATATATATATATATATATACAGTGGGGATGGAAAGTATTCAGACCCCCTTAAATTTTTCACTCTTTGTTATATTGCAGCCATTTGCTAAAATCATTTAAGTTCATTTTTTTCCTCATTAATGTACACATAGCACCCCATATTGACAGAAAAACACAGAATTGTTGACATTTTTGCAGATTTATTAAAAAAGAAAAACTGAAATATCACATGGTCCTAAGTGTTCAGACCCTTTGCTGTGACACTCAAATATTTAACTTAGATGCTGTCCATTTCTTCTGATCATCCTTGAGATGGTTCTACACCTTCATTTGAGTCCAGCTGTGTTTGATTATACTGATTGGACTTGATTAGGAAGGCCACACACCTGTCTATATAAGACCTTACAGCTCACAGTGCATGTTAGAGCAAATGAGAATCATGAGGTCAAAGGAACTGCCTGAGGAGCTCAGAGACAAAATTGTGGCAAGCCACAGATCTGGCCAAGGTTACAAAAAAATTTCTGCTGCACTTAAGGTTCCTAAGAGCACAGTGGCCTCCATAATCCTTAAATGGAAGACGTTTGGGACAACCAGAACCCTTCCTAGAGCTGGCCGTCCGGCCAAACTGAGCTATCAGGGGAGAAGAGCCTTGGTGAGAGAGGTAAAGAAAAACCCAAAGATCACTGTGGCTGAGCTCCAGAGATGCAGTCAGGAGATGGGAGAAAGTTGTAGAAAGTCAACCATCACTGCAGCTCTCCATCAGTCGGGGCTTTATGGCAGAGTGGCCAGACGGAAGCCTCTCCTCAGTGCAAGACACATGAAAGCCCGCATGGAGTTTTCTAAAAAAACACCTGAAAGACTTCAAGATGGTGAGAAATAAGATTCTTTGGTCTGATGAGACCAAGATAGAACTTTTTGGCCTTAATTCTAAGTGGTATGTGTGGAGAAAACCAGGCACGTATCACCACCTGTCCAATACAGTCCCAACAGTGAAGCATGGTGGTGGCAGCATCATGCTGTGGGGGTGTTTTTCAGCTGGAGGGACAGGACGACTGGTTGCAATCGAGGGAAAGATGAATGTGGCCAAGTACAGGGATATCCTGGGCGAAAACCTTCTCCAGAGTGCTCAGGACCTCAGACTGGGCCGAAGGTTTACCTTCCAACAAGACAATGACCCTAAGCACACAGCTAAAATAACAAAGGAGTGGCTTCACAACGACTTCGTGATTGTTCTTGAATGGCCCAGCCAGAGCCCTGACTTAAACCCAATTGAGCATCTCTGGAGAGAACTAAAAATGGCTGTCCACCAACGTTTACCATCCAACCTGACAGAACTGGAAATGATCAGAGGATCCCCAAATCCAGGTGTGAAAAACTTGTTGCATCTTTCCCAAAAAGACTCATGGCTGTATTAGATCAAAAGGGTACTTCTACTAAATACTGAGCAAAGGGTCTGAATACTTAGGACCATGTGATATTTCACTTCTTCTTTTTTAATAAATCTGCAAAAATGTCAACAGTTCTGTGTTTTTCTGTCAATATGGGGTGCTGTGTGTACATTAATGAGGAAAAAAATGAACTTAAATGATTTTAGCAAATGGCTACAATATAACAAAGAGTGAAAAATTTAAGGGGGTCTGAATACTTTTCGTCCCCACTGTGTATATATATATATAGATATATATATAGATATAGATATATATATCTATATCTATATATATATCTATATATACACACACACTCTGCAGCATCCAGTGTAGTGTATATCTACAGTGCATTCCATGGTGTACTGTTTCTACTACTTTTCTGGTGGTGTACACAGCACACAAAACAGTGCAACCGTAGTGCAATTGCTCCTACTTTTCTGGTGGTGTACACAGCACACAAAACAGTGCAACCATAGTGCAGTTGCTATTGCTTTTCTGGTGGTGTACACATTTCACAATACAGTGCAACCGTAGTGCAGTTGCTACTACTTTTCTGGTGGTGTACACAGCACACAAAACAGTGCAACCGTAGTGCAGTTGCTACTACTTTTCTGGTGGTGTACACAGCACACAAAACATTGCAACCGTAGTGCAGTTGCTACTACTTTTCTGGTGGTGTACACAGCACACAAAACGGTGCAACCGTAGTGCAGTTGCTCCTACTTTTCTGGTGGTGTACACATTACTTAATACACTGCAGCCATAGTGCAGTTGCTACTACGTTTCTGGTGGTGTACACATTTCTTAATACACTGCACCCGTAGTGCAGTTGCTCCTACTTTTCTGGTGGTGTATACAGCACACAAAACAGTGCAACCGTAGTGCAGTTGCTACTACTTTTCTGGTAGTGTACACTGCACACAAAACAGTGCAACCGTAGTGCAGTTGCTACTACTTTTCTGGTAGAGTACACTGCACACAATACAGTGCAACCGTAGTGCAGTTGCTACTACTTTTCTGGTGGTGTACACAGCACAAAAAACAGTCCAACCGTAGTGCAGTTGCTACTACTTTTCTGGTGGTGTACACAGCACACAATACAGTGCAGTGTGGTATTACCAAACAAAATATACATCATGTCCGGAAGGCCACCAAGGAGAGGCAGACGCTCACAGGCCAGGCGTGTTTAACAGGGGCATGTAATTACAATTCTTGACATAATATTTCATAGCAGGACCCGTTCCTTTGCCCAACAAGCGTAACTGTGAGGGGTTACAGTGTTCTGGCACCACCAACACCACTACTGCCTAAGGCACAATTTTTCTGCCCCTGTTTAACAGGGGCATGTAATCACAATTCTTGATATAATATTTCATAGCAGGGCCCATTCCTGTGCCCACCAAGCGTAACTGTGAGGGCTTACAGTGTTGTGGCACCACCACCACCACCCAAGGCCCAATTTAACTGCCCTTGTTAAACAGGGGCATGTAATTACAATTTTTGATCAAATAAGGGCCCGTTCCTGCACCCAACAAGCGTAACTGTGAGGGGTTACAGTGTTGTGGCACCACCACCACCGCCTAAAGCCGAATTTTTCTGCCCCTGTTTAGGGGCATGTAATTACAATTCTTGATATAATATTTCATAGCAGAGCCTGTTCCTGCACCCAACAAGCGTAACTGTGACGGGTTACAGTGTTCTGGCACCACCAACAGCTAAGGCCCAATTTTCTGCAGAGTATTTAGGGCAGGCCGTATAGTATATATACTATAGTTCAGAGTATATAGTGCCTGGGGGACCCCTCTCACGCCATTTTTTTTTAAACTTGGGTGCGGGGTTCCCCTTAATATCCATACCAGACCCAAAGATCCTTGTAATGGGCTGAGGGGACCCATGCCATTTTTCTCAATGATTACAATACATTACAGCCGCAAGCAGTTTTAACTGACTTTTTTTTCTTTAGAAATGTCATTTTGCTGTGGTATTGTTCTAAACATGGGAAAACTGTGCCACTTTACAGGCATACTATAGACACCCCCCAGGCATGATATTTAACCACTTCAGCCCCGGAAGGTTTTACCCCCTTCCTGACCAGAGCACTTTTTACAATTCGGCACTGCGTCGCTTTAACTGCTAATTGCGCAGTCATGCAATGTTGTACCCAAACAAAATTTGCGTCCTTTTCTTCCCACAAATAGAGCTTTCTTTTGATGGTATTTGATCACCTCTGCGGTTTTTATTTTTTGCGCTATAAACAGAAAAAAATGATGTTTTCAACTTTTTGTTATAAAAATATCCAATAAACTCAATTTTAGTCATACATTTAAGCCAAAATGTATTCAGCCACATGTCTTTGGTAAAAAAAAAAGTCAATAAGCGTATATTTATGGGTTTGTGCAAAAGTTAAAGCGTCTACAAACTAGGGTACATTTTCTGGAATTTACACAGCTTTTAGTTTATGACTGCCTATCTCATTTCTTGAGGTGCTAAAATGGCAGGGCAGTACAACCCCCCCCCCCAAATGACCCCATTTTGGAAAGTAGACACCCCAAGGAAAGTGCTGAGAGGCTTGTTGAGCCCATTGAATATTTTATTTTTTTGTGATTGAATAATGACAAAAAAAATATATTTTACAAAAAGTTGTCACTAAATGATATATTACTCACACAGGCCATGGGCATATGTGCAATTGCACCCCAAAAAACATTCTGCTGCTTCTCCTGAGTACGGGGATACCACATGTGTGGGACTTTTTGGGAGCCTAGGCGTGTACAGGGCCCCAAAAACCAAGCACCGCCTTCAGGATTTCTAAGGGCGTAAATTTTTTATTTCACTACTCACTACCTATCACAGTTTTGAAGGCCATAAAATGCTAAGATGGCACAAAACTCCCCCAAATGACCCCATTTTGGAAAGTAGACACCCCAAGCTATTTGCTGAGAGGCATGTTGAGTCCATGGAATATTTTATATTTTGCCACAAGTTGCGGCAAAATGACAAACTTTTTTTTTGCTTTTTTTTTGCTCAGCTATTTGCTGAGAGGCATAGTGAGTATTTTGCAGCTCTCATTTGTTTTTGAAAATGAAGAAAGAAAAGAAAAATGTATTTTTTTTTCTCTTTTTTCAATTTTCAAAACTTTGTGACAAAAAGCGAGGTCTGCAAAATACTCACCATACCTCTCAGCAAATAGCCTGGGGTATCTACTTTCCAAAATGGGGTCATTGGGGGGGTGCCATCTGGGCATTCCATGGCCTCCGAAACTGTGATAGGCAGTGAGGAGTGACATAAAAAATTTAAACCCTTAGAAACCCTGAAGGTGGTGCTTGGTTTTCGGGGTCCCGTACCCGGCTAGGCTCCCAAAAAGTCTCACACATGTGGTATCCCTGTACTCAGGAGAAGCAACAGAATGTATTTTGGGGTGTAATTTCACATATGCCTATGGCATGTTTGAGCAATATATCATTTAGTGACAACTTTGTGCAAAAAAAAAAAAATTGTCTTTTTCCCACAACTTGTGTCACAATATAATATATTCCATGGACTCGACATGCCTCTCAGCAAATAGCTTGGGGTGTCTACTTTCCAAAATGGGGTCATTTGGGGGGGTTTTGAACTGTTCTGGCATTTTATGCACAACATTTAGAAGCTTATGTCACACATCACCCACTCTTCTAACCACTTGAAGACAAAGCCCTTTCTGACACTTTTTGTTTACATGAAAAAATATTTTTTTTTGAAAGAAAATTACTTTGAACCCCCAAACATTATATATTTTTTTAAAGCAAATGCCCTACAGATTAAAATGATGGGTGTTTCATTTTTTTTTTTCACACAGTATTTGTGCAGTGATTTTTCAAACACATTTTTTTGGGAAAAAACACACTTTTTTAATTCTAATGCACTAAAACACGCTATATTGCCCAAATGTTTGATGAAATAAAAAAGATGATCTTAGGCTGAGTACACGGATACCAAATATGACATGCTTTAAAATTGCGCACAAACGTGCAGTGGCGACAAACTGCATACATTTTTAAAAGCCTTTACAGGTTACCTCTTTAGATTTACAGAGGAAGTCTACTGCTAAAATTACTTCCCTCAATCTGACCTTCGCAGTGATACCTCACATGTATGGTGCAATTGCTGTTTACATTTGACCGATGCTTGCGCTCGCCTTTGCGCGAGAGCAGGGGGAACAGGGGTGCTTTATTTTTTTTTCTTTATTATTTTTTTTGCTTTTTTATCTTATTTTTAAACTGTTCCTTTCATGTTTTAAATTTTTTTTATCATTTTTATTGTTATCTCAGAGAATGTAATTATCCCCTATGATAGCAATAGGTAGTGACAGGTACTCTTTTTTGAAAAAATTGGGGTCTATTAGACCCTAGATCTCTCCTCTGCCCTCAAAGCATCTGACCACACCAAGATCGGTGTGATGAAATGCTTTCCCAATTTCCCAATGGCACTGTTTACATCAGGCGAAATCTAAGTCATTAAATGCTCGTAGCTTCCATTTTTTTAGGCCATAGAGATGATTGGAGCCATTCTGGTCTCTGATCAGCTCTATGGTCAGCTGGCCGAATCACCGGCTGCATTCGGGTTCCCTATTGGGACAGGAGAGCCAGAGAAAACCATGGAAGACAGTGGGGGGGGGGGGGCATTCCCTCTCACTGCTTGTCAAAGCAGTCTAGAGGTTAATTAGCCGCTAGGATTGCTTTTACATGAAAGCCTGGCTGAAAAGAATGATACCAAGATGATACCTAAACCTGCAGACATCATTCTGGTATAACCACTTAATGTTCAGCAACATACCAGTACGTTGCTGGTCCTTGTTGGGCATATATTTTAATCTTTTTTTTCATGCAGCTTGTGAGCTGAACGAAAAAAAGAGATTGATCGGTGGGTATGCCCACCATTAGAATACCTTCCTTCATCCACCCACTTCTAATGATGGGCATACATGCACCATTTATATATGACGAAGCATGGGGGCATCCGCCCCAAAAGTTAGGAGCAAATCACTACTCCGCCCCTGCTGCCCCCATGCTTCGGCATATATGCTCTTTTTTTTAACTGTAGTAGTGAAATCGCCTCTGACAGCGCTGGAGTCACGGCTTTATGTATCGTGGGAGCAAACGCTATTGCTGTCAAGATAAATAAATCCGCGCTGCAACTGAATGGCATACCTGCTAAGCAAGTGATGGTTAACAATAAAACAAAGTAACATTACAGTATAACAGTAATGCCCCGTACACATAGTCGGATTTTCCGACGGAAAATCTGTGATAGGACCTTGCTGTCGGAAATTCCGACCGTGTGTAGGCTCCATCACACATTTTCCATCGGATTTTCTGACACACAAAGTTTGAGAGCAGGATATAAAATTTTCCGACAACAAAATCCGTTGTTGGAAATTCCGATCGTGTGTACACAAATCCGACGCACAAAGTGCCACGCATGCTCAGAATAAATAAAGAGATGAAAGCTATTGGCCACTGCCCCGTTTATAGTCCCGACGTATGTGTTTTACGTCACCGCGTTCAGAACGATCGGATTTTCCGACAACTTTGTGTGACCGTGTGTATGCAAGACAAGTTTGAGCCAACATCCGTCGGAAAAAATCCTAGGATTTTGTTGTCGGAATGTCCGAACAAAGTCCGACCGTGTGTACGGGGCATAAGACTTACCATACCTGCAAAGCAAATACAAAAAAAAAATAGTCAAAAATAAAACATTTTTTAACGCAACCTGTGCCTAAAATATATATATGCTGAAGCATGAGGGCATCCACCCGCAAAAGGTAGGAGCAAATCGCTCCTCCGCCCCTGCTGCCCCCATGCTTCGGCATATATGCTGAAGTATGTAACTGTGGTGGTGAAATCACCTCCAACAGCGCTGGAGCCACAGCTTTATGTATCGTGGGAGCAAACGCTGTTGCTGTCAAGATAAATAAATCCGCGCTGCAACTGAATGGCGTACCTGCTAAGCAAATGATGGTTAACAATAAAACAAAGTAACCTTATAGTATAACAGTAAGACTTAGCATACCTGCAAAGCAAATACAAAAAAAACATAGTAAAAAATAAAATTTTTTAATGCAACCTGTGCCTAAAATATATATATATGCCGAAGCGTGGGGGCATCCACCCGCAAAAGGTAGGAGCAAATCGCTCCTCCGCCCCTGTTGCCCCCATGCTTCGGCATATATGCTGAAATATGTAACTGTGGTGGTGAAATCACCTCCGACAGCGCTGGAGTCACTGTTTTATGTATCGTGGGAGCAAACGATGTTGCTGTCAAGATAAATAAATCTGCGCTGCAGCTGAATGGCGTACCTGAAAACAAAAAAATGGTTAACAATAAAACACAGTAAAGAGTAAAGTATAAAAAAATTACATACCTGAAAAGCAAACATAATAAAACATAACATCAATAAAACATTGCAGAATAGAATACAGTAAAAAAGAGCAGAACAATAGAGAGAGAATAGAGAGAGAACAATAAAATGACAACTATTTTTGTTTTTTTTATTTTATATTTTTTTGTGTATTTTTTTTTACTTTTTTTATTATTATTATTTTTTTATAACTGTAACTTTTGTAACTGTAACCGGTTCCAGGTTTGGGTCTCTCAAAATGTGATGGCATCCTGGGAGACCCTGTGAAAGTGTGCCTAGTCTGTGCAATGCTGTACCCTACGCTAAAACTCAACTAGTGTATGGTAGTGCTCACAACATTCACCAATGCAAAGACCAGGATTGTCAGGACAGGAGGGACAATAATAGAGGGTGTCACGCCTATATCCGCGCTTTCTGCAGACACAACATTTTCTTTGGGGGGCTCGTTGGGTAGGGGTACGCGAGAGGACATAAGGAAAATGCCTCTCATGCAGCCGGCTTATTGCATTTGGATTGAGAAGGTGGAGGTGGAGCACCGTCTGGAAACAGAAGGGCTCTGACGATCTCTTCCTGGAATTTAAGGAAGGATCCAGTCCGTCCTGAAGCTCTGTATAGCACATGAGCATTCAGTAAAGCCAATTGAAATAAGTATACAGACACTTTTTTATACCAGCGTCTGGCCTTACGGTAACTAGGTACGGCGCCAACAACTGGTCGTTGAGGTCCACCCCTCCCATATTTTGGTTATATTCATGGACACAGAGGGGTTTCTCCATAACACCAGTCGCCGTAGGAATTTGGACTGTCGTGTCTGCATGAAGGGAGGTGAGAACGAAAACATTCTTATTATCCCTCCACTTCATAGCGAGCAAATTATTACACTGCAAGCAGGCTCTCTCCCCCAGCCTAAGACGGGAATCTACAAGCCGCTGGGGAAAGCCCCGACGATTAGGTCGCACAGTGCCACATGCTCCAATCTGATGATCAAAAAGGTGACTAAAAAGTGGCACGCTCGTGTAATAATTGTCCACATATAAGTGGTACGCCTTTAAGGGTGACACCAAGTCCCACACAATCTTGCCAGCTTCCTATGTAGTCAGGGCAGTTTGTCGGCTCTACGTGGCTATCTTTTCCCTCGTAAACCATAAAACTACATGTATAGCCTGTGGCCCTGTCACAGAGCTTATACATCTTGACCCCGTATCTGGCACGCTTGCTGGGAAGGTACTGTTTGAATGACAAGCGGCCAGAAATTCTACATACCTTGCTTGTAACGAGTGTTTTTTTGAGTTACTGTTGCCTTTCTATCATCTCAAACCTATTGCCAATTCTCCTCTGACCTCTGACATCAACAAGGCATTTCCGTCCACACAACTACCACTCACTGGATATTTTCTCTTATTCGGACCATTCTCTGTAAACCCTAGAGATGGTTGTGCATGAAAATCCCAGTGGATCAGCAGTTTTTGAAATACTCAGACCAGCCCGTCTGGCACCAACAACCATGCCATGTTCAAAGTCACTTAAATCCCCTTTCTTCCCCATGATAATGCTTGGTTTGAACTTCAGCAAATCGTCTTCACCACGTCTAAATGCTGAAATGCGTTAAGTTGCTGCCATTTGATTGGCTGATTAGCAGTTTGTGTTACCATACCAAGCAATTGAACAGGTGTACCTAATAAATTGGCCGGTGAGTGTATATCGGACAGGTATATTATAGAAGTATAATACCTCAAAAGTGTGATTCTGATTTTAAAATAAGGAAGGGGGCATCTAATAAGCTAAAGCAAAAGGAAGAAAAAGGCAAAGAAAGGGGGGATGTGGTAAAAGGGGAGAAAAGAGGAGAGAAATAAAAAAAAAAGATGGTATAATAGATTGTAACATAGGGATATGAGAGCCAAAGAAGAACAGAGACGGGGAGGGAGAAGGAAAAAGGGATTCAAGTGGAAAGGGGAGGGAAAGGACCTCTATGGACTGATCATGTAGCTTAATCTAAAAGTAATAAACAACATCTCTCTGCAAAGAAGAAGCATTATACTTACCTTCCCTGACACCCAATCCAACAATCTACCAATCTTCACTTTGCCCAGGTGCTATGGTGAATGGAGAATCCACTTTATTCGGCATGTTTAGAGGGGTGTCAGATGCTTCGTTCCCCATCAAGTACTGTGTTTCCTTTCCATGGCCCCTGCATTAATACTGCATGTTGTAGTGGCATAGGGGCTGGTGGAAGCAACCACAGCACTCCACCCAAGTGCATCAGATGACAGAATTGCTTTAAGTATTTAGTAAGTTGACCAATTTGTTTAAAAAAAAATTATTTTATGGGTGTCACACGGATTGGAAGTGTTCACAGACAAATACTATCCTGACAGAAATTGTAACTTTTTCCCACTCCAACCAAAAGTAATAAAAATATTGTTAATGTTAGGCTGTAATAAAAATACTTATTTGGACCTTTTTTCATCATTTGCTGCATCATAGTGCGGCTGATCTCCCACAACCTCTTTGCAGCCACTACCAGTGTACATGTAGTCCAGTGATGGCTGCAGGGCATTTGTCAGGGGAGTTTTATGATAATGGCAATAGCAGACCATGCCTGTTCAATATAATTCAGCACAGAGGCATGTAGTCTTCACTGGGATAGCATGTGACAGAGTGACAAGAACAACTGAAAGGCAGGGACAGAGCCTTGTCATCCTATAACAGGACATGCTCATGATATGTGAGAATTTAGCTTTGGGTTTACTTATACCTTATGGAGCAGTGATTGAGCCACACGATCTTGTTATGACACCTAAAAAGTTACATGGACATCCACATAGTGTTTATCAACCACTTCAGCCCTGGAAAAATGTACCCCCTTCCTGACCAGAGCACTTTTTGCGATTCGGCACTGCGTCGCTTTAACTGACAATTGCGCGGTCGTGTGACGTTGTACCGAAACAAAATTGACGTCCTTTTTTCCCACAAATAGAGCTTTCTTTTGGTGGTATTTGATCGCCTCTGTAGTTTTTATTTTTTGCACTATAAACAAAAAAAAAAGAACATGAATTTTGAAAAAAACACATTATTTTTTAGTATAATAAATATCCCCCAAAAATATATAAAAAAAGTTTTTTTCCTCAGTTTAGGCCGATGTGTATTCTTCTACATATTTTTGGTAAAAAAAAATCGCAGTAAGCGTATATTGATTGGTTTGTGCAAAAGTAATAGCGTCTACAAAATAGGGGAAAGATTTATAGCATTTTTATTTTTTATTTTTTTTCTTGCGGCGATCTGCGATTTTTATCATGACTGCGACATTATGGCGGACACATCGGAGAAGCTTGACACATTTTTGGGACCATTTGCATTAATACAGCGATCGATGCTATAAAATTGCATTGATTACTGTAAAAATGTCACTGGCAGTGAAGGGGTTAACACTAAGGGCGCTTGAGGGGTTAACTGTGTTCCCTGGGAGGTGATTCTAACTGAGGGGGGAGGGGATTGACTGGAGGAAGTGACGGATCGTGGTTCCTAGCTAATAGGAACAAACGATCTGTCACTCCTGTCAGAACAGAACAGGGAAGTGTGTGTTTACACACCCTCGTCCCTGTTCTGTGTCTCCTGGTCACGCTCCCTCCTCACTGGCTGTGATTAACAGCAGCATCTATCTCTGAGCCTAAGGCCCCTTTCACACTGGGGCGGTAGGGGGCGTTGTTTTACCGCGGTATTCGGCCGCTAGCGGTGCGGTTTTAACCCCCCGCTGGCGGCCGAAAAAGGGTTAAAACCCCTCGTATAGCGCGGCTATAGCCGCAGTATTACTGCGGTATAGCCGCGCTGTCCCATTGATTTCAATGGGCAGGAGCGGTTTAGGAGCGGTGAATATACCGCTCCTTCACCGCTCCAAAGATGCGGCTCGCAGGAGATTTTTTCTCCTGCCAGCGCACCGCTTCAGTGTGAAAGCCCTCGGGCTTTCACACTGAACAAACAGCGGAGGCTGTTTAGGGGCGGTTTGCAGGCGCTATTTTTAGCGCAATAACGCCTGCAAACCGCCCCAGTGTGAAAGGGGCCTAAGAGTACTGGTGGGGATGCATTAAAGTATAACTAAAGGCAAAACTTTTTTTTTTGTTTGTTTTGTATAGAGTGCAGGGGAATTAGAACACCTGTCAGTTTTTATTACTGTCTTACCCTCATTAGGGAGAGTCACCCTCTTTGTCCCGTCTACCATTGTCATTGAAAGTGAGAGTAAAGAAAATCCCAAATTTTGGGTTGTCCCCAGAAACCTAATAGAGAGGAAATCTTCTAATGTAGACACTAGTTCTTGGTACCTGGGGGTTCCCAAGGAATTCCTTTAATTTGCACAATTTCATCTTACTTTCTGTTTTGGCTATGAAACAGGAAATTTCCCAATGGGACACAGATGGCGAAAACAATTCTGACAGGGGTTATAATCCTCCCTTACTCTATCCAAAATGAAAAAAAAAGTTTTGCCTATAGTTATACTTTAAGGTAAAAATAAAAAAAACGTTACCATTTAGAACCACTTTTAGGTGTATGAAAAGACAAACATTTTAGAATTATGGTACTGAATATCCAATCTCCCTGTGTTTCAGAGAACACAGCATGTTGAAGCAAATGTAATTTAGGGATACAAATTTATCTATATATGATACTATCATAAGCTTTCTGACAATCAATTTCCATAAAAGCGCACTTCCAAGTTAAGCAGGATGGTGTTTCAGGTGAACAGAGGTATTTAGAGGTGACAACAAAGTTCAACATGGTTTTCATATTATTTATTGCACATACTCTCAAACATAAGTTTGTCATTGTGTTGATGTGCATTGGCCATAAAAATTAATGTCCTTTCTTTAATCTGTTCATGGGTATTTGAAGTGAATGGAAGCACATGACAAACAAAAAAACAGTAATACAAAGATCCAAATGAGTCCAGTTTTAGCGTTCTTACAGATTGCACTGCATCATTCGTTATTGGTGAAGCTTAGAAACGTGTACTTTTCTGCTCCTGCTCTGTGCTCAGTTCAAGATGTCCATTGATCGAATGTTCTCCTCTTTTGCTCTCGCTTCTGAAAAAAAAAAGACAACTCGGCCTCAAATATGGGAAAATATGGGAAAATTGATGCAATACAATTTGACATCTTATGATATGAGACCAGAACTTTAGAAATAATCATGAAATTATTATTTTGACCATATAAATCTATTATTTCTACCAAATGTAGATATTGATTTTTTTTTTGAATGGGTGAACAATGTAAATTTATTTCCGAAACTAGCACTGAAAAAAAAGTGCATTAATAAGGTAAAACTCGTGCCACCGACATCACAAGAAACAATTACCAGTCTGTGGATTTTGATTCTCTGTAAAAAAAGATGAAATATTGTAACAGATTCTTTTTTTTTTAAAATTTTTCCATCCACGCTATAGTCGAATGACGGCTACAGCGCGGACCTACATTGCCGGGAGGCCGTCAATAGACGTCTTCCCCTTTCCTCGCTCTCTGCGGGTCACGTGCGGCGCGCTCTATGATCACCTGCCCCTTACCACGTAATCAGCTGTCAGCCAATGACAGCTGATCACTTGATGTAAACAGAAGCTCAGTAATTGTTTTTTTTTCTCCTCACGCTGACAGCGCGAAGAGAAAAAAAAGCCGATCACCGGCTTCTGTTGAAGAAAGGACATCGGTCCCAAAGAGGAAGAGGCATAGCCGCCTCATCTGTGCCAACCAGTACCACCTGCCAGTGCCCACAGTGCCATCAATCGGTGCCCACCAGTTAATATCAGTGCCACCAATCAGTGCCACCTATCAATGCCCAAGAATGCCACCAATCAATGCCCACCAGTGATGCCAGTCAGTGCCTCATCAGTGACATCTAGAAGTGCTGCTTATCCGTGTCACCTACCAGTGCCCATTACTGCCACCCATCAGTGCCACCCACCAGTGCCCATCAGTGCCACCCATCAGTGCCAGCTATCAGTGCCACCCATCAGTGCCAGCTATCAGTGCCCTTCAGTGCCGCCCTTCAGTGCTGCCCATCAGTGCCACCTCTCAGTGCCCACCAGTGCCATCTCTCAGTGCCCACCAGTGCTGCCTCATTAGTGCCCAACAGTGCCGCCTTATCAGTGCCCATCAGTGCCGACTTATCAGTACCCATCAGTGCCGCATATTAGTGTCCATCAGTGCAGCCTCATCAGCGCGCATCAATGAAGGAGAAAAATGATCTGTTTGCAAAATGTTATAACAAAATATAAAACCGTTTTGTTTTTGTTTTCAAAATTTCAGTCTTTTTTCATTTTTTTAAGGAAAAATAAAAAACCCAGAGGTGATCAAATAACACCAAAAGAAAGCTCTATTTGTGGGAAAAAATATATAAAAATTTCATTTGGGTACAGTGTTACATGACCGCGCAATTGTCATTCAAAGAGTGAGAGCGCTGAAAGCTGAAAATTGGTCTAGGCAGGAGGGAGGTTTAAGTGCCCAGTAAGCAAGTGGTTAAATCACTTCATTCTTTATTAATACTTTTTCATACAAAAAGCAACAAGAATAACAAACAACATACACCCAACATACCACCCCGGCACGTAATGAGATGGGGGATAGGGAGGTGGAGTGGGATTCCTCCTATCCCCCCAATGCACCTTCCAGGTTATTCACTCCCCTCCCTCTCTTTCCCTCTCATCATTTGAAGCTCACTGTATACGTCTATTCTCTCCAACTTCCCTAAGAATTGCTGTGATCTACCGGCCCCCTGGACCATTATCGACTTTCCTTGATGAGTTTTCTGCCTGGTTACCCTACTTTCTCTCTTCGAAAATTCCCACAATCCTTCATGGTGATTTCAACATCCCTGCTAATACAAACACTCCTGCTACTTCTAAACTTCTAATGCCCCTTACACACGAGTGGATTTTCCATCGGAGAAAACTTGGATGGTTTTTCCGACGGAATTCCACTCAAGCTTGCCTTGCATACACACGGTCAGACAAAAGTTCTCTGAACTTTCGACCGTCAAGAACGCGGTGACGTAGAACACTACGACGAGCCGAGAAAATGAATGCTTCCGAGCATGAGTCAAATTGTTTCCGAGCATGCATAGGAATTTGTACAGACGATCCCATTTTCGGATAGTAACTTTTCCCAACCGAAAAATAGAGAACATGCTCTCAATCTTTTGCTGGCTGGAATTCTGCCAGCAAAAGACCGATGGAGCATACACATGGTCACATTTTCCAACAAAAAGCTCTCATCGGAGTTTTGCTGGCGGAATTTCCAATCGTGTTTATGCGGCATTAGTCTAACCTCTTCATTTGACCTGAAGCAATGGGTACAGGCTTCTACTCACTCTGATAGCAACATCCTTGACCTTGTATTCTCCTACTTATGCACTCCATGCAACTTCTCAAACAATCCTTTTCCTCTATCCGATCATCACCTTATTAGTTTCTCTCTCCCCCTGTCTTCCACCACCTTTCTCTCCAAATCGCCTAACCATCACCTGTAGAAACTTTTGCAACTTCAACTCTTCTCTCCTCTATTCTGCTACTGACCACCTCTATGACAAAATCTCTCCCCTGTCCTGCCCCAACCAAGTCACTTCCATCTACAATAAATCCCAGTCCTCCACCCTGGACAAGCTCGCTCCCCTCACCACACGCAGAATCAGGCCTCGACCCCTACAACCCTGGCAAACAGATGACACGAAAAATTCTCAAAAAACGTAGTGACGCTCTTCAGCGTCTGTGGCACAAGACTAAGTCTCTCAAAGACTTCAACCAATACAAATCTGCCCTCCAAAAATACTATTCTTTCCTCCACACTGCCAAGCTGACCTATTTTACAACTCTTATTAACACCTTCTCATCCAGTCCCCGTAAACTCTTCTCTACCTTCAACTCTTTACTTCGTCCTCCACCCACTCACTCACTCACTGCCCAGGAGATTGCTAATCATTTCAAAAAATAAGATTGATACAATCCGTAATGAAATCTCCACTCTACAGGTATCTCCCCCAGTTAAGACCCCATATCAGCAGATACAATTGACACTCCCCCTATTCAAATCTGCTACTACAGACGAAGTTGCTAAACTCCTTTCTAATGCCCACCTAACCACCTGCCACCTGGACCCTATTCCCACTAAAATACTACAGTCGCCCTCTGACTCTATCCTACACTCTCTAACCCACATCTTCAATCTCTCCTTCACCTCTGGCATTTTCCCCAACGCTCTAAAACATGCAGCGGTCACCCCCATACTTAAAAAATCATTCTTGGACCCTGCCAATCTTAACAACCTACGCCCTATCTCCTTGCTCCCTTTTTCCTCTAAACTCCTTGAATGCTTACAACCAACTGAGTGTCCACCTCATTAAGAATAACCTTCTTGATCCCCTTCAATCTGGATTTCGCCCTCAACACTCCACAGATACGGCTCTTTTAAAACTCACAAATGACCTACTAACTGCAAAAACCAACGGACACTATTCTGTACTCCTACTTCTGGACCTTTCAGCTGCCTTTGACATGGGTTGACCACCCCCTCCTCCTCAAAAAACGTTATTTCCTTGGTCTCCGTGACTCTGCTCTTCACTGGTTCTCATCCTACCTATCCAACGCACCTTCAGTGTCACTTATGCCGCGTACACACGAGCGGACTTTACGGCAGACTTTGTCCGGCGGACTTTTCAACGAACTTTACGACGGACTTTCTGAATGAACGGACTTGCCTACACACGATCAAGTCCGATGGATTCGTATGTGATGACGTACGACCAGACTAAAACAAGGACGTTCATAGCCAGTAGCCAATAGCTGCCATAGCGTCGGTTTTTGTCCGTTGGACTAGCATACAGACGAGCGGACTTTTCAACCGGACTCGAGTCTGTCGGAAAGATTTGAAACATGTTTCATTTCTAGGTCCGTCGAACTTTTGGGGAAAAAAAGTCCGCTGGAGCCCACACACGATCGAATTGTCCGACGGATTTCAGTCCGCTGGAACAAGTATGCTGTAAAGTCTGGTCGTGTGTACGCAGCATTACAATTCTACTTCCTCCACTCCTCCTCCCTTCTCTGTCGGGGTCCCCCATCGTTCTGTTCTTGGACCTCTTTTATTTTCAATCTACACCTCTTCCCTGGGTCAGCTGATAGGCTCTCACGGCTTTCAATATCATTTCTACGCTGATGACACACAAATCTATCTCTCCACCCCTCAAATCACTCCATCAGTCTCCTCCCGCATCACTAACCTACTAACAGACATATCTGTATGGATGTCACACCACTTCCTCAAACTCAACGTGTCTAAAACCGAGCTTATAATATTTCCTCCCCCACGTGCCTCTTCCCCTGACTTATCTGTCAAGAGCAATGGCACAACCATCCACCCATCCCCACATGTCAGCATGCTAGGTGTTATCCTGGACTCTGAAGTCTCCTTTTGGCCCCATATCCAATCACTTTCCAAAGCTTGCCGCCTCAACCTCCGCAACATCTCTAAACGACGTCCCTTTCTAACCAATGAAACCACAAAGCTCCTGATTTACTCCCTGGTTATCCCTCGCCTTGACTACTGCAACTCCCTCCTCATTAGCTTTCCTTTTTTTCCTTTCCTTGTAATATAAATAATTGTGTTAAGTTTTTTTGTTGAGGATAGGGTTGCCAAGGGTGTTACCGACAGCGCTGATGCCCATTGTTCATCTGAGATTGGTCCTATATCGAGGATATACCAGCAAGGCTGACCTTGCTGGTATATCCACTGTTCTTTTAAATTTATCATATAATGTATCATATATTTGTGAAATCAAACCCTTTTTCTTTTCTGTCTTTTCCAGCAAGGCTATTACCTCTGATTTTTTAAATTTCAGTTCATTCAATCGATCCTGTGCTTGTAATGCATGCCTAAGCTGTAAAATTTGAAAGAATCTTTGGTTTGGGATACTATATTCATTTCTTAGTTCAGTAAAGGTTTTTATAACATCATCCTGGAATAGCTGTATCATATACCTTAGTCCCTTGAGCCTCCATATCTCAAGCCCTTCCAGTTTCCTCAGTTCCCCATAACTACTATTATTCCATATAGGGGTGTATACCGTATAGCCTTTTATTTCTGTAATTTTTTTCATTTCCTTCCATACCTTGTCAAATAATTTACCCATAACAAATCCTTTGTTAAACAATTGATTTCTCATCTCTAATAAGGAATACAATGGGTAGTCGGGGTATACTGAATATTGAATATTTGTTATATCCGTAATTCACGTTTACTACTCAACCCTCGCAGCCCATAGATTTAAAAGTGACAGTCCTTAATGCTTTATTCATCAACATAAACTGGGATAGGAGAAGGACTTCCTTTGAGATGCTCTTCTGTTACATTGTCATCTTTCATGAATCATACAAGAAAATCTGAGTACAATTGCGGACAGTCAAGAAATCATTTCTCAATAATCTCTTCAATCAGGGACGATGGAAGTAGATTTGATAGAGAATAAGTTGATAAAGAGTCACTCTGAATAACTTCTTCATCTGGATAACTTTAAAAGAACGATCCACATCTCTACATGTGTGCTTGCAGCTTCACCCCTACCTTTTTACCAATACTTCCCACCGACATGATACTTCCAAATTAGGCTAAAGGAGAGCAAATCTGAATAACTCCTCCCGCTTGACTGATTGGAATCCCAGGGCAATGCTGAACACCCTCAGACTCTGGCAGTACCTTTCCCTTGGGCTTTCACTCACGTGATCGATAGTCCATGTGCCACTCATAAACGATCAATCACCCAGTTTCCTTCCGCTTTGTTGCTACTTCATCCGCAATGTCCCTTAGCTTCCTTTATCTCTTTGTGGCCTGTTCCCCTTCCCGCAGGGGCGGCCTACAACATCCAAGACTACACGTGGCAAGATGTCGTCTGTTCCTCCATGAGGACCGGATCTCCACCCTTCTCGCTAGGGTGAAGCTCCGTTGGCTCCCCGGAGGGGAAAACCTCCAACCTGCCCTCCGGGAACCAGGCTGGCTCTCTCGCTCCTCAGAGCAGGACTGGACTCGAACTCCCGGACACCATGTTACCTGCCTTTTTATATGAGAGTCCCGGGATTACCAAGCAAATTAATGATTGGCTGAGACCAACACATAAACACCTGTCACTCAAATAAAGAAATAAAACAATACAGGCCTGCTGCAAATAGCATCAGCCTGTCTAAATTTACCTGCAACAGAAAGCTAACAAGAAAAGTTCACCTACATAAAAGTAGGTGCCCGCTACACTGATAATAGCAGACTCGGTATAGAATCAGAGCTTGATATTACTGTCCATCCAAAAAAATGTTGTATTTGTGAAGCAAAGAAGTAGCTTTTTGGGTGGGGAATCGCCAATCCACCAGCTTCTTTATTTAACAATAATGCTGTTAACTTTATGCGTGGTTGTTTTTTCTTCTAAATAAGTTCTCTAAAAAGAACACTGTGATCTATAAGGGTGAATTATTAAACACAAAGTAATTGTGGGGTCCAAATCATTTTAACTAGATTTGCTCTACCTATCACTGTCAGTGGCAATTTACACCAACTTCGGCATTTGTCCTTAAATCTCGCTAATAAAGATTTAAGGTTCAGTTTAATATAATCTTTTACATTCCGAGATATCTCTATCCCCAAGTATCTCACTGTATGCTTAATTTGAATATATTATGCGTGGTTTAATAAAGGGACTTTTAACTCTAATGGTAGTAGTTCAGACTTAGCCCAATTAATCTGGAAGCCCGAGAGTCTCCCAAATATGGAGATGAGGCTCATAAGTTTCGCTTTGAGATATCCCCCCAGGAAAATAAGAGCATCGTCTGCATAAAAAGGGCCACTTTATCCTCTTTTCCTGCTCATTGGAACCCAACTATTTCCACTGACTGTCTAATAGCAAGGGCAAGAGGTTCCACTGCCATTGCAAAAAGTATTGGGACAGGGGGCAACCCTGCCTTGTCCCTCTAGACAAATTGAACGACCTTGATAATGTATTATTAATTCTTACCCTTGCTTTTGGTTCCCTATATAACATTTTAACCCATTTTAAAAATCCCGGGCCTATACCAAAAGCCTCCAATACGGCCCATACGAGCCATAGATATTCCCACTCCACAATATTGAAAGCTTTTTGGGCATCCAGGCACAATATTGCTCTAGTTCCCGTATTTTCCATGGGGAGCTGCATATTTAAAAAAAGTCTACGAATATTTGTTGATGCTGCTCTTGTTGTAATAAAACCTGTTTGGTCCTCATGAATCAAAATGTTAATATTGCATGATAATCTATTTGCAAGAACATCTTAAAGTCTGAGGTGAGGAGGGAAATAGGGCGATAAGACTCAGGCAGCAATGGGTCCTTCCCCTGTTTTGGAATTACTATAATTATGCATTGACTCTGGGAGTCTTTGTTTCCGAAAAGTGTCATATAGTACTTCTAATAATTCTGGCAACAAAATCTTACCAAATTTTTTATAGATTTCCATGGGTAGTCCGTTCATCCCTGGTGCTTTATTATTGTGAGTTTGTGCAACTGCTTGTTTTAACTCTTCCAGGTATATGGGGCTATCGAGAAACTCCCTTTCTTCAAATTTTCCAATTTGTCCAAGAATAGTGTTACTTGATTCATTGACTTCTCCACCCTTGATTCATAAAGTAAGGTGTAGAAGTCAACAAATATATTCTGAATACTACCTGTATCATACCTCACTACCCCTTCTGTATCTTAGGCTGCTGCTATAGTTATCAGGCCCTCTTGAGCCCGAGCTATCACAGCTAACATACGTCCCACCTGTTCCCCCATCTCATAGTGTTTTAGGTTTTGAAAAAATCAGCTATTTTCTGCTTTGGTAAAAGATAAGATTTTATACATTTTTTGAGCTTCCTGCCAAGGTAGGCGCTTTTCTTCTATGGGGTCCGAATATAGTCCTGCTCTGTTTGAGTCACCCTTTACCTCCTCCTCCCGACTTCTAGATGAACTCTTAATTTTAGTTATTTCTTTAATCATTACCCCACGCATATATGCCTTCATAGTTTCCCAAACTACTAATAAAGATGTCAAGTTTTTTTTTTTTTTATTCTATCAGCTGTAGTTCTATCGTGTCCTCCTCTGTCATTAATAACAGCCACTATGGATTAATTTTCCAGGGTGGAGAAGATAACTGTCCCTCAGTCTGTGTGGTCAGTATAAGTGGGGAATGATAAGAGAGCCCCCTAGGGCCATATTGAATTGACTCTAGCCATGGGAGAAAGTTATCATTCCCCAAAGCCAAGTCTAGTCTTGACAGAGATCCATATGTACTCGAACAAAAGTATTCTCTCTTTAGAGGGTATCTAATTCTCAACATATCCATTAACCCCATTTCTAGTTCTATTCGTTCTTTGTTTACTCTTTGTGGTGCTATATCTATCCTCTTCCTCATTCATTATGTTATTAAAATCTCCCATTACTAGGATTGGTAAGTTCGGCCACTGTACCATTTTCCTTAAAACACATTTTTCAGCACTTCATCATTGTATGGAGGAGGAACATAGACATTCACCAACAAAACATTTTTAGTATTTAGTGAGCACCGAGGTACAATATAACGACCTTCAGGATCTTTAAAACTCTCTCTGTATGAAAACCATACCGAACAGGAAATCAGGATGCTAACGCCTCGAGAATAGGTAGAGTATACCGCATGAGTTTGATACGTGAATCTTGATCTTTCAAAAAGCATCGTATCCTCTCGTTCAAGGTGGGTATCTTGCAAAAATATTATTGCTGGTTTATAAAACTCAATTGCTTCAAAAACTGCCTATCTCTTTCCCCTATCACCCAACCTGCTCACATTCCATGACAACACCCTAATTTTTTCACTCATTATTTCATATCACCAACTGGTAATCCACCAGTCCCCAGCAACCCCTACATGATATCCAATGTACCTTATATAAGAAGAAATATTTCCGATTTCTTTAAATTAACACAGTGTATGATATTAGAGATCCTGACAGAATTGCAAGAGGGGAGAGAGAGCATACGGACCAAAAAAAAAAAAAAAAAACACCCCCCCCAAACCCACCCCCACAAATCCCCCACCCCTTCCTACGTCCCCATTCATACATACCCACCATGCAAACTGGTTGGGGATAACCCCAAACCCTCGACAAAGTCCACACGGGACTCATACAAGGGGACTATCTAGTTACTTCAAAACAGTTGCAAGTATTATGCTTGTGCCAAATGAATATCTGCAAATAAAAAATAAATAAATAAAAAAAGGGGGAGGAAAGAGAAGGTCATTCAATCTATTAACATTCAATGAGTCTTTTTGTTTTCCTCTGTATATCTTTCTTCTAACTATGCGTTAGCTGCATCTGGATTTTCAGAAAAGACGATCTTTTCACCGTCCATAATTCTCAACTTAGCTGGATATAACATTGAATATGTTATTTGTTTTAATCACAGACTGCGTTTAATTTCTGTAAATTTTGCTTGTTTCTTCTGTACTTCCATCAAAAAAATCCGGGTAGAAGGAGAATTTTTTCTTTTGTACTCAATATTACCTCGTTGACCTGCTTTAGAAAGGATTAAATCCCTATCTCTGTAATTTAACGATTTAATAATAACTGTCCTGGGATTACTTGAGGGAGAGAGTAATCGACTAGGAATTCGATGGGCCCGTTCAATTGTAAAAAGTCTTGGAAAAACCTTCTGTGCCAAGTGTATTCAATATGCATTTTTCAAGGAAAATGATCATTGATTGGCCCTCTTCATGCTCAGGAAAGCCCAAAATACGTACATTATTACGTCTTTGCCTGATTTAAAAGTTCAGTACAGGAGGTATGGGATACACAGGAGGACAAGAAAAAGCCCAGGATCCAAGGCGACAGACCCAGCAAGTTCAAAGCACACTGTCAGTGTATCACCAAGGTATGCAGGAAAGTAACGCTATGTCCCCTTCCGCTCTGCTCTGCTCGTCTCACTCTGCTCTGGATGCTCTCTTAGTACACTCCGCTCCTCTCTGCGATGCACCGATACACTGATGTGCTCCGAGTGCTCCCAGGATAGTACAGCTGCTGTCTGAACAATTAGCTAGGATCAGGTGGAGCAAAAAATGTCACGAAGGGGTAAAGATAAGTGTGGAGCTACGCTGGCTTCAACCTCTGATGGCGGGAGTAGCGGCACAGCGTGGACCTGCTGGAAACGCTCACTCACTTTGCCTTCCCTCTCAGGCCATGTCCCCCATCTGTCTTAACAGATTCTTAATTCACAAATTTAAATTTAAAAATTCTATATGTTTTTTAAACAATGGAATGGGACAGTAATGGGGACTGGCTGTGCGCCCACCTTTGTCGATTCATTTTTGGGTTGGAGGAAGGGTACTAAAGAATATACAACCCATATACTATTATGGGTCAGATTCATAGATGATGTATTCATCTTATGGAATGAATCCATGGAAAAGTTTAATAAATTTTGGCCTAAATCAATGCAAATGATAAAGGTATATTTTTTACAAGTGAAATCCATCAAGAATCTATCAATTTCTTGGATTTGACTATATAGAAAGATGAAAGAAGAAGAAGAATTACAGTAATTTACAGGAAACTGACATCAGTGAATAGTCTGCATCATTGGTTTAGTCACCATTCAAATTATGAATTGTTGAATTATGAATTTAATTGAAATTATGAATGAAATCATGAAATTTATGAATGAAACCTAAGGAGAGGGATACTCGCAGGGCAAACTTTGCAATCAAGATTAAATTATTTAACAATGAATTCAAGAAAAAAGCCAAAATTTGGCAGACATATTTTTGGAGAGAGGGTATCTGAAGAAATGTTTAGAGATCGCATATGAGAAAGTACAAAATAAAACCAGAGAATCTCTTATGAGAATGGAAAGGGAAAGAGAATGAGAAAGATAAAATAAGTGATTGGTACATATTCATAACAATTTGGCAAGATTTTGAAAATACTGACACATTTTCCTAGAAGACGAAGACCAAAAAGAATTGTATGAACATCATATTATACACTGAAGCGTGAGGAACATCATAGATGCACTCATTCATAGCCATCTGGATACACATGATAAAATGGCAAGGAGTGAATTCTAGTTATCCCAAAGGCTGAACAGGTCTTTTCAAGGTGGGAACAGCAAGGCATGTCAAAACATTCCTACTAAAGGACATTGATTATCCAAAAATAGTGAAAGGATAAAAATTAGATCTTTTTACATTTGTAGCTCCACAAGAGCTACTGTATATATGCAGCAAAAAGCCCCTGTTCTAAATTATATATAAGAATAAATTATTATACCATTTTTAAGATAAGTTTTAGAGCATTCGAATAATATCCGGCTCAAAAGAGGGAAAACCTAGAACACATGTATGGTCAGTGCATATAGGTAATTCAGATTGTATACATTTTTAGTTACTCAGCATAAAAAACTGGATCCCTGTAAAGGAGACTTAGATAAGGCCCTGCTTTAGGCTAAAGTGTGATGGATCTTTAGAATAAATTCCAAAGCAACCAACAGTTTGAATGAAGTATTTCCATGTTTGTACATCATCTACAGTAACATAGATAGGATAGACTCAGTATATGACATAAAGAATTCATCTACAATGTAATTTTTCAATAAGATTTAATAAATATTCAATAAGATTGCATAAAATAAATTGATTGTACTAAAAAGTATAGGAATTCCTCTGGCAAAATATGAGTAAAAAATAGGACAATTCATTTTATGAAATTATTAGGTTAAAATGGTGATTCTTATTCTAATTAGATGTATCTAGTAATATTAAATCCCAAATAACAGAAAAAGATATAGGGGTTGATTTACTAAAACTAGTAAGTACAAAATCTGGTGCAGCTGTGCATGGTAGGCAATCAGCTTCTAACTTCAGCTAGTTCAGTTATTCTTGGACAACAAAATTGGAAGCTGATTGGTTTCTATGCAGAGCTGCAACAGTTTTTGCACACTCCAGTTTTAGTAAATCAACCCCATAGTCTCCAATTATGTGAAACAAGGGCACACCCTACTAGAAATAGCTAAAAAAAATAGTTTGACCATAGATGAGCAGTTGTGCACTAAAATAATAATTAAATTGAGTGGAAATGCACGC
The DNA here is from genome assembly GCF_042186555.1 of Aquarana catesbeiana. Taxonomy (NCBI): domain Eukaryota; kingdom Metazoa; phylum Chordata; class Amphibia; order Anura; family Ranidae; genus Aquarana; species Aquarana catesbeiana. The sequence continues at coordinate 103,486,013 of NC_133328.1, forward strand.
ACGTGTCACTGACTGCAGTGACATCATCATGTGATTTGCATGATGACAATTGCGATGTACAGTACATGAGTGCATGACATAATGGCATTACTGAGTGTACATCTGAACGTGTTGAGGGAAGCTTAAAAATATAAGAGATTTTCACAGGTCAGGAAATGTTTGCTGCAATCTGCTTTTTTGCCAAACACTATTACCCCTGACAAAGCCTCAAATGTGGTGAAACATGTTGGCAGCTTTAATTCATCTATAATTTAGGTGAAGCACTTTATAATTTTGCATGTGATGAGTACCATGTACAGTAATATGGGATAAGAAGATTAGAGGAATCTTTAGAAAGTGCAGGAGAGATCAGGAAGTAAGAAGAAAGAGGGTAGGGATATCAGCAAGTAGGAGATACAAAGAGATACATCTGAGTGTTCTTTAACCACTTCCCACCCGGCCTATAGCAAAATGATGGCCGGACAGTGGTTCAGTTATCCTGTCATATGATGTCTTTCAGGATAACTGCTGGCGCGCGCCTGTGGGGGTGCCCAGCAAAGCGATCGGTGGTGTGGAGTGTCAGTCTGACACACCACAACACAGATCTCGGTAAATAGCCTCTGCCAGATGCTCTTTGCCACGTGATCAGCCGTGTCCAATCACAGCTGATCACAGTGTAAACAGGAAGAGCCGTGTATCGCCTTTTCCTCACTCGCGTCTGACAGACGCGGGTAGAGGAGAGCCGATCGGCGGCTCTCCTGATGGGGGGGTCTGTGCTGATTGTTTATCAGCGCAGACACCCCGTGGATGCCCACACTGAACCACCAGGGATGCTGCCAGGACCACCAGGGATGGCTAGCACACATGGATGACCAGGTATGTCCCCCATGGCCACCAGGGATGCCACACAGTGCCCTAAAAGATGCCAATCAGTGCCCAGAAATGGTGCCAGTCAGTGCCCACAACAAATGCCTGCAGATGTCTCATCAGTGATGCCCAGCAGTGCCACCCATCAGTGTCCATCAGTGCCACCTATCAGTGCCCATCCATGCCCATCAGTGCCCACCTATCAGTGACCATCAGTGCCCATTTGTCACCCATAAGTACCCATCAGTGTAGCCTATGAGTGCCCATCAGTGCTGCATACCAGTGCCGCCTATTAGTGCCGCCTATCAGTGCCCATCATCAGTGCCACCTCATTGGTGCCACCTCATCAGTGCCGCCTTATCAGTGGCTGTCAGTGCAGCCTCATCAGTGACCATCAGTGAAGGAGAAGATGTACTGATTTACAAAATTTTATAACAGAAACAAAGAAAAACTTTTTTTTTCAAAATTTTTGATATTGTTTTATTTGTTGCGCAAAAAATAAAAACCCCAGCAGTGATCGGATCAAAGACCACCAAAAGAAAGCTCTATTTTTTGGCAACAAAACAATAAAAAATTAGTTTGTGTACAGTGTAGCATGACCGCGCAATTGTCATTTAAAGTGCGACAGCGCTGAAATCTAAAAATTGGCCTGGGCTGGAAGGGACGAAAGTGCCTGGTACTGAAAAAAAAAAAAAAAAAACGGGGACAAAAGCAAGACCAGGTAATATGATTTATTTTGAAAGAAAGAGTGAATTGGGAGATAATGACTAGTCAAATTAAGACGGGGAATAGTATTACCACTAGTTGATATTTACATTCATATAATGTGCACTGGTCTCCTTATTGGTAACACTGAATGATTTTGGGTTACAGATTGTTATGTTTTAGTATACAGTAAGATGCAAGGGAAAGTGCATTCATTTTTGTATATTTCTCTTTAAGTATTTCTCCCACAAGAAAAAAATCATAAAAATAATAAAAAGATCCTGTATATATTAGTCATCCACACTGGTGACTGTGGTGGACAATATTAATACTTAAACATTCAGAACACCTCACTCTTAATTCAGTAAATGGAAACAATATAAACCACTTAACCTCTCTTATATGTGTTTAGTGTCTCACCTAGGAGGCCTCTATGCTTCAGTTCCCATGTCTTCACATCTACCACAGTCATTCTAAGGGGGTCTGAAATATTTCCTTTCAATTTTCTTTAAGTAATTCTAAAGGCAGAGTGCAACAGAGGAAAAGGAACTCCCAAAATTCCATTGTGGTTGGAAACAGAGCCATGAAATGCATCAAAGATCATCCTAAACACTACAACATGACATGCTCTATACAGTACAAAATACTCTGCTCCTGAGCATTTGCTTACCATTTGACTTAAGATACTCATATACAGTGGCAAGAAAAAGTATGTGAATCCCTTATAATTAACGGTTTTCTGCAGGAATTTTCCATAAAATGTGATCTGATCCTCATCTAAGTCACAACAGTAAACACAATCTGCCGGTTCCTACTGCTCATGTGCAAGTAGCGCTGCGCTTTCTGAACAGTCCCGTCATCTTCTGGGAACACACAGGTCCAAGAAGGCAGAGGGGGAAAGGAGGAGGGGCCGAAATTAGGTACCTCCTCAGTGAGGTAGAACGAAAGTCCTGCTGGAGAACAACAAAAAAGGTAAAAAAAAAAAGACTACCCCCCCAAAAAAACAATATCCAAAAATGGGGGGGGGGGGGTGGAGTGCTTTATTGTTCAAGACCTAGTTTCAATTTAGCCAGAAAGTCAACTTTAAGCTGATAACCCTATGCATGCGAACGGAGTGTGCCAAGTGTGCCTTCTAGGAAGAGTAGGCACAGTACTAAATTGTCTCCATTTATACACATTTTGTCTGTCAACTGAGGGATGCCTAAGCATTTTGAGATTGCTTTGTATCCCTTTCCAGCCTTATGCAGATCAACTGCTCTTGATCATATATCTTCAGAGAGTTCTTTTTTTTTTTTGTAAGGCATTGTTCATCAGCTGATGCTTCATGTACAGCAATCTTAAAGGATGAGTTCACCTTTGTTCGCCTTTTTTTTCTTTTCTTCTAAATTACAGCTCCCCTATGTACCAATATAGCATTAATGTACTTCTTTTGCAAAAATAAAACAGCTTTCCCTTTATCCTATACGTATGCTTACCTCACTCTCTTCATAGCTGTTTATAAACACTGCTCGATTTCTTCTGCCTTACTTCCTGGACAGACTTTAGGTCATGACACAGGAAGGAGGTGTCATTCCAAAGCTTCCAAAGCTTTCATCAAAGTACCATATTTATCGGCATATAACACACACTTTTTTCCCCTGAAAATCAGGGGAAAATCGTGGGTGCGTGTTATAGGCCGATCCCCGCCGATTTCTGTGTCATCGGAGCGATCGCGGCAATTGCCGCGGTCGCCGCCGACATACACAGCCGTGGGTAGATTTAAATATGGCGCCGAGACTGCAGGGAGCCGAGATACACATACCCGAGTGTTCTCGGCTTTTTTTGGCGCCGCCGTCACGCCCAGTCCCGCCCCTGGACCTGTGTTATGTCCATCATAGGGCGGGACTGGGCGTGACTGTGAGCGGCGCCGAAAAAAGCCGAGAACACTCGGGTATGTTTATCTCGGCTCCGACAAAAGCCGAGATACACATACCCGAGTGTTCTCGGCTTTTTTCTGCACCGCTCACAGTCACGCCCAGTCCCGCCCTATGATGGACATAACACAGGTCCAGGGGCGGGACTGGGCGTGACGGCGGCGCCGAAAAAAGCCGAGAACACTCGGGTATGTGTATCTCGGCTCCCTGCAGTCTCGGCGCCATATTTAAATCTACACCGAGTGCACAAAGCTGCACTGACATGGCTGCACCTGTACATGGGGCAAACCTGCACTAACAAAGCTGCACTGGGGCAAGGCTGCACCTACACTGGGGCAAAGCTGCACTGACAAGGCTGCACCTGTACTGGGGCAAAGCTGCACTGACAAGGCTGCACCTGTACTGGAGCAAAGCTGCACTGATAAGGCTGCACTGACAAGGCTGCACTGACAAAGCTGCACTGACAAAGCTGCACTGACAAGACTGCACTGGGGCAAGGCTGCACTGACACTGAAAAGGCTGCAGATGGACAGATAAGGCTGCATTGATGGGCATTTTAATGTAAGTTTTTTTTTCCTTAAACTTCCCTCCTAAAAGTTTTTTTTCCTTAAAATTCCCTCCTAAACTTGGGGTGCGTGTTATACGCCGGCGCGTGTTATACGCGGATAAATACGGTAATTAGTCTATGGGTTCACTTACCTTTTCCTCTAGAACTGTGAATATTTAACGGTTGTGTTCAAGAAAGGCACAAGAAATTAAAATTGTTTGTGCGTTATTAGCCTAAGCATATTTTGTTTGTCTATTGTTGTGACTTAGATGAGGATTAGAGCACATTTTATGGCAAATTACTGCAGAAACCCACGCCCAACCCTACTAGGTCTGCATTTTATAAAATTTGTATTCAATTTATACTCTAGTATAGAGCATTGAACAATACCCCATGCAGTTACTCCAATACTCCATGCATTTTCAAACATATTACACCCAAAGTATGTATAAATGATGCATAATTGATGACAGAAGTACATCTACAGGACTAGAAGTATACACAACTTCAGTGTTCAATGCAAGGGGGTCTGAGATAATACACCCTTCCAAGGATCAACGTTCTTGACAGAATAGCATATCCTATTCTGGATTTATAACAGCATTACATTTTAAATGTGGAATCCCTGTGTTTACATATAACATCCCTGCTAAAAACCCAATAATAACTCTCCTATACTTATCCTGGTTAGTAGTCTGGTAGCAATATACTTGATATGATGATACACACGGTTTACAATATATGATGTTTAGATATTTTGGTGGGGTGTGTGCAGTTGGTTGTTGTTTTAACCAAGTGTGTATGTTTAGGTGTCTTTATGTGCATAATATTATGTGTTTTTAAACACAGAATAAAGATTTGTTTTTTTTATTCAATTGGGATCTGTTATATTTTGCATATTTTTTCAGTATTTTTCAATCTAACATTATTCTCTCTACAGTAAGACTTTGAGATATACACACCAACTAATTGAGGGAGGGGTAGAGCCAAAAATCCATATTTTGTTCTGGGTTTTCTTTCCAAAGAACTGCAGAAAATCGGTTAATTCCAGGGGGTTCACATACTTTTTCATGCTACTGTGCATGACAATCAGATTGTATAATTTGTGTTAAATTCCCTTTAGCTTTAAAAAAAGCTACTGTATATAATGTGAGGGAATACCTAAACAATCCATTTAGTTTGTATCCAGTCAGGAAGGCCATTGCTCTACATAATCCATAGGTAGTTCTAAAGGAAATTTTACTACAAGACTGTATGGTCCGATTTAACCAAACTTTTCATCAGAAATCACTAAGCCCAGGTTATTTTAATCACATATTCCTCACACATTATGATTTTGTAATCATTTTGATAACTATGTGCTTGTGTGATTTATTGTAACCTTTGATTTAGGGTGTCTCTATAGTGCCATTTGGATGAAAACAAGACAGGAAAACATTATGAGACAGGAAGAACACAGGAAGTATGCCTCAATGTTTATTTCCCAACTAGATATGTCACATTTGACAAATGTCACCTGACTTGTCAAGCAGACTCCACATATAAACAAAACTTGACTTTTGAGGTGAATCAACTCTTTAAAATGGAGTATACTTAGTGAGTGCATGTTTTAGGTTGTTGCAACACTTGCCTGAAACTAGTATTTGACTTTCAGCAAACGGTTAGATTTTAGGAAGAGAAACAGTAAAAAAAATGCAGTCCAGAAACAATGTTTTTTTTAATCACTAGAACACATTGGTAATCATGTTTAAACACAAAGATGTATAAATAATGTAAAAATAATACTAGTATTGTATTTGTACCTTGAGACCCCATTGGCGTTATGGGTATGGTCCTGAAGGTCTCTGCTCCGTGTCTCTGGTAGAAAGAAACAGGAAAGGCCTCCAATGATGGGGCCACTGCCATAAACAGCCATTGGAATAGCTGAATGATACTGGTCCAAAAGATTTATGAGTGGAGCAATTATTCCAGCAACACGGGATGTCATAGAGCAAAGACCCACTCCATTTTGTCTGTAAAAAAAAAGAAACTTTCACCATTGGTTTTAGAATACCATAATCCAAAAATACTTTTACAAAGTAAAGGTGTCTAGAATTTAGAACATTTGTCCCAGCCACCTGTAGGCCATGACATCTCCTAGCATCTCCTGGTCCTAGGAGATGTCATGGCCTACAGGTGGCTGGGACTCTGGGGGGAACTCTGGGGGGACAAATCAATGAGTTTGCATGGATTTGGTCAACCAATCACTTTTTTTTTTCCCTTTGAGAGAAACTAGTGCTCAGGTGCTCCCTTCTCCATAAACATCCATCCCGTGAGATTGTTTGTACAACAATATTTCCTAAGAAAGTTTTGGCATCTGGATTGTCTGTTCACAGCCAGATGGTGCCTGTAGGCACCTTGGAGTTTATGTCTGGGAAAAAAATAAAACGTATTTAGTGTATATCAGCAATGCATGAACATGTCCTGGTGTTTTATCCTTTTAAAAATGCAACAAGTATAGAAAAATCTGGCTGAAATCCAGTGTGCTCCTTAATTTCCTATTGAGTTGAGACAGTGCCTATGCTGCAAAGAAAGAAGAAACGAAAAAAAAAAAAAAACCCTGTAAGACAAAGACATAATGAGCTAGTATACATCACGTATATGGTAAATATCTCCTAAACGGTGCAGGTTTAGGAGATATTTACAGTACCTACAGGTAAGCCTTATTATAGACTTACTTGTAGTACAAGTGGTGTAACTAAGTCTCAAGCAGTGTTGTCAGCCCTACCCAGTTTGCTTCTACTGGACTACAAAACATTTTCCCCTATCCTCATCTCCATAACATAAGGAGGGGTTCTGTTCTGTAGTCCAAAGAGGAGAACTGGCTGTTAACACTGTCTGGGTTTTAGCGTAACAAAGGCAGAGTTTCAGCTCACACAAATTAGGCGCTTACTAGATTTCTAGCATTTTTCTGCACAAGTAGCATTTTTAAAGGGATTAAGCATGGCAGAAATTGCATGCATTGCAGATGTATTGAACGTTTCCTTTTTCATTTACATTTTGTTCATGAAATGTAGGGCCATGACCTGGATCGCCTACTGAACACCCTTGTTCCTTCTGCACCAAAAGCAGAACTCACACAGTAAGGAGCCTAAACAAAAAAGCTTTGTCATAGGACACATCATGGGCCAGGTGCTGAGGATTTTGGTGGGCGTATTTATGGAAATAAATAAAATGAAAATGCAAACAATTTTTGTTAAAACAAATTAAATATTTAAAAAATTAAATAAAATAGGGGGGGTGAAAGAGAGAGAGAGAATGGGATGATGAGAGGGAGGGGGATGAGAGAGAGAGAGAGAAGGGGAGAGAGAGAGGGGGTGAGGAAGGGTGAGAGAGAGCGATGATAGAGAGAGAGAGAGAGAGAGAGAGAGGGTGGAGTGTGTGTGTGAGAAAGAGAGAGAGAGAGAGAGAGAGGTGAGAGAAAGAGGAATGGTGTGAGAGAGAAAGAGGGGGTGAGAAAGAGAGGAAGGGTGAGAGAGCGTTCTGGCCCGTGGTCTATTCTCAAGACCCAGTAAGCCAGTGGATCATCGACTGGAAAGCTCTCAATCTCTGTTTTTGCTCCTAGATAATTGTCCACCATGTGATGCAGAGGCTGCTGATGGGATGTGGAACCTGACAGCCCTGGGCGGCCAGGACTAAAAAAATTGAGAAATGCATCACTTAGGCGGCCGCCTTCACCACCATTCCTCTCTTGACCAACATAAGGCTCAAAACTACGTTTTCCATGACACTGTAACCTACCAGAGTCAGGAAAATTGTTTGATAAACTCCTCTTTAAGGTGTCCTCGAGTCATTTAATCTTCTGCACTCTCTGTGGGGACAGGATGAGTTCTGAGACTTTCCCCTTATAACGGTGGTCAAGGAGGGTTGCCAACCAATAGTGATCCTTTTCCTTTACACCGCGTATTCTTGGGTCCTTTCGCAGGCTTTGAAACATGAGGGAGCCCATGCACTGCAGATTTGCGGAGGCATGAGAAGCAAACTCCTCGGGGTCACTGAGGATTACAGTATCTAGAACTGCCTCATTCCAGCCACGTACTACTCCCAAGGGTTCTGGGGATGGAAAACTATCTCTTACTGTTTGACGTATGTCTTCCTCTGCTTCAATGCCTTCGAAACTGCCAGAATCCTCCTCCTCTCTCTCCACTTGTGTGTTGTGTCATAGGAGCAATGGTGTCTGCATGAAGTGGGCCTTGAGAGGAAAGGAAGTCCTCCTCTTTGTCCCGCTGCTCTGCCTCGAGTGCCCTGTCCATAATGCCACACAGAGTCTGCTCCAGCAGGAACACAACAGGGATTGTGTTACTGATGCATGCATTGTCATGGCTCACCATCCTCGTGGCCACCTCAAATGGTGACAGTACAGTGCATGCATCCTTTATGAGCAACCATTGGCGTGGGAAAAAAAAACCTGAGCCTGTGTGAGCATACTCACACAGATACTCGTTGACAGTTCTCTGCTGCATGTGCTGCAGTGGCTGCATGTGCAGCCGCTGCAGCATTGCCAAAGTCGAGTTCCACCTGGTGGGCATGTCACAAATCAGGCGGTTTACGGGCCGGTGGAATTCCTGCTGAATTTCAGCCAACCGAGTACTGGCTGTGTATGATCACCTGAAATGGCTACAGACTCTTCTGGTCTACTTTAGTTGATCTTCCATCCCTGGGTACCTATTTAGGAAACACTGCACAAGCAAATTGAGGACATGTGCCAGGCATGGCACATGTGTCAACTTTCCCTGTCTAAGGGCGGACAGGAGGTTTGTGCCATTATCACACACCACCATTCCTGGCTCCAGCTGGCGTGGCGTGAACCACTTCTGGGCCTGTTCCTGCAGAGCTGCAAGAATCTCTGCTCCGGTGTGGTTCCAGTCCCCTAGACATACCAGCTGAAGCACTGCAGGGCACCTTTTAGTCTGACTCATTTAATAGCCCTTTGAACGCTTAGGGGGTACTTGAGGTTCATAGGACAGTTCAGCAGAGGAGGGCATGGAGGAGGAGGAGGAGGTAGAGCTGACAAATCGCGCATCATCACCAGCTGTATAGAGACGTGGGGGCACAAAAAGCTGCAGCACTGAGCCCTGTCCTGCATCCTTCCGAGTTGCAAGCAGAGTTACCCAGTGTGCTGTGAACGAAATGTTTTGTCCCTGCCCATGCTTGATGAACCAGGTGTCAACAGTAATGTGGACTTTGCGCCTGATTGCCTTGCCCAACGATGCCACAACATTGCCTTCCACGTGATGGTAGAGAGCTGGAATAGCCTTATGTGAAAAGAAATAGTGACCGGAAACCTGTCATTGTGGTACAGCACGTTCTACAAATTCCCAGAAGGGGCAGAATCCACCAGGAGGAAAGGCAGAAGTTGTAGAGCCAGCAGCTTTGACAAGCTTGCATTTAGACGCTGGGCATGTGGGTGGCAGGGACTGTATTTTTTTTTCTGCTGCAGCAGATGGGGCAGAGAAAGTTGTCAGCTATAGTCTACAGCTGGTGGGGTGCTGCTGGCAGATGTGCTGCAAGGACCTGGGACACCCTGTGCTATACCATCATCCCTGTCAGTGGAGGCTGCTAAGAGATCATGAGTTATAGCAGGGACAGGCTGAGGTGAGTAAGGAGGAGGGACAGATTTGTGCCCCTTTTATGTGGCTTTTAGGTGCTCTTGCCAACGGGCTGACTGGTGGGAGGTTAAATGCCTTGTCAAGCATTTGGTACCCAAATGGTTGGTGTTTTTGCCATGCTTGATGTGCTTGAGACAAGTTTGCAAATAGCAACAGTGCGATCGGCTGCACATGTACTAAAAAAGACCCAGACAGCTGAGCTGTGGGGAGTGGGATGGGGGATAACAGCTCCACAATGTGGTGGAATAGGGTGGCTGCTTTCTACTCTTGCATGATGGCAGTCTTGTTGGGGTTGTGACTCGCCCTCACTTTCCTCCTCTGCTCTATCTGGCACTCAAGTCGAGTCAGTGACCTCATCATCATCATCTCCTCCATCCTCATCACCACTGGAGACAACTTGGCAATACGCTGACGCAGGGGGAACACGAATGCCAATTTGTGTACCAGTGTTCTCCCCTCTCTGTAGGCTCAGGTTCCTGCCTTCCTCAACCTAGAACCAACATCTGAATCGTGTAATGGCTGTGCATTGTCAAGGAGGCGGATGTTACGTTCATTGTCATTGAGTTCATTAATGAAAAGAGTAAGATCTTGGGGTGTGCCCCCCCATACCATATACATGTTATCGATGTACCTCAGCCACAATAAACAGTGGCCGAGGTACATCGACGAGGAGTAAACGAGATCCCTTTCCCAGAGGCCCAGATGTAGGCACGCATAAGAAGGAGCCCAAGGAGCTCCCATCCTCGTGTCTCTTATCTGCCGGTAGTTGACCCCCAAAAATTGAAAACAGTTATGTTCAAGCATGAATTTAAGAATATCCACAATAAATTCATTTTGCGAGGCAAGTAGTGGAAATTTAGATTCCAAAAAGTGGTAGACAGCCCTAAGACCCCATTGATGTGGGATTGAGGTGTATAATGACTCCACATCAATTACCACTTGGAGAGCTTGAGGTGGAAAAATGAAGTTCTCCAGATTGAGAAGGACATCACGTGTGTCTTGTACAAAAGAAAGTAGATCTTGCACTAGTTCTTTTATCAGTGTATCCACATACTTGCCAACTTTCTCTAAAGGGCCTTTTATGGCCGATACAATTGGTCACCCTGGTAGTTTAGACATAGATTTGTGAAGCTTTGGGATCGTATAGAGTGTCGGAATGTTGAACTCCTGTACAGTCAAATAGTCATGTTCGATCTTTGTAATAAGTTGTTCTTCTAAAGCATATCTCAGGTTACAGTTCAAGTGCATTAAGATCTTCTGAAAGGGATTAGAGGAAAGCCTCTGATATGTGGCTTCATCTTGTAAAAGACGTAATGTTTCTCCGTCATACAGGGTCTGTGAGAGAAGGACAGTGTTGCCCCCCTTATCACTACTTTTGATTATGATGTCAGTGGCTTCCTCCAATTCCCTGCAGGCCCTTCTCTCTTCTTTGGTTAAATTATCCAAACCTCTTCTTTGCCAGTCTGCAAGTCGGTGCAGCCTACAGGGTTAATTAACAAGTGTAACTCGTCTGTCTTTTTAGAGCAGTAACAATCCAATATCCACTCTAGGCTATAAAGATCCCTTCCCTCTGGACACGATGTGGGATACTTTCATCTATGGTATCTTATATTGAACTCTGTGACATTGTTCATTAGATATGGCTAAACTTTTTAATTATTGGTGCATGGGTGTGTTTTATACATACCTTGGCAATGGGTGATCACACAGGGTGAAAGTCTTTTGTGTGTATGTAGTGAGATTGGATGTTAACTTACTGCAGTTTGAATAAGGTGTTAATACTGATTTCTAGTTAACTAATTAAGTCCTCCGATATTTAAGGATACACCCTTAACAACTGTGCATGCTCTGAGGAAGCTTGGTTTACAAGGGAAACATGTAAGCAAGTAAGCCACACTCACATGTCTCTAGCGATGTGAGCACCGACTTGTCCACTTACATGGCGAACCCAGTCTATTCATCTTGAATTTCCGATCAGCATATCAACCTAGCACTCAGCACTTTATGAGCGAATTGGGATGGCTTGGTCTGGACAATCTTGCAAGTGGTTGCATGGTATGCAGGGTTTCCGGAGATATTAACTGAGATCATCCAACTGGGAGCAACGTCTGAAAAGGACTACTATCCATCTTTAACCACTTACCAACCGGCCCATAGCCGAATGACGGCTGCAGGGCGGTTGGATAACTCTGGGAGGGCGTACTATGACGTCCCCCCAGAATTCCCCTCTCGCGCGCCCGCTGAGGCGCGCACCCGAACACATCCATGACCGCCGGGTCCAGGGGACCCGGCGCATCACGGATCCCGGTAAATGGCCGCTGATCGCGGCCGTTTACCATGTGATCGCGCCATCAAATGACGGCGCGATCACATGTAAACAGACCGGCGTCATCTGATGACGCCGGTTCCTCTCCTCCCCTCCTGTGTAACAATCGGTACACTGTGAGCGGAGAGGGGGAGGGATGGATGGCTGCAGCGCTGTGGGCTGGATGTGTAGTGCCCACAGCGCTGCACAGTGACATCCAGCCATCCATCCATCCATGCTCAGCCATCCCCACTACTCTGCAATGCTGTGCAATACTCTGCAATGCTGTGCAATACTCTGCAATGCCCCAAATTACTCTGCAATACCCCCACAATACTCTGCAATGCCCCACATTACTCTGCAATACCCCCACAGTACTCTGCAATACCCCACAGTACTCTGCAATACCCCGCAGTACTCTGCAATACCCCACAATACTCTGCAATACCCCGCAGTACTCTGCAATACCCTGCAATACCCCGCAGTACCCTGCAATACCCCGCAGTACTCTGCAATACCCTGCAATACCCCGCAGTACCCTGCAATACCCCGCAGTACTCTGCAATACCCCGCAGTACTCTGCCATACCCCGCAGTACTCTGCAATACCCCGCAGTACTCTGCCATACCCCGCAGTACTCTGCCATACCCCGCAGTACTCTGCCATACCCAGCAGTACTCTGCAATACCCCCCATACTATGCAATACCCCCCATACTCTGCAATACCCTGCCATACTCTGCAATACCCAGCCATACTCTGCAATACCCCGCCATACTCTGCAATACCCTGCCATACTCTGCAATACCCCCCATACTCTGCAATACCCCGCCATACTCTGCAATACCCCGCCATACCCAGGCATACCCTGCCATGCTGAGCCATGCTCGGCTGTACTCGGCCTCTCTATGTGGCCAGGCTGTGGAAGTCTCACACATGTGGTATCGCCGTACTCAGGAGGAGTAGGAGAATCTATTTTGGGGTGTCATTTTTGGTATGTACATGTTATGTGGTAGAAATATTGTATAAATGGACAACTTTGTGTTAAAAAAAAAATAATGCGTTTTAACCACTTCCCGCCCACCGGCCGTCATACAATGTCCTTGACTTTGTGTGGGGATATCTGAATGATGCCTGCAGCTACAGGCATAATTCAGATATCAGCTTTTTTAGCCGGCGATTCCCTACACCATAATAATGATCATAGCGGCTGTTCCACTGCTTGATCGTTCTTAGGGGAGGCGAGAGGGGATGTCCTCATCGCTACGATCGAAGCCAGGATCATTTTTTTTTTTTTTTAATTTCAGGCTTCCCAGCCTAGAGGTGAGATGTGGGGCCTTATTGACCCCATATCTCACTATAAAGAGGACCTGTCATGCCATATTCCTGTTATAAGGGATGTTTACATTCCTTGTAATAGGAATAAAAGTGGTCAAAAAAATTTTTGGGGGGAAAAAAGCATCAAACTAAAATAAATAAAGTAAAATGAACAATAAAAAAAAATTTTTTAAAGCGCCCCTGTCCCTGTGTGCTCGCATGCAGAAGCGAACGCATACATAAGTCCCGCCCACATATGAAAACGGTGTTCAAACCACACATGTGAGGTATCGCTGCGATCGGTAGAGCGAGAGCAATCATTTTGGCCCTAGACCTCCTCTGTAACTCAAAACATGTAACCAGTAAAAAATTTTAAAATGTCGCCTATGGGGATTTTTGAGTAGCAAAGTTTGGTGCCATTCCACAAGCGTGTGCAATTTTGAAAGGTGACATGTTGGGTATCTATTTACTCGGCGTAACTTCATCTTTCACATTATGCAAAAACATTGGGCTAACTTTACTGTTTTGGTTTTTGTAAAGCACTAAACAGTTTTTTTTCCAAAAAAAGCGTTAAAAAAATTGCTGCGCAAATACCGTGCGAGATAAAAAGTTGCAACGACCGCCATTGTATTCTCTAGGGTCTTTGCTAAAAAAACATATATAATGTTTTGGGGTTCTATGTAATTTTCTAGCTAATAAATGATGATTTTTACATGTAGGAGAGAAATGTCAGAATTGGCCTGGGTGCTCCAGAACGCCTGAAGGTACTCCCCTGCATGTATGGCCTCTGTATGTGGCCATACTGTGTAAAAGTCTCACACATGTGGTATCGCCGTACTCGGGAGTAATAGCAGAATGTGTTTTGGGGTATAATTTGAGGTATGCATATGCGGTGTGTGAGAAATAACCTGCTAATATGATAATTTTGTGAAAAAAAAAAAAGTAAAAAAAAAAAACTTGATTTTTCAAAGAATTGTGGGAAAAAATGACAACTTCAAAAAACTCACCATGCATCTTTCTAAATACCTTGGAATGTCTTCCTTCCAAAAAGGGGTCAGATGGGGGGTATTTGTACTTTTCTGGCATGTTAGGGTCTCAAGATCAATTTTCAGATATTCGCACCATAGCTTTTGGACTCTATAACTTTCACAAAGACCAAATAATATCAACCGATCTGGGTTATTTTTACCAAAGATATGTAGCGGTATAAATTTTGGCCAAAACATATGAAGAAAAATTACTAATTTGCAAAATTTTATAACAGAAATTAAGAAAAATTTATTTTTTTACAGATTTTTCGGTCTTTTTTCTTTTATAGCGCAAAAAATAAAGAACCCAGCGGTGATTAAATACCACCAAAAGAAACCTCTATTTGTGTGAAAAAAAGGACAAAAATTTCATATAGATACAGTGTTGCATGACTGAGTAATTGTCATTCAAAATGTGATAGCACCAAAAGCTGAAAATTGGTCTGGTTAGGAAGGGGGTTTAAGTGCCCAGTTGTCAAGTGGTTAAAATGGAAAGAGGATTTGTCCAATTTCCCATTGACAAGTTTATCCTGTGATGTATGGACTTTATCGTTGAGCGAGTGGATCGCCTGTATGAATTCTAAATGTGTAGGGAACACAAATACACCGAGTCAGAACGTCAGAACAGTGAGCTGTATCGGGTGAACTCTTTGCCTTAATACCGTTTTTGTTTTCCTCGACCGATGTTATCCCTGATTAATTTAACTGCGATCCACATCCTCACATAGGATTAACCATTGAACCAATGCTTCCCTGCTGAACAACCTGAAATTGAATTCCCTACCGCACTGCCTTTCAATATGCTTGAGTGAAATTAAACTGACAATGGAACTTATGAACTTCCCATATAAAATCACTGCTGGCTAATTTAATCAAGCTAATTGTGACTCTTTTCTCTATAGACCCAATAGGCCAATTTGCAGTAAATATAGAACAACCAGGTTGATTCGTATGTATGGGATGGGTGACTGAAGTGTATGGCTGGTTCTGTTGTGGACACCGGTGTTCCATTCAGACTTTCTTGTCTTAATTTTATTAAATGTGTTTGGAGGAGGATATTTGTTAATTAAATTATACAATTTTTCTTGATGTTTGTCATCAGAGGTGTTTCTAAATTTTGTCTTGGTAGAGATGGATTATCAATAAAGATTATTAGTCCTTTATACATTTTGTATCCTTTCTGAAGAATACCTTTGGGGATCTCTTCCCCTCCTCCATTCCCGGTGCTGGGGCTATGGCAGGAAAAGCTGTGGACAAGGAGACAGGTTTAGTGCACTAGTCTCTGCTTGGGTGACAGAGGATGAGGAGGATGAGGATGGTTTAGTAAGCCAGTCCACCACCTCCTCTGCATGCTGTGGCTGGATAGCACAGGCAACATCACTAAACAGTGGAAATGATGCCCTGTCTGAGGACTGACCACGTCGACGTTTGCCTGTGGACACATATGCTGCTGACCCCCTTACAGTGCCATGGGAACGTCTGCCTCTCCTTGCTGTCCCCCCAGACATGATGGGGGTGAGGGGTGCTTATTACCAAAATGTAATAAACATGTGTAAATGTGTACGTGGATGCACTTTAATCAATGGAAAGTGGTGTTTGGTGCACTTTAATTTGAGTATTCACTACACAGACACACTCCAAGGATACACTATAATATACTGCAATATACTGCGTAAAACGTGCAGTAACGCACAGAACTAAATGGAGTTAAACTTGCAGTACCGCAATGAAATATATGGCGTTAAACTTGCAGTAACGCATTGAAATATATGGTGTTCAACTTGCAGTAACGCAATGAAATATAGGCCCGATGCTGCATCTTTCCCTCGGCACCTCTGCACTGAGAACTGAGCGATCGAACACTGCTGACCGCTCGGTTCTCACAGCTCCATGAACAGAGAGCTGCTGACCGTCAGTGAGCGGCTCTCTGCTCTGCCCCCTCCTCACTCACTGGAGAGCTGGGCTGTGGAGGGGGCAGTCGGCTCAGGCTCTCAGCAGCTTGCTGAGAGGTTGAGCCAGGTGTCGATCCAGGGATCTGGCAGATCCCGACTCCATGGTCGTGATCAATCAGAGCCTGTACCAACTGCTGTGACGTCAGCAGAGAGAGGACTTCAGCCTGCTCTCTGCTCAAAATGGGTCACAGGAGTGCAAAACTAACTGCACTCCTGTGATCCACAGAAAAAGTACAGCCAAACCAGCTTTGGCTGTACTTCTCCTTTAACTGGTTAAGCTGTGAGTGGTTGTTGTAGCATGTTACATACAGTAGCTCTTTTCTTCACCATAATGAATAGCCTCAAAATCATTTTGATTTAGCATTGAGTGCTGTCCAGAATCCCAACAAGGACATCTTTCCACACTGCTGGCACTGCCTTGACAGGCTAAGATCTTCTTTTAAACAAATATACCATTGTTATCAGCCTAAACTCATTTATAGAGAAAAAAAGCACACAGAAGATAAAAAATGATCTGGATTGTTCATAAAAAATCTATAGAGAATTACCTTAGATCAGGGGCCACCAAACTTTCTAAACAAAGGGCCAGTTTACTGTCCTTCAGACTTTAGGAGGGCCAGACTGTGGCCAACAGGAGTAGAAAATGTCCCAGCATCAGCTGGAGTAAACAATGCCCCGTATTTTGTGTCATTGGGCGGAATTATGCCCCATCACTGGTTTCATTAGGCCCCATTGTTGGTGTCATTGGGAGGAACTGTGCTCCTTTGTTGGTGTCAATGACAGTGCCTCAAGAGCAAGCAAAGGGCCACATCTGCCCTCAGGCTGCAGTTTGGAGACCACTGCCTTAAACCAATAATACTGGCAGATAGACTGAAAAGTTGTGCCTAATGCACTAAAAACACACCAAAGGTTGGAGAAAATCTAACTGCAAGAGTCACTTACAGCAGTGCTCAACTAACCCAAGACTACCCAATGTACATACACCCAAAGAAAGTGACAGACATAGAAAAATTTGAAAGGATCTCACCGGATAACAGTGGGGAATACCTCAGCGGCATAAATATAACAAATTGAATAGGAAGACGCTGTTGCAAATTTTCCAATTACAGCCAACACTGTTATTACGATGGAAAACTCTAAAAAGGAAAATGATAAACAGGTGAGGAGAGATTACTGTGCAAACTAAAACAGGCAAACAGATCCCCAATCTTGTGAGGATTTGAAAAAAATAAAATAATGGTCACTATACAAGCATAATTCTACTCCAAGGCATTATTTACAAGGTGTAAACAAATGTATTATACATTTATGGCATAGGTAGGTCCCATGTAAAGTTTAGCATAAAACATTGCTTGTGGAAAGGGCAGGGGATTTCTGGAAAAGTTAGATAGTGGCATCAGGGTGCTATAATTTTGTTGCCATTTCTTTGAGAAATCTAATTTCTTTGGCTTTCAAAGATGGACTGTCCCAAGACAATTTGACTTGATGCTCCACAATATTGCAGGTCTTACCGTTTGGTATTGCAGTAACAATAAGGCAGACAACTCCTCCAAGCAAGAGACAAGCTGCCTGGCTTGGTTTCCTTCCAAAATACTCCACCATGAACATGGCTCCAATCCGAGCTGGAACTTCTACTGCTCCAAATATGAGCTGGGTGATATAAATGTCCAGCCCAAAACTCCCAACACTGAGACTTAGACCATAATAGACCAGACTGTTCACAAACCTGAAAGCAGATTTGTAAATACAGGTGGGACCTTTCCTCACAAACATAGGGTTATAACATACATACACATTTATTATATATGCCATCAAATGTACATGTGCACAAGGAAAACAGAAAATAACAATTGTAACCAAAGATTACGTTTTGTTTTTGTTTTGTTTTTTATTATCTTGAAAGAAATAAATAGGATCCCATTGCCCTTTTCTCCCTGTGTAAAAGTCAGATGCTGTCATGCAATAAAAAAAAAAAAAAATAAGCCCATTTTACTATAGTCTGACTCCTCCTGTATCTAGTGCTTAAATGCTGGGTTAGATACTCGGTTACAGTTTTGAACTGACTGTGACCACAATTGGAAGCATTTCCCCTTTCTTCCTGTTTTGTTGACAGAGGGATGGGAAGTGGTGGGACATCTATAGAATAGGAACAAGGACAACAGGAAAACATTTTTAAAGTAGACTAAGGCTGGATTCACACCTATGCAGTTTTGGTGCTTTTTGCATTTTGCAGATTTGCACTACAGTCCATTTACCATGGTTTCCTATGGAACACGTTCTGTAGTGCAAATCTGCAAAATGCAAAAAGCACTAAAAATGCATAGGTGTGAATCCAGCCTAAGGCTGTTTTCCTGTTCCAGTGACACTCGCTCTATACTTAGTAAAATAATTTGGCTGACGTTCTGCTATAAAAGAGAAAGACAGGTCATCTGATCCACTAATCAGCTTATTAATGATGTGAGAGCCAAGTTAGATTTTACTGGCCTTCACATTTGCAATCCCTTATCTCAGAATCTGAGTAACTGATAACACTGTCACATATGCAAATAGATGACCCCATTATACTATGCCAGATCATGTCTCTGCACTTTTCAGTATGGTATATAGCCATACTATTGCACTTTAAATAGACCAGCAAATTCCCAGATTTCCTAATGAAACAATCAAGTTTCTTTTGGTTAGAGCACAAAACAAAATAAAGATCAGAAACAAACTAACAAAACTGCTTTTAAATCTCACAAATCACGGGCATTACCATCTTAAGAAAGCCTTTACTGAGAGAAAAATCAAAGCTGTCACTGCTGACCTCTGGTTGCTTGGTTTCTATTTTTTCTAAATCGCAGACCCAGAAAAGTATGCCAATTCAGAGCACATTTAAGACTGCTGATTTACATACTAGTGTTGGATCAGTGGCTTGGATGGTATGGAATCTGTTGGATCAGTTGCATTTTCAGAAGGAGTGGACAGCAATGGTAACCTTCATATTTCTCAAAGTAAATATCTCCCTTAAAAAGACATCAAAAAATAATATCAAAATGACTACAAGAGTAATTTGCCTTATTTTTTTTTTTTAAATAGCTTTTCTAAAACCCCAATCTTTTATTAAATATTTGATTCCTGTGTAGTCAGATTTAATCGTCAATAATGTGAAAATTTGTGCAATGCACATTCACAACCAATGAAAGCACATTCATCAATCCAACTTTTTTTCTGTTTGTTACCTATTTTCAAGACTTACCATATCAAACACATAATCAGAGTTACTTTCCTCAGATTTGGGATCCTAAAAAGATCTATCATGTTTCCAGATTTACTCTGTTTTTCTTCTTGTAACTTTAAATAAGAAGAGAAAAATAACTGTTTTGGGAATCTACTGTTTTTTCACCTCCCCAGCAAAGTGTCCTGGTTCTGTACGTTTTTCTTACTACTACTAATGTAACAAGTGCCCTTGTTTCATCTCCTTATTCCATTAAAGGATAGCTATACATTTGTATAAATATCCTTTATGCTACCCCCTCCCAGCATTCCCCCAATGTTTTTACTCACCAATCCATACTCCTGTGAAACCCAAGACAACCACAGCTTTCGAATCTTATTTTGTACATATTATTTTTATAATATCTCGCAGGAGCATGGGTAGGTGAGTTTAAAGCCTCGTACAAACGATCAGATTTTCGGACATCCGTTCGTCCATTTTTTGTTGCATGCTAGTCTCATGTCAAAAGTGAAGAGATTACTCACCATACGAAAATTCTCGTATGACAGAATACAACTTCAGAAGCGATTTAATGTGTTGACTAGTTTTGTATGTATTCTTTCATTTCTGAGCATGCGTAGACTTGCTCTTACGTTTTTTTTTGTACGAAAGCCGTACTAGTGAAACGAAAATTGGACGTTATGTTCACGTACGACAAAAATGTTATAGTCTGCACATCCAGGTTTTGTCTGACACAAAACGGGAATCGGCTGTCGAAAGCACCATACTAACATTTCGAAAATCAGCAGATCGTTCGTCGGATGCAATTTTACTTCCGATTTTTGTATCGCGTGTACGGCCCTTAAAACACACCTGGGGGGGGGGGGGGGTTAACAATTAAAAATACAAATGCATACCTATCTTTAAAAGAGAGCCAGTCATCAATGGGCATTGTTATTCTGAACCCCCACTTTCTAATTGTTATTGCGGACTTTCCATGAAAAATAGAGGGTCCACTTTATTGCCAGGCACTCACTACCAAAACGTAATTAGCTTTAAAATAATCTTTAGAAAGTTAAAAAGTATTTTAAAATGAAATATTCATGGCAGGAGTGCATTACTGCAGGATTGCGAGCACCCAGAAGTCAATAGTAAAGTTCACCTCCCGAAAGCATCACCCACACCTCCAAGAAGCATCAGAAGTTTTCCCTTTTTTTCAAATAATTATTTTTCATAGTAGGGTACTGGCAATAAAGCAGACCTTCCATTTACATGGAAGGTTTGCTTTAAAATAGTGCATCTCTAAGCACTATTTTATATTGTTTGTTATTATTCATTCTCTACTTTGCATGGTAGAAATTTTATCTCCTGTCTGTGTATGGTGATAATATCAGACTTTCGGACAACAATCAAATAGCAAAGGTGCTGTCAGGATTACATGAAAAGGCTTTGACAGTTCTACCCTCCTTCATCAGCACAGATAGGCTGTCAGATGTCAAACCTGAGCTTAGATTAGAGTTTGGGGAGACTACATCAGGGGTAAAACTGGGGTAAAACTGGTCCACTCTAATGCCCTGTACACATGATAGGATTTTCCGATGGAAAATGTGTGATAGGACCTTGTTGTCGGAAATTCCGACCGTGTGTAGATTCCATCACACATTTTCCATAGGAATTTCCGACACACAAAGTTTGAGACCTTGCTATAAAATTTTCAAAATCCATTGTCGGAAATTCTGATCGTGTGTACACAAATCCGATGCACAAAGTGCCACGCATGCTCACAATAAATTAAGAGACGAAAGCTATTGGCTACTGCCCCGTTTATAGTCCCGACGTACGTGTTTTACGGCACCGCGTTCAGAACGAACAGATTTTGTGTAACCGTGTGTATGCAAGACAAGTTTGAGCCAACATCCGTCTGGAAAAATCCATGGATTTTGTTGTCAGAATGTCCGGTAAATGTCCGACCGTGTGTACGGGGCATAACAGGGAGAGAATACACGTTAACAGCTCACATGCAAGAGGGAAGGCTTTAATTCTGTAAAGAGGAACTAAAAAAGCTGTAGTACTGTAAAGTGAAAAGAAATTTCACTGCTGGTGCTTAGGGATTTTGTAATAATGTGCAAGTATGCACAGCATTAATGCACATTATAAAAGAATTTCCTGCCAAATTGCCCCCTCCAGGATTTCAACAGCCATCATGCGTAGTTAGGTGTACAATCTTGGTATGATTTTGTACCGGGACTAAGCAACCCCAGCGTGCCAATCAAGACAGCCCAGGACTTCAAACCCGGAGGATTGGCTGAAGATGGAAGTGTCAGTGAGGAAGATTGCATCACTAGAGCGCAGGTAAGTATTGCAGACTTTAGTTCCACTTTCCATGTCCACAGCAATCTGCCACCCACAGTTTCAATGGTTTCCTGCATCAAAGTAGCATAACAATTACAATTATAGTGGAAATTATTTTTAAACTGATGTAATGCTATTCTAACAAGTATTTTAAAATTAAATTGCTCCCAAATATAAATTGTTTGCTCACTTGAATCCAAGAAGCGATTTGTGGGTGGCAGTTTCCTGTGGAACTTTCAATTCTATTGCCACATACTATATATGTGGGGGAAAGGAAGTGATGGGGTGCGGCGCCAAATGCAAATCTCTAAATATTCCATTGCTGCACCTAAAATTAGTAATGACTATTAACTTATAAAATAATAATTGTGAAGGGCGCAAATAGACATATAAAATGAATAAGTAAAAAATTTGTAGTGTTATGCAATAATTAAAGTGCACAATGGATTAATAAGTTAAAAGTCCATAACAAAATGCTTCGGTCAATATTCCAACACCGTGCTCCTAAAGTGCAATGTGATAATGTAATGCGCTCACCAGATAGTCTCGGCCACAAAGTGAACATTAAGCAATGTAGTACAGGAAACTCCTCGTTTCCACGATTTAGCCCCCTCAGGGATCTCATCCCAATCAATTATCCGTATGAGGGAGAAACCAAATCCCAATGCAGTATGCTAAGATATATGAACAAAGTTGTCTTCAAGCTTATGTGTTCTCTATTGCATATATCCAACTCTCATCATAAAATTCTGTAAAATTGGCTCCGCCATTAAGAGCCACAGAAAGCAAGAATAGTGTAATATTGTTTTTTAAGTTTAGCACTTACATAGTCCAGTGTATGGTACAACAGGCTTAAGGTATAGCTCAGGGCAAAGCAGAAACCGATCCGTCACCGCTGTGTGACTCGCGGCGTGCGTCTCAGCTGCCAGAGCGGACGTGGAGGATCCTGTGAATGTGTGTGTCAGGCCTCGCTTTAATGCATTTCACGCTCAAGCGTGCGTCATCTGGAAGTAGGACTACATCATTGTATTTGAGAATTTGGAGCAAATTGCACTTTAGGAGCACGGTGTTGGAATATTGACTTAATAATTTTATATGTCTATTTGCTCCCTTCACAATTATTATTTTACATAATGAATATGGGCACTGTAAGGGCTAGAGGAAGCCAAATTTTACAATATATACATGTTTTAGCCATCCTTCTTGATCAAGTGAAAAGAGTCATTTGCCAGTTAATACCAGTTGCTGTTACAGGGTAATTATAACTGGCATTAAAAGCCTGATCAATGTAAGGATACACTACATTGAGCAATGTGACCAGGATGAAACTTACTTGTTTAAACAATTCCTCAGATAGTTCACGTTTATTCATAACTGCTGCTTTCTGGAGGAGTTTTTTGGCCTTTTTTACTTTCCCTTTAGCTAGAAGCCATCGCGGTGATTCTGGAAGAAGCCTGACAAAAAAAACCTTTCATATTATGTGAACTTGAAAATTGTCAGTGTTACAGAAATTCAATTCAATATTTACTAATTAGGGTTGATTTACTAAAACGCTGCATAGAAACCAATCAGCTTCCATTTGTTTTGTCAAAGCCTAATTAAACAAGCTGAAGTTAGAAGCTGATTGGCTACCATGCACAGCCTCCGCTTGGTTGAGGTTAGGACTCTGTGCAGGCCAGTCAAGTTCCTCCACTCCAAACTCGCTCATCCATGGCACATATCTGCAGATCCAGAAAAGGATGCCCTGAGTCTGGTAAGATACAATCTAATCTGTTGTCTACTGGAAACTGTTGTGCTTTCTTCAAAGCACAACAGTTCCAACTTTGCCGGTCAATGGTCTCCTATCATTTTTTCATTTTTTCTCTTTTCTATTCACTGGCCAGTGCGACAAAATGGGGACTGTTATAGCAAGTTAGGACTGCCTTTTTATACTGCTAGATAAATGCAATTCACTTCTGTTAATTACTGCTGGTCAGAATACTGCAGTTTAACCATATCTCTCAGAGTAACATTATTGTCTTATTGATTGTTTGTATACAGTGGGGACAGAAAGTGTTCAGACCCCCTTAAATTTTTCACTCTTTCTTATATTGCAGTCATTTGCTAAAATCATTTAAGTTCATTTTTTTCCTCATTAATGTACATACAGAAAAATACAGAATTATTGACATTTTTTGCAGATTTATTAAAAAAGAAAAACTGAAATATCACATGATCCTAAGTATTCAGACCCTTTGCTGTGACACTCATATATTTAACCCAGGTGATGCCCATTTCTTCTGATCATCCATGAGATGGTTCTACACCTTCATTTGAGTCCAGCTGTGTTTAGTTATACTGATTGGACTTGATTAGGAAAGCCACACACCTGTCTATATAAGACCTTACAGCTCACAGTGCATATCAGAGCAAATGAGAATCATGAGGTCAAAGGAACTGCCTGAAGAGCTCAGAGACAGAATTGTGGCAGGGCACAGATCTAGCCAATGTTACAAAATGGCAGAGTGGCCCGACGGAAGCCTCTCCTCAGTGCAAGACACATGACAGCCTACATGGAGTTTGCTAAAAAACACCTGAAGGACTCCAAGATGGTGAGAAATAAGATTCTTTAAGAAAAAAGTTCAAGATAGAACTTTTTGGCCTTAATTCTAAGCTGTATGTGTGGAGAAAACCAGGCACTGCTCATCACCTGTCCAATACAGTCCCAACAGTGAAGCATGGTGGTGGCAGCATCATGCTGTGGGGGTGTTTTTCAGCTGCAGGGACAGGACGACTGGTTGCAATTGAGGGAAAGATGAATGCGGCCAAGTACAGGGATATCCTGGACGAAAACCTTCTCCAGAGTGCTCAGGACCTCAGACTGGGCCGAAGGTCTACCTTCCAACAAGACAATGACCCTAAGCACACAGCTAAAATAACGAAGGAGTGACTTCACAACAACTCCGTGACTGTTCTTGAATGGCCCAGCCAGAGCCCTGACTTAAACCCAATTGAACATCTCTGGAGAGACCTAAAAAAGGCAGTCCACCAACGTTTACCATCCAACCTGACAGAACTGGAGGATCTGCAAGGAGGAATGGCAGAGGATCCCCAAATCCAGGTGTGAAGAACTTGTTGCATATTTCCCAAAAAGACTCATGGCTGTATTGGATCAAAAGGGTGCTTCTACTAAATACTGAGCAAAGGGTCTGAATACTTAGGACCAGGTGATATTTCAGTTTTTCTTTTTTAATAAATCTGCAAAAATGTCAACAATTCTGTGTTTTTCTGTCAATATGAGGTGCTGTGTGTACATTAATGAGGAAAAAATTGAACTTAAATGATTTTAGCAAATGGCTGCAATATAACAAAGAGTGAAAATTTTAAAGGGCTCTGAATACTTTCTGTCCCCACTGTATATACACTTGCTAATCCTCTCTTCTTTTAGGTTAAGTTTAGCTTAATAAATTTGAAATACCTCAGGCTGTGTCTGTAAGTGCTGGGTGAGCAAGGTGTGTCATTTTAAGATGCACAGCTGCTCCATTAGGGGAGCCACCCCCCTAATCCATGCGCCCAGCCCCTAATCTACATGGAGGGTGCCAGACGCATGGATTTCATTGGGGTTTTTTTTCTTGAAGCACATGATTAGAGCCTGAGGCTCTAATTGGCTTCAAAAAAGGTGGGCTTGGGGCGCAGAGCACTGCTCCCCGAGCCCACTCAGTTGTGTGACAATAGCAAATTAATATTTGCTATTGTTTTATTGCTTCTCCTTCTGGCCAATCAAATTGGCCGAGAGGAGAAGCGACCATATTAGCCGGGAGCAGAAGTAGGGGGAAAGCTGCCAAGGAGACACAGGGGGAAGCCGCCGAAGCTGCCCACAACCTGGATAGGGTAGGTGCAGGGCTGGTGGTTGAGCGACAGGGGGGGGGTGTTTGCTGATTGCCCGAGCAACGGGGGTGGGGGCTTGATCGAACGATCGAATGATCGACCAACCGAATGGGGGAATACAGGTGGTTTGTTTGCTTCCCCCCCCAAAAAATGGAGCACCAGCTGCCACTGAGCACTACACATGCAAGAACCCCAGCGAGGGTTCACGCGATTAGCTGCAAGTAGGCAACCCAATTAAAAGCAATGTGAGGCTGGCGGCTCTCCCAGCTGATCATGCCCACTCGCATGTAATCACTCGTGCAGCAATCACATGTGAGTGACTGCATCCAGGGCCGATCGCTCACATGTGATCACTGCTTAAAAGAAGACATTCGAGTGGGAGTGATTATCTGTGAGAGCCAACAGCCTCCCATTGCTTTCAATGGGGCTGCTTACTCGCAACTAATTGCGGGAACCCTTGCTGGAGTTGTTGTAGGTAATCGCAGGTAGGGTGCATTCACAGGTGTGAATGCACACTTATGGGTGTTAAAGGACCAGAAAGTGAGGGATAATCTTCCCAAAGGGGTTGCAGCCAGAGACAAAAGGCTGGCAGAAAGTTTAACCATATTTAAAATGTTTTAACGGTTTGACTGTTGTGTGGCTATCAACCCCTTCAATGGTTTTAAAACCATACTGGTAGATTAAATGGTTTCTAAATAAAATGTCCCTAGCTTATATTTACATTTGTGTGTGCATATCCTTTGTGTTTCGCTAGTGTGTTCATCTCAATGATGGGTAGGGGGTATAAATTAAAAAGTAATTGTTAAGCATTTTGATTTTTATATCAACTCAGAATACAGGCTAATGTATCCAGCTACATGAAAAAAAAAAAAAAAGACGGTGAGACTTCCCCACAAATGCCTTAAAATATATGTTCTTCAGTATCTATTAACCCATCCACTGTGGAGCATTGGAAGTCTGAGTTTATTAAATGTATCTGATTTGAGAAACATATATAAATATAGTGTATTGTAATGTGCAAATTTGAGGCCATATTGTGCCAATGGACAGATGTGTTGTCATCTAATTCTATGTAACAGGTAAAATGTCTGGTCTTCAACCAGCAATGGAATGCTAATTTGGAAACTTTTTCACTTTTATGCCGTGTACACACGAATGGATTTCTCGTCGGAAAAAGATATGACAGCTTTTCCAATGGGATTCCGCTCAAGTTGCCTTGCATACACACGGTCACGCAAAAGTTTGCTGAAATTATGACCGTCAAGAACATGGTGACGTACAACACTACGACGAGCCGAGAAAATGAAGTTCAATGATTCCGAGCATGCGTAGGAATTTTGCACGTTGGAATTGCCACAGACGATAGCATTTTCGGATAGGAACTTTTCCCGACCGAAAAAATCTTTTGCTGGCTGGAATTCCACCAGCAAAAGACTGATGGAGCATACACATGGTTGCATTTTCCGACAAAAAACTCTCATTGGTCTTTTGTGGACCAAAATTCCGATCGTGTGTACGCGGCAATATAGTAACACAGAGACAATCTATAACGCAAAACAGATAAGTTAAAGCCCAAGTTTAGTTATTTCTTTTACAAAATAAGCACAAGGGACGGTACTTACATTCAACGTGAAGCATTCTTTATGCTGTTGGTTGCTCCTTGAGTTGAAATCTGAAATCCTCTGTCTCCTCATCCTCCACCCTTTCTAACTATAAATTGGGGGATTGGCTGATGAATGAAAAGTCTGATGGAAGCTATAGTACAGAGTCTATAAATGGGGGGCGAGGGCGGAAAGGGCAGGCATAGTGGGCACTCTTGATGAATGCCTGTAACAGGTCCAGCTGTTTGTATTAACCCCCCCCCCTGTGACAGAAGATTACATCTGTAGGGGTATGGCGGGGGGCAATGTACTTTCATTTAAACTAAAAAGATCAGCCAGCAGCACAAGGGACACCTTGCATTGAGTGTAAGTACTGTCCCTTGTGCTGGTTTAAAACATTTATTAACTAAACCCTGGCTTTAACTTATCTGTTCTGAATGTCAGATGTCTCTGTGTTACTTTATAAGTGAAAAAGAAAAGTATTCTACAATTAAAAAAATATAAATCTATATATATATATATAGATATATATATCTATATATATATCTATAGATATATAGATATATATATCTATATATATATATATAGATATATATATATATAGCAATACACATTGTTCTATAAATGGAGCCATTTATAAATTGAATACACCTACCAGAAGAAACAGAACAGCAGGGCTGTGGGTGCAGAGCAAGCAATCTCTAACAACCTCCAGTTTCGGATGGCATAAGCTACCCCAGCCAAAACTATTAGTCCTACTGCAAAGCAAACATGTGCAGCGATAGTGGCAAATGCACGCTGTGATGCTCCTACCCACTCTGCAACTGAAACAAAGAAATGAATTGTGAGCAATGAGAATACATAGAGAGTTTTTGTCTGTCCTGTCTGTAGCTGTCTGAGCTACTAATGGATCCAGACATAACTACTCATCGACACTGTGGGGTTAATTTAATAAAGGCAAATAGACTATTCACTTTGCAGGGAAGTTTCACTTTTCAAGGAAATTTTCCCCAGAGCTTAGTGAATGAGGTGAAGCTCTGCTGACTTCCATCATCCAATCATGTACAAGCAAAAATGCTGCTTTTTATTTTCCTTGCACATGATTGGCATTCTTTGCAAAGTGAAATTTCACCGTGTTCACTGAGCTCTGGGGAACATTCACAAGCAAAGCGCATCTTCCCTTTCAAAGTAAACCTTTAGTAAATCAACTCCTAAACACCATTTAGATGCTGCCCATTGTTTATATAGTGGATAGTAGTAAAGATTTGCAAATATTGAAAAAGAGCTCAGCAAATCACACTTTTTTCTGTCTGCTGCTTGAACATTTCAAAGGACCACTCGTAAGTTTACTTTCAGCATCAAAATATGGCAGCAGACCCTCCTTCACCAAAGCAGCACAGCCGATTTTTTAAAGAGTAATAATGTGACACTATTTACCTTATAAGAAGGTACTATAGCTCTTTATGTGGTTTCTTATGCCACTTACATCACAGGGACGAGGAATATTGCTTAATAAATCCTGGGGGTGTTACAGCAGAGATTATCCAAGGACTTGGGTGCCCATTCTCCCTAAGGGTGTGGGTCAACTGCTTTGTGGGGGACATCTTCTGTTATGTAAAGTCAGAAGGGAACCGGATGGTGTTAGCTTGCTCTACTGTATCTCTGTGTTTCTATAGGATTTGTATGTGTGCTTTAATTTCTTTCTACAGGCAGAATATATGTTATCATGGTTCCTTGTTTCTTTCTAAGTTGTCCAGAGAGAATGTGAGTATGACAGTGATAAGGACATGTAAAGTACATCTTTTTAAGCTAAACCCCAAAGATTTATGAAAGACAAATGAATGCAACTCTGTAATCATTTAAAGACTATGTTAATCCAACATTTCATATTCCAGATATGCGTCTGTTGTACCATGTACTTTTGTTAAAAAGTACCCTGTTCTCTTTGTATTCATTTGTGTTAAATACCTGGTGTTCCTGCCAGTCCCCTGCTTTTCTATTTCAAACTGACCATGCTAGGCATGAGAGCTCATCCTTCCCAGCATGGTCAGTTTTTTGGCTGTGCTGGGAGAACAGCCTGTCTGTCCTCCAATGATCAGACATCTGCCGACAAGCTCTCACTGCACAACTATTCACTGGGAGGATCGGTGCACTGCTGTTTCTCCACCCCTAGCTCTCTAAGCACTTATGCAGCTGAGGACAGAGATTATGTGATCACTTATAAAAAAGAAGGTACTTATAATGTTTTTTATATAAGAAATATGCTAAATAACCAGAAAGTGCTAATTCACATATGTACACAGTGTTCATATATACATCATGTGCAAATGTAATGTGATATTTGGGTCCAAAGTGCAAAGTGCTATAATTATAAGCCACATGGCAAAAAATCACTATCCACAAATAGCTGATTAAAACTGTTCATGCAAGTTGTTTCACCAAAAAAAAAAAAATACAAAAACAAAATACATGGGATCCAGTGACAGTCTCCAAGGTCTTTAAAAGTGCTCCAAATTAATGATGTGCCACTCTGATCCACCCTTTGCACATGTTCTGTGGTCCAGAGTGCCCCCTCAAGTAGTGCCCACTCACCAGCTGCGTTTGACCCCTTATGAATATAAGAAGGTCAATATGCACCGTGTGCTGTGCCAAAATAACTCTTTCCAATATTCTACCATTTCAGGGAGGTTTCGGACAGTATACACTTACGCCTTATTTAACAATCAGGAAGGGGGACAGAGATCCGAGAGAAATATCATTGCGCAACAAATTTATTTAAAAAACTACAAAAAACAAAACATTTTTAAAATCTAGTGTATAATTTAATCTCACAATTAAAAGTGCTGCACCAGCCAAAAACATTGTTCAGAAAAACTGCTGCTCCCCAGGACATCAGAGCCAGCTGCCAGTGTCCATTCCAAGTGGAGGAAGTGATATCAGCAGATGTGACAAAATAGCTCAACCACTACACGTTTCGTCAATTGACATCATCAGGAAGTCACATAAATGCAACATGTTAAAAAAGGTATCTCAATGTAGGTCATCTCAACTGTATTTAACGCAAGTCAGTGTGCCCTACATGCAACACACATAGTGTGAGTCCAGCCTCAAGTACTTTTTCTATCCTGTGGATTTTTTTACCTGATCTGTATGACTCTGCATGACTGGCAGTAATGTTTCAGTTTCCAGCAGTAGCCATTGCTCTATAAACATAGGAACTCCAGGAGACATCAGATCACCCATTGTGCCAGTAAAATGTTAAAAAGTGGGGCCAGAAGAAAACAAGAAAGACAAGAATTGTAGAAACAGGGAAAGAACAACAATAAAATATATAATGACAAATAATGTAATAAAGAATAAGAACATTGAGAACACAAAACAATTATGTCATAAGCAGAAAATTTGAACCAATTTCTGCATGAGCATCTCATTAATAGGAAGGTTTATTGGTCTCTTTAAAACTCTGTAGTTTATAATACAGTCAAATGTACAATCAGTGCTAAGAGAGGTTTAAATAAATGCTGCTAGGAAGGTAGTAAAACAGTAAAAAAGGAAAGTAAGATAAAAGCGCACACATTAATAATAAGCTATCTTTATGTTCCATATAATGCATCCATAACAATAAAGGAAAAAGTACAACCTTACGTTGCACAATACGATGTAATAGGCCATATTCATGGCTTTTGATGACAGTGTCATAAGTTCAGAACTGCCATAGAAATTGATAACAAAAACGCTGACTCATTCTTAGAAGGTTTTCCGTGTTTTCTTCATATGAATGCATCTCACCTGTAGGATCTCAGTGCAGTAACCAAGAGCAACTGGTCACTTTCTCATCATGTGCTGGTCTTACTGGGTCACTATGAGTACCTGCATGATTTTCTGCCCTGAGATATTAAAGCAGAGTTCCACCCAAAAGTGGAAGCTCTGCTTATCTGCTTTCCCCTCCCCACACACATGTTTGGCACTTTTCGGCGGGGGGGGGGTACCTGTTTTTGACAGGTACCCATCCCCACTTCCGGGAGACTGCTCTGCGGCGACGTCCCTCGGATGTTCGACCCCCCCTCCTCCTTCCTCTGCCACCAGGCGTGCTTCGTGAATGCGCAGTAGGGAACTGGCTGTGAAGCTGAAAGGCTTCACTGACGGTTTTCCTTAGCACGAATGGTGGTGGCAGCACCCAAAAGCCGATCTGAAAATGGGGGTGGGCTGTCGACATTGTGGGATTCCTGGACAGGTAAGTGTCCTAATATTAAAAGTCAGCAGCTCTCATAGACTGGTGCTGCCATCAAGATGCTAAGCTGTGGCCACATTTGGAACAGGCATAGAGTCCAGTACCTCTTAATAGAGCACTGTGGTGCTACGCATCGCTACCTACCAGCCTCAAACGACACCCTCGCTTTGGACCCACCCTACTCATTTGCACTAATCGACTCTCCCGGACTGTTATTTCACCTGAGAACTCTCCCCTAGCCCCGATACTAGGCAATCCACAATTCATGCCCGGACTTCAAGACGGGATATTTCAGAACCTGAACAGATCAGGCTATTACCAAACCTCACACTTCCAGACCATGGGAAGATGGGTGTCCTTAACGGAACTTAAAGATCCTACAGGCCCTTATAGGATTGTAAAAAAATATTTTTACAATCCTATACCCAGAGGAAGGAAAAAAACAGCAAAGTATGATCCAATTTGCTATAGCAGGGGAAAAAAATCAGATATTCCATGGATCAACTTTACCTATAAATATTAGTATCCAGTTATATTATGTACATTTAGGAAAGATTCCAGGCCTTTTTTAATCTACTGAGCTGGACAGAACCGGCTCCTGAGGGAGTCTATTCCACAGCTCTTACTGTGAAGTAGCCTTTCTGTATTTGGAGATTAAATCTATTTTTCTCCACTAAAGAGTGCCCCCTTGTCCTCTTCGATGACCTTAAAGTGAATAACTCAACATCAAAGTCACTATTTGGACCACTTATGTATTTGTACATGTTGATCATATCCCCCCTTAATCTCCTCTTCTCAAGAGAGAATACATTTAGGTCCTCTAATCTTTCCTCATAGCTAAGCTCCTCTATGCCTCTTATCAATCTGGTTGCCCTTATCTGCACTTTCTCTATTGCCCCTTCAATGTCCATTTAGTAGGACGTGTTGGGTCCTGGACCAGACTGTATCAAATAAATATTGTAGAGAATAGTCACGTGTATTTTATGCAACAGGTCAAAGAGACTGTCAAAAGAAGAATCCTTAGAAGTCCAAAGTGCTCACAGTGGAAGTAGCAAGGTCCCTTTCTACTTTTACTGTGAACACCAGCACTGTCTGCTTAGGAGAACTTTTGAGTCCATTTAGTATTTTGCCATTCCACCCCTGATGAAGGAGGATTGTGTGGCCCCTGAAATGAGCTGGCTGCCCTTTATCCTGCTTGTTGAAACTAGTTGAACAATAAAAACTTTGGACTTCTAAGGATTTTTCATTTGGCACTCTCTTTGATCTATTACACTTGGATTTCTTAACTCAAATGAATGCTCTCTCTTGGGGCAATCCCTGTATTTGGTAAACTGCCAAATACAGGCTAATTGGGCTTTGTCCATATTTGACTTTGTCCATATTTTGATAGCCTGTACAAATCCATGTCCAGCACCCTCTACAACTACCTTTTATACATGTATTTCGTGTCTGCATAGACTTCAGCTTCAAAAAGTGAAAAAAACAGGTTTGATTAAAAGAACAACCACCAAATAAAAGACTAAAATGAAAAAGTCTCCGATACTGGCAAAAGCCAACCTCGCCACTTAGCACTAAGCCTGAGAAAGGGCAGTTTCAAAGCTCCCGGCTTCTTTGTTATTTAACAAAGAAGTCAGGATCTTTGAAATGCGTTATCTGATTGGAGAGAGAGCCCCCCTGGTCCCTCCCCTTCCCCTGACACGGCTTTACCGCACACCACTCTGAAGTGTGCCTTACCTGCAGGACACAAACAGCTGATCCCAGCAAGCCTTCTGGCTGGTATGTGAACTTTGAGCCTGTTTCCATCACAAGTTCTGGACCCTCTATTTAGTGTTTGAGGCTGGATGAGACTTGGGCTTTTACCTTTTAAATTAGACTGTGTCGTTCACACATGACTGTGATTTTATCTGGATTGTGTGCTTTATCTATGGCCAAATAATATGGCAAAATAAGGACAAGTGTGACCTGCCACAGCTAGCATGATATTAAATATAATAACAATAATGATGGCAATAATGATAATAACAATAATAATGCCAACAATAATAATAATAATAATTGTAATAATAACATTGACATTAGTATGAATATGTTTTAATTGTAAATAATAAGCATATCAGTAAACTGTAATGTAGACATTAAAGATTAATAATAGTATAAATAGTCATATTAGCATGATCGACAGAATAAATCCAAAATAGCATTATACATCCAATATACATCTCAATACATGATATTCAAAAAATGAAATATTAAAATCCATAGTTAAAACAAACTGGTCTTGGCACCCTTTGTTGTGGACTCGTACACACTTGTATAAGTGTGTCCCTTGGAGGGCATTATATGCTAATAGACTTTTCTTATTTATCCATCTTTAGTTTAATTATTGCATCCCACTCCTGATGAGTAGCTACAGGCTACGAAATGCGTAGAGTCACAACAAAGGGTGCCAAGACCAGTTTGTTTTAACTATAGATTTTAATATTTCATTTTTTGAATATCATGTATTGAGATGTATATTGGATGTATAATGCTATTTCGGATTTATTCTGTTGATCAGGCTCATATGATTATTTATACTATTATTAATCAAATCTCAGAAAGGACCGAGCCTCTTTCTGAGATTTGGTGTTTACAAGTTAAAAACAGTTTTTTTGCTAGAAAATTACTTAGAACCCCCAAACATTATATATATTTTTTTCTAACACCCTAGAGAATAAAATGGCCGTTGTTGCAATACTTTTTGTCACACCGTATTTACGCAGCAGTCTTACAAGCACACTTTTTTTGGAAAAAATACACTTTTTTGAATGAAAAAATAAGACAACGGTAAAGTTAGCCCAATTTCTTTATATTATGAAAATAATGTTATGCCGAGTAAATTGATACCCAACATGTCACGCCTCAAAATTGCGGCCGCTCGTGGAATGGCAACAAACTTTTACCCTTAAAAATCTCCATAGCGACTCTTAAAAAATTCTACAGGTTGCATGTTTTGAGTTACAGAGGAGTTTCAGGACTAGAATTATTGCTCTCACTCTACCGATCGCGGCAATACCTCACATGTGTGGTTTGAACACCGTTTTCATTACTCACATATGCGTTCACTTCTGCATGCGAAATCGGCGGGATGGGGCTCATTTTAATTTTTTTTTTTTTTTTTTATTTCACCTTTTATTTTTTATTTTTACACAGCTCTTTTAAAAAATAATTGTGTCACTTTTATTCCTATTACAAGGAATGTAAACATCCCTTGTAATAGAAAAAAAGCATGACAGGACCTCTTAAATACGAGATCTGAGGTCGAAAAGACCTCAGATCTCATATTTACACTAAAATGCAATAAAAAATGTCTTTTTTTTTAAAATGTCCCTTTAAGAGCTATGGGCGGAAGTGACGTTTTGACGTCGCTTCCGCCCTGCAATGATATGGAGGGGCTATGTTCCCCTCACTCGTCTCCATACCAAGCCAGCAAGAGGATGCGATCGCCTCCGCCGCTACCGACCGCTCTGGTAAGCGGCAGAGGGCACCGGAGCACGGCAGGAGGGGACAGCCCCTCTCCCACCACTGATAAAAGTGATCTTGCGGTGAATCCGCCGCAGAGACCACTTTTATCTGAAAGCGGATCGCCCGCTGAAGAAGAGGATACTGGGGTTATGGCAACTAGCTGCTGCCATAACAACGGTATTCCTCTTCAAAGTAGCGATGTAAAATGACGGCGGGCAGTCCGTAAGTGGTTAATGTCTACGTTAATCATGTTTACCATATATACCATATATTGTATGAATGTTTAGTGATATGTTTATTATTTACAAATAATGTTATTATTACAATTATTATTATTGTTGCCATTATTATTATTATCATCATTGCCATCATTATTGTTACTATATTTAATATCATTATTACCAACATTCATGAATTGATTAAATGTGTGGAACAGTCATGCAACATACTGCATGATTGCGGCATTACATTGCATCAATTTTTATCAAATTATATATCTTTTACTCACATATTCAATATTTATTGCATAGACATGCCTCATGCAAAGTCCCACTATCCCCTCTATGGCCACATAATAAATGTTACTTAATGGTTTATATGGAAGCAAGTTATTCGTTTATTCATCATCCTCCAATTTATATACTTGTTTCTCATGGATACCTTGACTTTACCAGTGCGCTGCATATAGCCTTTGTGTTTCTGTTTTGGATATCTCAATATCTCCAGTGGATTGCATGCAGCATGGGACAGGGTCAATAGGGTGCATGTTACTACCACACATAAAAGCCCATTCTATGGTTGAGCGCTTTGGGTCTGTTTGTTGCATTTCTATTTTACTCTGTATGCCAATTGTGTACAAGAGACCTTAGTCAAAAATGGATTTATATAATATTACATTTGCAAAAAGGAAAATATGTGTATATAATGTATATATATTACCTAATGTGAGATTGTTCAGCATAACACCAGCCATTCCAATTCCTACCATACAACGCAGAATCATATAGACATAAAAATATGGAACAAATGCTGCTCCGACACCAAAGGCAAACATCATTAAAATTGAGATTAACATAACAGGACGTCTACCAATCCTTAAAGAGAATAGACAAAAAGGTGCAGTTATTGTAAATTTATTATATTTAGTATTAGTTATTTACTAAAGGCAAATAGACTGTGCACTTTGCAAGTGCAGTTGCACTTGTTTTCCCCAGAGCTTAGTAAGGCTAGGTTGACACTGGTACAACACGACTGTTGTACGACTGTCATCCTACTTTGCACTGAGACATTGGTTCTACATTGGTCCTACTTTGGTCCAACTTCCAGCCTACTTGAATGAACAAGATAAGATTTGCTCTGACTTTAGGATAGTACGACTTGTCCTTTGACCAATCAAAACAATCCCAGTGTGCCATAAATTCCTTTTACTGCTGCTGTAATCACCATGTCGGATGTCACAAGTCGGATGGTTAGGACAAGGATCCTACTTTGATCCGACTTCAGCGACATTCAATGGGCTAAGTAGGACCAAAGTAGGACCAAAGTCGGGTCAAAGTCGGACTGACTTGTGTCGGAACAGTTCATAGGAAACCATTGATTTGTACATGTCATACGACATGTGCTCCCAAAGTCAGAGCATATGTCCTACCAGTGTGAACCCAGCCTCAATGTGATAAAGCTCTGCTGATTTCCATCATCCAATCATGTGCTAGCAAAAATGCTTTTTTAAATTGTTCTTGTACCTGATTGGGTATTCTTTACAAAGTGAAGCTTTACCACATTTAAAAAAAGAGCACAACTGCACTTGCAAAGTGCGTAGGTTATTTGCCTTTACTTAATCCACCCCACTGCATATCACCATATTTTTAATACATTCTTAAAAAGGACAGATTGATATTGTTACATGTCTCCTTTTTAAATATATACAGTGGGGACGGAAAGTATTCAGACCCCTTTAAATTTTTCACTCTTTGTTATATTGCAGCCATTTGCTAAAGTCATTTAAGTTCATTTTTTTCCTCATTAATGTACACACAGCACCCCATATTGACGGAAAAACACAGAATTGTTGACATTTTTGCAGATTTATTAAAAAAGAAAAACTGAAATATCACATAGTCCTAAGTATTCAGACCCTTTGCTGAGTATTTAGTAGAAGCACTCTTTTGATCTAATACAGCCATTAGTCTTTTTGGGAAAGATGCAACATATTTTTCACACATGGATTTGGGGATCCTCTGCCATTTCTCCTTGCAGATCCTCTCCAGTTCTGTCAGGTTGGATGGTAAAAGTTGGTGGACAGCCATTTTTAGGTCTCTCCAGAGATGCTCAATTGGGTTTAAGTCAGAGCTCTGGCTGGGCCATTCAAGAACAGTCACGGAGTTGATGTGAAGCCACTCCTTCGTTATTTTAGCTGTGTGCTTAGGGTCATTGTCTTGTTGGAAGGTAAACCTTTGGCCCAGTCTGAGGTCCTGAGCACTCTGGAGAAGGTTTTTTCATCCAGGATATCCATGTACTTGGCCGCATTCATCTTTCCCTCGATTGCAACCAGTCGTCCTGTCCCTGCAGCTGAAAAACACCCCAACAGCATGATGCTGCCACCACCATGCTTCACTGTTGGGACTGTATTGGACAGGTGATGTGCAGTGCCTGGTTTTCTCCACACATACCGCTTAGAATTAAGGCCAAAAAGTTCTATCTTGAACTTTTTTCTCAAAGAATCTTATTTCTCACCATCTTGGATTCCATCAGGCATTTTTTAGCAAACTCCATGCGGGCTTTCATGTGTCTTGCACTGAGGAGAGGCTTACGTCGGACTGTATTGGACAGGTGATGAGCAGTGCCTGGTTTTTCCAACACATACCACTTAGAATTAAGGCCAAAAAGTTCTATCTTGGTCTCATCAGACCAGAGAATCTTATTTCTCATCATCTTGGAGTCCTTTGGGTGTTTTTTTAGCAAACTCCATGCGGGCTTTCAAGTGTCTTGCACTGAGGAGAGGCTTCCGTCAGGCCACTCTGCCATAAAGTCCCGACTGGTGGAGGGCTGCAGTGATGGTTGACTTTCTACAACTTTCTCCCATCTCCCAACTGCATCTCTGGAGCTCAGCCACAGTGATCTTTGGGTTCTTCTTTACCTCTCTCACCAAGACTCTTCTCCCCCGATAGCTCAGTTTGGCTGGATGGCCAGCTCTAGGAAGGGTTCTTGTCGTCAAAAAACGTCTTCCATTTAAGGATTATGGAGGCAACTGTGCTCTTAGGAGCCTTAGGTGGAGCAGAAATTTTTTGTAACCTTTGCCAGATCTGTGCCTTGCCACAATTCTGTCTCTGAGCTCTTCAGGCAGTTCCTTTGACCTCATGATTCTCATTTGCTCTGACATGCACTGTGAGCTGTAAGGTCTTATATAGACAGGTGTGTGGCTTTCCTAATCAAGTCCAATCAGTATAATCAAACACAGCTGGACTCAAATGAAGGTGCAGAACCATCTCAAGGATGAGCAGAAGAACTGGACAGCACCTGAGTTAAATATATGAGTGTCACAGCAAAGGGTCTGAATACTTAGGACCATGTGATATTTCAGTTTTTCTTTTTTAATAAATCTGCAAAAATGTCAACAATTCTGTGTTTTTCTATCAATATGGGGTGCTGTGTGTACGTTAATGAGGAAAAAAATGAACTTAAATGATTTTAGCAAATGGCTGCAATATAACAAAGAGTGAAAAATTTAAGGGGGTCTGAATATTTTCCATCACCACTGTATTTTCGCTGGGCTGGTACTATTTTCTGGGTGAAATGCAGACATTAAACGGATTGTAAAACCTCGTGTTTTTTGCCTTAATGCATCCTATGCATTAAGGTGAAAAAACACCTGGCAGTGACCGACCCCCCAGCCCCCCCGTTTTACTTACCTGAGCCCTGGAACTTCGCCGGGGGGGGACACGCTGTCCCTCTACCCGGGGTTCTTGGCTCCCGTTGGCCATTGGCTCCCACTGATGTCAATCAAATCCAATGACGCGGGTGCCGGGGGGCGGGGCTGAGTCATACATTCGGCAACTATGGATGCCAAATGATGGACTCGGGAGCGCACCCGCAGGGTAATCCCCCAGGAAAGTGATTCTCCTAGGGGTCATCTGATGTGGGGAGGAGCCGCCAAGGGATCCCAGAAAACGGTGTTTGGGGCCACTCTGTGAAAAACGAGCTGCACAGTGGAGGTAAGTATGACATGTTTGTTTTTTTTTTTTTAATAATCAAAGCTTTACAATCACTTTAAAGTGGAACTCACTCTCTCAATCAATATTGACCATAATCCTTATGCTGCTAGCATTAGTAAATAGATAGGAAAGTATATATTATATTTACTTGTTATAAACTTTTTTTTTACATTTCTTCCTGGTTTCCAGGCCTAGGCAAATTACATCATACATCCCAGGTGCCTTTAGGAGAGGAGGAGGGGTCTTCTCAGCTAAGTACATCCTCCTGCCTGTATGTATGTGCTAACGGCAGATAGATTCCAGGAAGTAAATGCTACAGATGCAGTGTAGCATATTAATCTATAAGGACACAAGAGACTAATTTTACAAAGCTCGGATAGTAATCCCATATTTAAAAATAAGTAATTTTAGAAAATGAAAGAGTCCAAGGAAAGTTGAAAATAACTGTTGCATGCCTAAAATAAAAATAATTTTCATTGAGTTCAAGCTTTGTGAGCTGAGCCTAAGGTCTCTCTCACGGTAAGATGGAAAGGAAGCCAATGGGAAGTGTAGCCCAGCTAAGAATACTAGCTTACATATTCTCTGAACAAATGTCTAATTCATTTATGGTACAGGTCTATACATACACTATATTACCAAAAGTATTGGGACACCTGCCTTTACACGCACATGACCTTTAATGGCATCTAGTCTTATGCTGCGTACACACGATCGGATTTTCTGACAACAAATGTTCGATGGGAGCTTGTTGTCGGAAATTCCAACCATGTGTATGCTCCATCAGAAATTTTTAGTCGGAATTACCAACAACAAAAATTTGAGAGCTGGTTCTCAAAATTTCCGACAACAAAATCCGTTGTTGGAAATTCCGATCGTGTGTACACAATTCCGAGGCACAAAATTCCATGCATGCTCGGAATCAAGCAGAAGAGCCACACTGGCTATTGAACTGCATTTTTCACGGCTCGTCGTACGTGTTGTACGTCACAGCGTTCTTGACGATCGGAATTTCCGATCACATTTGTGCGACCGTGTGTATGCAAGACAAGTTTGAGCCAACATTCGTCGGAAATAAACAGTTAAAATAACAGTTTCAACTCTTCTGGGAAGACTGTCCACAAGGTTTGGGAGTGTGTCTATGGGAATGTTTGACCATTCTTCCAGAAGCGCATTTGTGAGGTTAGGCACTGATGTTTGACGAGAGGGCCTGGCTCGCAGTCTCCACCCTAATTCATCCCAAAGGAGGTCAGGACTCTGTGCAGGCCAGTCAAGTTCCTCCCCCGCAAACTCACTCATCCACACTATATTGCCAAAAGTATTGGGCCATCCCTCCAAATCATTTGGTGGAGGGGGGATTATGGTGTGGGGTTGTTTTATCAGGGGTTGGGCTTGGCCTCTTAGTTCCAGTGAAGGGAACGCTTAAGGCATCAGCAAACCAAGACATTTTGGACAATTTCATGCTCCCAACTTTGTGGGAACAGTTTGGGGATGGAGCCTCCCTGTTAAAACATGACTGTGCAGCAGTGCACAAATAAGGTCCATAAAGACATGGATGAGCGAGTTTGGGGCGGAGGAACTTGATTGGTCTGACCACAACCTGACAGAACCTCTTTGGGATGAATAAGAGCGGAGACTGTAAGCTAGGCCTTCTTGTCCAACATCAGTGCCTGACCTCACAAATGCACTTCTGGAAGAATGGTCAAACATTCCCATAGACACACTCCTAAACCTTGTGGACAGTCTTCCCAGAAGAGCTGAAGCTGTTATAGCTACAAAGGGTGGGCTGACTCAATAGAGAACTCTACGGACTAAGACTGGGATGCCTATGCTTTAAAAAAAAAGACTGGGATACCATTAAAGTTCATGTGCGTGTAAAGGCAGGTGTCCTAATACTTTATTAGCCAATAGAGTGCATAAATATATATATCTTTTTTTTAAAGATGCCAGTCTGAAGTAAAGCTATGTAGTAACAGTGCTGTGCTAATATAAATTGCTACTGTATATAAACTATAAATAACAAGATTTGTATAATCAAAAAGACAGTAATGATATTCAGTGCATTGTTACAAAAAAAGTGTCAAGTGCATGTAAATGATATATAGAAAAGTGATAGTCTATTAAATGGTGTAAAAAAGTTCAAAGGTTCAATCCCAGTGTTATTCAAATAGTTGTGAAGAGCAACCACGAATATCCATGTGCCAGTCACCACAATGTGATTATCCGCTACCACAGGGAGTAAATGCATTTACCAGAGATCATGGACTCAGTTTCCAATGGTACTAAGTCAAACAGACTGACATAGAGTATATCACCAGAAGGATAATCCCAGGGCAACTGCCAGAGGCTGCCACCTCAACGATAAGGCCGGGGGAACCTCTCTTCTAATTGCATTTGGCTAACCAAGCATCCAAAATGACAAAATATCTCCACAGTAATAAAAATGTATTTAAAAGTATAGAACACTTACATCAAGTTTGTAGTTATTGCGCTCATTAATACATCCAATAGGTTTAGTAGTAAGAGACATATAGTACGCAATGGCCTGGATAGGACTTTAACTGACACGTTTCATCTACTTAGACATCATCTGACATCCCCAGAGGATGTCGCAGTAGATGAAACGTGTTGGTTAGAGTCCTATCCAGGCAGTTGCGCACAACATGTCTCTTACTACTATACCTATTGGATGTATTGTTGAGCGCTATACCTACAAACTTGATGTAAGTGTTCTGTACTTTTAAATTAGTGTTTATTATCATGGTTTTACACTATGTGGAGATATTTTGTCTTTTTTGAACGCTTGGTCCATCAAATGCAAATAAGAAAGGTGACCTGGCCTTATCGTTGAGGTGGCAGACCCTGGAAGTTGCATTGGGAGTATCCTCCCAGCGATATATGTCTATGTCAGCCTGTTTGACTTAGTACTGTTAGTAACTGAGTCCATGATCTCTGGTAAGCGCATTCACACCCTGTGGTGGCGGGTAATCACATTGTGGTGATTGGCACATGGATATTCATGGTTACTCTTCACAAATATTTGAATAACACTAGGATTGAACCTTTGGACTTTGTACTCCATTTATTTGGACTATCATTTTTCTATATATCTTTTATATGCACTTGACATTTTTTTGTAACAATGTACTGGATATCATTACTGTTTTTTTGATTATACAAATCTTGATATTTATGGTTTATATACTGTAGCAATTTATATTAGCGCAACACTGTTACTACATATTTTTTTGGCAAAATGAGTTGTCATTTGTGGTGCTAGCAGCTTTAATTCTAGAGAATAACAGTGCAGTATTCTTTGTAACAACTGAAGTAAAGCTATATTTTACCCTGACTCTCCCCAGTATTGTCTGCAATGGCTCATTTCCACAGATGCAATATTCTTCTCAAAAATTCAAAATTTTAATTTACAGTTTATTCCCGTTCCATGATTTAAGAGAGCCATGAATGTATTATTAAATTATTTATTCTTAAAGTAACTAAGAAAACAACTGCAGAAACTTTATCTGGCCAATAATCTCTCAGAAGGTAGCTGTAGCCTTAAAGGAAAAGTAACTAGCTTTATTTATAATATGAAAATTACAATTATACAGCCAAGCAATGCCCCTCCAGTGCAGGGATCCTGGGCTCAATTCCTATTAGGGCACAGGGTTTGCATGTTCTTCTCATGTTTGGATGCCCCTAGGTGCTCCGTTTTCACCCACAGATAATAAGAAATTTTACTGGTAGTTAGTAGTTAGTTTGTACTCAAAATTATTTTGTATTCAAACCTGGCCCTGATGTATATTTGTATTCATCTCTACAGTATTACTGGCCTAGGGACATTAGATTTGATTTATGTAGCCTAAAAAAATTAGATTAATAAACATTAAAGGGATTGTAAAGCTTTGTTTTTTTTTTTAAATAACAAACATGTCATACTTACCTCCACTGTGTAGTTCATTTTGCACAGAGTTGCCCGGTCCTCCTGTTCTGGGGTCCCTCAGTGGCGCTCCTGGCTCCTCCCCGCATCAAGTGTCCACGTCAGAGAAGCACTCTCCTTGGTGGACACCCGTACATGCGCGCTCCCGAATCCTGCTTCTGTGTCCATTCACAGGATGCAGGACTCGGCCCCGCCCCCTGATGCAGTGTCACTGGATTTGATTGACAGCAGCGGGAGCCAAAGGCTGCGCTGCTATCAG
The DNA here is from genome assembly GCF_042186555.1 of Aquarana catesbeiana. NCBI lineage: Eukaryota > Metazoa > Chordata > Amphibia > Anura > Ranidae > Aquarana > Aquarana catesbeiana. The sequence continues at coordinate 103,529,430 of NC_133328.1, forward strand.
TCTAACCAATCAGGACACGAGACACCAGCTAGAGCTGGCATGCTTGTTCTCGGCCAAAGAATGACATTGTTCAAGTAAGCAAAATGGGCGGCTGGGGGGTTGCAGCATGAGAGAAGGTTTTTCACCTTAATGCATAGAATGCATTAAGGTGAAAAACCATGAGGGTTTACAACCCTTTTAATTTAAATTACTAAATCTTTGACAGTGGATAAATAAAAATAATAAACATTCTTACCTGTCTCCTAAATGACCGAAAATAACAGATCCAATAAGCAGCCCCAACATATGAATGGACTGGGAGAGATCCTTCTGTTCCTTTCTGTGACACACCAGGTCAAACTTACATTGAATGAAATGCAAAACATTGTTTAATTGGTTTCACCATTTGTCCTAACAGTACACACATTATTAAAGTGCATGCATACCCTACATTTGTTTTGTTTTATATTAGAGTATGGAAGGGTTAAAAACCAGACAATTTATTTTTCGTTGTCTGTGTACAATTAGGGAAATTACTCTGTACCTCCCATCTCAGTGATGCAACAAGAAGTTAGAAAAAAAATCTACAAAAATGAAGGGAATTTCTCTCTTATAGGGCGTACACACGGTCGGACTTTGTTCGGACATTCCGACAACAAAATCCTAGGATTTTTTCCGACGGATGTTGGCTCAAACTTGTCTTGCATACACACAGTCACACAAAGTTGTCGGAAAATCCGATCGTTCTGAACGCGGTGACGTAAAACACGTACGTCGGGACTATAAACGGGGCAGTGGCCAATAGCTTTCATCTCTTTATTTATTCTGAGCATGCGTGGCACTTTGTCCGTCTGATTTGTGTACACACGATCAGAATTTCCGACAACGGATTTTGTTGTCGGAAAATTTTATCTCCTGCTCTCCAACTTTGTTTGTCGGAAAATCCGATGGAAAATGTCCGATGGAGCCCACACACAGTCGGAATTTCCGACAACACGCTCCGATCGGACATTTTCCATCGGAAAATCCGACCGTGTGTATGGGGCATTAGACAGTTGTTCCAGATACAGTGCTTCCCTTTCCCATCCTCTCTTGGGACAGCACTAAAATTTTGGATATTTTCTCACTATTTTTCTATAACTCTATAAATACAGCCATGGCCAAAAGTTTAGAGAATGACACAAATATTCATTTTCACAAAGGCTACTGCCTCAGTATTTATGATGGCATATGTTCCATAATGTTATAAAGAGTGATCAGATCAATTGCAATAATTACAAAGTCCCTCTTTGCCATGAAAATAAACTTAAAGTACAACCCTAACACTAAAACACTAAAATCCCTGCATGTACAGACATCCACGATCTAACACTAGCCCTGTAAAGAAGAAAGCAGTATACATATCTTTTTTTAAGCCGATCTGACCCGATCCCTCACTGAGCTGTCAGCTGTGGCTTCCCTGTGGAGACGGGTGCAGAGGACACTGTCGACGGAAGCCCCATAGTAAGTCTATAGGTGACGTCACTTCCTATAAATTTCACAGCCATTGTCGGCTGTGTCCTCTGCAGAGCTTCCACCACTGGAGACTGGATCGGATCGGCTTCAAAAAAGGTATGTATACTGCTTTCTTCTTTACAGGGCTAGATAGGTTAGTCTTAGATCATGGATGTCTGTAGATGCAGGGATTTTAGTGTTAGAGTGAACGTACACTTTAATGCCATAAAAAAACATTTTCACTGCATTTGTGAAGAAGGCTTCAGGATGCCCAAGGAAGTCCAGCAAGTGTCAGGACCGTCTCTTACAGTTAATAAAGCTGCGGGATCTGGGCACCACTAGTGCAGAGCTTGCTCAGGAATAGCAACACAGATGTGAGTGCATCTACACGCTCAGTGAGAAGAAAACCTTTGGAGGATGGCCTGGTGTCAAGAAGAACAGCAAAGAAGCCACTTCTTCCCAGGAAAAACATCAGGGACAGACTGATATTCTGCAAAAGGTACAAGGATTGGACTGCTAAGGACTGGGGTAAAATTATTTTCTCTGATGAATCCCTTTTCCGATTGTTTGGGGCTTCCGGAAAAAAACCTTGTCCAGGGAAGAAAAGATGGGCGCTACCATCATTCCGGAGTCATGCCAACAGTAATGCATCCAGAGACCATTCATGTGTGGGGTTGCTTCTCAGCCAAGGGAGTGGGCTCACTCACAATTACCTAAGAACACAGCCATGAAAAAAGAATGGTACAAAAACATCTTCCAAGAGCAACTTCTCCCAACCCTCCAAGAACAGTTTGGTGACAAATAATGCCTTTTCCAGCAGGATGGAGCACCTTGTCATAAGGCAAAAGTGATAACTAAGTGGCTTGGGGAACAAACTTTGAAATTTTGGGTCCGTGGTCAGAAAACTCCCCAGACCTCAATCCCATTGAGAACTTGTGGTCAATCCTCAAGAGGCGGGTGAACAAAAAGACCCCCACAAATTCTGACAAACTCCAAGTATTGATTATGCAAGAATGGGCTGCCATCAGTCAGGATGTGGCCCAGAAGTTGATTGACAGTATGCCAGGGCGAATTGCAGAGGTCTTGAAAAAGAAGGGTCAACACTGCAAATATTGACTCTTTGCATAAACTTAATGCAATTGTCAATAACAACCTTTGACACTTATAAAATTCTTGTAATTATAATTCAGTATACCAAAGTGACATCTGGCAAAAAGATCTAAAAACACTGAAGCAGCAGACTTTGTGAAAATTAATATTTGTGTCATTTTAAAACTTTTGGCCACGGCTGTAGAGTGGTAAATCTCTCAAACAGGGGACACAGGCATCAATAAAAACTTGACAGAGGGTCTAACCCTTCCCCCACCCTATCCAAAACTTAAAAAAAAAAACTTTACTTGTAGGCTAATAGTGCAGAAAGGCTTTTACTTGGTTTAACAAAGATCTGACCATCTAATGATCCTTTCATTAAATATGCTTAATTGACTGACTATATAGATCATATTCAAAAGAACTGTACTCTTATCTCTGCACTTGTATTTCAGAACAATAGAAAACAGTACAGAGATTTCCAACGGTATCCCCATGTTTTTATGTTATTTTGGAGGAACTTCTCCTTCATTATATTTTTTCAGCAGGAAACAACACATAACATTTATCAGATTTTTCATATCACTTTCCAATTGAAAAAAATGGAAATGATTAACTTCAGATCTTGTGTATGATCATTTAGACATAAACATGACAGGTAAATAACATCAGATGACTCTTCCTAGGCCTATTACAAACATATTAGCAATTTTACCATCAAACTGACTTTTTTAAAAACATTTTATATCATGTAACTTTTTCAGTTATAAATAAGAAATAGCTTTATTATTTGCTGCATTCACTCACAGTACATTTTTCCCCATATATTAGACTTCCAGGTATTTGTGTGAATAAATGTTTTATACAATAATTTTAATATACTGTTAGTGTTAAATATTTAAGTGGAGGGTTCTGTTGTATTAACAGTGTGCAAAAAACTTCTGGACTCCAGAGTTTTTCAGGTTTTAATTATTGACTAGCTGCCACACACAAAAAATGCATATTTATTACCAACAGCATTCATGGCAATACAATAAAAGTAAGCTTTAATTAGCTTTATGAAAAGTCGCATTTAAATGTGATAGGGGTCAAGTTTCTCTGCACCATGTTGTCAATTTATGGAATTTTTTTCGATTTTGGAAAATTGGTCTGTGCGTTATCAGCCTACCTACAACAATGGAAAGGCATCAAAGACTACCTGTCAATACTGTTGGCAGTATTCTACACTGACATTTAACCAAAGCATTTATTGATTACCTAACAACAAGCATGTCAACTGAGAAATCAATATTTACAGACCTCTGTGACCAGCGTTGACTTCTGCTGTGACATATCATACACCCATCCATCCTGGCAGACCTCTGTGCTGTTCAGTCCATATCTTTCAATAGATTCTATATCCCAGTCCACAGGAGTGTACATGAGGCATTGCTCATAGCTGCCTTCTGTATAATGAGGGATGGTTAAATTCAGCTGATATTCTTCAGTTAGGTTTGGATTCTTTTCTAAGATCCAGCTGGTATTGCAATGATGGGGCACTGATATTCCCATAAATACTTGTCCAAACATATGGAAGGAGTTCAAGAAACTGAGTAAACACATCTGAAATACCAAAAATTTCTGGAATCGGCCAAATTCCCCAACATTTTGTAGAATTTCCCCAAACTCTGTCATTGTGTCATTGATTATAGTTGTGAAAAGCAGGAGAGCAAAGAAGAGAGGAATTAATGTTTAACCCCAGTCCATGAGACAAATGTAATAAGTCAAAGTCTTAGAACACATGCATATTCTATATTACTTCTCTTAGAAGGTGTTTCATATGCTAATATAAATAGTTCTGTATGTATATAATGCGTTACAGTGTGTAAAAACCCTTAACTTTGTAATTAGTGTTCCAGGACAAACTTTCCTACAAAACAGTAAGAAAAGAATTAATTTACACAAAAAAATAAAAAGTTATCAAATTGTAATGATCAACCCTTTATTGTAACAAATGTTCACTAACTTATAGTAGAAAGCAAACGTATACTGTGTAATCCTGATGTGTATCATCTTCATGTATAGTTACATAGTTGTAAAGATGAGAGTTTGCCTCATTTACATGACTGAACTGCCTATGCGTCCCATCCCGACATAGATTAAAGAACAAGATTCCTCAGAAAATGGGACTTTGAATGGACGCAAGGCAGTGATAGTATAAAATTAGAAAATTTATTGTGCAATCGATAAATTACAGCATAGAACACATGTAACTGATGATAAAAACATATATAATGGGGAAAACCAGCTGGAGAAAGGGAGGGAGCTTGCAAATGAATGTCCAAACATTCAATTGCACAATAAATTTTCTAATTTTATACTATCACTGTCTTGAGTCCATTCAAAGTCCCATTTTTTGAGGAATCTTGTTCTTTAATCTATGTCATGATGGGACGCATAGGCAGTTCAGTCAGTTCAGTCATGTAAATGAGTCTTTACAACTATGTAACTATATACATGAAGATGATACATTTCTAATTTTATACTATCTCTGCCTTGTGTCCATTCAAAGTCCCATTTTCTGAGGAATCTTGTTCTTTAATAGTTACATAGTTTGATTGAAAAAAAGCCAAAAGTCCATCCAGTGCAATCAATAAAAGGGGGGGGGGATATCATACAATCCTATATACACAATCCTATACCCAAAGTTGATCCAGAGGAAGGCAAAAAACCCCAGCAAAGGATGATACAATTTGCTCCAGTAGGGGAAAAAAAATCCTTCCTGATCCCCCGAGAGGCAATCGAATATTCCCTGGATCAACTTTACTTATAAATATTAGTATCCAGTTATATTATGTACATTTACAATCCAGGCCCTTTTTAAAGCAATCTACTGAGCAGAGGAAAAAATTCCTTCCTGATCCCCCGAGAGGCAATTGGATTTTCCCTGGATCAACTCGATCAGGCCTTTTTTGAAGAAATGTACAGAGCTGGCCAGAAACACAGCTGGAGGGAGTCTATTTCACATTTTCACAGTTTTTACTGTCAAGAAACCTTTCCGTATTTGAAGATTAAATCTCTTTTCCTCTAGGCATAAAGAGTGCCCCCTTGTCTTCTGTAATGACCTTAAAGTGAATAACTCAACACCAAGTTCACTATATGGACCACTTATCTATTTATACATGTTGTTTATATCCTCCCCTTAACCCCCCTAAAACTTCAGCCCCGGACCACTTGGCTGCTCAAAGACCAGAGGGTTTTTTGCGATTCGGCACTGCGTCGCTTTAACTGACAATTGCGCGGTCATGTGATGTGGCACAATAATACAAGCATGAGACTGCAGGTTTGGCTGGCTTAAATCAGGTTTAGTCTCCACCCAGAGACTGGCCACATCAATCACCTTGCAGGTGGACAGACAACCAGACAACCAGGGATGCATCTAGTCAAAACTGGGATGCTGGAATGAAACTAGCAGCTGTCAAAGAACAGGAGTGTTTACACGCTCCTGACATTCCCCCCACCCACTGAGGAGGGGCCTCCGGACAACTTGGAGCAGGCTGCGGATCCAGTACAGGACCAACAGGCTGGGCAATGGTCAGGGGATCAGCAAGGTCAGGTTGGTTATCAGGCAGAGAGTCTATGGCGTAAAACTGGACAGTAGACAGGGAACCAGTAACATCAGGCTGGATAGCAGGTGACATATCACTGGAGTGAATCTGGATATAGCTGGAACACAGGCTGGATGCAGAGTGGCTTGCAGAAAAGGTCAAAGGCCCCACCTGGCTGAACGAGGCAGTCTATCCAAAGGATTGATGAAACTTCTTAGACAGGTTTGAGCAGATGTAGTTGCAGGAGGTTGAGGCCAGGTTACTGAAAGTCCTGAATATGAAAAATCGTGAGGCTCAATTGGCATGGGCTGGACAAGAATAAGTACTGCAGAGGCAGACTGGACCATATCAGTAGGTGTAGAGGCAGCAGAACCTGAGGACAAGTTAGCCTGGATGTGCATCCAAGGGCGTTTAGGAACAGGCAAAGGAAGGGGGAATCCAGAAGGTTTGACTTTTGAGGACTTAGAGTGAGCACAGGTTTTACAAGCTTTTACATAGGAACAGGAGTCCTTATGGAGAGAGGGCCACCAAAGCCCACGAGAAACCAAAGAAATTGTTTTAGTAATCCCTGGGTTCCCAGCCGTCTTAGCGTCATTTGCTTCTGAAAGCACTTTAAGCCTGAGGTGGAGGGGAACAAACAACTTTTCAGGGGGTAGATTAGGTGGAGCACTCGACTGAGCCTTTAAAATAGAGTCCAAAAGGTCAGGGGAAAGGGCCCCCATTACTTGTGCTGGAGGAAAGATATTGTGAAACCTAGAGGAAGTTTCCAAACAGGGCTCAAGGCTGCAAGACAGCGGGTAAGTTCAGGCTCTAGGAGGAAAAGTTTTAGATTTTTTTTTATGTGAAATGTTTTAATTTGATTGTCTATTAACAAACCAGAGATCTCAGCAGGAGGCTGAGAGCAAAGAAAGCATTTTGGTACCTTGGGGGTTAATCCCTAGGGTACTAGTTAGGGGGAGGTTATATAATGACCCTGAATAGCCACGCTCCTCAGCCTTCTGATGACTCTATTATGGCGAATCGCATAAAAGCGGGGTTACGTGGTGTATGACATCACTCCTGAGTGACGGAGGAACAAGCTGTTGGAAAAGTCTCCATATTGGAATAAGCAGACGGAGCTTTACAAAAACTACTGATATCGTTGGCTGCTGGCTGAGGCACTAAAAAGTGTTAGTTGCCATTTTAATGTATTTTTTACATATTTCAACAAATTGAAAACTTGGTTGCACTATGAGGAGCGTGTCTGCCTTTTGTCCTTGAGCTTATGCTGGGTGAGGAGCAGAAATTTTGAAAGGAGCAGGAGTAGTCTATGAGCCTTATATCCAGGGAAGGACAGGAGGTCCGAAGGAAGTGATTGTACTTTCTATACGCAAGCTGACCCACAAACAACTGGGTCCCAATATCTGGTGAGTGGCAATGTATGTCTGTGTGTGGTGAAGATCACAGGAGGCACCAGTTTGCGGCATGATTGTTTGCATATAAGAAGAGCGCTACTTAGAGGGTTGAGATTCACTATTGGTCATACAGTGGATGTGTCATAAAAGAATTGAAATGATGGACTCTCTTTTTTATAATTTAGATATATGGACTGATGTAAGATGTTATATATATATATATATATATATATATATATATATATATATATATGCACTTTCATTTGTTTATAAGTGGAATACTTTTCAATTGTAGTGTCACAATTATTAAAGAGATGCCTAGCGCCCATACAGATTCAGATTTATTGTTGCACATATGTGTCCATCCTATTTGTACGTTTCATTTGTTCAAGAATAGTTCCTTAGGTAGTATTCTGTCAGGAGACGAGCTGCCGCATCACACCTTGGGGAATCAGCAACAGCATATTCAAACCTTTGGTTAAGCCTAAATAGTTGCCTGTGTACAAAGATGAATAATAACCGCCTTTTTGAAACTTCTATGGAACTATAATAAATATACAGAACATAATCAATTGTTCACCAGTTTTCATCCACCCTCAGTGTTCAAGTCTATCCCCGAAGTCAGCTACAAAGAGTGCCATGCATTGTTAATGATGAATCTGTTTGAGAGATTAGACTTTATAAAATGGCTGATAAATTAATTAAACATGGTTATACAAAACAAGAAATTGAAAAACAGGTTAGATTATTTAGGAATTACTCTAGAGATAGAGAAAGACAGAATACTGTTTGTATCCTAATTTCATTCCCTTTCAATAAAATGTCAGAATGTATTAAATGTCACTGGCATATTTTAGAAAAAAAAAAAATTACCATTTGGCAACTGAATTCTTGGATCATCCCTTGCAATTGTTTAGACCAGATCACACAATTTATAATCAAGTTGTCTGTTCAGACTGTGTGAGATCTAAGCACATCACCACTTTTTTTGGTATAGAATAAACGGATGCTATCCTTGACTTTCTTGTATGCATTGCTCCAGTATTAACAAGGGTGAAACATTCACTCAACCCCATGAGGGTTACTCTATAGAAATGTAAAATTGTTACACGTCTTGGTTCCTATGTCATTTATATGATCAAATGTCCCTGTGGGCTGCATTATATTGAGGAGACTACCCAGGGAGTGAAGGAGAGAAATGCCCAACACAAATATGCCATTAAGAATAATCAGATTGCACAACCTTTAGCAAGACATTTTGTGGCTGTTTCAGTGCTGAAATTAAACCAAGGAGGCTATAGAGAGTTGCTGTATAGGATTCCTAAACATAGCACTTTATATCCATTAAGTTTAATTTAGGTTTTTGAATTATATTTAGTTTTGTAAATATTTGTTCTCTGTTTGACATAAGGTTATATAATTTTATTTTTGTTTCAGGTTTTCTGTGTTCAGAGTTCCTACTTTTGACTACAGAAATATGTTTCTTTACTGACCTGAGCGAAAACCGCTAGTCTCTCTTACCTGAACTAGTTTATATTCAACTGTTATAACTTTGTGATCATAGAGGTCTTTCACGTGTGTGATGTTACAATTATTGGTCTTGATACTATTTTTATGCTTTGTGTCTAAGATGTTTTTAGATCTCCTCTTTGCTCAGACAAAGTAAATAAATAATCATTGAGTGCTAGAACCCCTGTTTGCCAGGCATAACATTTTGACCACCCCCTAATATTGAGTAGGTCCTTCATGTGACACCAAAACAGTTCTGACCTGTCGAGGCATGGATGCCATTACACTTCTGAAGGTACGCTGTGGTATCTGGCATCAAGCCATCAGTAGCAGATCCTTTAAGTCCTGTAAGTTGCGAGGACTCTTAAACCACTTTTGCAGTTTGGCAGGGCGTATTATCCTGCTGAAAGAGGCTACTGCCATCAGAGAATACAGCTTCTATATTTGGTCAGCAACAGTATTTAGGTAGGTGTTACATGTCAAATAAAATCCACATGAATGTCAGGAACCAAGGTTTCCCAGCAGGAAATTGCCCAAAGCATCACTGCCTCCACCGGTTTGCCTTCTTCCCATGCTGTATCCTGTGACCATCTCTTGTATAGATAAACAACACACATGCACTCAGCCATCCAGATGATGTAAAAGAAAACATGATTCATCAGACTAGGCCACCTTCTTCTATTGCTCCATGGTCCAATTCTGATGCTCACCTGCTCATTGTAGGTGCTTTTGACTGTGAACACGGGTCACCATGGGCAGCCTGACTGGTCTGCAGCTAAACAGCCCCAATCTCAACAAACTGCAATGCCCATTTTTTCTGCTTTCCACAGATCAACTTTAGGGGCAACATGTTCACTTGCTGCCCAATATTTCCCACCATCTTTCACATGATATTGTAATGAGAAAAATCAATGTGAGTGGTCATAAAGTTATGGCTGATGTGTGTATGTATGTATGTATGTATGTATGTGTGTGTGTGTATATATATTTATATATATATATATATATATATATATATATATATATATATATATATATATATATATATATATATATATATATACATAATGTACTGTGCAAAAGTGTCTGGTAGGCAGGTGGGAAGAAATGCTATACAGTAAGAATGCTTTCAAAAATATATATATTTTGTTTATTTTTTATCAATTTTTAAAATGCAAAGTGAGTGACCAGAAGAAAAATCTAAATAAAATCAGTATTTCAATCAATTTTGTCATTTCATACACCAGCACACTTTATACTCTTGCACTAAATAAGGGATTTTGTAGGATTAAAGTCAGGAGTATAATTAAAGGATACGTTCACATTTTTTGCAGTACTGCTGCCACATTGGGAACATGTAATGGGTGGAACATATAAAACGAGTGGAACATGTAACATGTTCCCAAAGGTGAACTTATCCTTTAATCAATTATACCAAGCAGGTGCTAATGATCATTTAATATGTATGTTGAAACACAGTCATTAACTAAAACGGAAATAGCTGTGCAGGAGGCTACCGCCAAACCCTGCTACTAAGCCCTGCTACTAAGGTGAGATTTTGGAAGACAGTTTCATGTCACAGGTCATACATCATGTCAAGACTGAGTACACAAGGCAGTTATACTGCAACTGCAAGGTCTCTCCCAGGCAAAGATTTTAAGGCAGACTGGGGTTTCAAGATGTGTTAATCAAGCTCTTCTGAAGAATCATAAAGAAACAGGGAATGCTGAGGACTATAGATGCAGTGGTCGGCCAAGGAAACATAATGTAGCAGATGAAATCACAAGATGCACATCATGCCCTTTTCCCTTCGATAATGGAAGATGTCAAGCAGTGCCATCAACACCGAACTGATGGAAACCAGGGGGACCCAGGTACCCCATCTACTGTCTGGAGAAGTCCAGACTGAAGTGGTCTTCATGGAAGAATTGTGGCCAAAATGCCATATCTTGTACATGGAAACAAGGGTGGGTGACTCAATGATGCATGCAAACATAGGGACTGGGGTGCAGAAAAATGGCAGCAGGTGCTTTGGACTGATGAGTCAAAATTTGTTAGTTTAAACACTTTACCAAACATCTTGCTGAGTTCCTTCAAAAACTTCTGAGACCCATGCCTATACTGGGTTTTCCACGTTGGTGTTATCAGAAGCCATCCCTCACACCTCTGTGTTGACCCTATTCTTAAAGAGGTTGTAACCCTAGGGGTAAAAAAAAGCTTCTGTTCAGTGCTTATACCTTGTAATGTGTTGCTTTCTGTGCTGTAAAATACCTGGTTGCCTGGCTGTATATATGATACTGTGGTTAGTTTTCATGCCTCCCTGCTCTGAGTCTCTCCCTCTCCCTCCCAGTTCTGAAGCCTGTGTGTGAGAGCTGATCTCCTCCCCTCCTGCTGCTCTTCCCTGTGTCTTAAAAATAACATTTATACATAACTGCCATCACCTCTGTTTTATCAAGATATAAAAAACTGTGTGCCTAGTTTTTTTTTATTATTCTAATCCTAAATACATTATTGCACAGCCCCGCCCCGGTCACGTGACCTCCCTCCGCTGGCCCGGCTGACGTCAGAGGGGAATCTCAGTCTCTCCCGTCACTCTCCTTAAATCGGGAAAGGAGAGCAGAGGAGGACACATGACAGCACAGAGGTGCTGTGAGAGAAGGTATTCAAAAATGTATTAAAACTCTCAATGAACCATCACCATTGTACTCACATGTAAATAAAGCACAGCAGGCAAAAGGCAAATCATATCAAAGACATCCATGCAGTGGTTAGAAATCAACTGCGAACGGTCACGGCGGACCCAGCGAGTATGAATGCTAGCGAACGTCTCACCCGCTCCTAGAATCGTTCCACCACCTTCCACCACTCCGTAACCCGTCACTCCGGCCTCCTTCACACATGTTAGATTGCCGTGAATACAATGGTGATGGTTCATTGAGAGTCTTAATACATTTTTGAATGGTATCACACTATTGGAGCGTTTTTCTCATTTACATGTGGAGCCACTACTTCAGGGAGAGTGCTTGACATACACATCATTGGACACTGGAGATCGTATTGTAACCCCCCATGTGAGTGGGTTAAGGCGATTCTGGCCAAACACGAGAGTGTGAGGCTATAGCAACTGGTGAGTTTGAATTGTAGAAGGGAGTGGAAGCATGTCACTGAGGTGTGGTGGATGATTACAAGAATCACAGTTTTTATACCGGAGATTTCATCACTTTTTGAACTTCTGATCACAGTGCACATGGACTGGTTTCATTCATCAGTTTTTGAATAAGTGCTACACTTATCCCACATCTGTCACGAGGTGTCATTTTTTGTATTTTCAATTCATTTTCTCTTGTTTACATTGCATACGGACTGGTTTATGCATCTTCATTAGTCACTTATCATATCTCTTTGAGAAGTGACACATTCATCCCACTGGGTTGTAGCTTATGTGTGCTTATTCACATCATAATATGGACTTTTTTATGCTTTTGTACATGGTATGTAATGTTGAGAAGTGACACATATATTTAAACACTCGTCACAGGGTGATATATATTGGGTAGTCACGTTATTCTTATTTTGGATCCTAATTTGGATGTATTTAGGTCTCACCATTATTCTATTGAGTCACTTTTGTCATTTATACATTTTTCTAGTAGTGATTTTTCATGTTAGCGCCACTATTCATTCTCACACCTATTGGGGTTTGAACTTGGATCACTTATTTTCATTATTTCAAGTGGAAGCTATAGAATTGTCTTTGCTCATTCCTCAGAGCGCAGTGCTGGTTTTACGGGTATAGGCAAATTCACTTGTAAACCAATAGTTTGTACATGTTACAGTACATAGTTATATGTAGTGTGATGACTGCGCTTAAGACAATAGATAGGTATGCTGCCCCCCTAAAGAAGCTCCCCTAGGGGTACTTCAAAGATGAACAAATAGAGAGAATGGGGTGATGGCCCTCTCTATAATTGGTTATAATGGACGTGAGTAGGTGTAAGAGGGAAAAAAATAATAATAAAGGTAAAAAAATTATTAATAATAATAAAGGGCCAATGTGCTGGCTCCAGAACGGGGGTGCCCCACCTAATTGCAGGTTATATGTATACACCTACTCAAGTCTATTATAACCAATTATAGGGAGCGCCATCACCCCATTCTATCTATTTGTTCATGTTACAGTACATGTTGACATTCATTATTCCCTCAATAAACTGTAGCTCCCCAGTGCCGGCAGCACTCATGCAGCCCCAGACCATGACACTCCCACCACCATGCTTGACTGTAGGCAAGACACACTTGTTTTTGTACTCCTCACCTGGTTGCTGCCACACATGCTTGACACCATCTAAACCAAATAAGTTTATCTTGGTCTCATCAGACCACAGGACATGGTTCCAGTAATCCATGTCCTTAGTCTGCTTGTCTTCAGCAAACTGTTTGCAGGCTTTCTTGTGCATCATCCTTAGAAGAGGCTTCCTTTTGGGACTACAGCCATGCAGACCAATTTGATGCAGTGTGCGGCGTAGGGTCTGAGCACTGACACGCTGACCCCCACCCCTTCAGCTTCTGCATCAATGCTGACAGCACTCATACGTCTATTTCCCAAAGACAACCTCTGGATATGACACGGAGCATGTGCACTCAACTTACTTGGTCGACCATGGTGAGGCCTGTTCTGAGTGGAACCTGGTCTGTTAAACTGCTGTATGGTCTTGGCCCTCATGCTGCAGCTCATTTGCAGGGTCTTGGCAATCTTCTTATAGCCTAGGCCATCTTTATGTAGAGCAACAATTCTTTTTTTAGATCCTCAGAGAGTTCTTTGTAATGAGGTGCCATGTTGAACTTCCAGTGACCAGTATGAGAGAGTGAGATTGATAACACCAAATTTAATACACCTGCTCCCCATTCACACCTGAGACCTTGTAACACTAAGTCACATGACACTGGAGAGGGAAAATGGCTAATTGGGCCCAATTTGGACATTCTTATTTAGGGGTGTACTCACTTTTGGTGCCAGCGGTTTAGACATTAATGGCTGTGTTGAGGTATTTTGAGGGGAGAGCAAATTCATACTATTATACAAGCTGTAAACTCACTACTTTACATTGTAGTAAGTACAATGTGTAGCAAGTACAACAAGTGTGATTTCTTGAGTGTTGTCACATGAAAATATATAATGAATAATTTACAAAAATGTGAGGGGTGTACTCACTTTTGTGAGATACTGTATTTTAGGGCTCAAAATTTCAAGTCCTAAACTACTAGCCAATCCCAACCCTGCCTCGCCCCTAAACACGCCCTCATAAGTTATCTCATGAAATGACACTTAAATGTTTTATGCAAAAATAAGTTACAAAAATAAATATTAACAACAACTTTATCAGTGCAGCCTCACCTGTGCCCACCTTTGCAGACACACTGTGCCCACTATTGCAGCCTCACTGTGCCCACTGTTGCAGCCTCATTGTGCTCACCATTGCAGCCCCACTGTGCCCGTTGCAATCACACTGTGGCCGTTGCAGCCTCACTGTGCCCATTGCAGCCACACTGTGCCCATATCAGCCTCACTGTGCCCATTGCAATCTGACTGTGCCAGTTGCAACCTCACTGTGCCCATTGCAGCCTCACTGTGCCCAATGCAACCACACTGTGCCCATATCAGTCTCACTGTGCCCATTGCAGCCACACTGTGCCCATATCAGCCTTACTGTGCCCAATGCAGCCTCACTGTGCCCAATGCAGCCTCACTGTGCCCATATCAGCCTTACTGTGCCCAATGCAGTCTCACTAAGCCCATTGCAGCCTTGCCTGGGCAGATGAATGCATGGCTGGAGGAAGAGGAGAGCCACGGGATAGCATCCTGTTACCGGCGCTTATATTATAATTGTCTCCGCTCTGCTCGACACAGCCCCGCCTCCTCCTGACCTGCGTCTGTGATAGATAAAATGCATTCCAGCATTGGACCGGCGTTCTGTCTATCACAGGCTCAGGTCAGGAGGAGGTGGGGCTGTGTCGAGCAGAGCGGAGACAATTATAATGTAAGCGCGGGTAACAGCGTGCTATCCCGCGGCTCTCCTCTAGCTCCCCAGGGAGATCGCTGGGAGAACGACTCCCGATCAACCCCGCCGGCGGTGCTCTTCCCCCTTCTCCCAGGTAGGCAGCCCAGCTTGCAAGCCTTTTCCACTTGCAAAATGCGAGTAGGTGAGTGGAAAATTTGAGGGTTGCTGTATATATATATATATATATATATATATATATATATATATATATATATATATATATACACACAGTAGGTGACCGCGATATTGTGTCAATCTCGCCGCTGTTATCGGCGAGATTTGACAACTGTGCGCCCCGTCGCGGGAGCTAGCGCCGAGCTGGCTCACTCATCGGGAAAGGAAAAATTTGTTTTTTCCTTTCCCGATGAGCGACAAGCATTGCTGACAGGTGTTTAGTATGAATCATAAGGGGGAACTCCACGCCAAATTTTAAATAAAAAACCAGCATGGGTTCCCCTCCAAGGGCATACCAGGCCCTTAGGTCTGGTATGGATTTTAAGGGGAACCCAATACGCTGAAAAAACGGCGTGGGGGCCCCCCAAAATCCATACCAGACCCTTATCCCAACATGCAGCCCGGCCGGTCAGGAAGGGGGTTGGGGACGAGCGCCCCCCCCTCCTGAACCGTACCAGGCCGCATGCCCTCAACATGGGGTGTGGGTGCTTTGATGAGGACAAGAGCCTTCTCCAGACAACCCTGACCATTGGTTGTCAGGGTCTGTGGGCGGAGGGCTTATCGAAATCCGTGAGCCCCTTTAAAAAGGGGGCCCCCAGATAGCAGCCCCCCACCCTATGTGAATGAGTATGGGGTACATAAAAAAGTGTCAATAAAAAAACACACTAGACAGGTTTTAAGTAATTTATTAGGCAGCTTCAGGGGTCTTCTTCCAACTTCACTCTCTCTGGCCTCTTCTCCCGGTGTCTGGTTCTTCTCCCGCTCTCCGGCCTCTTCTCCAGGTCTTCGGTTCTTCTCCCACTCTCCCGTTCTTCTGCTGGGCTCCTCCGCTATCTTCTGCTCTTTTGCCGCTCTTTTGCTAGTGGTGGCCCGGTCTTCTCCGTCGTCTTGTTCCCTCTTCTCTTCTTCCGATGTTGACACGACGCTGTCTCCCACTGTAATGCCATGTGCGAGGTGCGCAACGACTTATATAGGCATGGGGCGTGGTCACCGGGTGATGTCACCCGGTGACTCCGCCCCCTTATGACGTCACAGTCCCATCATGCCCCGGGACTGGTATGCTCTTGAAGGGGAATTCTCTCTCGCGCTCGCTGCAATAGGAAATAGGAAAAATGTGTTTTTCCTATTGCAGCCAGCGCGAGATGTAAACACATTCTCGCAAGCAGGTACTATATATGTATACACATACATACAATTGTGCTCATATGTTTACCAACCCTAGCAGAATTTATGATTTCTTGGCCATTTTTCAGAGAATATGAATGATAACACAAACTTCTTTCACTCATGGTTAGTGTTTGGCTGAAGCCATTTAATATCAATCAACTGTGTTTACTCTTTTAAATCATAATGGCAACAGAAACTACCAAAATGACCCTGAAAGTTTACATACCCCAGTTCTTAATACTGTGTATTGCCCCCTTGAACATCAATGACAGTTTGAAGTATTTTGTGGTATTTGTGGATGAGGCTCTTTATCTTCTCAGATGGTAAAGCTGCCCATTCCTCTTGGCAAAAAGCCGCCAGTTCCTGTACATTTTTGGGCTGTCTTTCATCAACTGCACGTTTGAGATCTCCCCAGAGTGGCTCAATGATATTGAGGTCAGGAGACTGAGACGGCCACTCCAGAACCTTCACTTTATTCTGCTGTAGCCAATGACAGGTCGACTTGACCTTGTGTTTTGGATTATTTTCATGTTGGAATGTCCAAGTACGGTCCATGTGCAGCTTCCTGGCAGATGAATGCAAATGTTCCTCCAGTAATTTTTGATAACATACTGCATTCATTTTGCAATAAATTTTGACCAAATTTCCCGTGCCTTTGTAGCTCACACATCTCCAAAACATCAGCGATCCACCTCCGTGTTTCACAGTAGGAATGGTGTACCTTTCATCATAGGCCTTGTTGACTCCTCTCCAAATGTAGTGTTTATGGTTGTGGCCAAAAAGCTCAATTTTGGTCTCATCACTCCAAATGACTTTGTGCCAGAAGGTTTGAGGCTTGTCTATGTGCTGTTTGGCGTATTGTAGGTGGGATACTTTATAGCATTTGCGTAGTAATGGCTAAATGTATGCATTGTACCTGTCTGACATCACTGGGGATTTCAAAGAATCTATTGTTTTCAGTCAAAAACATAGAAAAAAATTATTATTGAAAGAAGGTGATCAGGTAATCTGTGCAATGAATAAGGCTACCCCCATATAAATATTTATAAATTATACATAAAAGCAACTTTTTTAAAGACATTAACAGACGTTAATAATATTTTTTACATTAAGCTAGTCTTTTTCATGTGTATTTCTAATAAAACATATTTTAAAATGCTTTAAAGTATAAGAGGGCCTTTGCTAAACAATATGAGGTTACTCTGGCAATCTGCTCCTGTATTTATATCCATCTTTACTGCAAAATGTGACCTTGCCACCACTAGAAACTGTATTTTGCAGATGGGAGAGGCATGAATTCTGATGATTCAGCAATCTGTTATCCAACAGCAGCTTTTTCACAGCACAAAAGGAGCCAGCAGGCCACTGACAATACAATTATAATAGCATACCTACCCTCCCTATGCCTGTAGGCATAGGACACACCCCCTGTCATGCCCCATTAAAGGAGAATTATAAAAAAAATATATTAGTTAAACCCACAAGTGCTTTTTTTACCACTACTATTACTTCATATTGGCTTTTGAAATTTGCAAATGCAACAATTTAGAAATTGTTTAAAAAGTTTAGCATTGTGAAACACTTTTTGAAAGATAAAAGGTGCATTTTACATACAGTTATATAGATCAAACCAAAATGAGGGATGAATGAGGAGGAAAGAGGGACAGTCCCTAGTAATCAGGGCAGTTTTGGGAGGTATGATAATAGTATATTCATATGGAGGACAAGGCTTCTCTTTAAAAAAAAGGTAACCAATTTATCATATGGGAACTTTTTCAGAGGCCACAGGGATTAATATAAATTTATAATTTTAATGATGTTTAGGTGTAGTTAGACTTTAAATTAAAAATGACTTCCAAATGTTGGTAAAGAAAATTGCTATAAACGGGTTCTCTTGTATTCTTGTTTTGCACTTGGTTCTTGTTCCTGGTGGTTTTTGTATATTATTTGTTCTTCTAGTAGATCTTGAGAGCTGTAAGGAAGGGAGCACAAAATTGTATTAACAAAAACACAGTGGATGATATTTGATAAAATATTTATGCCACTTTCTGGTGTTATGGTCCCTGTACCAAATTCAGGAAAGCCTTTTGCAAAAGTTTCATTAATGGTGCTGCCATATGCAACAGATCCATATGGTTCTTGTTTGTAATAATTTTACAATTAATTGTCATGACTACAACAGATTCACAAAGAATTACCTTTAATTCATAGATAAAGATACAAAAGACTCTCTTGGTTTAAGTTACTGTTCTGAACAGGAATCTCATAATATATACCATTTATACATATACCATAGAGTCATGTGGAGCGTAGTGAAAACAAGGGATGGATCACTGTTCTGACCCATTCTCTTGAGCATTTTTTACAATAAACTTAATATTTTAATTTTCAAGGTTTATTTTAAAAATCCTTTATCATGTTTTTCTAAACAAAAACCTGATACGCTAAAGCAGGGGTCTCAAAACTTTCCAAGCAAAGTGCCAGTTTACTGTCCTTCAGGTTTTAGAAGGGGCTGGACTGTGGCCAGTGGGAGTAGAAAACACACTGGGATCAGAGGGCATAAAAAATGCCCCATCATTGGTTATAATAGGAGGTCCCATTGTGGTATCAATGGGAAGAACAGTGCCATTGATGGTAGTAATGGGAGGAAAGGTTCCCCCTTCATTGGTGTCAATTAATTGAATAGTGCCCCAAGGGCCAGATAAAGGCAAGCAAAGAGCCACATCTGGCCCCAGGCCCAGTTTGGAGATAACTTCTCTAAAGCTTGTCATATTACACCCATACCTTGGTACTCCACTGGCCTCATGTGTATGGTCCTGCAGGTCTCTATTTCGTGTTTCAGGAAGGAAGAAGCAGAGGAGGCCTCCAATGATGGGACCGCTTCCATAAATGGCCATTGGAATAGCAGAGTGATATTTGTCCAAAAGACTAATAAGTGGAGAAATGATCCCAGCTATCCGAGCTGTCATGGAGCAGATACCCACTCCATTCTGCCTGCAACAAAACACAGTTGCACCATTAACATCATAAAAGGGACTAATGGGGAAAGCATGAACTTTCTTGTCTCTGGAGACTCCTCTTATCTCTGTTGTGGCTATTCTTGCTACAATTTTTAAACACTGTTCAATAATTCTCCAGTGCCTACTGACAGCAAGTATCTTGCAATATCCACTACAATAACAGTACACACTTTTAACTTGCCTATCAGACTCACAGTGAAGTCTATATGCAGTGGAAAATGCCACTGCTGGCTTGAGGTTAGTTTCAAAGGTTTCTACAGAGAAATATGTTATTGGTCCTCAAATGGCTTACTGAATATGTGAGTTTTTAGCTGGTTGTGTACATATCAAGTGATAGAAGAAGCCAGATCATCTGAACAATAAGCTGCTTCGTTTTGCAGTGTTCTGCAGATAAAGCTATTGGTGTTGATAGACCTGAGAATGCCCAGAAGTTCAGGCCTGCAATTGCTACAACAAACATTAATACACTGTCTCCTCTCATTCTAGGCAACAACCAGAAGCTTACCACAAATTCCTTTAGTGGCTGTAATTGTTCTAGATAGTCCACCCTCTAATAAGAAAATATTAGAGGGTAGACTAAATAGATGGCAAAACTAAACAACTCACCACAAGAGGACTGTTTGATAGTCCTTGCCTAAGAGGAGAAAAGACAAAAAAAAAAAAAAAACAAGCTACTGCTGGTGACTGGATGACTGGGCGAGGTTCTGAAGCTCTACTAGGGATGGAGGTGAGCTATTGCTATGAAAGAGAAGTTGAACTGCTGTAATGGTGGTTGAAATGCACATGCATGACATAATATGCCAGTGGATGACATTCTACTAAAGGATATACTGTTGGGTGAATGATATACTGTGCTACTAAGGGATATAATAAAACAAAACAGAAAAAGGTTAACCCATGGGACTTTAAATGAGGTGTCCATGATGATCACAAGTAAATAAATAGAATAAAGTAAAAAAATATATATCAAATTTGTTAGAATCATTATCATACAATAGAGCTCATGCATATAGATGGCAATACATAGGAACAGCAACATAACATAATGGTCCTTAAAACATGGCCAAAATGACATTGGTCAAAGTATAATGAATACAGATATACATGATACATCTCTAACCCGACGCGTTTCGCGAGCTCTCCTCGCATCATCAGGGGCTGATGTATATATCTGGTGTCTGTAACAACAGGTAAAAAATATATATTCAAGTATGGGTTATGATTGGACAAAAAAATGCGAAGCCAGAGCTCATGATCCCATACTCACTTGTCATGCAGTTGGCTGTTCCTATGTATTGCCATCTATATGCATGAGCTCTATTGTATGGTAATGATTCTAATAAATTTGATATATATTTTTTTACTTTATTCTATTTATTTACTTGTGATCATCATGGACACCTCATTTAAAGTCCCATGGGCTAACCTTTTTCTGTTTTGTGCATTATAGGGATGGAGGTGCCTCATGTTAGGGAGCAATATTCAGCCTTTCTCTTTTTTCTATTGAATTCGGGTGGAAGACACCCACATATGCCCACGAGTCTGTTGTTGCTCCCAGATCATGCTATTATATACTTTTTTTGATCCCCAATACATCAGGATATTGGTCATTCCTAGATGACTCCCCTCCTTGCTTGCGGACTGGGTCTCCGGGGGTCCGCCCCTTGGTTGAGAGTGTCGGTTTATGTCCCCGGGAGCTGCGATGCACCAAATGGGGATATCATTCCCCTGCTGTCTCCGCCTCTCCACCCCAGGAGGGGCGGAGCCACCACGTGCATCGGCGCCATGCCCCGCGCATAGTGGAAGACATCCGCTCCCAGCGATGTCTGTTTTCCCGGCGCTCAGTGTGTCACTCCAGGCGATGGGCGGGGATCTCCGTTGCGCTCTGCTGTAGTTCCGGCGAGCGCACGGAAGGTCCCCTCCCCCACTCGCCAGTCGCATGACGCTAGGGGCGGAGGTATACGGCGGATGTCCGGGTATTTAGGCGGGGGTTTTTGGCACGGCATACTTCCTCTCCAGCTGGGTCCTCTCCATACATTCACTAGAGAGCACATTGGTAAGCATTATGTTCACTATCACGTTCGTATTACATGTCATTTTTTGAACGCATTCACCAGTCACTTAACATGTGGAGTGTTACTTGTATATACTTTCACTCCCTTACTCAACTTATCTCTTTCACACTTCTTTTTGCTTCATTCATTCATCTATTTCTTTCTCCGTTTCTGTCTTTCTCCACATCACCCCTTATCCTCCTCTTCATCATTTTTCCCCTCTTTCACTTCACACCGCTCTTCCCTCATTCCTTGCAGGACATTCTTATATCCCATATACTCCAGTACAAGACATCTATATATTTTTACAACATCTTGATACCTACTATTTGAGCTACATATACAATTACCTTTACAGTCTCTCATATTCAATCTACTATATATAAGATTTTTTAGCTATTTAGGATACCATTACTTTTTTTACATCTACTACCCATAGACACACATTCATACATTTTTTATTCGGAATATACCCTGCATGACTGGGGGGTTACATTTTTGGCCCTCTCTCCTCTTTTTCTTCCCCCCTTTTCTTTCTCTTCTCTTTTTCTTTCTTTTCTTCTCCCCTTCTTCTTTGTCTTTTCCTTTCTAGCATGGTTGGACACCTCTGCACCCCTTGCACCAGAGCATACCACTTGATACCTTTCGCTACATCTATTTTTGTAGATCTACTTATATATATACACATATATTTTACTCATTTAATTTATTCCAGTGAGCAAGCTCTGCAATGATTCTGGGTGACATCTGGGTCCAGCCTTCTTTCTCCTTTCCATTTCTTTGCCGTGCCTGCCCTACGCCTGACCTCGGTCCTCCATGCTTTGACCTCCGTCCCTTCAGCTCCCTTGGGAGATACTTTCCGACTGCCCCTGCCGGGGGTCGGCCCCTGGAGCCAACTGCATGACAAGTGAGTATGGGATCATGAGCTCTGGCTTCGCATTTTTTTGTCCAATCATAACCCATACTTGAATATATATTTTTTACCTGTTGTTACAGACACCAGATATATACATCAGCCCCTGATGATGCGAGGAGAGCTCGCGAAACGCGTCGGGTTAGAGATGTATCATGTATATCTGTATTCATTATACTTTGACCAATGTCATTTTGGCCATGTTTTAAGGACCATTATGTTATGTTGCTGTTCCTATGTATTGCCATCTATATGCATGAGCTCTATTGTATGATAATGATTCTAATAAATTTGATATATATTTTTTTACTTTATTCTATTTATTTACTTGTGATCATCATGGACACCTCATTTAAAGTCCCAGGGGCTAACGTTTTTCTGTTTTGTGCATTATAGGGATGGAGGTGCCTCATGTTAGGGAGCAATATTCAGCCTTTCTCTTTTTTCTAAGGGATATAATAGTGTTAGTCATGATGCCCAATACATTATCATTTAAAGTATTCAAATAATTTTTGTAAGTAGAAACAGCCACATCTATGACTATTATTCCTAAAGGCTAAAGCTATTGACCTATCATGGATGGTTTACATGGTATTATACCATGATTCCTTCCTGTGATTTTAAATTTGTGATCACTGCTTCATCCAACTAGCCCTCCATCCCAACTTTAAATACTTACCGGCTCTATTGTGTGATGTTACACCTGATATTCTTAAACTCAAGGAATTCAGATACTTTGTGAAATGTGCTGGTGTTACTACTGACATTTTTTTTACTGAGAGCAGAGAGAACAGCTATATATTACTATACTCCCGGAGCTCTGACATGAGAGGCAGCAGAATCTCTGTCTGCCCCTCCCCTCTTCTGTTCATTCACCGAAGGTTTGTATTTTGTGAATGGGTTCACATAATACAAAGCACTCTGTCATTGGGCAGGAGGAGGAGAGGGGAAGGCACAGCAGTTGAATGTGACATTGCAGCTGCTAGAGCTGGGACCAGAAGGTCCAGGGTCCGCGTACCAGAGGTATAGCAATAGCTATGCTCCTGACACTCAGTAAAAATGTACTCTGTAAATTAAAGAGATGATATGCACTTTGCTGAACTTAATCTATAGTAAGTCAGCATATTTTGCAAAGTGGCTGACTTCCTGACTTCAGCTTTACTCTGGCTAAGGAAAGTAGGCAGCTAGCAGCTAGCAGCTGAGGAGTATGGTATGGTGTACTTACTCCCAAATTTTAATTTATTACTGTACTGGATTGCTGTAAAGGTTTACCTGATAACTGTAGGAAATAGTTCTGCAGCATATATGTAACAGATAGAAAATGAAGCTGCAATTGCAAATTTTCCAATCACGGCAAGCACTGTGATTACAACAGGCAATGCTAGGAAAGAAGTAAAAAAATAATAATTATGCAAATCTTTCATAAAAAAGGGAATTCAATTAAAATTGAAATAAGTACAAAATCTTATTTGAAACATAGTATATATTTTATTTGGAAAAATAACAGTATAGTGTTTTGTAATGACAGGACAGTTCCAGGAATCAGTTTGACTAAGTTTATTCCTATAGTAGAAGCCAATGTTTCTGTCCCCTTAGAAACCTCCATCATTCCATGGCTATAGACATAAGGAGGCCATTTATACTGTTGGTAAAACAACTTTTTTTATACTGTATGATTGTTGCATTACGATCATTAGAAAAAGAAAAAAACAATCATTAGGAAAAAAAAAAATCCTTACTCTTCGGTATTGCTGTTATAATAAGACAAACTGTTCCACCAAGTAATAAACACATTGATTGGCTACTTTTCCGTCCTAAGATCTGCACTATGAACATGGATCCAAGACGAGCTGGAACTTCTACTGCTCCAAATATGAGCTGGGTGAGATATATATCCAGCCCAAAACTGCCGACATTCAGACTCAAACCGTAATAAACCAGGCTGTTCACAAACCTAAAACATGAAAAATAAAAAGTAGAAGGGGTAGATGAGGAAGAAAAGAACAATCTCTCCAAAAGGGACACATGAAAATCAAAACATTATTGCAGTATAAAGAGAGTCCTAAACCCCTGTTTTTTGGGTTTTTTTTTTTTTTTGGGGGGGGGGGGGTTTCTTTGCTTGTTTTTGGATTTTTTTTTGTCTGTGTCCCTCTGACCCTGTGATATCCTGTGTATCAGGCGGGAGTCTGGAGATGTGCACAATGCATCAATGTTCTAAACCCCAGCACACATTGCTTAAGTATTTATAGTTAGCATTTTCTTTACAATACATTTGCTCAGATCCAAGCATTAGAAAAGAACTTACCACACAAAGCTCATAACAAGTGTAACTCTTCTTAGGGTTGGAATCCTGAAAAGGTCTAACATGCTTCTCGACTTTGTTTCTTTTTCCTCTTGCAGCTTAGAGACACAATATTATATAACATCATAAGTTTGATAAATTACTACAATGGTCAGTGTCATAATAAAACTCTTTAGTTTACCTACCCTGAGATTCTCTATAGTATAATGCTGGAAAAGGGAAATTATATCCAGTAACTGGCTGTAGAAAGACATATGTGGGGGTTATTTACAAAAGCCAAATCCACTTTGCACTACTGAAAGTGCACTTGGAAGTGCAGTCGCTGTAAATCTGAGGGGTAGATCTGAAATGAGGGGAAGCTCTGCTGATTTTATTATCCAATCATGTGCAAGCTAAAATGCTGTTTTTATTTTCCTTGCATGTCCCCCTCGGATCTACAGCGACTGCACTTCCAAGTGCACTTTGCACTTGTAGTGCAAAGTGGATTTGCCTTTAGTAAATAAGCCCCATAGTGTCATAAGGACTGTGGAAAATGCATTTTAGTACAGTTATACCTCACACTGAGAGTAACAGGGTTTATGAGCATTTTCGCAATACGAGCTATTATTTTTTTTTAAATCCTGACTCGTTTTGCATTGTCTCGCAAGACAAGCAGGATTCAAGCTTCTGGGGTGTGCAGTACCACATTTAGCCAGAGGTTCGGGGGCACCGGTCACACTCGGAGCAGCTGAGTGTCTCTGAGCCTCTCCGAGTGGCTCTGAGCGGTCTCCGAGTGTTTCGGAGTGTTTCCGGCGCCCCCACCTCTGGCCACATGCGGTACTGCATACACCAGCAATGCCACTGGAACGAATTATCTGAGTTTCCATTGACTCTTATAGGGAAACTCGCTTTCATATATGAGTGCTCTGGATTACAAGCATTCTTCTGGAAAGAATTATGCTCATAATACAAGGAACCACTATATTTTGTTTTCCTTTTTGTTGGCTTCTGGTATGTCTGGTTAAAATAGAAAGAACACATAATAATTGTTGCGCTAAGGTATTTCCACCATGCAAAGCTGTATCATCTGCAGGATGGGGGATTGGTTAAAATGTCAGAATTCTGAACATATAGTCCAAAGTTCTAAAAAGAGGAGTAGCAGAGAGTCAATAATTGGATAAAATAACATTTAGAAATGACTCCTGATGGAGGTATAGGGTTTTTAGGGGAGTCCATAACCTGGGTGTTTTACCACAGGAAGTGTAGCTGGCACAGGGGTGGCAGCTTGCCGAAGGGTAGAAGAACCTCTGGGAGAAATACAAGAAAGGACAAGCAGCGCCAATCTAAGTGCAGCAGTAATTAAAACAAGGAATGAATGGTAATACACTTACTCAAAGTAAGATAAAAGCAGGCACATCTTTGTAATTTTCAAATGGACGGCAGGGATCCAAAGCGAACATCCAGGCAGCGATGTGGTGTCTTGCTCAGTGGCGCCAGTGGTTTCCAGTGTCCCGTGCTTGAACATACAGGGCGCAGGAGGAAGTTGTCAGTTGGAGGGTCCCTGGTCTCAGTGGGAGGATGCTGTGACATGCACATGTTCGAAGCATGCCTGCTCCTTCATCAGGCATACTGTTCAGCCATCTTAGGTATGGAATATAGGGCTGGCAGGGCAGGTGGGCCAATCGGATCACGGGACCGTCCCCTTTTTTTCAGTACCCATACACACCAGGGAACCCGAGGGACGGGAATTGGGCGTATGTTGTTTACAAGGCATTTAGAACATTGTATATGGGAAAGGAGAACATAGTGTAAAGAGGGGACAAGACACATAGGGACGGAGAGGAGCAAGAGACATAAATGATTAGGACTTACAAAATACATATCCAAAATGGAATGGACAATCTGATTGGAGGATGAAATTGATGAACATAAATATTTAAAAATGTATATTTTTAACCACTTGCTTACTGGGCACTTTTATTTTTTGCTAAACAAACAAAAAAAAGACAACAATTTTTGAAAAAAAAAAAAACATATTTAACCACTTGCCGACCGCCTCACGCCGATGTACGTCGACAGAATGGCACGGGCAGGCAGAATCACGTACCTGTACGTGATCTGCCTACTGCGGGTGGGGGGTCCCGAGGTGGTCGGCTTTGGTCTGGGAGTGATGAGAGGTGAGGGGGAGACCATCCATTCGTGGCCCCCCCTCGCGATCGCTCCCAACCAATGAGAATCATTCCTCTGCTGCTGTATGCTAAACAGCAGCAAAGGAAATGATGTAATCTCTCCTCGGCTCGGTATTTTCCGTTCCGGCGCCAAGGAGAGAAGACTGCAATGTGAGTGTAAAACACTACACACACAGTAGAACATGCCAGGCACACTTTACACCCCCGATCCCCCTCTGATCACCCCCAATCCCCCTCCCCCCCGTCACACTGACACCAAGCTGTTTTTTTTTTTCTGATTACTGCATGGTGTCAGTTTGTGACAGTTAGTGTAGTAGGGCAGTTAGGGTTAGCCCCCTTTAGGTCTAGGGTACCCCGCTAACCCCCCTAATAAAGTTTTAACCCCTTGATCACCCCCCCATCGCCAGTGTCGCTAAGCGATTATTTTTCTGATCGCTGTATTAGTGTCACTGGTGACGCTAGTTAGTGAGGTAAATATTTAGGTTTGCCGTCAGCATTTTATAGCATCAGGGACCCCCATATACTACCTAATAAATGCTTTAACCCCTTGATTTCCCCCTAGTTAACCCTTTCACCACTGATCACCGTATAACTGTTACGGGTGACGCTGGTTAGTTCGTTTATTTTTTATAGTATCAGGGCACCCGCCGTTTATTACCAAATAAAGGTTTAGCCCCCTGATCGCCCGGCAGTGATATGCGTCGCCCCAGGCAGCGTCAGATTAGTGCCAGTACCGCTAACACCCACGCACGCAGCATACACCTCCCTTAGTGGTATAGTATCTGAACGGATCAATATCTGATCCGATCAGATCTATACTAGCGTCCCCAGCAGTTTAGGGTTCCCAAAAACGCTGTGTTAGCGGGATCAGCCCAGATACCTGCTAGCACCTGCGTTTTGCCCCTCCGCCCGGCCCAGCCCAGCCCACCCAAGTGCAGTATCGATCGATCACTGTCACTTACAAAACACTAAACACATAACTGCAGCGTTCGCAGAGTCAGGCCTGATCCCTGCGATCGCTGTTTTTTTGGTAGCGTTTTGGTGAAGTGGCAAGCACCAGCGGCCTAGTACACCCCGGTCGTAGTCAAACCAGCACTGCAGTAACACTTGGTGACGTGGCGAGTCCCATAAGTGCAGTTCAAGCTAGTAAGGTGACAAGCACAAGTAGTGTCCCGCTGCCACCAAGAAGACAAACAGGCCCGTCGTGCCCATAATGCCCTTCCTGCTGCATTCGCCAATCCTAATTGGGAACCCACCACTTCTGCAGCGCCCGTACTTCCCCCATTCACATCCCCAACCAAATGCAGTCGGCTGCATGAGAGGCATTTTCTTTATGTCCTCCCGAGTACCCCTACCCAACGAACCCCCCTCAAAAAATATGTTGTGTCTGCAGCAAGCGCAGATATAGGCGTGACACCCGCTATTATTGTCCCTCCTGTCCTGACAATCCTGGTCTTTGCATTGGTGAATGTTTTGAACGCTACCATGCACTAGTTTTAGCGTATTAGCGTAGGGTACAGCATTGCACAGACTAGGGCACACTTTCACAGGGTCTCCCAAGATGCCATCGCATTTTGAGAGACCCGAACCTGGAACCGGTTACAGTTATAAAAGTTACAGTTACAAAACAAAGTGTAAAAAAAAAAAAAAAAAAAAAAAAACACAAAAAAATATATAAAAAAAAAAAAAAAATAGTTGTTGTTTCATTGTTCTCTCTCTCTCTATTCCCTCTCTATTGTTCTGCTCTTTTTTACTGTATTCTATTCTGCAATGTTTTATTGTTATTATGTTTTATCAAGTTTGCTTTTCAGGTATGCAATTTTTTATACTTTACCGTTTACTGTGTTTTATTGTTAACCATTGTTTTGTCTTCAGGTACGCAATTCACGACTTTGAGTGGTTATACCAGAATGATGCCTGCAGGTTTAGGTATCATCTTGGTATCATTCTTTTCAGCCAGCGGTCAGCTTTCACGTAAAAGCAATCCTAGCGGCTAATTAGCCTCTAGACTGCTTTTA
The DNA here is from genome assembly GCF_042186555.1 of Aquarana catesbeiana. NCBI lineage: Eukaryota > Metazoa > Chordata > Amphibia > Anura > Ranidae > Aquarana > Aquarana catesbeiana. Next base: position 103,558,357 of record NC_133328.1, read on the forward strand.
TAAGCAGTGGGAGGGAATGCCCCCCCCCCCCCACCGTCTTCCGTGTTTTTCTCTGGCTCTCCTGTCTCAACAGGGAACCTGAGAATGCAGCCGGTGATTCAGCCAGCTGACCATAGAGCTGATCAGAGACCAGAGTGGCTCCAAACATCTCTATGGCCTAAGAAACCGGAAGCTACGAGCATTTCATGACTTAGATTTTGCCGAATGTAAACAGCGCCATTGGGAAATTGGGAAAGCATTTTATCACACCGATCTTGGTGTGGTCAGATGCTTTGAGGGCAGAGGAGAGATCTAGGGTCTAATAGACCCCAATTTTTTCAAAAAAGAGTACCTGTCACTACCTATTGCTATCATAGGGGATATTTACATTCCCTGGGATAACAATAAAAATGATTAAAAAAAAAAAAATGAAAGGAACAGTTTAAAAATAAGATAAAAAAGCAAAAAAATAATAAAGAAAAAAAAAAAAAAAAAAGCACCCCTGTCCCCCCCTGCTCTCGCGCTAAGGTGAACACAAGCATCGGTCTGGCGTCAAATGTAAACAGCAATTGCACCATGCATGTGAGGTATCACCGCGAAGGTCAGATCGAGGGTAGTAATTTTAGCAGTAGACCTCCTCTGTAAATCCAAAGTGGTAACCTGTAAAGGCTTTTAAAGGCTTTTAAAAATGTATTTATTTTGTTGCCACTGCACGTTTGTGCGCAATTTTAAAGCATGTCATGTTTGGTATCCATGTACTCGGCCTAAGATCATCTTTTTTATTTCATCAAACATTTGGGCAATATAGTGTGTTTTAGTGCATTAAAATTTTAAAAAGTGTGTTTTTTCCCCAAAAAATGCGTTTGAAAAATCGCTGCGCAAATACTGTGTGAAAAAAAAAAATGAAACACCCACCATTTTAATCTGTAGGGCATTTGCTTCAAAAAAATATAATGTTTGGGGGTTCAAAGTCATTTTCTTGCAAAAAAAAATAATTTTTTCATGTAAACAAAAAGTGTCAGAAAGGGCTTTGTCTTCAAGTGGTTAGAAGAGTGGATGACGTGTGACATAAGCTTCTAAATGTTGTGCATAAAATGCCAGGACAGTTCAAAACCCCCCCCAAATGACCCCATTTTGGAAAGTAGACACCCCAAGCTATTTGCTGAGAGGCATGTCGAGTCCATGGAATATTTTATATTGTGACACAAGTTGCGGGAAAAAGACAACTTTTTTTTTTTTTGCACAAAGTTGTCACTAAATGATATATTGCTCAAACATGCCATGGGAATATGTGAAATTACACCCCAAAATACATTCTGTTGCTTCTCCTGAGTACGGGGATACCACATGTGTGAGACTTTTTGGGAGCCTAGCTGCGCACGGGACCCCAAAAAACAAGCACCGCCTTCAGGCTTTCTAAGGGCGTAAATTTTTGATTTCACTCTTCACTGCCTATCACAGTTTCGGAGGCCATGGAATGCCCAGGTGGCACAACCCCCCCCCCAAATGACCCTATTTTGGAAAGTAGACACCCCAAGCTATTCGCTGAGAGGTATAGTGAGTATTTTGCAGACCTCACTTTTTGTCACAAAGTTTTGAAAACTGAAAAAAGAAAAAAAAATTTTTTTTTCTTGTCTGTCTTTATTTTCAAAAACAAATGAGAGCTGCAAAATACTCACCATGCCTCTCAGCAAATAGCTTGGGATGTCTACTTTCCAAAATGGGGTCATTTGGGGGGGTTTTGTGCCACCTGGGCATTCCATGGCCTCCGAAACTGTGATAGGCACTGAAGAGTGAAATCAAAAATTTACACCCTTCGAAATCCTGAAGGCGGTGATTGGTTTTCGGGGCCCCGTACACGGTTAGGCTCCCAAAAAGTCCCACACATGTGGTATCCCCATACTCAGGAGAAGCAGCTAAATGTATTTTGGGGTGCAATTCCACATATGCCCATGGCCTGTGTGAGCAATATATCATTTAGTGACAACTTTGTGTCACTTTCCCACAACTTGTGTCAAAATATAAAATATTCCATGGACTCAATATGCCTCTCAGCAAATAGCTTGGGGTGTCTACTTTCCAAAATGGGGTCATTTGGGGGGGTTTTGTGCCATCTGGGCATTTTATGGCCTTCAAAACTGTGATAGGTAGTGAGGAGTGAAATCAAAAATTTACGCCCTTAGAAACCCTGAAGGCAGTGATTGGTTTTCGGGGCCCCGTATGCGGCTAGGCTCCCAAAAAGTCACACACGTGTGGTATCCCCGTACTCAGGAGAAGCAGCTGAATGTATTTTGGGGTGCAATTCCACATATGCCCATGGCCTGTGTGAGCAATATATCATTTAGTGACAACTTTTTGTATTTTTTTTGTCATTATTCAATCACTTGGGACAAAAAAATTAATATTCAATGGGCCCAACATGCCTCTTAGCAATTTCTTTGGGGTGTCTACTTTCCAAAATGGGGTCATTTGTGGGGGGGTTTGTACTGCCCTGCTATTTTAGCACCTCAAGAAATGACATAGGCAGTCATAAACTAAAAGCTGTGTAAATTCCAGAAAATGTACCCTAGTTTGTAGACGCTATAACTTTTGTGCAAACCAATAAATATACGCTTATTGACATTTTTTTTACCAAAGACATGTGGCCGAATACATTTTTGCCTAAATGTATGACTAAAATTGAGTTTATTGGATTTTTTTTATAACAAAAAGTAGAAAATGTAATTTTTTTTCAAAATTTTCGGTCTTTTTCTGTTTATAGCGCAAAAAATAAAAACCGCAGAGGTGATCAAATAACATCAAAAGAAAGCTCTATTTGTGGGAAGAAAAGGACACAAATTTTGTTTGGGTACAGCATTGCATGACCGCGCAATTAGCAGTTAAAGCGATGCAGTGCCAAATTGTAAAAAGTGCTCTGGTCAGGAAGGGGGTAAATCCTTCCGGGGCTGAAGTGGTTAATAGTTTGTTATAAAATTTTGCAAACAGGTAATTTTTCTCCATCATTGATATTGGCTGATGAGGCTGCACTGATGGGCACTTATAAGACGGCACTGATAGGCACAGATGAGACGACACTGATGGGCACTGATAAGAAGGCACTGGGTGGCACTGATGGGCATTTGTAGGTGGCACTGATGGGCACTGGTAGGGGATATTGTTAGGCAGCAGTGGTGACACACTGTGGGCAATGATAGGTGGCACTGTGGGCATTGATGGGTGGCATGGTGGGCACTGATAGGTGGCACTGTGGGCACTGATGGGTGGCACTGTGGGCATTGGTAGGTGGTGCTGGTGGGCACTGGTAGGTGAGGCTAGTGGGCACAGATGCCTCTCCGTGATTGAGACTGATGTCCCTCGTGCAGCCGAGGGACATCACCGGCTCTGTTTAGGTCACATGATCAGCTGTCATTGGCTGACAGCTGATCAAGTAGTAAGGGGTCGGTCTCATAGACTCGCTGATCACAGAGCGCGCCATGCAGGGGGCGCGCAGGCCGCTCAAGCACAGGAGGACGTCCATTTTTTAAAATTTTTTTCCTTCCCCTTTTCCCTAGAAGGTTGCCCTCAGTCATTCTTAACCTTAATTTTTCTTTTTAATATAAATAATGTGCTTTACTAATCAATTCCCATTATATTGTTTCACAGGATCCTTATAGTTTTGAGACACTATTACATCCCACACATAGAAACAACCCAAGTAAGTACATGTAATATAGAGTACAATTCACCTTTTATGATACGGTATGTGTATATGCGCGTATGCACGTGTGTGAGGACATGCAGATTTTGTCTGTATGCAGACATACATACAGTGGGGGCGGAAAGTATTCAGACCCCCTTACATTTTTCACTCTGTTATATTGCAGCCATTTGCTAAAATCATTTAAGTTCATTTTTTTCCTCATTAATGTATGCACAGCACCCCATATTGACAGATAAACACAGAAATGTTGACATTTTTGCAGCTTTATTAAAAAAGAAAAACTGAAATATCACAAGTATTCAGACCCTTTGCTCAGTATTTAGTAGAAGCACACACTTTTGATCTAATACAGCCATGAGTCTTTTTGGGAAAGATGCAACAAGTTTTTCCCACCTGGATTTGGGGATCCTCTGCCATTCCTCCTTGCAGATCCTCTCCAGTTCTGTCAGGTTGGATGGTAAACATTGGTGGACAGCCATTTTTAGGTCTCTCCAGAGATGCTCAATTGGGTTTAAGTCAGGGCTCTGGCTGGGCCATTCAAGAACAGTCACAGAGTTGTTGTGAAGCCACTCCTTTGTTATTTTAGCTGTGTGCTTAGGGTCATTGTCTTGTTGGAAGGTAAAACTTCGGCCTAGTCTGAGGTCCTGAGCACTCTGGAGAAGGTTTTCGTCCAGGATATCCCTGTACTTGGCCATATTCATCTTTCCCTCGATTGCAACCAGTCATCCTATCCCTGCAGCTGAAAAACACCCCCACAGCATGATGCTGCCACCACCATGCTTCACTGTTGGGACTGTATTGGACAGGTGATGAGCAGTGCCTGGTTTTCTCCACACACACTGCTTCGAATTAAGGCCAAAAAGTTCTATCTTAGTCTCATCAGACCAAAGAATCTTATTTCTTACCATCTTGGAGTCCTTCAGGTGTTTTTTTTAGCAAACTCCATGCAGGCTTTCATGTATCTTGTACAGAGGAGAGACTTCCGTCGGGCCACTCTGCCATAAAGTCCTGACTGGTGGAGGGCTGCAGTGATGGTTGACTTTCTACAACTTTCTCCCATCTCCCGACTGCATCTCTGGAGCTCAGCCACAGTGATCTTTGGGTTCTTCTTTACCTCTCTCACCAAGGCTCTTCTCCCCCGATTGCTCAGTTTGGCCGGACGGCCAGCTCTAGGAAAGGTTCTGGTCATCCCAAACATCTTCCATTTAAGGATTATGGAGGCCACTGTGCTCTTAGGAAGCTTAAGTGCAGCAGAAATTGTTTTGTAATCTTGGACAGATCTGTGCCTTGCCACAATTCTGTCTCTGAGCTCTTTAGGCAGTTCCTTTGACCTCATGATTCTCATTTGCTCTGACATGCACTGTGAGCTGTAAGGTCTTAAATAGACAGGTGTGTGGCTTTCCTAATCAAGTCAAATCAGTATAATCAAACACAGCTGGACTCAAATGAAGGCGTAGAACCATCTCAAGGATGATCAGAAGAAATGGACAGCACCTGAGTTAAATATATGAGTGTCACAGCAAAGGGTCTGAATACTTAGGACCAGTATATCTTTTTTAATAAATCTGCAAAAATGTCAACAATTCTGTGTTTTTCTGTCAATATGGGGTGCTGTGTGTACATTAATGACGAAAAAAATGAACTTAAATGATTTTAGCAAATGGCTGCAATATAACAAAGAGTAAAAAATATAAGGGGGTCTGAATTCTTTCCGTCCCCACTGTATATAGGCCCTCCGCCTTTTTAATTTTTATCCTCATATTTTCTTTTTTTATTAAAAATATACATTTTTATTTTTAAATATTTATGTTCATCAATTTCATCCTCCAATCAGATTGTCCATTCCATTTTGGATATGTATTTTTTAAGTCCCAGTAATTTATGTCTCTTGCTCCTCTCCGTCCCTGTATGTCTTGTCCCCTCTTTACACTATGTTCTCCTTTCCCATATACAACATTCTAAATGCCTTGTAAACAACATACGCCCAATTCCCGCCCCTCGGCTTCCCTGGTGTGTATGGGTACTGAAAAAAGGGGACGGTCCTGTGATCCAAGCCTGGATGTTCGCTTTGGATCCCTGCCATCCATTTGATAATTACAAAGATGTGCCTGCTTTTATCTTACCTTGAGTAAGTGCATTAGCATTCAATTTAAACGGGGTATAATTAGCGCTGTACTTAGATTGACGCTGCTTGTCCTCTCCTGTACATCTGGATAAAATGCTTCTGTAAAAGGGATCCTAAACTGTTTTTTTTTTTTTTAAGATTTGGATAGAGTGGTGAGGGATTAAATCCTCTGTCTCTGGGCAGATCCAACCCTCTATTTGTACCGGTAACCATTGTCACCAAGACAATCCAACATTTTAGAGTTTCCATGGGAGCAAGAGGTGAGAGAAAATTATTACTCACTTGCTGACCACCCTATAGCAGTTTTACTGCTACAAGGCAGCAGCTGTGCACTGGATAATATATACAGTGGATATAAAAAGTCTACACACCCCTGTTAAAATGCCAGGTTTCTGTGATATAAAAAAATGAGACAAAGATAAATCATTTAGAACTTTTTCCACCTTTAATGTGACCTATAAACTGTACAATTCATACAATTCAATTGAAATACAAACTGAAATCTTTTTTTTTTGGGGGGGGGGGGGGGGGGTAAAAATAAAAAAAATAAAATAAATGTGGTTGCATAAGTGTGCATACCCCCTTACCCCCTTATAACTGGGGATATAGCTGTGTTCAAAATTAAGCAATCACATTCAAACTCATGTTAAATAGGAGTCAGTTCACATCTGCCATAATTTTAAATGCCTCTGATTAACCCCAAATAAAGTTCAACTGTTCAAGTAAGTCTTTCCTGACATTTTCTTAGTCGCATCCTACAGCAAAAGCCATGGTCCGCAGAGAGCTTCCAAAGCATCAGAGGGCTCTCACTGTTAAGGTATCAGTCAGGAGAAGGATACAAAAGAATTTCCAAGGCATTAGATATACAGTGGAACACAGTGAAGACAGTCATCGTCAAGTGGAGAAAATATGGCACAACCATGACATTACAAGGAACTGGACGCCTCTCCAAAATTGATGAAAAGACAAGAAGAAAACTGGTCAGGGAGGCTGCCAAGAGGCGTACAGCAACATTAAAGGAGCTGCAGGAATAGCTGGCAAGTACTGGCTGTGTGGTACATGACAACAATCTCCCGTATTCTTCATATGTTTGGGCTATGGGTTGGAGTGGCAAGACGGAAGCCTTTTCTTATGAAGAAAAACACCCAAGCCATAATTCCAAAAGATATGTTTGGCGCAAAAACAACACTACACATCACCAAAAGAACACCATACGCACAATAAAGCATGGGGGTGGCAGCATCATGCTTGGGGCTGTTTATCTTCAGCTGGAACAGGGGCCTTAGTCAAGGTAGAGGGAATTATGCATGACAACGACCCAAAGCATACATCCAAATCAACAAAGGAATGGCTTCACCAGAAGAAGATTAAAGTTCTGGAGTGGCCCAGGCAGAGCCCAGACCTAAATCCAATTGAATTATTAGATCAAGGCACAGCCATCCCAGAAGGCGAGCAAGGCAGCGGCATGTATTCTCCTCCGTTCATGATTCAGAAAATAAATGGCACATTGAGACCAGTCATAGACTTGACCCATCTCAATTTTTTTATCCGAAAAGAAAAGTTCAAAATGGAATCTTTACTTACAATCCAACAGTCAGTGCATCCGGGTGATTGGTTGGTATCAGTCGATCTGAAAGACGCCTACTTTCATGCCCCAGTGGCAGCGGACTTCCAGCAATCCCTCCGCTTTGCGGTAGGCAAACAGCACCTTCAATTTACATTTCTTCCCTTCGGTCTAACAACGTCACTTCTTCAGGTCAAAGGGATTCGTCTCCACCACTATCTGGACGACCTTCTTCTCCTAGCTCAAGACAAAGATCAAATGTTAGAGCACAGAAGCCTAGTCATATCCACCCTTCAAGAATTTGGGTGGCTCCTGAATCTGGAGAAGAGCCATCTAGAGCCAACACAATCACTTGTGTTTCTAGGGGCTCACTTCAATATGGTGGAAGGCACGATCTCCCTTCCAGAAGATAACATTGGAGTAATTTTGAGACAGAATCTGCTCAACCCTCGCTGCATCTCATCTCTCCGCTCTCCAATGTTTGAAAGTGATCGGCACGATGACAGCCAGTATTCCCATGGTGAAGTGGGTGCAATGGCACACATGGCCCTTCCAAAAAGGGTTCCTACATCAATGGAATTCTTCCAGCAAAAACATATTCCTTACTCCAACTATGGTCCCTGCTTCAGGAGGTGGAGCCGATAATGAGCTGGGCTCAGAAGAACTTGTCCAACATCTCTGCGGCATACATTCAGCGGATTCAGAATGTACAGGTGGACTTCCTCTCTCGTGCTGAAACGAGTAGTCTCTCCACATAGGGGTGTTCGAATGGCTGCTGACCCTGGGAGTGTCTCCAGAGGTAGACCTGTTTGCTTCCCCATGCAATTACAAGATAACCAAATACTATTTGAGGTTCCGAGACCCTCAGGCATTTGGGATAGATGCTCTCATGGACCAGTGGAGGTTTCAGAGAGCCTATGCCTTCCCTCCAGTACCGGAAATACTTCAATTTCTCCAGAGGCTCAGAACAGAGAAGAAGGAGATCATAGCGGTGATTCCTTTTTGGCCCAACAGGCCTTGGTTCCCTCTGTTAACACTCCTTAGTTATCAAGACCCAGTTTCCCTCTACCTCTCAGGCTGGATCTACTATCTCAAGGCACAACTCTACACCCTTGTCCATCCTACCTACACCTCAGGGTTTGGTTTTTGAGAGGGGAAAGCTCGAAGCCTTAGGGTGCCCGGAAGAAGCCATTCTGACCCTTCTAAATGCCAGAAGAAAAAGCACCAATAGAGTATATGACCAAGTATGGTCCAGGTTCACTGATCACGTCTTCCAGACCGAATCCTTGTAATTCGCCAGCAGTCCAAGACATCCTTAAGCTTTCTCCAATCAGGGTTTGACCTGTCTCTGGCAGTAAGCTCTCTACGGGTGCAAGTATCTGCCATCTCGGCCTTCACAGGGGTCCCATGGGCAAATCATCCCCTTGTCCGGCAGTTCTTCAAGGGTGCTATCAGGCTTAGGCCTCAGAGGAAGCCAAGGTTTCCCAAATGGGATCTCCCTCTTGTTCTGGATTTCCTCTCCAATCTCGGATCAGATCCTGACAAACCTCTTTCAGCAAAAGATCTCACACTCAAGACTACTTTCCTGGTAGCTGTGACTTCAGCCAAAAGGGTCTCTAAAATTAGTAATCTAGGTTCGGAGGAGCCTTCTAACTTTTTTCCCTGATAGAGCAGTGTTGATTCCCATGCTAAGGTCAAACCCTAAAGTGACCTCAGTCTTCCATGAAAATCAAGGGATTGTGCTTCCCACTTTGAGGTCATCAGAAGGTCAGTCTGTCCATCCTCTTAATGTGGGCCACACTCTGAAGCAGTACTTGGAGGTTACAGTTCCTTTCAGACAACTGGAGTTTCTTTTTATCCTGCTTCATGGTAAAAACAAAGGGATGCGGGCTTCGGTTAGAACCATCTCTGCTTGGATTGTACAAACCATTCAAAGGGCTTACAGAGCAAAGGGCTTGGCTCCTCCCGAGGCAGTGACAGCTCATTTGACTCGCAGTATCTCGACCTCTTGGGGAGCTTTTCGGCATGTCGCTCCTGATGTCATCTGTAGAGCGGCCTCCTGGTCTTCTATTAACACATTTGTTTCTCACTACTGTGTTGAACCAGCTGCCTTGTCATCTATTAGTTTTGGTTTAAAAGTGTTGCCAGTTGACAATGTTAAATAAAATGTTGGTTTCTTTGCTCAAAATTTTGCCCACCCGGGTGTGTATGGCGAGTTATTTCCCACACGTTGCTGCCATGGAGTCTGTCAGGAAAATGGAAAATTTCCTATCAAATACTTACCGTAATTTTCCTTTCCTGATAGACTCCATGGCAGCAGGAGTTCCCTCCCAAATGTCTGGAGTAGGCTAGTTATGGAACATGGATAGCAGCCTAGAGCAAAGATTTATGGGAGAGGTGTCCTATAGGGTAGTTATGAAGGTGGGGCTAACCCACACATTGCTGCCATGGAGTCTATCAGGAAAGGAAAATTACGGTAAGTATTTGATAGGAAATTTTCAGTTTTCTCTCCAGGAGGCAGAAGGAGCACGGACCAGTCATCGGTATGCCGCACTGCTCCCGCTGCTGCCGCTATAACACGGCGGTTCTCCGCCCATCAGCCCTCCTTCTCTCTTCCACCCCAGCCCCCCCCACATGTGATCCGGTCGGATCAGAAACCCGCTCGCGTGGACAAACAATCTTTTTTGAAAAGAGTGGGGGGGGGGGCGCAGTGGGAAGTCAGAGAAAGGGGGCGGGGCCTTAGTGTGGTGTTGACGTCCCTCAGACGTTCACAACGCGTTGCTGTGTAAGCTATGAAGTGCACCTTTTTTCAGATGCATTCAGCTGACGGAGGGACAAAGAGCAGACGGGGGCATGTAAGTGTTGGTGACACAGGCATTCCCAGGGCACGTTTACTTAGCATCGGGCTGAGCAATAATAGCAGCGGCAATTGCTGGACTATTTGCTCAGCAGTGGGTGCATTTTTTTGGTAGTACCTCTGCATTTGTGCTTAGCACTATGGTCAGAGGGGGAGCTACAAATAACACAAAAAACAGGGGCACTAAGGGGTCACCCTCAGGCTCTAAGGACCCTCCCCCTGCAACACCATCCCCTCCTGAGAGGCCTAGGGAGGCTTGTCAGAGTGAGCCATCAGGGTCATCAGGGGTTTCAATTGCTTCTGACAGTTCAGCCCCTGTCTATATTATTGAGGAGGTTTTTTCCTCAGCCATGATTGGATTATAGGAAAGGTTAGCGGCTTTAATCGCATCTTCACAGAGTGGAAGAAAGCGCATTAGGTCCCCTTCTACTATCCAGGATCGTCAAACAGAGGAACAGTGGGAGAGGGAAGATGAATCCCCCTCAGGGGACCGTGAAGAGACTGATGACTCCTCTACTGAGAGATCAAGTGGGAAAGGATCTTCTTCAGCTTCACTAACTGAGAAATTGCTGGTGCATTTTCTTACTGAAATGGTCCACTCCACATTTAAGCTACCCTTAACTGAGTCGGTTGAAATTTTCAACACTTTATTCTATGGAGGAAAAATTTACTAAGATGTGGAGTATACCAGCAATTGACGCTATATCCTCTGTGAATAAAGGTTTGACTTGTCCGGTTGACAATGCACAAATGCTTAGGGATCCGACTGATAAAAAATTGGAATTCCTGTTAAAAAACATTTTCTCTTTGGCAGGTTCAGTGGCTCAACCTGCAGTGGCGGCAATTGGGGTATGTCAATCCTTGAGAGACCATCTGAAACAGGTGCTCAAGGTTTTCCCTGAACAGCAGGCCCAGGATTTAGCCGAGCTGCCAGCGGCTTTATTTTTTGCAAGTGACGCAATCAGAGATTCTATTCTTCAAACCTCTCACCTTACACTTGGGTTGGTGCATATGCGTAGAAACTTATAGATGAAAAATTGGTCAGCCGAAGCGCCATGCAAAAAGCTCCTGGCTGGTTTTCCTTTCCGCGGTGAAAAGCTGTTTGGGGATGATTTGGACAAATATATCCAAAATATATCAAGTGGGAAAAGTACCCTTTTGCCAATTAAAAAAGGAGTAAACGTTCCTCATTTAAACGGGCTCTTTCTCCAGTGCCAGGGGCATCAGTCTCCAGGCAGTCGCAACAGCCTCCACCGTCAGGTTCAAGGGGTAAACCTCAGGGTCAACCCCAAGGACAAAAGAAGTCCTGGGGGAGAAAACCTACAAGACAGAATGCTAAAGCCTCTTTATGAAGGGTCGCCCCTGCTCGCTCGAGTGGGGGGAAGACTTCTGCAGTTCTCAAGGGTCTGGCAGGAGGAGTTTCGAGACAACTGGGGAGGTCCCCACAATAGCTCTAGGTTACAAACTAGAGTTCTGAGAATTCCCGTCTCCTCATTTCCTCAGGTCAAATGTCCCCAAAAATCCATAGAAAAAGAAGTCTCCCTTTCAAGCGTTAGACCGACTTTTGTTGCAAAAAGTGATCATGGTGGTCCCCATGGAAGAGCAGGGGTTGGGGTTTTATTCAAACCTTTTCACTGTGCCAAAACCAAATGGGGATGTCAGCTCCATTCTAGATCTAAAAGATCTAAACTGGTTACTGAAGATCCGCTCTTTTCGCATGGAATCAATCCGATCAGTAGTCTCCATCCTACAAGGAGGATAACTTCTGGCGTCAATCGACATCAAGGATGCATACCTGCATGTGTCTATTTTCCCCGCTCATCAGAAATATCTGCATTTCAAAGTGGAAAAACTTCATTTTCAGTTTGTAGCCTTGCCTTTCGGTCTAGCTACTGCACCTCGGGTGTTTACAAAACTTCTGGCCCTTCCTCTGGCCAGATTAAGGACTCAAGGTATAACAATTATAGCATGCCTAGATGACCTGCACTTGACAGACCGGTCGGTAGCCCGCTTAGACCAAAGTATGGTCACCACAGTCAACTACCCGGAATACCTAGGTTGGGTCCTCAACCTAGAGAAATCTTCTCTAAAGCCAGTAAGAAGACTAGAGTACTTGGGTCTGGTTATAGATACAGCCCAGAAGAGGGTGTTTTTAACCCAGGCAAAGATCAGCGCCATAAAGGAGCTGGTTCAAGTGGCCAGGGCGAAGAAGGGTCATTCTATTCACCTTTGCATGAGGTTGTTGGGAAAGATGGTGGCTTCATTCAAAGTGGTTCCCTATGCTCAGTTTCATTTGAGACTGCTGCAAAACAGTATCCTGTCTGCCTGGAACAAGAAGGTCCAAGCGCTAGATTTTCCAATGCGTCTGTCGCCAAAAGCGTGCCAGAGCCTCAGTTGGTGGAGGATATCTGAGAATCTGCAAAAGGGGAAATCCTTCTTACCAGTTACCTGGAAGGTGGTAACAACAGATGCCAGCCTTTCGGCTTGGGAAGCAGTCCTGGAAGAAGCGACCGTCCAAGGTAAATGGTCCAGAACAGAAAGGACCTTGCCCATCAACATTCTAGAGTTTCGGGCAGCGCACCTAGCCCTAAAGGCCTGGACATTCAGGCTGTGGAATTGTCCTGTCAGGATTCAATCCGACAATGCCACAGCAGTGGCTTATATCAATCACCAAGGGGGCACCAGAAGTCATGCAGCCCAGGGAGAGGTAAACCATATCCTAATCTGGGCAGAAAAGCATGTGCCGTGCATATCGGCAACCTTCATTCCAGGGGTAGAGAATTGTCATGCGGACTACTTAAGTCGCCAGCAGTTGTTTCTGGGGGAATGGTCACTTCACCCCGACATCTCCCTGGCTATATGCCAAAGATGGGGGATCCCGGACATAGATCTGTTTGCGTCCAGGTTCAACAACAAAGTCGACAACTTTGTGTCAAGAACAAGGGATCGGAACAGATGCGTTGGTGACCCCGTGGGATCAGTTCTCACTGATTTATGCATTCCCTCCTATTCTGCTGCTATCACGACTTCTTTGCAGGATCAAGCAGGAAAGGAAGTGGGTGATTCTTGTGGCCGCAGCGTGGCCTAGAAGATCTTGTTATGCAGAGATCGTAAACATGCCGGTAGGGGCCTCATGGACCCTACCACCACGTCCAGACCTGCTATCACAGAGTCCAGCCTTCCATCCTACCTTACAAACGCTAAATTTAATGGTTTGGCTATAGAAACCCACATTTTGAAGAATCGTGGGCTTTCAGGCTCAGTGATATCTACCTTGATTAATGCAAGAAAGCCAGCTTCCAGAGTCATTTATTATAGAGTCTGTAAGGCATATATTTCCTGGTGTGAATCCAGGGGTTGGCATCCCAGAAAGTATGTCATAGTTAGAATCCTTGCCATTCTGCAAATGGGGTTAGAGATGAAGCTGGCCTTGAGTACTATCAAAGGCCATGTCTCGGCCTTATCGGTATTGTTTCAACGACCACTTGCTTTGCATTCTTTGGTCCATAGCTTTATACAGGGGGTAACGTGGCTTAATCCACTGGTTAGGTCACCCCTGAACCCCTGGGACTTGAATTTAGTTCTGTTGGCATTACAGAAACAGCCTTTTGAGCCGATACGACATTCCCTTGGTCTTTTTGACAAGGAAGCTAGTTTTTCTGGTAGCCATATCTTCTGCAAGAAGGGTATCAGAATTGGCTACTCTTTCTTGTAAAGAGCCATATTTAATTATTCATAAGGAGTAGTATTGCGTCCTCATCCTAGCTTTCTGCCGAAGGTGGTTTCAGGTTTTCATCTAAACCAGGATATTGTTCTACCTTCATTTTTTCCAGAACCCTGTTCTATTGAAGAAAAGTCACTACATTCTCTGGATGTAGTGAGAACATTCAAAATCTATTTGGAGACAACTGCTCAGATTTGGAAAACGGATGTTTTGTTTGTGTTGCCTGAAGGTCCTAAAAAAGGACAGGCAGCGTCAAAATCTACTATTGCTACTATTCTACTATTGAAATCTACTATTGCTAAGTAGATTCGGCAAGTAACTATTCAAGTTTATGGTTTGAAGAGGAAAGTTCTACCTTTTCCAATCAAAGTGCACTCCAACAGGGCTGTTAGTGCTTCAGTGCATCACCAAGCCTCCATGGCTCAAATCTGCAAGGCCGCAACTTGGTCTTCAGTCCATACATTCACCAGATTCTATCAGGTGGATGTAAGAAGGCATGAGTATATCGCCTTTGGGCGCAGTGTGCTGCAGACAGCAGTATAGGTCCTCAGGTCTGATTGCACCCTACTTTTGTTTGCGTCTCCCTCCCCTCAGATAGCATTGTTCTGGGACATCCCATACAGTAATTACTGTGACTCTGTGTTCCATGATGTATGATAAAGAAAATAGGATTTTTATAACAGCTTACCTGTAAAATCCTTTTCTTGGAGTACATCACTGGACACAGAGGTCCCTCCCCTCTTTCTGGTTACACATGTATTGCTTTGCTACAAAACTGAGGTACTCCCGGTAAGGGGAGGGGTTATATAGGGAGTTAAACTTCCTGTCTAGGGTGTTCCAGTGTCCATCACCTAAAGGTGCCTACATAACCCATACAGTAATTACTGTATTTATCGGCGTATAACACACACCCCAAGTTTAGGAGGGAATTTTAAGGAAAAAAAACTTACATTTAAATGCCCATCAATGCAGCATTGCACATCGTCCATCTGGATGCTTGTCCAGTGTCATTTGCAGCCTTGCAGTCATTTGCAGCCTTGCAGCCTTGGTGTCATTTGCAGCCTTATCAGTGTCCATTTGCAGCCTTGCAGCTTTGTCAGTGCTCATCTGCAACTTTGTCTGTGTCCATTTGCAGCCTTGCCCAGGCTGCAGTTAAACTGCAGTGACTTGTCAGTGTCACTGCAGTTTGAAAATGGCGCCGCCAGCGCCGAGATACATAGTCGTGACTTGCAATGGCTCTTGGCCACTTTCGGCTCCATTTGTAGTCCCGCCCGGGATGGGCGTGACTGTGAGCAGAGCGAGCGCTGCCCATATACAGATAGCTGAGTGTACCTGGCTAGGTTCGGCTAGCTCCACTCACAGTCACGCCCAGTCCCGCCCTATGATGGACACAGGGACTGGGTGTGACACTCGGCTATCTGTATATGGGCTAGCCGAACCTAGCCGAGCCCATCCCGGGCGGGACTACGAGTGTGGCCGAAAGTGTCCGAGAGCCGCCGCAAGTCATGGCTATGTATCTCGGCGCCGGCGCCGCCATTTTCAAACTCGGCTATCTATGTATATCAGCAAGCCGGCGATCGCTCCGCTCACAGTCAGCGGGGGATCACAGGGGATCTGTGTATAACACGCACCCACGATTTTCCCCTGAGTTTAAGGGGAAAAAAGTGCGTGTTATACGCCGATAAATACGGTACTGTGGCTCTGTGTCCCGTGATGTACTCCAAGAAAAGGATTTTACAGGTAAGCTGTTATAAAATTCCTATTTTTTACTAGTAATGGTGGTGATCAGCGAATTTTAGTGGGACTGCGACATTGCCGTGGACAAGTGGAAGTGGTTAAAGTAATGCAGTGTTGTATCGCAAAATGTGGCCTGGTCATGAAGGCTGTTCTGGAGGTTAATTTGTGGAAACGGTCAGAAATGAGAATTCTTCTCTTACTTCCCACTGTGTCCCCAGGACAGGAAGTAAAAGGGAAATCTCCTTGGCAGCATACAACAAAAAGAAAAAAAAAGGATAGACATTTAACCCTTCCCTCCCTCTCTGTCTAAAAACAAAAAAAAAGCAAAGTTCTGTATGGTAAGATTTCTCCTCTGTCCTGTGGACCACTATCACAGAGACAGAAAGTAAAGGTAAATACAAGATGTAAAGGTTGTCATTGGAACTGTAATAAAGGTGAAATCTTCCAATGGGGGCACCTGCTCTGGTGACATATGTCATAAAGGATTTACCCCTGCTTTAGAGAGATTTCCTTTCTAAATTACTGTATTGGTATGGGACAGGAAATTCGTTTTGCACTCCTGTGACCCGTTTTCAGCGGAGAGTGGTCTGAAGTCCGCTCTCTGATGACGTCACTGCCATCAGTCGAGGCAAAGCGTCATCCTGACTTCCAAGTCTGGATCTGCCAGCTGCCTTGATTGATGGCATTCTCAGCGAGCTGCTGAGACGGCCGCTCCCTGCCCTTCCACAGCTCAGTGCTCCAATGAACGTGGACAAGCAGACCAGGAGCGATGCTGACTGACAGTCAGCATCGTTCTGCTCAGGGAGGAGTGGGAACTGAGCCATCGGCGGTGTTTGGTGGCTCGGTTCTCAGTGCAGAGACGCTGGGGGACAGCTGCAGCATCAGTCTGATGCTCCATCCAGTAGGATTAGCAAAGAAAAAACTCATACTTCTCTTTTAAAAGCTCCCTTGCTTTAAAAAAAAAAAGTCCTGAGACTGCTGCTGGGTGCTGTCATCTTGAATGTGATGTCAGTAGCCCCAGTAGACTCAGATCTGTCACTCAAGTGACACATTATAGTACTGTAATCCCCTTTTCTTTTCCCCATCAGCCACATAAAAGTTTATTTAGAGAGATAAGTGGTTGGATGGAGAAGATGGGCCAGCAAGGACTGTTGACTCCTCTGGAGTAGTAAAATGTTCTAGCAAGTTAAAAAATGCCCTGCAAGTGGATACAAAATCAATTATGGAAAGGAAAAACACTGCAAGTAAGCATTTATACTTTTTTGTGGTTGTACCTGCATTTTTTTCAGTTGGTGGCAGGGTCTCTTTAAAATGTTGAGTCTCAGGGTCAAACCATGCCTGTTCAATACACCCAGACTAATGTATGTAGTTGCTTTTTTACGTCATGTCATTTTCTGCATAATTTTGTGCAAAACCATTAATTCCTGATACCTGTGTAAGCAATTCCTCTGAAAACTTCTTTTTATTGACTGAGGCTGCTTTTCGGAGGATTTCTTTTGCTCTTTCATGTTTTCCTTTAGTTAAAAGCCATCTGGGAGATTCTGGAAGAATCCTGCAACAGTGTAATTTTTTTTTTTTAACAGTCAAAATCAAGAGTGTAATTTTAGAAGTTGAGAAAGGTTAAACTTCATGATCCATATTTGTTTTTACAATTGGGGCAGGTGGGAAATGTCCAACAGACAGGCCTTGGCCTAAGGAAACTCCAGATAGGCCTACATGTTTTAGGAGGTGGCAGGCTGCCCAGAATTATATGATCTAATCACATGTCTTTCTCAAGTAAGCAGCCAACCCTTAATCTACTTAAAACGCTGTTTTAAAAAAAATGTAGATCTCCCCCATGTGGGGTTTTCTAGGCAGCAAAAGGGTAATAACATAATAACGTAGTATTTAGAATTGTATAGACTTTATTAATGGCAAGATCTCAGAAAATGACAGTAATAGTTAAAATATGGGCTGTGGTACAGGAGATATAGTGGCAACAACACAAGTGAAACTGATAACAACACTATATCATATTCAAGCGCTATATTAAAATGATATATGAATCTTGACGCGTTTCGACCCCACTGGGTCTTCTTCAGAGGATTTTGGTGCTGTAAAGGAATTTACATATATAGGGATTCATAAATATGACCACAAAAAAGAAAATATAATAATAAATCAAATTATAATAATGGTCAACATTTTTCATTATAGTTACCAATCACATTATGTTGAGCCATTTCTCCCCGGCCAGCCGGCCCACCAACAGGGGAAGCCAGTCGTCAGTGCGTGACTTGCGAGGAGTCACAGGGTCCCAAATGCCAGGGAGGGGCGTGAGGGCGAACAAACAGCACCTGCAGACGGATCATCAAGCAACGGTACTATCAGTGCATATAGTTTGGCACGGATAGGGGTATATAATTCCAATGGTTGAATTGGAAATAATGTATCTATTTATTGATTTAACTGTAGTCTATGTTTCTAAAACCAACGGCATGTAAATATTCCCATACTTATATATAGAAAAAGTGACAAGAGTAAATAAGTGTGGATATCAATTTATTAAAGGCTGAATAATGGGGGTGAATTGACGCAGAAAAAATAGTGTCGATGAAATATGGATGGGGATAAGGAAATGAAGATATGAAATTAAGGAAAAGGAGAATTAAAGAGAAGGGAAAGAAAGGGGAAGAAGGGGAAAGGCAGACAGGTGAGGAACGGAGGGGAGGGACAAGGGGACAAACAAAAAAAAAAATTAAAGGAGAAAAATGAAAGGAAAAGAGGGGACGGGAAGAAGGGGTAGGAGAAAGGAGAAAAGAAGAAAGGGAGAGAAGAGAAAAAAAGGGCCTTAAAGGTGGACCAGAAGAAAAGATGCTGAAAGAATGAACATAAATTGAATGAATTGGAAAAACGATAGACAATCGAATGAGTGAAAAAAGGTCCTTCCCCCACTTCCACATCCCATTTTCTCACTTTTCATGGCTTTTTCACTTATTCGATTGTCTATCGTTTTTCCAATTCATTCAATTTATGTTCATTCTTTCAGCATCTTTTCTTCGGGTCCACCTTTCAGGCCCTTTTTTTTCTCTTCTCTCCCTTTCTTCTTTTCTCCTTTCTCCTACCCCTTCTTCCCGTCCCCTTTTTTCCTTTCATTTTTCTCCTTTCATTTTTTTTTCTGTCCCCTTGTCCCTCCCCTCTATTCCTCACCTGTCTGCCATCCCCCTTCTTCCCCTTTCTTTCCCTTCTCTTTAATTCTCCTTTTCCTTCATTTCATATCTTTATTTCCTTTTCCCCTATCCATATTTCATCGACACTATTTTTTCTGTGTCAATTCACTACCATTATTCAGCCTTGAATACATTGATATCCACACTTATTTACTCTTGTCACTTTTTCTATATATAAGTATGGGAATACTTACATGCTGTTGGTTTTAGAAACATAGACTACCATTAAATCAATAGATACATTATTTCCATTTCAACCATTGGAATTATATACTCCTATCCGTGCCAAACTATATGCACTGATAGTACGGTTGCTTGATGATCCGTCTGCAGGTGCTGTTTGTTCGCCCTCACGCCTCTCCCTGGCATTTGGGACCCTGTAACTCCTCGCAAGTCACGCACTGATCACTGGCTTCCCCTGTTGGTGGGCCGGCTGGCTGGGGACCCCTGTTGGGATCCAGTGAGGCAGGTTTTTAGAAGGATTCAGGCTTAGGAGAAATCGCTCAACATAGTGTGATTGGTAATATTACTGAAAAATGTTCACCATTATTATAATTTGATTTATTATTATATTTGATTTTTTGTCGTCATATTTATGAATCCCTATGTATGTAAATTCCTTTACAGCGCCAAAATCCTCTGAAGAAGACCCGGTGGGGTCGAAACATATCAGGATTCATATATCATTCTAATATAGTGTCAAAAGGGGGTTGGAAGCCTGATCCCCGGTCAGGCGACCAAAAAATGGAGCATATTGGACTATTACGGTACAGTAATTAAGGGTAACCATAAGAGCAAGTGGCAACAATAATAAAATTGTAATTCATTTATTGATGCAATGAACAGAACATGATAATACAAAAACACTTAATAAAAATACAGGCATATCAACAATGGATTCAATAGTATACAGTACAACACAAAATCTCAGATATCATATTCCTCGACTAGTTTCGCGGACACAATCCGCTTCATCAGGAGGGAATCTGAAGATAAGTTTTTTCTGACTAAACAGTCTGAACCTGACAATTAAAAAAATACGAGGTTTACAAACATACATGATCAGATAATTTAAGTTCCAGCATCAAAACATACACATAGATAATGGAGATAGGGGGCGGAGGGAAGAGAACGAATCTGCTTACCCAGGTCCCAGCAGACCCCAAGCGCAAGGCCCCAACACCAACAAATGATCTCCCACGGCAACCTGGGGGAGCTAACGAATTAACGGAATAATAAGGATAAAATGTATATTAGAATTGAGGTACCCTAAATTGCCACATACAGGAAGAAGTGAAACATAAATTGGTGAGTATGGAGAAAGGTGATGACAAGGGGGGGAAGGTGGGTGAATGTTGTGGAAATTGCCAAAAATTAAAGTCGCATTATGTAGAGAGTGAAAGATTACAATAGGTGACCAACCAAATAAGAGGAGGTGATAATGAAAAGGACATAGAGGTGTTGTATGATATAAGTGAAAGGTGAAAGGTGGAGAAGGGGATAGGTGAGTGGGGAAGAGGGGTAGTGTTTCCCTCCCAATCCCTCACTACCCCTCTTCCCCACTCCCCTATCCCCTTCTCCACCCCCATTCCCCTTCCCTTCCCCAGCCCCATCTCCTCACTTGTGCACTCTTTCACTTATATCATACAACACCTCTATGTCCTTTTCATTATCACCTCCTCTTATTTGGTTGGTCACCTATTGTAATCTTTCACTCTCTACATAATGCGACTTTAATTTTTGGCAATTTCCACAACATTCACCCACCTTCCCCCCCCTTGTCATCACCTTTCTCCATACTCACCAATTTATGTTTCACTTCTTCCTGTATGTGGCAATTTAGGGTACCTCAATTCTAATATACATTTTATCCTTATTATTCCGTTAATTCATTAGCTCCCCCAGGTTGCCGTGGGAGATCATTTGTTGGTGTTGGGGCCTTGCGCTTGGGGGTCTGCTGGGACCTGGGTAAGCAGATTCGTTCTCTTCCCTCCCCCCTATCTCCATTATCTATGTGTATGTTTTGATGCTGGAACTTAAATTATCTGATCATGTATGTTTGTAAACCTCGTATTTTTTTAATTGTCAGGTTCAGACTGTTTAGTCAGAAAAAACTTATCTTCAGATTCCCTCCTGATGAAGCGGATTGTGTCCGCGAAACTAGTCGAGGAATATGATATCTGAGATTTTGTGTTGTACTGTATACTATTGAATCCATTGGTGATATGCCTGTATTTTTATTAAGTGTTTTTGTATTATCATGTTCTGTTCATTGCATCAATAAATGAATTACAATTTTATTATTGTTGCCACTTGCTCTTATGGTTACCCTTAATTACTGTACCGTAATAGTCCAATATGCTCCATTTTTTGGTCGCCTGACCGGGGATCAGGCTTCCAACCCCCTTTTGATATTGATTTCTGGATGATGGTACATATGCACTTCTGCTACCTTTATATTTTACTGTAGAGAGGCCACTTCTCTATTCTAATATAGTGCTTGAATATGATATAGTGTTGTTATCAGTTTCACTTGTGTTGTTGCCACTATATCTCCTGTACCACAGCCCATATTTTAACTATTACTGTCATTTTCTGAGATCTTGCCATTAATAAAATTTATAAAATTGTAAACACTACATTATTATGTTGTTACCCTTTTGCTGCCTAGAAAACCCCACATGGGGGATATCTCCATTTTTTTGATAATTACTCAGGGTGTGCAGCATTCCGTTCTTTTCTTAACTAGTGTCCCTTTTCCTTTGGAAAACACTGTTTTATTTCTGTCTTGCTGTTGGAGATTTTACCTCACTTCTTCTCTCAGCAACCAACCTTGATCAGCAGGACAGGAACTGAAGAGAAATCTCTCTATTGTAGCCACAGAAAGCATTGAAAACCTGACAGAGGTTCTAACCCTTCCACACTCTATTCAAAAATACAGTAAAAATTGGCTTAACATAAGTTGTAATGTGATTTATGCAGTATACTATGTTGGTAGGTAAGATTAATATATTAATTATTCCTTCTATTCATTATGACGATAATGCCGTTTTCATTATTTCATGTACCTTACTCACCAGATGTAGAAAAATAAAAGGGCAGTTGGGGCTGAGCAAACTATCTGCAACAACCTCCAGTTCCTGATGCCATAGCAGACTCCTGCCAAAACCATTTGTCCAACTGCAAAACAAACATGGCCACTGATGGTGGCATAGGCGCGCTGAGACGATCCCACCCACTCAGCAACTGAAATGAAAAATATTTAATGATAAAGTCGAAACACATTTTCTGTTTGCCTTAACAATATAGTACACAATTGTAAGAATGGCCAGAGCAAAAAATAAATATATTTGGTGTTCACAATGTATATTTCTGTTTTCTTTTGGATGAACATCATTAAAAATAAGTGTATCACTCGTCATACTGCAGTCTCCTAAGTGATGTAAAAAACACTAGCAGTTGTAGCAAACTGTTTTTATTTTATAAGAGAACTGCGTAGGGTAACCACTCCATACCACTACACAGAAGGGCCCCAATCAAACAGTGCAATTCCTTTTTTGTTGTTTTAAGGCCTCATGTACACTGCTGCTGGTAAACGGACGTTTAGGGGCAGTTGGGAATTTTTTTCAACTGCTCCTGAACTCTCTTCTATGTTATCTTATCAGTACATGTACACAGGGTCATTTATAGTCGTTTATAGGCAGTTGAGTTTAGAGGCTTTTTTTGGAACGCAAAAAATGGATTCAGACGTCGAGTTTAGAGGCATTTCAAACATCAAACGCTTATAAACGCGTTTAGCCGCGTTTCATTTCCAGGTGTTTTTCATTTTTGACTATTTTGAAAAAAAAAAAATATATTTATATTTTTTGTGAATGCTTCTAAATGCAAACATGGCAAGACGCGGCTAAACACGGCATGTAAACGTGGCAAAAAGGACATTTTAAACGTGGGTTAATATCTGTCAAGTTAAATCGTTCAGGAGAGGTTGTAAAAACCTCCCGTGTACATGAAGCCTCAAATAAACATATATTAGAAGGCAAATAAATTGACTATGAAGTAACAAGTCTCACGCCTATTACCTAACACAAGATTGTTGATCAGGACCCCCGACATGGCCATTCCCACAACGCACCGCAGGGCTGTATAGAGGTAAAAATCTGACACAAATGCTGCTCCAACACCAAACGCCATCATCAATACCATTGAGATTAATGTGACCGGAAGTCTCCCAATCCTTAAAAACAAAGCATTACTTATTCCAAAAATATTGACTTTAAAAGCTTTTTTTTTTCATCTAGAAAACTATTAGAGGCATTCTGGAAATAAGGCCAGTTTTGGAGCTGAAACTCCAAAACCATTATGAACTCCCAAAACAGAGAATTGGAAACCATAGTAATATATTTCATATGCAGGGCCAAATTTACCTTTAGGCACAGCAAGCCTTCGCCTATGAGGCAAAGAGGCAGCTTTTTCCTTTAAACCTTCTTCACGCAGGCGTATTTAAGCACACATTTGTGCAAAGGGCCATGTTTGCTTGCACAGGAGTTATCAGGGCCGGTGCTTGACTATTTCGCACCCTAGGCAAGAGGGGGTTGCGAGGTGTTGTTAGTTTTGCCTAGGGCCGCGTGAGTGACTACAACAGGATCAGAGAGCAGACTCACCGGGACAGCAGTTACGCCCAGAGACATGGTTCCTGCCTCCTCCGCCTTCCCAGCTGTCCTCATGCCCCCCTCTTCCTCTGTCCTCAGGCCCGCCTCACAGGCTGAGCTGCTGCTGAACTCCTCTGCAGCAGCCGTGATGGATGTCCTCCATGGCTGCTGCTTTCTCTGGAGAGTCAGTCAGAGCCCAAGCCCTGTGTAGGGCCCCTCGTGTTCCCCGGCCAGGCTAATGGGTAAGTCAGCAGCCATGGTTGCACCCCCCTAGGCAGCAGTGCGCCCTAGGCGGCTGCCTAGTTCGCCTAGCTGGAGCGCCGGCCCTGGGAGTTATGTGGACAGACACAGCTGCTGCTCCCAATTTGAATGTAAGTGTATGTCCCCGAATGCAAACAGTGTAAGTTTGGGGACACACACCCGCATTATTCTTTGGGAGCAGTGACTGTGACATGGGACACCTGTGCAGGCGAACACAGCCCTTCGCACAGATGTACACTTAAGTACCCCCATGTGAACGAGGCCTTACAGTTATCAACCAAACATTTTTTGATCATTATGAGTAGAAATAAAGTAATCTTATATAAGCAGATGGGTGCTGCTCTGGGTTCCCAAGGCTGTGTACCTCCAGGCTCCAATGACTCCAGCTTTGATCATATGACGATCTGTTGTGTGTTGCACCTACAGTATTCTGTACTTCTGGAAGTTAGGGAGGGACTGTACTCCTGATGTATGTATTTCATCTGTTTTTAACTCATTGTATACACTGTGACTAAAAATGGCTCAGGGGTGGCTCTAAACCCTTATCAGAAATCAGTGGCTATGGAATAAAGCTGTGAATATGGTAGGATAATGTCATACCTCTTTAGTTCTGTTATCTATTGAAGCACAGAACCTCCCAAAAAATTGCATTGCACCAACACAACACCACAGATAAGGGCTCACACGTGATGGACAGAGCAAGGCCAAGTTGTTCTGTTCACATTAATAACTGTGCTTGTTTTAGGTCTATTTACTATTGTGATTTGGAAACAAATCTACTAAAAAGTAACTTTAAAAATAGACCATAATAAAAGAGAAGAGAAACAACCTCCCTTTCCTCCAAGCAGAGACGGGAACACCTTGCTTTAGTTTAGGGAAGCAGTCAACAAGCATGTAGGTATTGCTGGGCTTTCTTAATATAAGCCTTGGCATGTTTTGTAATCTGAGTGTCATAGATTCAGTCTGTACTAAATGTTGGTTTGTGTAATAAAGATTCAATAAAAAAAGTTAAAAATAAAAAATATCTGTTCATGTGTGGTGTGTCACTCCACATGCAGGTGAGGCACTGATGGAGTTGGGATCTTTTTCTACCATGAGCCATCATCGGGTTGCAAAATCTTCAGCAAACCGTGAAAACTTGGGGTTACATCTATTCAGGTCTATGCCCCATGTCACAGCAGAATAGTGGAGCCTTCCTAGTTATCCTGCAGTTGGCTTCTATTGCAAGACAGAGATATGTTGCGGACTAAATTTGACATAGCACGCCACTAAGTTGCCAGGATTTGCCAATATTAGCAGGAAACTTTGTATATTCTCTTTTTATTGGTATAGGTTATTCAGGTTAAACAGCCTTGTTAATTATTGCATTTTTACAAAAGTTGGTATCTCCGCCTTACATTTTCAATACATTAATCTATATTAGACATACCACCCCTCATCACATAACCTGAAAAGAAAATTTCAAAGTTTAGTAGATAATTAAATAAATCCCATAACCACCCCTGCCTCCCCCTTCTCTCTCTCTCCCTCCCCCCAACCCCCCATGCATCTACCCTTGACTCCTCCCAACACTCCACCATCATCATCATATATTCTGATGATTTTTTAAACTCTAGCCACCTCTCCCATACACTGGTTATATGTTTCCATGGAGTCCTCACTTCTATGTATTGTTTCTTCTATTGATCTCAACCAATCTATTTTTACTATCCATTCTTTCATTGAGGGGGGGTCAGGAGTTCTCCACACTCTTGGGATTAGGCTTTTGGCTGCATTCAGAAGGTGGGGTACCAAGGTATTCTTGTATTGAGCTACTGTTTTATCCGTATCATGGAACAGACATATCCAGGGCTCTTTCCAAACATGCTCTCCTGTTATTTGGTAAATGTTATCTATGATCCTTTCCCAATAAGGCTGGATCTTCACACAGTCCCACCATAGGTGTGCAAAGGTCCCCAGGGCGCCACATCCCCTCCAGCATGTTGGTGAGGTCTCTACACCATACTTCTGTACTATTTGTGGGATAACATACCATCTCACCATCAGTTTATAACACATTTCTATTGTCTTAATATCCCTAGAGGTAGAGCACGCTACCCTAAGAATCTTACACCTATGTTCCTCATCCTGCAGGTCACCTATTTCCTCTTCCCATTTCCCCAAATAGGGTGGGTATTTAGGTTCTGTTTCTTCTACCAATATTTTTTTATATTTTAGATATACTCTGGCCCAAGCACCCCGGGGAAGAGAGTAGCCTCTCCATAGGCCTTATATTACCTCTTCCCCGTAGCGGCTGGGGGAGTTGACAATGATGCTGTAAGTTTTACGCCTAAATAGCCAAGCTCTTCTCTACACCAAACGAAGGGAAATTTAGGTTGAATTGCCTGCTGTTCTTCTTTTGACGTAGTTATGTTTAGAATCTCTGACTTTGATGCATTTATTTTAAACTTTGTCATCTTCCCGTATCTACTCAGTTCCTTTATTACGATTGGTATTGTTGTCCTGGGGTTTGTGATATAAAATAGTATATCATCTGCGTATGCAGCTACCTTATATTCCTTACCACCTACTCTTACTCCTCTTATGTCAGTATTTTCCTGGATCGCAGCTAGCAGGGGTTCCAATGCCAGTACAAATAGCATTGGTGAAAGGGGTCAGCCCTGTCTTGTACTGTTAAACAGTTCCAGGGAGGGATAAATTTATTTTTAAATAAAATAAGTGTGGCGCTAGAAAAAGTGTCCTTTATTGGGCAGAGCCAAACAGAATGATGTCTGGAGGGCAATATGCACAACAAAGAATATTAATGGAAAAAAGTCCTATGAGGACTGTTGGTTGACACCAACAACACAAACAACACAAATCAATTGCACCGCAAGATAAATGAATGTGATATGAGAGTGAAACTTAAATAAAGTGTGGTGGCATATAAAGTGGACCAATATACACACCAATATATGTGCAAATAATCAACAAGGAAAATGATATAGGGAGTACCACAAATCCCAACAATAGGGAAGAGTAGTTCTATACATAAAAATTATGAAATTGTGAGGATTGTGTACATCACAAGTATATAAAATAAATTGTGTATAGAAAATATGAGGGTTGTGCACATCACAAGTATATTGCACCAAAAGTAAAAATTGTGTAGAGAGAAACAAAGACTAAATATACAAGGCTGCTAATACAGTAAAAAGTCCATCCGGAACTTATATAAATAAAGTGATGACTCAAAGTCCAAATAATACAATAAAAAGCGATCAGCAGCCACCAAACTCAGTGTGGGAGGACCAATGGATCCAAGGATGGCATCCACAAGTTGCGATCATAAGCATCTGTGTGAAAGGTGTAGGCATAAATACCCTTACCAGAAAGGATGGACTCCCAGTCAGCGACTTGGGAGTCAAACGGGCTTGTATTGGAGTAGGAAGGGTAGCTCCTGGTTCTCAGCGGTTGAAGATAATGGAGGAATGGCAATATTCACCGACTCGATCACTCTTATCTCACCAACCTGTCACTTCGAGGGTGTCAGTGGTAGGTGCTTGTTAAAGATCCAGCTTCGTAGAAAGGATGTCACTCCTCAGATATGAAGGGAAAAGAAAGAGGCTTCCCCATAGTGTAAGTCGGCTAAGAACCAGCTTTATTAAAACAAAGTAATAAAAGCACTCTGGCTCTTCAAAAAAACAAACAGTGAAAGTAGCGCTAAAGTTCAAATGGTGGCAAGACAGGCATAAATTCCTATAAATTTATTTTTATTTTAGCTGTTGGGTGATAGTAAAATGCATCCATCGCATCGATATCCATCGCATCATCCTTTCCTTTATTCTCAAATGCCTCAGTGTTCCCATCATGAAGCCCCAGTCGACTCTGTCTTAGGCCTTTTCGGCATCTATCGACAGTAGTACGACCTTGTCCCCACTCTCTCTAGCCTCATGTATCAGGCACGGGGATTTAAGACTGTTGTCTTTCCCTTCCCTCCCTGTTACAAACCCCATCTGATCACTGTGAACCCATCGAGGCAGAAGTGGTTTTAATCTTCCCGCTATTATTTTTGCAAAGATCTTTATGTTGGTGTTTAGCAATGATATTGGTCTATAGCTCTCCGGTGCCATTGGGTCCTTGCCCTCTTTTAAAATCAGAGTAATATAGGCCATCAATGCCTCTTCCCAAAGATTTTCCCCTTCTGCCAGAGCGTTCAAGTAATCACATAGTTTAGGGGCCAGTAGCTTTTGGAACCTCTTATAGTACGTAATAGAATACCCATCGGGGCCAGGACTCTTCCCCGCTGCCATATCCTTAATTGCTCTTAGGATTTCTTCCTGTGTTATTGGGGCATCTAGCAGCTCCAATTCCTCTTCAGGGACCGCTTGAAGGTCAAGCCCCTGCAGGTACTCTAGGATTCCTTCCTTACTCCCTCTGTTTTCTTCTGTCTGTCTCACATTATACAGCTGACTATAATAATAATAATGGAAAACCCCTGCTATTTTAGGAGATGAATGCACTATTTCCCCTTTCATATTTTAGATTTTAGCTATAAAAGATGCGTTTTTTTTTTCTCCTTTACTGCCCTCGTTAACCATTTCCCAGGTTTATTGCCCCACTGGTGTTTCTCTTTATCCACTATATGAAAGGCCAGTTTCTTCTCCTGCTCTATTAGTACTACCAGTTCTTCTTTTTTGTTCTTAAGTTCTACCCTCTCTGAGATGCCCTTGGGTCTCGTCTGTTGTTCTAATTCATGTATTTCTTTACGGAGATTATTGATCTTTTTTCCCCTTTTCCTTTTTTTTCCCTGCCCCAATGCTTATTAGAATACCCCATATATAGACTTTGTGGGTCTCCCACAGGGTGCCCTTAGAGATTTCTGATGTGTCATTTATAAGAAAAAATTCCTCCAACTCCTGTTCTAGTCGCCTATTCACCTCAGAGTCTTGGATCAAGGAGTCATTCAGTTTCCACATCCTACCCATGGGGGGGCCTGATGTTACCTCCAGTCGTACTATTACTGGGGCATAGTTGGAAAAAGAGATGGTTTTTGTTTCCGTTTCTTTGAGTGAGGGAAGCAGTTGATGCTCTATCAGTACATAGTCTATTCTAGAGAATGATCCATGTACTGATGAATAGAATGTGTAGTCATGGGCCTCTGGATGTCAAATTCTCCAGCTCTACTATTAGAGCTGATGCTCTAATAGTAGCTTCCTTATTCTATTCTGTCTCGGAGCTGACAATCGGGGAAGGCTTCCCGTGGTATCTACCCGTGGGTCTATGCACATATTGAGATCTCCTGCGACTATCAGTTTCCCCTCCTTAAATTCTCACAGTTTTCTCAAGGTTTTCCTCAAAAATCTATCTGGTTCTCTATTTGGAGAATAAATATTTGCCAGAGTACACTCCATGTTAAACAGTTTCCCCTTCATGAAAAGAAATCTCCCGTCTGGGTCAGCCAGCTGCTCCCTTATTACAAACAGTGTATTCCTGTCGAAACCTATTGCCACCCCCCGTGAGTAACTCGATGTTGAGTCCCCATAGAACCATGTAGGGAAGAGCCGTGAAGATAGCCTACTCCCCGAGGAATGTGAGATATGTGTCTCCTGAAGGCAAGCCACATTCGCCCCATAATACTGTAGTTCCTTATTTACTATAAACTTTTTCTTTGGGGTACTTAAGCCTCTCACATTATATGTTACTAAATTCAGAGTAGACATAGTTCATATTGGCTACCCCCCCCAAGTGTCCCCAAGTGTCCCCACCAGGAGAGAGATAGATAGAGGGGAAAAAGAAAAGTGAGGGAGGGAGAGAGAGAGAGACCGAAGGAAAAAAGAAAAAACATACCACACCCCCCCTGCCCCCAACCCCTCCCCCCTTCCAGTACCCCTCTCTGTTAGGGGGTGAACAAATTCCATATTTGTTCTGTGTATGGGTCCAACGGCATCTAACATGATGTCGTTTGGTTGCCATACCTTCTAAGGGGAAACAGCTCTCCAGTTGCCGACCCCCCCCACCAGCCCCCCACCCCCCTCCACCCAACCCTCCATCCATTTTCTCTTCTATTCTTTCTCTCTTTTCTTTTTCCCTTTTTTTTCCCCCTTTTTCCCTCACTCCTTCCGGAGTGAGGACAATAATCACACTCTGCCCCCCCCC
Source organism: Aquarana catesbeiana (assembly GCF_042186555.1). Classification (NCBI taxonomy): domain Eukaryota; kingdom Metazoa; phylum Chordata; class Amphibia; order Anura; family Ranidae; genus Aquarana; species Aquarana catesbeiana. Next base: position 103,588,300 of record NC_133328.1, read on the forward strand.
CCTCACCCTCAGCTGCGTATCCATTGCATATTACTAAAAGGTACCACTATTCCATTATTCTCCTCCCAGCCCGGCAAGGCCGGGGGAGGGAGGTCCAGTTTACTGCAAAAGTCTGGGGGATCTTCAGGAAATCTCAGAACTGCACTGCAACCGTCCCTTTTCCCTTTGAGACAAGCTGGGAACCCCCATTGGTATGGTGCATTTAATGCCCGCATTTGTTCTGTTAATGGTTTAAGGAGTCTTCTTGCCAACGTTTCTCCCAATAAATCTGAGAATACTTGCAGTTCAGTTCCTTCATATGAGATTCCGGCCATCTTCCGGATATTTTCCATAATTTTAGCTTTCTCTTTATAATAGTGGAACCTTACTATTACATCTCTTGGATTGTCGTCCACCTTGGGTTGATATCTTGTCATCCTATGGACTCTGTCCAGCTTCAATGTTTCAACTTCCTCTCTCCCTAGCATGGCTTTAAACAAATCCTGCATCACTTTACTTAATTTATCATTTTTATATTTCTCTGCTATTCCTCTTACCTTCAGGTTTTTTCTTCGGCTTCTATTTTCCTGGTCCTCGATTTTATATAGGAGCAACCTATTCGTTTTTTGGAGGGATTCCATTTGCATATTTATTTCCACCAGTTTTTGGTCATATTTATTAATTCTCTCCTCTATTTCTTCTACTAGACCGAGAACCTGCCCAATATCTGCTCTCACTGCTGCTATATTCGCTTTCAATGATATTTCAACTTTAGATAGTGTCTCGGTCAGCATCTCTTTAATTTGGTTTAGGTTTGCTTGGGCCACGTCTGGCCCTAGGTCCTCTTCAATCCCAGGGGACGCCCCTCCTTTCCTCTTCTGGTCCCCATTAGGTGTCATAGCGCCTCCTTGGGAGATTTCCCCCGCATTTCTTGACCGTGTGACAGACGTGTCATTAGTTTTACCCACTTTAGTCTCTTCAGCTGTCACTTTGGGTTTACCAGCCCCGGCCCGTGTTGCAGTTGTCTGCCTAGGGCTACTGTGCCCATTCTCCACCAGGCTCGTGTCTACAGTCATAAACCGCTAAATACCCCCTGGGCTAACAGCAGGTAAGCCCCCTTTTACTGTTTTGTTTGATTTCCCCCTCATTGTGATTAGCTCTACCTTGACAAAATTCCTGTTAAGATAGGGGTTAGGATTTCTCCGCCGAGGTCCCTTCACTGAATAATTACTGGTAGGTGGTGTTTATCCACATATATTATCCGTGGGCCATTATGCTTTTAAGAACCTTGGTAGAATTTGCGGAATATGCAGCAATAATTATTCATAGAGAATAGCAATACATATTACCCCACCAAACTTCGGACCCAGTAAAGAGTAGAAGAAGTAGGTAATCCTTCGGTTCTCAGCCCCAGTTATACTTAACATGTAGCCATATTTCTTGTCCACCTTCTAGTATTATTCCCCCCAGCAAAAAGGGAAGGAAGCTGTGTTTGTCATTAAATGATGGCACTCTTCAAAGAAAATAAAAAAAAAAAAAAAAAAGGACCACCACATCTTTTTATAGCAGGTAAGTGTCCGCAATCCTCCACCCACACAAAGCTAAATTGAGTGCCAAATTGATTGACAAAAATTATGGTGGTTATTCGCAGCCAGCAATAGCTTTGCTAGGGGAAAAAAAAAAAAAAGTTGCCAGAGAATCGCAGCACATATCAGTCAATGGTGTTCACAATAGAATGACTGCCGGAGGTACTCCTCAATCATTGCTGGTAATAGTTATTAATGAGAGTTTCCAGCGATTAGAAGTGCTTTATCTGTAATAGGCAGAGACTGGAGCAGCAATTTAACAGGTAAGATCAGATCCCTCAGCACCTTTATAATCAGTCATTTAAGAAACTACAGGGATTTTCCAGAAATAGGGGCATTTAGTCTCTTGCTAAAGAATACAAAGCAGCAATTTGTGAAAAACAGGACCAGATAGCCCAGCAATAGTTAGCGATTGGCAAGCGGATAAGCAGGTAGCAGCGACTTTTTGAAGTTCTAGGCACATAAATGTTTCACTGTGTAAGCGAAAGTACTTACCTGCAGCAGGCAATAGTAGGAGCAGCAACTTGCAAAAGAAAATCAGGTCGCTCAGTAGCATTTAATCACAGTTATTTAAACAGTCATTTAAGAATCCATGAAGATTTCCAGTGGTTAAAGGCACTTAGGCATTTAGCCATAGCAGGTAATGTCAGAAGCAACAGATTTCAGATAGCTCAGCAGCATTTAGCAAGCAGACAATCAGATGTCAGGTGTCAGTTATTTCCCATGCAGTTTTAAGCAGACAGACGCTCAGTATGTTATTTGTATTTCAGCTTTTACATTACCGCATCCTCTCAGCCGATGGGGAGGTGAAGGGGGGGCAGCCGCCCAGCATCCATGTCCTTTCTGGGTCTGTACCTGCGTCCCATGCCCTCGATTTTCCTTCATACAACGAGAGGTACTGTGCTGCCAGTTCCTGCAATGGATTGTCCTCCACAGAGCTCCAGGTGTCCACAGCTCCTCCGTTCCTCTTAGTGCAGCGGGGCAGAAAGCAGGTGGGAAGCCATGGGGAGGGGAGGGGGGGAGCGCCGTGCCGACAGACAGATCAGGCAGCTATCCCCTGCAAAGAGCCATTCAGACTTCCCAGCGCCTTATTCCTCCATACCTCCGGCACTGCTGACACTTCAGCTGGATGGGTGGTCGGGTGGAGACAGGGCTCAGGTGCTCAGAGTGAGCCTGCTACATACCAGAACTCCTCCCCTCGCCCACCCCTACCCCTATCTCTTGATACCAGGATTAGCAGGAAACTTGTGAAAGTCCACCACGTATTCAATTTTTTTTTTTTTTTTTACCTGGAGTATAGTCTCGCTTTAAAGTTGACCATTTTCCACTTCCGTATGAAAACTCTAGTTTATTTGCTGTCTTTTTCTGAAATAGAACGAGTATGCAGCAAGTAACGCCAGAACTCTTGATGTGCAATCTAATTACAGGTAAGTAGTTCAGGGAGTAATATGGTTCCATATCAGTATAGAGGCCAGACATCTAGCATTCCAGAAGGAGAGATCAATAATGGCAGCCTCCCTATCTCTCTCAGTCTCAGTACAAGGTTTATTTAAGGTGCTAACCATAGTAAGTTATTGTATACACACAAAGGAAAAAGTATTGGAAACCCAACTGAACCCTTCAATTTAAAACAGAACTCGAGCCAAAAAAAATGAACAAAAAAAATAAAGACAGCTTTTGCTGCAATATTCATGTTCAAACCATAGATTTCTTATTCAGTTTTTCATTTGTGTAGATAGATGTCCTTAGTCTGATGGCCAGCATCATTCAAGCCTCTTCCTCTGAGCCCAGGTTATCCTGCACCCACCCTAGTGTATGACTGGACAGTCTGATTCTACTGAGGAGCAGCACAGGGATGAGATTACATCTCTGTCACTCTGGTTTCTCCTCCAATCAGCATGTTCTTGTCAATACATAAACTGGTTGGCTCCTTGTCTTGTTACTTCCTCTCAAACTTCAGCCACGCTGTATAGGTACTGCATGAGGCCAATACCAGTGTCAAATTCAGGTATGTACACTAGTTGAATTTAACAAATACATTTATAGGTGCATTAATGATTACAGAGATGCATTCGTTTGTGTATTTTATATCTGCCTGGAGTTCAGCTTAAAGCATAATAATGCAAATCAGGCAGCCAAACTTCATGAGCAGTGTTGTTGATTGTAACGCAAGGGGCATGTCAAAATGCTGAGCTCCGTGCTGAAGCATTGTCCTAATCTCTAGAGAGATGGAATTCCAGGAAACCTTATGTAGCGGGTGCCCCGTTTTTTCCTGCTCCTGGCTAAGCTGGCCGCCGCGAGTACACAGGCTCTTCACTGAGAGAGAGATTGCCAGCAGCTGCGGTGGAGTTTCCCCCACTCCTTCTCCTCCTCTGTCTGGAGACACACACACAGCTGCTCACTCCACATCTGTGTCCCTATTGGCAGGAAGAGGAGAGCCAATGACAGGAGCAAATCAGAAGGACTTTAACAAGCAGCAGCTGCAAAGGAGTCTGTATTAGTCCCTATCAAACACTGCCCCATACTCTTGTATGGAGACAGGAACCACTAAGGCCAGCATGCTCTTGGAGAAGAGGAACAAAAGACTCCATCTTGCTTATCTGAGGGAATTCAGACACCACAAGGCATTAGAAAAGACTGGACCTAGGAGAGAGGTGCTGCCTCCCAGGTCAGTCCATCACCTGAATTCAGGCATCCACAGCTGGTCTGAGACATCCAGCCTGAGAGTGGGGGATCCCAGGTGTACATCCAGGTGCACCTGCACAGACAGTGTAAAGGTGACCAGTTGAGTCACTAGAAGAGCCTGCCCGTTTCCAGAACGTTTGTTTGGGCCTTTTGCAGGAAACAAGGACACTGAACACAGAGTTATTTTACTTTGCCCATCCGGTTTAATGAACACTGTATACAGACATCGTTGCTCTTAGTCACCTTGCTGACACCTGTAGTCCCACAGGACACAAGGCCATTCAGATACAGAGACACTGTATATAGACACCATTGTCCTTTCACCTTGCTGAGAAAGATCCTGCATTATTTACCTGATAACCCGGGCCAGTTGTGTTGTTTGGCCCTGCTATTCAGGTGTTTAAGTGCACCAACGAGAGTGGCTAGCTGAAGCCTCATCCTTCTTCAAAGGGATTGAAGTTACTAGTGCCATATGGGCATGGACACACATACTCAGGGCTCTGCATATGCAGTGGGTGTGCGGGTCAGTTTATCTGGGAAGCTAAGTCATTACATATTGATTTGAATACACTGTTTATCGTTGGGCCTGTGGTGTCAGGAGTCAGAAGGGAGAGGTCTGACATAAGAAGGGGCTGCTCTTCTCCTGGACTCAGAGCCAAATTTAAGTAGTGGCAGCCAATCTGATATAAAGTGTCATATTGTGATCTATTTGCCATTTAAGTGTGCCTCTGCTCTTGGGGTTATGCTTAGGTTGGGAATCCCCTGATAGCAGCCTGAATACAGTATTGAGCTATATTGCTCTTGATATTAGTTACTATTGTTCAACTGATTCATTTGACATATGTATATTGTTACTGTTCATTACTTTCCACAGAAATATTGCAGTAAAGACAATTTCTGTGTTTTATCATAACGTACAGTGGGGACGGAAAGTATTCAGACCCTTTTAAATTTTTCACTCTGTTATATTGCAGCCATTTGCTAAAATCATTTAAGTTATTTTTTTTTTCCTCATTAATGTACACACAGCACCCCATATTGACAGAAAAACACAGAATTGTTGACATTTTTGCAGATTTATTAAAAAAGAAAAACTGAAATATCATATGGTCCTAAGTATTCAGACCCTTTGTTCGGTATTTAGTAGAAGCACCCTTTTGATTTAATACAGCCATGAGTCTTTTTGAGAAAGATGCAACAAGTTTTTCACACCTGGATTTGGGGATCCTCTGCCATTCCTCCTTGCAGATCCTCTCCAGTTCTGTCAGGTTGGATGGTAAACGTTGGTGGACAGCCATTTTTAGATCTCTCCAGAGATGCACAATTGGGTTTAAGTCAGGGCTCTGGCTGGGCCATTCAAGAACAGTCACAGAGTTGTTGTGAAGACACTCCTTCGTTATTTTAGCTGTGTGCTTAGGGTCATTGTCTTGTTGGAAGGTAAACCTTCGGCCCAGTCTGAGGTCCTGAGCAATCTGGAGAAGGTTTTTGTCCAGGATATCCCTGTACTTGGCCGCATTCAGTCATCCTGTCCCTGCAGCTGAAAAACACCCCCACAGCATGATGCTGCCACCACCATGCTTCACTGTTGGGACTGTATTGGACAGGTGATGAACAGTGCCTGGTTTTCTCCACACATATTGCTTAGAATTAAGGCGAAAAAGTTCTATCTTGGTCTTATCAGACCATAGAATCTTATTTCTCACCATCTTGGAGTCCTTCGGGTGTTTTTTTAGCAAACTCCATGCAGGCTTTCGTGTGTCTTGCACTGAGGAGAGGCTTCCGTCGGGCCACTCTGCCATAAAGCCCCGACTGGTGGAGGGCTGCAGTGATGGTTGACTTTATACAACTTTCTCCCATCTCCCGACTGCATCTCTGGAGCTCAGCCACAGTGATCTTTGGGTTCTTCTTTACCTCTCTCACCAAGGCTCTTCTCCCCCGATAGCTCAGTTTGGCCGGACGGCCAGCTCTAGGAAGGGTTCTGGTCGTCCCAAACGGCTTCCATTTAAGGATTATGGAGGTCACTGTGCTCTTAGGAACCTTAAGTGCAGCAGACATTTTTTTGTAACCTTGGCCAGATCTGTGCCTTGCCACAATTCTGTCTCTGAGCTCTTCAGGCAGTTCCTTTGACATCATAATTCTCATTTGCTCTGACATGCACTGTGAGCTGTAAGGTCTTATATAGACAGGTGTGTGGCTTTCCTAATCAAGTCCAATCAGTATAATCAAACACAGCTGGACTCAAATGAAGGTGTAGAACGATCTCAAGAATGATCAGAAGAAATGGACAGCACCTGAGTTATAAGAGTGTCACAGCAAAGGGTCTGAATACTTAGGACCATGTGATATTTCAGTTTTTTTTTTTTTTTAATAAATCTGCAAAAATGTCAACAATTCTGTATTTTTCTGTCAATATAAGGTGCTGTGTGTACATTAATGAGGAAAAAAAATGAACTTAAATGAGTTTAGCAAATGGCTGCAATATAACAAAGAGTGAAAAATTTAAGGGGGTCTGAATACTTTCCATCCCCACTGTATGTGTTTCTCATTAGTCCTTGCACTTACACTATTGCCAGAGGGGCTGAAGCTATTCTTGGAGTTAAGAGGCAGAGTACGGGACTGAACATACTTAAAGCGGAGTTCCACCCTAAAGTGGAACTTCCGCTCATTGGATTCCCCCCCCTCCGGTGCCTCAATTGGCACCTTTCAGGGGGGGAGGGGGTGCAGATACCTGTATAATACAGGTATCTGCACCCACTTCCGGGCATGCGCAGTAGGGAACCGGGCAGTGAAGCCACAACGCTTCACTTCCTGATTCCCTGACCGAGGATAGCGGCGGGGGGCAGCCGAGAGATGAGCGATCGATCGGCTTCGGCTGCCGAAATCGCTGGACCCTGGGACAGGTAAGTGTCCATTTATTAAAAGTCAGCAGCTGCAGTATTTGTAGCTGCTGGCTTTTAATATTTTTGTTTAAGGTGGAGCTCCGCTTTAAGTGACTCCTCCGGGGAGTAGCACTACACTTAGTAAGTCCCCTTTCACACTTGTACGATTTGTCCTGCGACTTGGGAGTGCAAAGTCGCATTACAAGTCATTCACCATTATTTCCAATGACAACCATTTATATTAGTATGACTTCAAAGTAGTCCCTTCACTATTTTGGTCCGACTTTGATCGTGCTTCAGCCCACTGAATATCACTGAAGTCGGATCAAAGTCAGATCGTCGTCTTAACTCATCCGACTTTAGCATGCAACTTGTGCTCTGATGATCTTGAAGGGGTACTCCACTCCAAATTTAAAAAAAATACGGCATGGGTTCCCCCTCCAAGAGCATACCGGGCCCTTCGGTCTGGTTTGGATTTTAAGGGGAACCCCCATGCCGAAAAAACTGCGTGGGGGTCTCCCCAAAATCCATACCAGACCCTTATCCGAGCACACAGCCCGGCAGGTCAGGAAAGGGGGTGGGGATGAGCCTACAGATTCCGATAAGCTCCCCGAACGCAGACCCCGACAACCAACAGTCAGGGTTGTTGGGAAGAGGCCCTTGTCCTCATCAACATGGGGACAAGGTTCTTTGGGGTGGGGGGACACAGGGCCCCCCTGCCCCAAAGCATCCACCCCCTTATGTTGAGGGCATGCGGCCTGGTACAGTTCCGGGGGGGGGCGCTCGCTCGTCCCCACCTCCTTTCCTGACCTGCCAGGCTGTGTGCTGGGATAAGGGTTTGGTATGGATTTTGGGGGGGACCCCCATGCATTTTTTTTGGCGTGGGGGTTCCCCTTAAAATCCATACCAGACCGAAGGGCATGGTATGCTCTTGGAGGGGGAACCCATGCCGTTTTTTTTTTTTATTTGGTGTGGAGTTCCTCCTAAAGATTCATACCAGGCAGTGCCTGGTATTGTCGGGGACCAAAGTCGGATCCCTGTTTATTGAAGTCGGACGAATGTCTGACTTCAAGTCGCAGGGCAAAGTCGGATCCACAGTCGTATCACTGTTGTGTCGTACCAGTGTCAAAGGGGCCTAAAGGCTGAAGTAGGCTTGCACATTAAACACTTCCTGATAGCAGCTATACTTCTACAGGGCAGCCATTTTGTGCGGAATCACGTACATATACATGATTCTGCACTTCCGTTCAGGGGACAAGCTGTTTTTGCTGTGTTTACTCACAGCATAAGCCGATCTGCAGGTGCCAGTGTTCTGTCAAATTAGGGAACTCGTCCTAACTCCAACCACGTCACTTCTGTTTTCTTTAAGCCATCGGTAATTGGAGATTTTGACGAATGGCTGTTTGGACACAACACCAGCAACCGAATATAGTCCGATGCAGGAAAATTAGCTGATTTGACAGCACAGCGGCTAATGAGGACAAAGTTTTCGCCGCCTCAGAGGTGGCCATTTTGTTGGCTAGTATCGGTGTGGAGTAACAATCTTTGTTCATAATATCGTGCACCAGACTGTATTTGGTTGCTGGTGTTATGTTCAAACAGCAATTCGTCAAAATCTCCAATAACTGATGGTGTAAATAAACCGGAAGTTAAGTAGTTAGAGTTTGACGAGTTGGCTATTTTGACAGAACACCGGGCAATAGATGTCCGCTGGCACCTGCAGATAGTTGGGCAGAGACACAGGACGCAGCTCTGTCTATATAAACAAGACAGAGCTCCGTTCTGATAGGGGAAAGTGATGGATTTTGTGGAATAAAATCCATCACTTCCCTCAGTAAGACCAGCTCACAGTTTACACAAAAACACTGGTTAGGCACACAGTTAACCCTTTGATCGCCTTAGATGTTTAACCCCTTCCCAACCGGTGTCATTAGTACAGTGACAGTGCATATTTTTAGAATTGTTCACTGTTTAGTGTCACTGGTTCCCAGTGACAAGTATCAAAAGTGTCAGTGTCAGATGCAAGATTGCAGTCCCGCTATAAGTTGCTGATCGCCACCATTACTAGTATATATAAAAAAAAAAAAATTCCAGTATATATCCCATAGTTTGTAAACACTATATCTTTTGGGCAAACCAATCAATTATGCTTATTGGGATTTTTTCTTTTAACCAAAAATATGTAGCAGGATACATATTGGCCTAGATTGATGAAGAAATTCAATTTAAAAAAAAATATATATATATATTGGATATGTTTTATAGCAGAAAGTAAAAAAAAATAGGATTTTTTCGTCATACTTACCTATAAAATCCTTTTCTTTGACATCATGGGACACAGAGTCAGGCTAATATTCATTACCTACTGAGACTTCCCAGAGCAATAACCTTGAGGGGAGGGAGACACTCTGCCAAACAATACTCATCAGAACTTATACGGCAGCCCGCAGTACACTGCGGCTGAAAGCTGAATTCTCGGCTGCTCAAACATTCACCAGATAAAATTTTGTGAACGTATGCACTGAAGACCAGGAATCAGCCTTACAAATCTGATACCTGATGGCAAACAGCCCAGGAGGCAGAGGCGGCTCTCTAATTAGGCAAATTAGGCGATCGCCTAAGGCCCCGCAGTCAGAGGGGCCTCGCGGTCGGCTAATCTGCCTGTGATCAATCACTGATGCTGTCAAGGTCTCATCCTGGTCCGGTGGTAGTGCTGGGAGCAGGACAGTAGAGGCCTCTAGGTGGCGGCAGCAGCTGGATAATAGCACCCGGCTCCAAGGCATGCGGGCGGCATGTCCATGTGGGACCTGCAGCCGAGCTGCTCCTTCTGCCTGTGCCGCTCAGCCGACCTCTCCGCACCTGCCTCCTATTTGGTTCTGCAGTCGGGGCCGGGGGGGGGGGGGTCTCTGAAGCTATCCAGCTGAACTGCAGTGCTCCATGATTGTGAGGAGGAAGGAGCTCTTATGCTGCTTGGCCGACCTGAGAGAAGGTGAGTGTCCATGCAGCCTCCCTGTGTGTCTGAATAGGAGGAGCGGTGGGGAGACTGCACATAGTGGAATTGATTTTTCCATATTACTCCATGCAGCCACTGAATGTCTGCAGGAAGGAGAGGGGGAGAAGTGATCATTCAGCGGCTGCATAGAGGAATATGGAAAAATCAATTCCACTATATGCAGTCTCCCCACCGCTCCTCCTATATAACTTTTTTCTGCATCCCCGTGCTCTCTGGCCCCTCCGTGCACTCCCTGGCTCTGCCCCTCCTGCTCTCCAGCCCATCCTTGTCCTCCCTGGCTCCGCCCCCATTTCATCAGCACCCCCTGCTCTCCACTCCAATTCTTTCTCCCCCCTCTCAAGCTCACCCCCAGCGCTCTCCAGTCCCCACCCCTCCAGTGCACTCCACCTTTCCCAGCACTCTCCGGCCCCCACCCTCCAGCACTCTCTCCGCCTCCACCCCCAGCACTCTCCGGCCTCCACCCTCCAGCACTCTCCGGCCCCCACCCCCAAGCACTCTCCAGGCCCCACCCCCCAGCACTCTCCACCCACAGCACTCTCCAGCTCCTCCCTGCTCTTTGCCCCCCCCCAGTGCCCTCACAGACTGGGACATGGGGCACAGGAGGGGCTGCAGACAGGGACAGGGCTAGAGAGCTCTCTCACCCCCTTTCCCTCACCCCCCTCTTTCTCACCTCCCCTCTCTCTCTTACCCCCCCTCTCCCTCTTACCTCCTGTCTCTCTTACCCCTGTCACCTCTCTCTCTCTCTCTCACCCCCCTCTCCCTCCCTCTCTCCCCCTCTCTCCCCCCCTCCTCCCCTTTCTCCTCCTCTCTCTCATCCCCCCTCTCTCCCTCCTCCTCTCTCACCCCCCTCTTTCCCTCCCTCTCTCTCTCACCCCTCAATCCCTCTCTCTCTCCCCCTCCCTCTCCCCCCTCCCTCCCTCTCTCTCTCCCCCTCCCTCTCCCCCCTCCCTATCTCTCTCCCCCTCCCTCTCCCCCCTCCCTATCTCTCTCCCCCTCCCTCTCCCCCCTCCCTCTCTCTCTCCCCCTCTCCCCCCCTCTCTCCCCCTCCCTCTCCCCCTCTCCCCCCCCTCCTCTCTATCTGTCTCCCCCCCTCTCTGTCCCCCCCTCTCTCTCCCCTCTCTCCCCCCCTTTTGCGCACCCTTTCTCTACCCCTCTCTCTCAACCCCCTCTCGCTCACCTTCTCTCTCCCCCCTCTCTCCCCCCCCTCTCTAACAATGTCTTGCTCCCCCTCTCTCTCTCTCTCCCCCTCTTTCACCCTCCCCCCTCTCCCTCTCCCCTATCGCTGACAATCTCTTGCCCCCCTTCTCTTGCTCCCTCTTCCTCTCTCTCTCCCTCCCTTTCCCTCCCCCTCTCTCTCTCTCTCTCTCCCCCTCTCCCCCTGCGCTGTGCTGAGATCCCCCACTCTACTTCCTCTGTGGATGTGGATTGACTCAGTGACATCCCCTCCCCATTCTCCCAAGACACGGGAAATTCTTAGAGGGGTTGCCACCTTGCTGGGCCCCAGATGTTTTATTGGCTGCATATGTCTGATGGGTGACTAGGGTGCCCTGGAAGTGCTGATGAACTATGTGCTAGATCTGTCCATCTTTTTTGCAGCCATTTTTATTGCTTGAATTTTTTTTCCCCATTATGGGCGTGATTGGGGCCTAACGTGTAAGTTTCGCCTAAGGCCTCACAAAGCCTAGAGCCGCCTCTGCCAGGAGGTTCCTACACCCCTGGTAGAATGAGCTCTCACCCTAAAGGGAGGAGCTTTATGTTTCAGACCATAGGCCTGAATGCTCAATTGACGGACCTAATTGGCAATGAAAGGCCTTAGAAGCTGCCTGCCCCTTCTTGGGTCCTTTTGGTAAAACAAAAAAGGATCTGCAGATCTAGACAAATAAACCTTGACTGCCCGGACAACGTCCAATGAATGCAGTCGTCTCTCTTTCGCTGAGCGAGGCAGAGAGAAAAAAGAAAGCAAAATAATGTCCTGATTTAAATGAAAGGGCCAACACCACTTTTGCAAAATGGATGGAACAGGTCGTAACACGACCCTGTCCTGGTGAAGGATCAAGTATGGTTCCCTGCACAAAAGGGCCACCAATTCCGACACCCTTCTAGCCGAGGTGATGGCCATCAGGAAGGCTAGCTTGCGTGACAGCAAGTGTTTATGGAATTTCCTTGATAGGTTCAAATGGTTGTTTCTGTAACACAGATAACACCAAGTTCAAGTCCCAAGGACACATAGGTGACCTAATGGGGGGAAGCAAGAGAGTAACCCCCTGCATAAAGGTTCGGATTAGTGAATGGGAGGCTAAAGGCCTTTGGAAAAATACTGATAGGGCCGAAACTTGACCTCTGATTGTACTCAAAGCAAATTTGATTTCCACAGCTGACTGTAGAAAAGAAAGAATTCTCCCAATGACGTATTTCCGAGGATGTCATTTTCTGGCTTTACACCAAGCAATGTAAAAGTCTTCCAGTCCTTATGATAAATTTTCCTAGTGACAGTTTTTCTAGCATACACTAGGGTAGACACTGCAAGATACTGGTCCCAAGATGCTACGGTCCTTCAGCACCCTGGCTTCAATAATCATGCCATCAAATTTAGAGACTGTAAATTGGGGTGGAATATAGGACCTTAAGACAGTAGATCGGGGTGACGTGGAAGCGTCCATGGCCCATCTATTGACAGTCTCACAATCTCAATCTCTGGGCCAGGCTGGTGCCACCAGAATGACTGGAACCCCCTCTTTCAGAATCCTGCACAACAAATGTGGAAGGAGAGGGATCGGAGGGAAAGCATAAACCAGGGAGTACTGACTCCATGGAACTATCAGAGCATCTGCTCCAATTGCCAGAGGATCCCTTGTTCGGGACACAAGTTGCTGTAGCTTGTTGTTGAACCTGGATGCCGATAGGTTGACCTCTGGCCATCCCCAACACTGGCAAATTTCCTGAAACACCCCTGGGTGTAGGGACCATTCCCCCGGGCAGATCTGTTAGCGGTTGAGATAATCTGCCTTCCAGTTCTCTACTCCCGGGATATGGACTGCCGATATAATCGGCAAATGTCCCTCTGCCCAGGCTAGTATGTGGTTCACCTCCTTCAGAGCTGAATGACTCCTGGTACTGCCTTGGTGGTTTATATAGGCCACTGCAGTGGCATTGTCAGACTGAACCCTGATAGGGCAGTCCTGAAGCGCCACCGTCCAGGACCGTAGGGCCAGACAAACTGCCCGTAATTCCAGGACATTGATGGGCAGGATCTGTTCTGTCCCTGACCATTTCCCCTGAGCTGTGAGCCCTTCTAGGGTTGGTCCCCAGCCTGAGAGACTGGCATCTGCAGTCAGTACTCTCCAGGTTACCGGGAGAAAGGATTTTCCCCTTCGTAGGTTCTGATCCTGCAACCACCAGTTTAGGCTTAAGCGTGCCCGAGGAGATAAGCCCATTGGATAATCCAGGGCTTGTCCTCTTCTGTTACAGGCCAACAAGATGTCTTGTTGTAAAGGCCTGGAATGGAACTGGGCATAGGGCCCTGCCTCGAAGAAGGACACCATCCTCCCTAGGCTACTCATACAGAGCCGAATGGAGGGTTGTCTGGTGACGCACCTGAACCTTCAGGGCACAGATCCTTACAGGTGGCAAGAATACTCTGGCTTGAACCGTATCTAGGATCAGACCTAAATACTTTAGACTTTGAGCTGGTTTCAAGGCTGACTTTTCGGTATTTATGATCCATCCTAAGCTTTTCAAATACCGCACTGTGCATATTATGCTCTGTTCTAGAGCCTGTAAAGAGTGATCTCTGAGCAGGAGGTCATCCAGATACCCGAGCACTAGGATCCCTTGGGCCCTTAAAAGACCCAGTACTGGTGCAGCACTAGGATCCCTTGGGCCCTTAAAAGACCCAGTACTGGTGCTAGGACCTTTGTGAACACCTTGGGAGCTGTACCAAGCCCGAAGGGTAAAGCCACAAACTGAAAATGACATTCCTCTACTGCAAAACATAAGAACCATTGATGAGGATGAAAGATAGGTATGTGTAAATATGCGTCTTTTATATCAATAGAGGCTAGAAAGTCTCCCCTCTGGAGTGAGGCTACTACTGAGCGGACAGACTCCATCCGAAAGGACTGTATCAGTAGATACTTGTTCAGGGATCTTAGGTCCAAAATGGGCCTTGTGTCCCCATTTGGTTTCTGAACCATAAACAGTTTTGAGTAAAACCCTGTGCCCCTTTCGGATACTGGAACCTCTACTATCACTCCTTGATGCACTAGATGATGAAGTGCCTGAAGCAATAAGTTTCTTTTTGGAGGATCCGAAGGAACGCTGAGTCTTAAAAACCTCTGAGGGGGAACACCCCGCAACTCCAGCTTGTAACCGCGAGATAGAATTTAGGTGACCCACCCATCCTGAATTATTGTTTTCCAAATGTCCGCAAAATGCAGCAGCCTCCCCCCCACTCGATGGAGTGGGGGCATCCCCTCAAAAGGAGGGCTTGGTGCTGGGTTTAGAAGAATTTTGGACCCAGGGCTTCTTCTGGCCCTAGCACCCTGTTGGTGGCAGAACCTCCTTGAAGCTGGGACACTTGAGGAAGCAGTCCCTGGGTTTTTAAATGAGGGATGTCTGGTGCTTTTCTTCACATGAAGTAGAGAACTCTTCCCTCCGGAAATCTTTTGAATATATTTGTCCAAATGATCACCAAATAAACGTTCCCCATGAAAAGGGAAACCTGCCAATAACTTTTTACAAGGAAGCTCGGCTGACCAGTTCTTAAGCCACAAGAGTCTGCACATATGTACAGACGAGAGAGCCAAACGAGAAACCTGCTGTATTGAATCCTTTAAGGCGTCAATAGCAAAACACAGCGCTTGAGAAATATCTGTATTACTTTCAGGCAGATCATCCTCCTGGTTAGGCCTATCAGGCCATTTGACCTGATCCCTTATGGACTGGCAGATACCAAATGCTGCAACAGCTGGCTGAATAGCTTAACTGGCAAAAGAAAAGGAAGCCCTTAATAATGACTTAAATTTCTTGTCAACAGGGTCTTTCAAGTTCTGTGCATTACTTACCGGACAAGTTTAAGTTCTTGTTTAAGGAAGAGACTGCTGCATCTACTGCTGGCACGCTCCATTTTTTAAACAAACTTTTCATCCATGGGATATAAAAGGGAAAACCTCTTAGGAGGAACAAAAATCCTGTCAGGATGTTCCCAATCAGTATACACCGCCTGTTCCAACAGGGGGTGTAGGGGGAAAGCCTGTGTGGCCTGAAGAGGCCTCAGGGATCCCAAATAGGACCAGGGGGGCTCAGTCACCTCTGCAAGAGGCACCTTAAAGGCAGAACGAACCATTTTGGTCAGAGTCAGGATCAAAAGCCTCTGCGACTGAGAGGCAGACATCAACTGGATATCTTCTTGTCCAGATTCCTCGGAAGCAGACTCATCTGCCGGGCCCTCCACAGAGTCCTGAGCTTTACACTCTTCCCCATCCTCAACCCATTCCTGCTCCAGACTAGGAGACTCTGGGGAGGTGGATCTGTCACGTTTCCTGCCACCCTGCGGGATGGAGACAATCATGCCAGCAATCCTGTGCTCTAACCCGGCTAGAGCCGAGGACAGTTCATCCTTGGTGATAAAGGATGAAGCAGCAGTGTTGACTATAGGCACAATACCAGATAGGCGCAGCGGCTCAGATTGCCTGGAAGCCTCTGGTCTTTTAGGAGATACAACACTAGGGATACGACTAGGTTCATCAGAAACTACTGACGACATTGGCGTGCCCTTCCCTGTAGTATTAGTCCCGCTCATCTTTTTTGAAGACATTTACCAGCCATAAAAAGAGAGTACTTGGGTGTAGTATTAAAACATCTCAGAAGGGAGACCCTTTAATAGGGCTCGCCAAGCCCCTATGTAACAATCCTGCTAAGCACCTTTAGCCTGCCAAGCAACACTTGGTGAATCACGTGACCCAGGTAAGGAAAAATGAACTGCTGCAAGTGTCTGTTCAGAGCCTGCTCTGTGTCCCACCACATGCTTGGCCTACACACCTTAAATAAGTTGGGTGTGTGCCGGAATGTTCTGTGTGTGCATGCGTACACACGTGCGTGGCTGTATTCGCATGTGACACGAATCCTCGTGCGCCCAGACAAAGGCTACTGCGCATGTGCGGCGAAGCCGCGTGCACCATGGCCGCCAAACAAACTGCTAAGTCCAGCGGTGCTTTTGCAAATGCACGTGCGCCCTGGCTGACAAACAGCTGAGCACAGCGGCACTCTTGCACACGTGTGTCATGGTGAACCAAAGCGAAATGGCGCACAGTCGTGCGCCATCATACAGGTAAAAAACAGCCAGACAAGCAAAAAAGGTACACTTTGCAAACACCCACAGCTAGCCCAAAACTCCCATCTGGTCACTGCACACAGGTGTCCAGCCTCTTGCTAGCTTGACTGATTGTTACAATCACTGGGACATCCCGCAATAATAAGTAAAGGGGTTTCACTTACCCGTCCAGGCGCAGGGCAGCTTAGAAACTAAGGGCCCAATCTTCCCCCTTCATGGCGGGTTCCTGTCACTTGAGGACCTTCGAGGACTGGGTACCCTTTTAATGTTTAGGGTACACTCCCTTGGACCTGTACAGCACCCTGCAGTAATGCCTTAGCAATGTGGTGCCCAGGATTCCAATTCGCAGTAGGAGGGGTTATATAGCAGATCACTTCCTGTCTGAAGACCTTTGGTCTACCAGTGTCCATTCACCTGGAGATGGAGTATAACCCAGTAGGTAATGAATATTAGCCTGACTATGTCCCATGATATATGAAAAAGAATTGTTTTTTTTTTTAATTGTCTTCTTGTTTATAGTGCAAAAAATAAAAACCGCACAGGTGATCAAATAACACCAACAGAAAGCTCTATTTGTTGGGGAAAAAAATTACAAATTTTGTGTACAGCGTCGCACGACCACACAATTGTCAGTTAAATTAATGCAGTGCCGTATCGCAAAAATTGGCCTGGTCATGAAGGGGGGTGGGGGTAAATCTTCCAGAGGTCAAGTGGTTAAGGGCTCTCTCAGACAGCAGTAAAAACTGCTGTCTGAGCTGCGTTTTTTTCTTGCCCATTAGGTTCAATGGGGCCATGCCGCAACCTTGTGCAATGCATACAATTGTGAGGTTGTGCGGCATTACGGGGTTAAATCAGACAAGGAGGTGACAATATACACCTCCTCACCACCTGTCAAATGCCCTCAGAAAAACTATCTGCTTCAGAGAGCAACGCACTGCACTGCAAGTAGTATGAAAGAGCCCTATATATAAAAAAAAATGTAATCAAATCCTTGACTGTTTATGCAGCCTGACTGTTACAGTTATTAAAACGAAGGGTTCATTAGGATTTTAACTCATTACATTATTTAGATTCTTAAAAAGCAATTTAATTTTCTCTATTGATCATTAAAACAGAGATAAAGAAGTTTTCTTACCAATCCCCTAATGGTCCAAAAATGATGGATCCTATCAGGAGCCCCGCCATATAAACAGACTGTGAAATATCCGTTAATTCTTTTCTGTGGCAGACAAGATCAAACTAAATAAGAAGATATGGTTTAATTATTTTATGCCTTTGTACTATATCATTTGCATTTAATAATAAAAATGCATAGAGTGTGTACTAAAGTACTTTTAGCATACAGGAGAAGGGGGAGCAGTCCACTGCTCAATTTTGAGGGTTTAACTCTAAATTGTCTTTGCTTCTTGATACTGACCAAATTTACCAAAAAAACTATTTTTACATGAGGAACATAATAGTGTGCATTGGTACAGTAGCAGTGAGTGCAGAGGCAGGCATTGGTGGAGGAGCAAGTGAAGTGGAGGAATGCAGAAGAGGTGGTGGAAGCAGGAGAGGAGGATGAGGATCAGCACAGTAGTGAAAATGGTGATTGATGTGCAGGCATGGTGGTGAAGTAGCATGCAAGCACATTGATATAAAGGAGGGGTGCTGGCATGGTGGTGCTGAGGAGGCCATGCAGCTGTAGTGGTAAGCAGAGTCTCCACCAAAGAGCTGTCCCTTGGCCAGCAGCATAGGTCAGGCAAACTGGTTGGTGGTGTTTGCTGCCAGACCAGAAATTACAGCATCTGAATGAGCCGCAGCAGAAGCCGGGGGATAGGGAGGTGGTATGAGCCGATATGGTTAGAAATTAGAAGACAATGTGCATTTTCCTGTATTCTTCTTTTACAATGATTATTTATTTTTTCTTAAAGTATAACTAAAAGCAAAACTTTTTTCCAGCTTTGGATAGAGTGGAGAGAGATTAGAACACCTGTCGGTTTTTATTGCTGTCTGCGCCACCATTAAGGAAATTCACCCTCTTCATTTCTTCTAATTACCATTATCATTGAAAGTGAACGTAAAAGAAAATTCCAAATTTTGGGTTGTCCTCTGAAGGGTAATAGAGGAAATCTTCCAATGGGGACATTAGTTCTGGTGACCTGGGGGTCCCCAAGGAATTCCCTTAATTTGCAGGGCTTTTATCTCACTTCCTGTTTGGCTATGGGACTGGAATGAATGGAAAAAAATCGGACAGGGGCTATAACCCTCCCTTACTCTATCCAAAATGTAAAAAAAGGTTTTGCCTATAGTTCTATTTTAAGTAAACTTTTAACAATATAAGTACGCGTTTAATATCAAGCAGATGTTCAGTTCACTTGTAAAGAACGTGCCATAATTGGATTGCTGTGTGGTCTTTAGACACAGTATTGAGCATGCCTACTTCAGCAGCACATTGTCCTTAGAAATTATGGTAAACACATAGCAACTATATTTGCCTCCCTTGGTATTTATTTTTTATTTTTTTACAATATTTGCCAACTTTTAATAAAAAAAAAAGTCCAACTTCATGTGTTGACATTTTCTGCATGTAACATACAGTATTTTCCACATATTAATGATTGCTATAGACCCATCAACTTCTGAGCAACTGTTCCTTCTATTCTTGCTTTTTCAAGTTGCCATATCCTTTTTGCTCGCAAGCCATGGTTGTAGGTATGAGATAGGATCTGTGGAATACAATTTGCTTTGGATGGGGCCACTTGAAGTGGATGCTTGAAAATTACTGAGGACATTTGTCTTGTTTACTGTGTACCATGAATCTGAAACAATATCACTGGTATGGTTTAGACACTCTGCCTATATCACTTTTGTTTGCATTTGCAGTTTCTTTGTGTTTGAAAGGAATTCTAACATACTGCCACTGATGGTGTTCTACTTTGTACATTCAATTTAAAATGTATTATACCCAAATACTTCTCTAGGAAGTGTCGGTTCTTCTAGACATGCATCTGTATCCTGCCTTGCTGCTCATTCATGAAATTACCAACTTTGTGGTGATGGTAGCTCATGTCTTTGCACACTGGAGTCCTACCTCGCTGCTCTGTCTTGGTATGTGTTCTCCCATGTAAAGGTGTCAATTCTTTATAGTAGCTGGGAAGAATTTGACATGACTTAACTCATTGCTGGAATGTTCCTGAAAGCATTGGCCAATCGCTTGAACTGGTCCAGTGTGCTATACAGAACCTCTCATAACCTCCCTTCCAACATAGTATTTAGCACATTGGTTTGCATTGTCGCTAAAAAAAAAACACTTTGGGCTAGTCCCCAATAGGAAAGCAATTTTTGTTTTCTATGGTAACTTCATTTTTTATGCTTTTGTATGTACTGTAAAGTTCCTACCATAGAGAGGGTACATAATTAATGTACATTTTCAGTATGTACTGTATAAATATAAGAGTAAAGAAACATTAACGGAAACACAATATTTCTTACCTACTGATTAATAGTATTAATTACCAGTATTAATAGTGCAAATATAACTTTTTATGAAATAAGGATGTCATTTTTTTAAAACGATGACTAGGTAAGAGTTATTTAGATTAAACATATTTTACCAGACCTCGGTAACCAGCGTTGACTTCTGATGTGACGTATCGTATATCCATCCATCCTGGCAGACTTCTGTGCTGTTCAGCCCATATCCTTCAATAGATTCAATATCCCAGTCCACTGGAGTATACATAATGCATTGCTCATAGCTGCCCTCTTTATTACGAGGGATGGTTAAATTCAACTGATGTTCCTCAGTTACATTTGGATCTTTTCTTAAGATCCAGCTGGTATTACAATGATGAGGCACCGATATTCCCATAAACACTTGTCCAAACATGTGGAAGGCATTAAAGAAACTGAGGAAACACAGCATAACCACCAATAATTTCTGAAATCGACCATATTCCCCAACATTTTTAAGGATTTCCCCAAACTCTGTCATAGTTAGAGTCTAACAGAATATGAAGCAGCCAGGCAGACATTAATATTTAATCCTAGTCAATAAGTTACCTTAATAAAGGCAAAGTCTTACTTTTAGTTGCAGTTACTGTTTGCCTAATCATTTGACAAAAGCAAATAAAAACAAAAAAAAAAGCTAAAGCATAATGTTAGCTAAATAGCTAATGTAAATGAACACCCAAGGGTCATATGCATCACATTAGTGATGACCAGGCCATGTACCCTAGATTCCCCTTTGGCAGTGAATGTTTTACAGCTACCTTCACACACTTACAAGTGGTAATTAGCATTGTTCTCTTACACATATTACAGATTTATGCAGCTTTCCTACACGGCAAAAAAAAAAAACATGTACTGTAAGTGAGGCAGCTCTTAGTAGGGTTAGGAACCGTAGTACAGACAAACCGGGTAAGTAAAAAATTGTACCCTGGGAAAATTAAAATTAATTTATAACGGAGTCTTAGGTAGAATGAAGAGAAAGAGAACTCAACTGCAATATTGAACAAGGTGCATATTATTTAAAAGTAAATACACATATATATTTTTTTTTTTTGCACAATACTCTAGTACAGTAAGTCCCTGACTTACGAAGGAGTTCCTGCTGGGGAGCTCGTTCATAAGTTCAACTTGTTTGTAAGTCCAGCAAAGATCAGAGTTTGCAGACAAAGGCTGCGAGCGCCGGCGAGTGTGTTCTGGCGAGGTTAGCCCCCCGTGTCAGAACACAAAGACATAGCATAGGAGATCGCTGCACCAACATTGCTTGCGTTAGTACAGCGATATGTCAGTTTTTTTTTTTTTTTTTTACTCAGTCTGCTGGGTTGAACGAAAAAAAAAAACTGAGGGCATGTACTCAGCTTTACAGGATTAGACATGCGAACACGTGTTTGCATCTGTGATTGTTCGTAAGTTGAATGTTTGTATGTATGGGGATTAACTGTATAAAATGGACTTGACATTATATAATGTATGGAATTTCCTTCCCACTGTCCAGCAACTACCCCATCATGCAGCCTGTTTATTTAGTTATACTAATTAAGATTAAAGTGATTTAAAAGTGTGTGTATATATATATATATATATATATATATATATATATATATATATATATATATATATATATATATATATATATATATATATATATATACATACATACACATATATACATACACACACACAGTTGTGCTCATAAGTTTACATACCCTGGCAGAATTTATGATTTCTTGGCATTTTTCATAGAATATGAATGATAACACAAAAACTTTACTTTCACTCATGGTTATGCCGCGTACACACGGTCGGACTTTTCGTCTACAAAAGTCCGACAGCCTGTCCGACAGACTTCCTGCGGACTTTCGGCGGACTTGCAGCAGACTTTCTAACGAACGGACTTGCCTACACACGACCACACAAAAGTCCGACGGATTCGTACGTGATGACGTACACCGGACTAAAATAAGGAAGTTCATAGCCAGTAGCCAATAGCTGCCCTAGCATGGGTTTTTGTCCGTCGGACTAGCACACAGACGAGCGGATTTCGGGGTCCGTCGTAGTTACGACGTAAAGATTTGAAGCATGTTTCAAATCTAAAGTCCGTCGGATTTGAGGCTGAAAAAGTCTGCTGAAAGTCCGGAGAAGCCCACACACGATCGGATTACCAGCCAGCTTTAGTCCGTCGGCGTCCGTTGGACTTTTGTAGATGAAAAGTCCGACCGTGTGTACGCGGCATTAGAGTTTCGCTGAAGCCATTTATTATCAATCAACTGTCTTTACTCTTTTTAAATCATAATGGCAACAGAAACTACCCAAAAGACCCTGATCCAAAAGTTTACATACCCCAGTTCTTAATACCGTGTATTGCCCCTTTAACATCAATGACAGCCTAAAGTCTTTTGTGGTATTTGTGGATGAAGCTCCTCTTCTTATCTTCTCAGATGGTAAAGCTGCCCATTCCTCTTGGTAAAAAACCTCCAGTTCCTGTAAATTCTTGGGCTGTCTTGCATGAACTGCACGGTTGAGATCTCCCCAGAGTAGTTCAATGATATTGAGGTCTGGAGACTGAGATGGCCACCCCAGAACCTTCACTTTATTCTGCTGTAGCCAATGATAGGTCGACTTGGCCTTGTGTTTTGGATCATTGTCATGTTGGAATGTCCAAGTACGTTCCCATGCGCAGCTTCCTGGCTGATGAATACAAATGTTTCTCCAGTATTTTTTGACAACATACTGCATTCATCTTGCCAACAATTTTGGTCAAATTTTCTGTGCCTTTGTAGCTCACACATCCCCAAGACATCAGTGATCCACCTCCGTACCTTTCATCATAGGCCTTGTTGACTCTTCTCTAAATGTAGCGTTTATGGTTGTGGCCAAAAAGCTAAATTTTGGTCTCATTATTCCAAATGACAAATGAATATTTGCTTTGCTAACACACCTGGGTGGGCTCGTAGCGCAATGCTCTGCTCCAAGAGTGCAAAGCGCCTTGAGGTGATTTAGTTCGCATATGTAGCGCTATACAAGTTACTCATTCATTCATTCATTCAAGAGTCCACCTTTTTTGAAGCCTATTAGAGCCTATGGCTCCAATCAGGTGCTTCAAAAATACCGCCCCTGGCACTGTAATTCAGGCGCCCGGCGTCCGAAAAGGGGCAGGACGCCTGAATAGTGTGTGACGGCCATGGATAGATTTATGCAATGCATGAATCTATTAATTTTACATATAGGGGCTGGCTGGAGAGAGGGGGCGGTCCCCATGCGCCCTTATGGCCGCACTGCCACTGGTACACGTATGCACACAAAGTCATTGAAAGAATTTGTAGGCGTCAAAGCATGAGTACTTTGGTGTGTATTTTAAGTAGGATCTTCTGCTGCCAGCATTAACCTGCATTCTGTGCAGAAGATATGCATATGCTCATGCGAATAAAGCCTGATGTAAAAAAAATGTTAGTACTAAGACACATCTCCCAGTTATCAATCAGATTCAAACCTCACTTAGAAGTTTGGGTGTGACCGGTGATACAGGAAGCAGAGCGAGAACTCCTGATATGGGTTTTTGGCATAATTAAAGCTGTGCCAAACTCTCTCCATTAGGCTACTTTCACACTGAGGTGGGCGTCGGCGGTAAAGCGGCGCTATTTATATCGCCCTTTACCGTCGTTTTAGCGGCGCTATTTGGCCGATAGCGGGGCGGTTTTAACCTCCGCTAGTGGCCAAAAAAGGGTTAGAACCGCGGGAAACGCTTTGCCAGCGGTTTGGCGGTGCTGCCCCATTGTATACACCGCTCCTACAGCGCTGCAAAGATGCGGCTTGCAGGACTTTTTTTTACCGTCCTGCAAGCGCCACGCTCCAGTGTGAAAGCATTCGGGCTTTCACACTGGAGAGACAGGAGAGGCTCTTTACAGGCGATATTTTTAGCGCTGTAGCGCCTGTAAAGCGCCTCAACGTGAAAGCAGCCTAAGAATGGAATTACCAGTACTCCAAGGGATATACATTGACTTGAAAATTATTTTGTTACCATCCCGCTTTTCAATCACCTTTTCACAGTTGCTTGAACTGTTCTTTTGTGTCCATAGTGAAGGTTACACTATGGTATTTACCAAAAGTTGGACTTCCCAGATACACCTGTATTTATGACACAATTCCATTGGGGGTTATTTACTAAAGGAAAATACACTTTGCACTACAAGTGCACTTGAAAGTACAGTCGCTGTAGATCCGAGGGGGACATGCAAGGAGAATAAAAAAACAGCATTTTAGCTTGAACATGACTGGATGATAAAATCAGCAGAGCTTCCACTTATTTTAGATCTACCCCTCAGATTTAGAGCGACTGCACTTCCGAGTGCACTTGTAGTGCAAAGTGGATTTGCCTTTTTGTAAATAACCCCCATTGACTACATATGGGTGATTTACATTTAACAAATCACCTGACTGCAGCAAAGATTTGCCTGCAGCAGTGATTTAGTTGTGCTATATTAAAGGGGGTGAATACTTATGCAGTCACATAATTTACATTGATTACAATGAAAAACCATTTATTTTGCACGGATCGTTTTTTTTTATTTTGATATTAAAAAAAGTACATTTCTGTTGATCGGAAACAAAATAAAAGTGAAAGTAAACCCTCCTATTGTTTTCAGCCAAAGAAGCTGCCATCTTGGCCTCTTTTTAATGATGCTGCACATGTGATCAGTTATGACACCGGCCATTAGATGGTTTGACAATTTGGTTGAGAGCACAACCAATGTGACAGTTACATTCCTAGTGTGCCGGAAATATAACTTTTTTGAAACTGTTAAATCGATGGGTTTATGTCCTCTTTAAATCTACTGTGATTCAGGGTCCTATGACAATAAAACACGAAAACATGAGAGGGTGAATGCTTTTGGTAGGCACCGCATAAAAATATAACTGAAAATATTCTCATTCTTTCCAGTAAAAATGTATAATGCATAGATTGCACCCAAATAGATCCTCCACCATGTATGTACCCGAGGGTGGAGGAGGAAGGGAAGTTTCTTCTGGCAAATATACTCATTAGCTCAAACGTTTTGGAAAAATGTGAAGAATCGTTTAAATAAGGGGTGTCCAACCTTTTGACCTTCCTGGGCCACATTGAAAGAGGAATTGTCTTGGGTCACACACACACAATACACTGACAATAAGGAGATCTGATGAGTGGAAAAAGACATACAGACCAAGTTAACAATCACTGATATAGATATACCCAAGTATTTTTTATTATGAAAATAAGGGCAACTTAAAACTAGTGTAATATTTGACACTGACTAACACATCAATATTTGGTTCAGTGGATGTAGTAAGAATTCTCAATGAATTCTCAAGGTTCTTATCAGATATTTTGGTTCTAATTTTGCCCTTCGTGTGCTGCATCTTGAAAAATAGCTTCTCACAAATATAGGTGCTGCCAAAAACTGATGACATGAATAAGGTGTGATTGTGAATGGGATATTTTTCTTTGGGAAGATAAAACTTATAAAAAGTCCTCTAAAGAGAAACTATCAAATACTTGTTCGGCCTCATGTGTTTGCAAAGTGTAAATGCATTTTACAAAAAAAAAAATCAACATTTGTAAGTTTTGTGTTGGGCCTGCAGTCATAGATGTCTTGGGCTGCAGGTTGGAAACCCCTGCTTTAAATACAATGCTATTAATCTGCATTTTATTAACCACTTCATCCCCGGAAGAATTTACCCCCTTCCTGACCTGAGCACCTATTGGAGCGATACGGCACTGCGTCGCTTTAACTGACAATTGCGCCGTCATGAGACGTTGCACCCAAACAAAATTGACATCCTTTTTTTCCCACAAATAGAGCTTTCTTCTGGTGGTATTTGTTCACCTCTGTGGTTTTTATTTTGTGCGCTATAAACAAAAAAGAGCGACAATTTTGAAAAAAAAAAAGCAATATTTTTTACTTTTTGCTATAATAAATATCCCCCAAAAATTTATAAATATATATAAAGCAAATTTCTTTCTCAGTTTAGGCCAATCTGTATTCTTCTGCATATTTTTGGTAAAAAAAAAAAAAAAAAAAAAAATCGCAATAAGCATATATTGATTGGTTTGCGCAAAAGTTATAGCGTCTACAAAATAGGGGATAGATTTATGGAATTTTTATTATTCATTTGTTTTTCATTAGTAATGGCGGCGATCTGCGATTTTTATCGTGACTGCGACATTGCAGTGGACACATCAGACATTTTTGACACTATACAGTGCTATAAAAATACACTGATTATTATTATACAGGATTTATATAGCGCCAACAGTTTGCGCAGCGCTTTCAAACATCGGGGAAGACAGTACAATTACAATACAATTCAATACAGGAGGGATCAGAGGGCCCTGCTCGTTAGAGCTTATAATCTAGAAGGGAGGGTCAAGTGTAACAATGGGTAGTAGCTGTGGGGGATGATCAGATGGACAAAATGAAAATACAGTTGTTAGGTGTGGGTAGGATAGGCTTCTCTGAAGAGGAGGGTTTTCAGGGAACGTCTAAAAGCTGATAGAGTAGGAGATAGACAAACAGATTGGGGTAAGGAGTTCCATAGACTTTGAGAGGCTCTGGAAAAGTCCTGCAAACGAGCATGGGAGGAGGTGATGAGAGAGCTAGAGAGCAGGAGGTCTTGAGAAGAATGAAGAGAACGATTAGGTTGGTGTTTTGAAACTAGGTCAGTGATGTAGCTGGGGGCAGAGTTGTGGATGGCTTTGTAGGTAGTTGTTAGTATTTTGAATTTAATTTGTTGGGTGAGCAGAAGCCAGTGGAGAGATTGACAGAGAGGAGTAGCAGACACTGAGCGGTTTGTAAGGTGGATGAGTCTGGCAGCAGCATTCATGATGGACTGAAGGGTGGATAGAGTATGCAGAGGTAGGTCAATGAGGAGGGAGTTGCAGTAATTGAGGCGAGAGATAACCAGGGAGTGAATTAAGAGCTTTGTTGTGTCATTGGTTAGAAAGGGGCTTATTTTGGAGATGTTCCGGAGGTTGAAGCGGCAAGATTTGGACAGTGATTGGACGTGCGGCTTAAAGGAGAGTTCAGAGTCCAGGACTACTCCAAGGACCTTGGCATGTGGGGATTACTGTGTAAATGACACTGGCAGGAAAGGGGTTAAACACTAGGGGGCGATCAAGGGGTTAAGTGTGTCCTAGGGCGTGTTTCTAACTGTGGGGGGGTGGGCTCACTACAACATGACAGAGATCACTGCTCCCGATGACAGGGAGCAGTAGATCCCTGTCATGTTGCTAGGCAGAACAAGGAAATGCCTTGTTTACATAGGCATCTCCCTGTTCTGCAGGCCCCCGGTGGACATCGAGCCCGCGGGCACGCTCACAGAGTACGTGGCGGATGGGCGCGCGCACCCACAATGCTGTGTCTTAAAGGGGACGTACAGGTACGCCCATTTACCCAGCTGTGCTGACGTACATCGTTGTGCGCTGATCGGCAAGAAGATAAGGATAAATGCACCTTTCATAACATTTTACACCCATATTCAGGGAGTAACATGTTATGAATGCACCGGCCCCCCGCCCTCTCCAATACCTGCTGTGACAGCAGACCAGGAATCTTTTCCCCATGTCTGCTGCCACAATTTAAAAAAGACATGGACACATGTGGCTCTGCCCACCCTTTGCGACTGTTGGCTTGTAGTTTTCAATGAACTACCACGGTGCTGTGAGCGCTGCAATAGTTCATTGAGTCTTCCTTACCATAGTCTTAAGCTGACCATATACTACTAGAACTTTTAAAGTTCTACATTTTAATAATCCTTATTCAACTTTCTGTTCGTTATGGAGTCAAACTGGCGTATGTTTTGGACTATAGTGATGAGAAAACTCAGACGCAGGATGGAGATTTTTTTTTTCTTGAACAAATTTCAAATAGTTTATGTGGTTTTGTTTGGGAAGTTCCATTTATATAAAAATTGAATATTAAAAGCAAACTAAAATTTTAAGTCAGCAGATGTACTGAGAATTTGCATAAACAAGTTCATACAAATATTCATTTGAAATTCTACTAGTGTATGGCCAGTTTTACCCTTGGACACTTTTACTGCTTCTCTTTGTTCTTTAAAATTTATGGCATTATCTAATTGCTGATTGGACAATTTTTAGTGACAATTTGTTATGCATTTGTAGCATAAAATGTTTGTGCATACCTCAGTCTGCAGGCTTCTCCTTTTATAGGTTTGGTACCAGTTTTTGTACATTGTCCTATTACTTATTAGACATTTATATACCATATTCTGAAGTGAAAAAAAAAATGCTTGGAGTGGTTGTAAAGCCTAAACATTTTTCTCCTTAACCACTTCCACCTCGGAAGATTTGGCTGCTGAATGACTGGGCAATTTTTTTGCCATTCGGTACTGAGTTGCTTTAACTGACAATTGCGCGGTTGTGCGACGCTGCACCCAAACAAAATTGACGTCCTTTTTTCCCCACAAATAGAGCTTTCTTTTGGTGGTATTTGATCGCCTCTGCGGTTTTGTATACTTTGTCCTTTTTGCTATAATAAATATCCCCATTTTTTTTAAAAAGAAAAAGCTAATTTTTTATCAGTTTAGGCTGATATGTATTTTTCTACATATTTTTGGTAAAAAAAAATTGCAATAAGCATATATTGATTGGTTTGCGCAAAAGTTACAGCGTCTACAAAATAGGGGATATATTTATAGAATTTTTATTATTTTTTTTTACTAGTAATGGCGTCGATCTGCGATTTTTATCGTGACTGCGACATTATGGCGGACACTTTTGACACCATTGGCATTTATACAGCAATCAGTGCTATAAAAGCTGAGTTAGACTTACCGGTAACTCCTTTTCTGAGAGTCTTCCAGGACAGCCCATGAGACCTTGGGCTCCTCCTACCAGGACAGGAAACACGTCACCCCCACCAGATAAAAGGGCGGTCCTCCAGGCCCATGTCAGTATTCTCAAGAACCGTAGGACCCTGCAAAACATATGCATAATACACATAACTTCAGACAATACCGGGTGGGAATCCGGCTGTCCTGGAAGACTCTCAGAAAAGGAGTTACCGGTAAGTCTAACTCAGCTTTTCTCCAAACGTCTTCCAGGACAGCCCATGAGACGATGAGCCAGAACTTACCAGTCTAGGGAGGGACAACTGCCTGAAGGACCTTACGACCAAACACCTGCTCCTGAGCTGATAGGAGAGCCAGGCGATAATGTTTAATGAAGGTCGAGTAACTGGACCAAGTGGCAGCCCTGCAAATTTGTTCCGGTGAGGCACCAGCCCTCTCAGCCCAAGACATAGACAAGGCTCTAGTTGAGTGTGCAGTAACAAAAGGTGTAGGGACCTCCCTAATTTTGTAAGCTTCCAAGATGGCTTGCTTTATCCATCTAGCCAATGTGGCTTTAGATGCACTATTCCCCTTGTGAACTCCAGAAAAGAGGACAAACAAGGCATCAGTTTTCCTAAAGGTCTTCGTGACCTCAAGATAGACCAAGAGACCCCTTCTTACATCTAGGAAACTAAATTTTCTTTCTAAGTCGCCCTGTGGCGAACTACAAAAGGTTGGCAATACAATGTTCTGAGATCGGTGGAATGTACTTGCCACCTTGGGCAAAAAAACCTGGATCGGTTCGTAACACAACTCGATCCTCAAAAATCGTGAGGAAGGGCTCCCTAACTGATAGGGCCTGCAACTCACTTACCCTACGAGCTGAGGTAACAGCTATAAGGAACACAGTTTTTAATGTAAGTAACTTAACTGACATACTTTCCAGAGGTTCAAACGGAAATTCTACTAAAGTTTGAAGTACTAGGGACAGATCCCACGTTGGACAACTTCTCACTTCTACTGGTCTGGCCCTAGAGATAGATTTGAAAAATCTGGCTATAGTGGGATTTTCCAGGAGAGAAAACTGGAGGAACACACTAATAGCTGCCGCCTGTACCTTTAAGGTACTAACAGAAAGACCTTTGTCGACACCCTCTTGGAAAAATTCCAAAATAGACGGAATATCATGAGCTAATCTATCATTTTCAGATAACCATGAGTTAAACCTTTTCCAAACTTTGGAATATATGACTCTAGTAACTGGCTTCCTGCAATTCACGAGAGTCCTGACTACTTTGTCAGAGAACCCTTGGGCGCTCAGTATCTTTTCTTCAGATACCAGGCCGTTAAGTTTAAGGAAACCACCTGAGGGTGTGATACTGGACCCTGCACTAATAGGTCTTCCCTTTTCGGAAGACTCCACGGAGGCTCTGAAACCAGAGACTGTAGCAGGGAAAACCATGGCCTCTTGGGCCAAAACGGGGCAATTAGAATCAGATCTGTCTCTTCCAGCCGAAACTTCCGGAGGACTACTGGAATCAGCCTGATTGGCGGAAAGGCATAACATAGGCCTGGAGGCCACGGGTTTGCCAGAGCATTGATCCCCAAGGCTTGGTCTGCCGGGTTCATGGAAAAGAATGTCTCCGTCTTGCGGTTGTTTCGGTTTGCGAACAAATCCGCTACCGGATAACCCCATCTCTTGGTGAGGTCTGCAAAGACTTCGGGATGAAGGGACCAGTTGTCTCGGTCTATCCTGTGACGGCTGAGATAATCTGCCAGGCAATTGTTTTTCCCCTTCAGGTGTACAGCAGAAATGAAGGCTAGATTCCCCTCTGCCCATGCAAGGATCTCCTCGGCAATGGACTGAAGCCTCCGGCTTCTCGTGCCTCCCTGTTTGTTGATATACGCGACTGTCGCTATATTGTCTGACAGGATTTGGAGGTTGTGACCCCTCTGAAAAGACTGGAGGGCTCTCTGGACTGCAAGCAGCTCTCTTTGATTGGATGAGGCCCTTGCCTCCTCTGGGGACCACTCTCCTTGTGCTACTGCATTGCTGAGGTGGGCCCCCCATCCCCAGGAACTCGCATCCGTGGTAATCCTTCGGGAAATGGGAAAGGACCATGGGAGACCTCCTGCTAGGTGCTGACCAGCTCTCCACCACCACAGGCTTCTTTTTATCCTGTTGGGTAGCCAGATCCTTGACTCCAGGGACCTTACGTCCCCGTCCCAGTTTCTTAAAAGAAACCTTTGTAACGGACGCTGACGGAGTCTCGCCCATGGTACTGCGGGAAAACATGAGGTCATAAGACCCACTGCCCTCGACACCTGTCTCAGAGAGACCGACTGGTTGGTCTGCAATGTTGACATAGTCTGGAACACTTTGGTAATCTTCTCCTGAGGAAGAAAAACTCTTTGGTTCACGGAGCAAAAATCGTAACCCAGATAAGTTACTTTCTGGGCCGGAATCAAGGACGATTTTTCTTTGTTTATTAGCCAGCCTAGGGACTGTAAGAAGTCCTGTACAGCCTGGAGATCTTCCAACAGCCTTTGGTATGATTTTGCCACTATCAGGAGGTCGTCTAAGTAAGGGATAACCGTTATTGCCTTTAATCTTAGAGGAGCCAGCGCTTCCCCCAACACCTTCGTAAAGATGCGTGGGGCTGAGGAAAGACCGAAGGGGAGGGCCTGAAATTGAAAATGTCGGGTCCCCATACCCGTCTTCACTGCCAATCTCAAAAACTTTTGGAAGGCTGGATGGATAGGGATGTGAAGATAAGCATCCCTTAAGTCCAACGTGGCCATAAAGCAGTTTGGGTATAGTAGGTTTTTGATTGTAAAAACCGTCTCCATACGGAAATGCTTGTATCTGATGGACTTGTTTAAGGTCCGGAGATTCAGGATAAGTCGAAACTTTCCTGCCGGCTTTCTGACCACAAATACATGGGAATAGAATCCCTTGCCCCGCTCCGATCGAGGAACAGGAATCAGGACTTTTTGATCTAATAAGTCTCCGATCTGGAGACCCAGAGCCCTCGCTTTCTCCCGATCTTGTGGAGGAAATGTGACCAACAAACGTTCTGGTGGTTGGTGAACAAACTCCAACCTGTACCGTTGGTCACTAGGTCCAGGACGAAGGGGCTCAGAGTGACTGCTGCCCACTGTGGGATGAAGGCCCTCAATCTCCCTCCCACCGGGGAACACAAGTCAGTGCGGCTTGGCGGGCTGTTGAGGAGGGTTAAATAGCACTCCCCCTTTGCCTCTGCCTTTGTGCCCAGTCCAATGCTTTTTCGGCCTGCTGTCCTTTTCTCTAGGACTCTGTTGCCTGTTTTGGCCACGAAAAAATTTTCTGGCTGTCTGAACTCTCTTTCTCTCTGGAAACGCCTTTTTCTTATCAGCCGTGCGTTCCAGTGCCTCCTGTAGACCTGGGCCAAATAAATGATCGCCAGTTAAAGGAAGGCCACAAAGGCGCAACTTGGAGGCCGAGTCCCCTGACCAGGTCTTAAGCCAAAGGCTTCTCCTGGCCGAGTTCACTAGAGCCGAAGTCCTGGCTGACATTCTTACCGACTCAGCGGAAGAATCTGCCAAAAAACCCACTGCCTGAAATAGGAGAGGAAAAGACTTTAAAATTTGCTCTCTGGAGGTACCTGCTGACAGATGTGACTGAATCTAAGTCAACCAAACCTCCAGATTTCTGGCCACACAAGTGGAAGCCAAAGCTGGTTTCAGGTTTCCAACTGCTGAGTCCCAGGCTCTGTGGAGAAGGATATCCCCCCTCTTGTCCATCGGATCCTTAAGCGTACCCATATCATCAAACGCCAGGTCCGAGTTTTTTGAAACTTTTGAAAGAGGTGCGTCTAACTTGGGATTCTTATTCCATGGCTGCGCAGTGTCCTCATGAAAAGGAAACCTCCTTTTTAGGTTACTAGAGAAGAATGGTTTTCTCTCAGGATTATCCCATTCCAGTTTAATAGTATCAACCAAAGAACTATGAACTGGAAACACTCTTGATTTTCTCTTATGTAATCCCTTATACATAAGATCATGTTTGGATAACTGAACCTCTTCCTCTTTTAATTCAAGGGTAGTATAGATAGCCTTTAATAAGTCATCTACATCCTCAACAGATAACTTAAATCTTGAGCCTCGAGTGGATTCTCTATCTCTGGGCTCTGTATCTGACCCTGATTCTTCCAGAGAAGAACGGTAGATCTGACCTCAGCCTCAGAGTCTTCACTCTCTGCCTGCTGCGGAGTGCTTACTGACGCCTTCAGTGAAGACGGACTCTCTGCTGGAGTCTGGAGCTTGTCAATAAGCGTTCTAAAGGAACTGAAGGTGGACGCAAGCTCATCCCTAACAGAAGTAAGCATCTTCTGGCACGAGGCAACCGGGTCATCCTTTACTAGGCCTTCTATACAGGTGCGACAAACTGCTTTGCTCCATGAGGAGCTCAATTTGTTTGCGCAAACCGCACATTTCCTTTTAAGTGGCTGCGCTTGGGCCTTGTCCTGAGTCTTGATCTGCAAGACAAAATAAATGACCCACAATGTAATTAAAGCCACACAATCACTCCGTAACACCACGTGCAGGAGGGAGGAAATGTGTCCCCTTACACCCACTACTACAGAGGGGGGAGGGGAAGGGAACACTCACAGGGATAGTAAGGTGGTGACAGAACACCCCAGGCTTACCTGTGAGGTGCTGGTGTTGGAAACTGCATCCCCTGCCTGTGCAGGTACTGCAGGAGGATCCATTCTGCCCCTCTTGGTCATCCACAGCCTGGCTGCTTAACACCAAGAAACACCAGCAGCCAGCGTTCTCTGTTCGCGCCGTTTATGAAGACTGGAACCTCGTCTCCGGCGCCCGATGATGATGTCATATGCCCCGGAAGTAACCCTCTCCAGGCACTTCCTGTGGGCCAGCTTGGAGCGCAATAGCTCCGCCCCCTCGAACGCTGCGGCTTCCTCCATTCCTTGCTCAGATCAGCCAGGCTGTCGGCAGGGAAGGACAACCGAAGCTCAGCTGAGCTAGAGTGCAATGCACTGCGCTAGGGGCACGACCTCACACCGGTCCTGGCCCTCTCCAGGCACTGAGGACAGAGAACAGCAACACAGCCAACCTCCCCAGCGGTGTGCTGCTTCTGGCAGAGGAAGAGGTAAGTGATATGCCCCAGAAAAAAGCCATACAAAGCCCCTGCTTATAAGGCCTATGGGAGCAGGTTCCAGGAACATGTTACCCCCCGTCCGGAGGAAACACAAATAACTGACATGGGCCTGGAGGACCGCCCTTTTATCTGGTGGGGGTGACGTGTTTCCTGTCCTGGTAGGAGGAGCCCAAGGTCTCATGGGCTGTCCTGGAAGACGCTTGGAGAAAAATGCACTGATTACTATAAAAATGTCACTGGCAGGGAAGGGGTTAACACTAGGGAGCAATCAAGGGGGTTAACTGTTTCCTCTAACTGAAGGGGGAGGGGACTAACCTAGAGGAAATGACAGATCGTGGTTCCTAGCTATTAGGAACACACGATCTGTCACACCTCACAGAGCAGAACAGAAATTTGTATGTTTACACACACTTCCGTGTCCTGTCTCTAGTGTCCGCGAATGCTCGTGGCCGGCAGTCATCGCGACCATTGGCCACAAGCATTGGCACCCCCGCAGTGCAGTGGGCGCGTGCCTGCTATCCCATTCCCGTAAGCCGACATATAGCTGCGACGGTTTGCGGGATCGTGCCGACCTGGCGCAGTATGACAGCGGCTGGTCAGCAAGCAGTTAATGCATTCCTTGCAATAATGTGGAAGTAAATCCTCCTATCGTTTTTAGCCAAGGAAGCTGCCATCTTGGCCTCTGTTTAATCTGCATCTGCCATTAAGCTGCACGTGATCAATTAGATTGGATGGCGTGAAAGTTTGGTTGAGAGCACAACCAATGTGACAGCTAGCATTTCCGGCATGCCGGGAATGTTAACTGTTTTTTAAACTATCAAATCGATGGGTTTACTTCCACTTTAGGGTACAGTGCCTTGCAAAAAGTATTCCCCCCCCCCCCCCCCCCCCGGCATTTTTCATGTTTTGTTGCCTCACAACCTGGAATTAACATGGATTGTTTGAGGATTTGCATTGTTTAATTTACAGAACATACCCACAACTTTGAAGATGTTTTTTTTTTTATTGTGAAGTAAACAACAAATAGGACAAAATAACAGAAAAAGTCAATGTGCATAACTATTCACCCCCTAAAGTCAATACTTTGTAGAGCCACTTTTTGCGGCTATCACAGCTCCAAGTCTCTAAGTGTCTATGAGTTTGCCACATTTTACCACTGGAATTTTTGCCCATTCCTCCTTGCAAAACTGCTCCAGCTCCTTCAAGTTGGATGGTTTGCGCTTGTGAACAGCAATCTTTAAGTCAGACCACAGATTTTCTATTGGATTGAGGTCTGTGCTTTGTCTAGGCCATTCCAACACATTTACATGTTTCCCCTTAAACCACTCAAGTGTTGCTTTAGCAGTGTGTTTGGGGTCATTGTCCTGCTGGCAGATGAACCTCCATCCTAGCCTCAAATCACACACAGAGTGGTACAGGTTTTGCTCAAGAATATCCCTGTATTTAGCACCATCCATCTTTCCCTCAACTCTGACCAGTTTCCCAGTCCCGACTGCTGAAAAACATCCCCACAACATGATGCTGCCACCACAATGTTTCACTGTGGCGATGGTGTTCTTTGGGTGATGTGTTGGGCTTGCGCCAGACATAGCGTTTTCTTTGATGGCCAAACAGTTCAATTTTAGTCTCATCAGACCAGAGCACTTCCTCCATACATTTTGGGACTCTTCCACATGCCCTTTTCACATACTCAAAAAGGTGCCATTTTGTTTTTTGCTGAAAGTAATGGCTTTCTTCTGGTCACTCTGCCAAAAAAACCCCAACTCTATGGAGTGTACGGTTTATTGTCACCCTATGTACATATACTCCAGTCTCTGCTGTGGAACTCTGCAGCTCCTCCAGGGTTACCTTAAGTCTCTGTGCTACCTCTCTGATTAATGCCCTCCTTGCCCGGTCCGTGGGTTTTGGTATGCGACCGTCTCTTGGCAGGTTTGCTGTTGTGCCATGTTCTTTCCATTTGTTAATGGTTAATGGTTATGATAGATTTAAAGGTGCTCCTAGGGATCATCAAAGTGTTGGATATTTTTTTTATAACCTAACCCTAACTTTTACTTCTCAACAACATTGTCCTTTACTTGTTTGGAGAGTTCCTTGGTCTTCATGGCAGTGTTTTGTTAGTGGTGCCTCTTGCTTAGGTGTTGCAGCCTCTGGGGCCTTTCAAAAAGGTGTGTATATGTAATGACAGATCATGTGACACTTAGATTGCACACAGGTGGACATCATTTCACTAATTATGTGACTTCTGAAGATTATTGGTTGCACCAGAGCTTTTTATGGGCTTCATAACAAAGGGGGTGAATACATACGCGCCAATTATCAGTTTTTTATTTCTGAAAAATAGTTTTATGTATATATTTTTCAAATTATACTTCACCAACTTAGACTATTGTGTTCTGATCCATCACATATAATTCAGATTAAAAAAAACATTGCACTGTACAAAATGTTTTAGTAGCATTATCGCCCCACCTCCCTTATACTTACCTGAGTTCTCACTTGATCCAGCGCTGTGCCCAGCTGTAGTCTTCTTTCCCCTGTCCCTCATCACATGGGTAATGACAGGCAGCAGCAGGAACCATTGGCTCCTGCTGCCATCAGTCAAATTCAGCGAGGAGGGAGTAGGGGGCGGGACTGAGCCATGCTGTATATGGATGTAGGCAGGGATTGAGCCCACGTGTTTGCCCCCATATCAATTTGCTATTGGACATGAGCAGAAAAAGAGGAGCCAGCAGTGCCAGCAGCGGATCCGAGACAAGGAGGTCCAAGGCTGCTCTGTTGAATATCATTGCAGAAAGCAAGTATAAATCAGTTTATTTATTTTTTTAATAATAGCAAAGAGATTACAATCACAAGTGTAACCTCCAGGATCACCTCATTGCTTTCCAAAGTTTACAATATTGTTTTCAGCGTGCCCTCGTTTATATGGGAACCCTTGGACTCTCCATTTGTACTGTGATCGTTAGTAGGAGGAATGTTCTCAGTGACAATCTCCTTGTCATTTATTTACAGGATATTCTATCTCTCTGACCTCTGGATGTCCACAGTTCATCCATACAACATCACACACACAAAGAATGTTACCGCACAGCAGTTCCAGCAGAGAACTCACTCTCACTTATTTACTTTAGGTAGTAAAGTAATAGATTTCTACTTATAACCTACTTGGTAATGGTCAATCTAGGACCATTAATTCCAATGGGTTCACTACAGTGATACATTAAGCCTTGTATGTGTGGTGGTATGTATGTGAATTCTATGTAGAAAGATAGTTAAAACACTCGATTCACTTCTTCCCTGCTCCACCCGGCTCTCCCCTCCCCTGATCCACCCACCCAGCCCTCTCCTATCCTGATTCTCCTGGTTTTATTCCTTCACTGCTCTCTTGTCCCCTACTCCAAAGTGGTAAAACTGCATTGTCACTGTGCAATCAGTAGACTGCAGGTGACACTAGTGGGTTCCCTACATCTAACAGAGGAAGTGGTGTCACCATTCTATCTTTGCTGTTTGTGACAAAACCTTTGGCGGATAAGAGTTCAGATATGTATATTAAGCAATTCGCCTGGAGTTCAAAATGCTAAATACACATGTGAACTGTTTTATCCACCAACTGGTATCCATAGTCAGCCAGCTTCAAATTAGGCATAAACAAATCCAGACAGGAGGCGGTTTCAAATTATTAATTATGTTTTTATTTAGACTATTTTTCTGTTCACTTTAAATAAAGCCAATAAAAATCAGATCCCAAAATTCATTTCTCTTTGCCTTTTGTGTTTAAGAGTGGTAGAAACCCATAGCTCCATCCTCAGTAGTATATAAGGCAACAGTAACAAACAGGTACAAGCAGATCTGGCTGAGCCTATACAGTGACAGAGGGGCAGTCGGCACAAACTACTGACAGCCTCGTCAGCACTAAGAAAGGCAACCAGCGTGTTTCACATGAAAAGAAAAAAAAATCCAAATGAATGATGTGTGGAAACACTTTTGTTCGCTGTCGGTTACAAAGCTCCGACTTCTCAGTGTGTGTGTTACACTAAGTTAGAGCTATCTGTTAAGAGAGAAATTAAAAGGTGTTGTTACAGCTCCAAAACAAGCCAGAGTTTTGATTCTTTGGCAGTAGTGGTTCTTCAGGCCAAGAGAAGCGTAGAAAGATGAAGGTGTAGATGTTTCCTTAAGAAGTAGCTTGTAAAAACTGCAGCTTAGCTGATGCTGAGCTGTGCAAATCCTATGAGTTTTCCATCGTCCGGAATGTCAGAGGGATCCAACCCAGAGGCCTGCAGAGAGAACAGTGCACATACAGATCAGTTTTTAACACAGAAAATGTTACTTGCTGTGAGACGGCTGTATTAGGTTTTGAATGACCTACAAGTACAAAAAGATACTACTCTGCATTACTACCCTTTATAGCAAGACATTAATTTGATCTAAACCTATTGTACCACCTTCGTTTAAAGCAGAAGCACAGGGAGTAGTCTATTCTTTAGTCCACATTTTCAGCATCAGACACCGACAGACATTCACTTCACTGGCATCAGGAGGTCACATAACAGTTGACTGTAGTGGCGCAAAAACTGATCATCTGGTTAAACTTGGTAAGCCTTCATGACCACTATTCACCATCATTTAATTCTCCAAACAACCATGTTGATAGCTAGCTTGTAAGACTCTACCCACTCCTATGTTACAATTGACTATCACTTTTTGGGAAATATCCTTGTGGTTATATACATCTTATGTCCACTCTGTTGTGATCAACCCTGCTTTAAGAAGTGGCTGCTGGTGTTGGAAACAACTTTATATCTTCAATAAGAAAACTTGATCTGACAGCTTATCCAGCTTTAGACGACATATCACCCTTTGATCAACTTTGCTTTTTATTTGTCAGAAACAAACTTCTACCTGCTATCAGCTCTGTCTTACCAGCTGACTGAAGAGCCAAGCTCAAAAGTCTTTGTGGAGACAGATATATTCTCTACAAGCACCTTCTCAGGTTCTAGTTACTCCAGGAGTTCCGGCAACCTTTACAGAATGAAATACCAACATGCTATCATTTTTTGCACTTCTGGTTATTCAGCCAAGTCTTTAAATTACTACACCATACAAGTTTTTTTTTTCTCTCTTTTTGAGAGCCTATAAAACATGTTTGAGTTGTGCTCTCCTTAGGAGAAGAGATGGTGCAGCTAGGCATACATGTGTAAGATTTCCAGTAAAAGAACTGTGGAAAGCTTCTAATACATCACCAGTGATTTATTGCAGTGCGTAGGACAAAAGGGAGCAGGTAGGAGAATACTAAGAAGGGACATACATTTACTGATATTTATTTTTTTCGAGAGCTGTTTGCGGTTCCTCTTTAAAGTTAATCTCCAGCTTCTAGTGAAGCTTAAATCGTTTGTTTGAATACAGCTTTGTGTTCCAGTGGGGAACTTTTCAGGGAACTTTGTGCTACAGGTAAGCCATTAAGGCTTACCTGTAGCTACCCAGGATATCTCCTAAACCCGCACGGTTTAGGAGATATCCCCTGTATTTGCATGTGCCAACGTCATCGGCACATGTGCACTGACACAAACTGAAGCAACGGCGCGTATGTGCCGTTGCTTCAGTGAGTGTACCGTTACCGCGCACATGCGTGGGAGTGACGTCATCGCGGCTCTGGCCAATCACAGCGCCAGAGCCGCGATACCCGGAAGTAACCCCCGGGAGTGATGTTGCCGGCCGGTGCTGTGAATGGGCACCGCAGTGACGGCTTCGATCTCAGGTGAGTATTACATAATGAGCTAGTATGTTATGCATACTAGCTCATTATGCCTTTGTCTTGCAGGTGTTAGTTTTTTTTTTTTTTTTTTCAAAGTGGGCTTACAACCACTTTAAATTCTATGAATGAATACAAAGCTTCTTCTGACTGGCTGGCTGAGTCGGAGTTCATGACATCATCAGCCCGCCTCTCCAACTCAGCCAGTCAGAGGAATCTTTGTATTCATTCATAGAATACAAGGCTCCCTGTGAATGGCTGAGCACCACTCAGTCCAACTTGATTTTGCTCTGTGAATAGGATGGAAATCTCTTTGAAGCAAATAGTTATTTGGACCAGCTTGGTCCAAACAAACTGTTTAAACATCACTAAAATCTGGCGATCAACTTTAAAGGATAAGTTCACCTTTTGGAACATGTTACATTTTTCACCTGTAGTTCATTGATTCTTCCTGTCAGATTGTCTCTGCTTGCCCATATGGGATGTACGAGCACACAGATACACTGACAGATCTGAAGGAGACCTGCAAGGCACCAGCGATCTGCTGATCACTGGTGGAATGCTTTACAGGCTCCAAAAAAACGCACATTTTCTTTCCTGCAAAGTAACAAACCATTTCAAACTACTTACCAACTTGAAGGTGACTGCTCTGTTAGCCTGTGGCTCTTCCACAATCTTTTGTAAATTGGCTGCAACTGGTTGAAAGACAGAAAATATCTAGTTAAGAGGAGGCAGACCCAGTCACTTTAAAGAACAAATCCTGTTTCAGATTGTTGCTGCCAAGATTCACAGGTCTGTACAATATCTGCATCTATTAAAAATCCAAATAAGGTCCCTTGCTTCCAAAGGATTCGCTGTGATGTATTATAAAGTGGGCAAATTCAATTAGAACACATTGTTATAGCACAATGGTGAGGTGTGGAGCGAAATTACTAGGGTTGCATCGATACTGATTTATCAGAGAGTGCGAGTACCGATACTCTCGGTCAAGTACTCGCCGATACTTTGCGGTGCAATTTGCATCAACACAAAAAAAAAAAAGGCACAAATCGCACTGCAAAGAATCGCATGCAATTTGAAAAATGTGGCGTGACTCCTGTCCGAATCGTATGCTATTTTCCCCACTGCACCTGTGTGTGAAGAAAGGGAAAACTGCCATCTAGTGGGCAGCTGCATTTGGCCAGATATGAACTTAAAGAACATATCTGGCCAAATGCAAACTCTGCATAGGTGTCCCAGTCCTGCCGACGATAGCACATCACAGCCGCTGGAGGTGCTCACAGGGCTGGAGGAGAAGTTTTGGGACCCGGTGGGTATAGGTCAGAAGTGATGTCAGCTTAGGGGCGGACCGCCTCTACATCTCCTCCAGCGGCCATGATTTGCTTTTATCGGCGGGACCAGGACACCTATGCAGATATTTCATTTGCCCAGATTGTACTGGGAGTTGTAAAATGTCTAATAAACTGCCCACTAGATTTCATTTTTCCCTTTCTATATATACGCACACACACAGGAGCGGTGGGGGAAACTGCATGCGATTCAGGCAGGAATTACACCGCATTCCGGTTCAAATCTAATGCGATTCTTTGCCGTGAGATTTGCGCCCATTCATTTTGTATTGACGTAAATCGCACCACAAAGTACCAATACTGGTAATACTTGGTATCGGTACCAATACTAGTATCAGTGCATTCCTAGAAATTACTGAGGAAACCTCAGAAAGATTCAACTCACTGGTGCCTGCCAAAAATGTAAACAACTTTGACCACAGACGAAAAATTAAAAAACCCTGAGAGCTACCGTGTGTGTTTACTATAAATACCAAGGTCAGCTGCTGACACTGTTCACAATCTCATATGCATGTGCTGGATATAATAAAATCTATATTAGTGTAGCGCTTTACTCTCCATTCAAGCATTATCTGTAAATAATAAAATCTAAGTATCCAAAATGACTACTTGTGTGTACATGGATTAAATACAATGAGAAAAAATATACAATAAAAATATATTTAAAAGTGCATAGTCCATATAAACAGAAATTCCAATAGTTCAGTTCATCAATATGAATTCATCAGTGAACCATATACTTTGAGTGCTTCTTAATACATTTCATCCATACAATGGAGCTCCAAAAATAATGTGTCACCACTCTCGTGCTCCCCACCCTGTGGTCTTATTCTCACCTCAGAGAGTGTGACCTAACAATTCAATTTGGTCAAACAGCGTTTGCGAGCCTCACCTGGGCTCAAATTAGGGTTGCACCGATACTTTCTTTCCAAGTACTCGCCGATACCAATTACCAATACTTTTTTTTTAATATCATGTGACAGTTGGACTAATATGCAGCACTAATGGGCACGGATGAGGCGTGGACTGTGTCAGTGTTTTTTTAAAAAATTTTTTACAATTTATATATGGTTTTGTTATTTTTTTTTTTTTTTTTTACAATGCTTTCTTTTATTTGGGGGGGGGTAGACAGTGTCTT
The DNA here is from genome assembly GCF_042186555.1 of Aquarana catesbeiana. Classification (NCBI taxonomy): domain Eukaryota; kingdom Metazoa; phylum Chordata; class Amphibia; order Anura; family Ranidae; genus Aquarana; species Aquarana catesbeiana. The sequence continues at coordinate 103,630,485 of NC_133328.1, forward strand.
TTTTTTTTTTTTTTTTTTTGCTTTTACAATTTAACCTTTAATTATTTATTATTCTCTCTTTTTTTATTAGCACTGTTGGGGGGGGGGGGCTTTAGTGAGAGATCTGGGGTCTAAACAAACCCCTGAAATTTCTCCTGTTTGAGACAGGGAAAGGGACTGAGGACACAGATTCCCCAGTCTCTTTCTCAGCAGGCTCAGCTGCACTGAAGATGAATGGACAGGAGACAGAGGCTCTTCCCCATTCATTAGCTGAAACATTGTAAACACAGTTTACCATGCTCAGTTACGAATGGACAGTCAGTGATCACTGACACTTTCATTTACCGGATTCTTCCTTTTCTGAATGGACATATTTACCGGCTCCTTCCTCTGCTCTCCATCCCTGATGGGATGGGACGGGGGGGGGGGGGGGGGGACCGGAGGAGAAAGCGGAGAGAAGGAGGACAACACCGGAAGCCAGAGGAAGACCCGGGGAGCCGGAGGAGTACATAGGGGACAGTCGGGGGTGATTGGTGTGGCAGTGTGGGCAGTTACAAGCACCGATTTCCTGTTTAGCCTTTCAATAAAACAGTTGACAGTCACGGGAGGGAGAGGAAGAGAGTGACTGCCAGAAAAGCCACACAGGAGATCTGTGCTTAACTGCCCGCACCGCCCATCTGTGAGGCTGCCTAGCCCCCCCCGCTACACTGAGGATGCCTGGCCCGATACAACAGGCATCGGATCAAGCATTGGAACATTTGCATGAGTACCGATACTCGTGCAAATGCTTGGTATCGGCACTGATCTGAGGATCGATATAGGAGTCTGGAGATCCAACTTTATATCTAAGCCCAGGTGAGGCTCACAAGCGCTGTTTGACCAAAAGTTAATTGTTATGTCACACTCCCTGAGGGGAGAATAAGACCACAGGATGGGGAGCATGAGAGTGGTGACACATTTTTATTTTTGGAGCTCCATTGTATGGATGAAATGGATTAAGAAGCACTCAAAGTATATGATTCACTGATGAATTCATTTTGATGAACTGCACTATTGGAATATATATATATATATATATATATATACATATACACTATGCACTTTATATATATTTTTATTGTATATTTTTTTCTAATTGTATTTAATTTATGTACACATGAGCAGTAGTTTTGGATATTAGATTTATTATTTACAGATATTACTTGAATGGAGAATAAAGCACTACACTAATATAGATTTTATAACTTAGACCAAAGATTACCTTTACATGTGAACTGTCTGTGTTGCCCAGAGCCACCAATCACAGTATTCATTTCAAAGATGAAAACAGGCTCAAATAGCTAACACCTCAAGTTTTCTTCTTATTAGTGAACCTCTGAACATCCAAATCTGGATGGTAACTCTGGGCAACAAAGACAATCCTCATTAAATGCATGCGTACAAGTGAGGCTCAGTGGGACATTCTACAGGGGCATGTAAGATATTCCCTAGGTTGACGTATTTTCTTTGTCAGTGGAAGAGATTTGAATTAGCTACAACACTACCGCTGTACATTTATGAATGGCGGAGTGGTGGACTGTTATTTCCCCAGTGCCATTAAAGCGGAGTTCCATCTACTTTTAATGCACTGTCTCTGAATGGTATCCCCTTATCTCATCCTTTTTCCAATGCAAATTTGTTTTTTGTTGTTTTTTTTTTTGTAAATGGAAATACCTTTTAATTTCTTCTTTATCCTGCACTTCCGGGCAGTCCCCGCCTAGGCAATTATGTCACTAGGTGATTCGCAAAGGTTCCTGGGATAGCGGCGTCATGTATCCCAGGAGTCCTTGTGAATAGCCTACTGCCGAAAATTTGTTTTATTTGATGACAGGAAATGACGCGATTGGGAGGAGTTATGTGCCATTTTCGAAGCACAGATTATATGAGTAGGCAGGAAGGATAGGGATCATGTGACCACTTTCCAAAAAGGGATTGCTTGGAGGACTGTTGGACTTGATTTGTTTTAACACAGGAAGTGAAACAGGTTATTTTCAAGATTTTCTTTTTTTTTTTCCTTTTTAAAGTTAAAAAGAAAAAACTAAAACTGATTCTTAAAGGCCACCAAATGAAAGCTCTGTCTAAAACAAATGATAGAAATTTGAATTGTCAAACTATGACAGCACTGTAAACTGCAAAACTGCCTGGTAATGAAGGGGGATTATAGGCTGATAATCAAGTGGTTAAAACTATTCACCCAATTGTTATGCTGTAATCTTATCACACACAGAATGATATTTATTGATGCACGTGGGAATCTTTATTGGTATTGCATTATGTACTCCTGATGCAAGATCCTGTTCCAGGAGAACAAAAATACAGGACAGAGGAGCTAAGCGGTTGTATGCTAACATTTTAGTAGAATTAAAGTACAACTAACGGCAAAACTTTTTTTTTTTAAGTGTTGGATAGAGTGGAGAGGGATTAGAACACCTGACAGTTTTTATTGCTTCCTGAGCCCCCATTAGGGAGATTCATCCTCTCCATTTGTCCCGTTTACTGTTATAATTGGTAGTAAATTATTGGAAGTAAAAAGAAAATCCCAAACTTTGGGTTGACAACAGAACAGCAATAGAGGTGAAATCTACACTGTACTGGGGACACTGGTTCTGGTGAGCCTGGGTGAGGATTCCCTCACTTTGGAGAGATTTCCTCTCACTTCCTGTTTTGGCTATAGGACAGGAAGTGAAGGGAAATCTCCCCCCAGGGGACAGAAGTGTCAAAAAAACGACAGGGATTATAAGCTCTCCCTGAAAAAAAAGTTTTGCCTTTAACAGACTTTCAAAAGTGTAAACTAAACTCTGCATTATGTATACAGTAAATAATGTTTTCATGCATTGTATACTAACATGCCTTGAAAAAGGGTTGTAAACCCTCAGATATACCCAGTGAAATGAATAGCCTAATGCTTGCATACACACGACCGGACTTTCCAGCAGACTAGGCCCGACGGAATCAGTCTGTCGGACATTCCAATTGTGTGTGGACTAATCCTATCGTTTTTCATTTAAAATATCCAACGGACCTAGAAATAGAACATGTTTCAAATCCCTATCGGGAAAACCGTTCGTCTGTATGCTGGTCCGACGGACCAAATACGACGCAAGGGCAGCTATTGGCTACTGGCTATTGAACTTCCTTTTTTTAGTCCCGTCTTACATCATCACGTTCAAAACGAACGTATTTTCAACGGTCTTAGTCCGTTGGTGTGTGTGCAAGTCCATTCGTTCGGAAGACCGCCGGACCTAGTCTGCCGGAAAGTCCGCTCGTGTGTACGCGGCATTAGATGATACAAATCCTCCTACAAACAAGTTTTACTTGTTTATCTGTAGTCTTTTCTACCCTACACCCTCAAAGGGGCAGAAAAGTGTTAAAATCGTTCTTCATCTGTCAGAAGCAAAGAGAAGGGGCCGAAAGGCTGCAGTAACAGTGACCTGATTGTAGGAAAGGAACACACTCCCCTTCACATAGCAGAAGAACTGTGTTGTGAATAGACAATCTCCGTGCTCATCCCCTCCCGACACAAATTTTATCTCATGTGTCAGGAAAACTTCTCAGAAGTGACTCAACAGAGGAATGAAGCACCAGAGAGAAATAACACTCACAGATGAGAAAACACTACAGATATACAGGTGCATCTTAAAAAATTAGAATATCAGCAAAAAGTTAATTTCAGTAATTCAATTCAAAAAGTGAAACTCATATTTTATATAGACGCGTTACAGAGTGATATATTTCAAGCATTTTTCTTTTAATTTTGATGATTATGGCTTATAGCTAGTGAAAACCCAAAATTCAGTATCTCAGAAAATGAGATTATTACATAAGACCAATAAAAAATAGGATGTTTATTACAGCTTACCTGTAAAATTCTTTTCTTGGAGTACACACATGGGACACAGAGCCTTAAGTAATAACTTAATGGGTTATAGGCCACCTTCAGGTGATGGACACTGGCACACCCTAAACAGGAAGTTGCCGCCTTATAGAACCCCTCCTCCTACCAGGAGTAACTCAGTTTTTTCACCAGTTTTTGTAGCAAAGCAATATACGTATACATATACCCCAGAAGAGAGGGGTGGGACCTCTGTGTCCCATGATGTACTCCAAGAACAGGATTTTACAGGTAAGCTGTAATAAAAATCCTATTTTCTTTATCGTACATCATGGGACACAGAGCCTTAAATATTAACTTAATGGGACGTCCCATAGCAATGCTATTTGACAGCAGCCAATCCCCCGAAGATGTCCTGTTGTGACGAAACACGTAGGGCGGGCCTGTGTGTCTGACGTCATCACGTTTTTCTCTACGGAGACTGATGGTATAGCGAGCAGCAGGCAGAGGAAGCCCGAGGAGACGCCGCCATATTTTATATTGACACACCGCACACTTATCAGCTTCATGTTGTAAGTGCATTTTGATTAAGCTAAATAAATATATTTTTACATACTGCACTATGGGCGCAATTCTTGTTCATGTTTTCGAGTATTAAAGATCCAGGAGCTGGAGATATCCACCGCTAGGTTTTTGGGAGACCAAAATCCCTGTGCTTGGTGTGACCGCCGTTGTGGTCATTGTTTTTGGTAAGGAGACTACATACTCACTTTGGGTGAGGATATCTACTTGGAGATTGGGTTCTTCTTTACAACCTCTTGGCCACAATTCATACCCACATGGATGTCTTCTGATTCATTATAATGGGACTTTAAAGACGCTTCAATATATACTTTTCATTACCTTTTGATTGTATTGATTTCACTGCTTTATGTGTTGCTCCACGGACTCCTGTTTTCATTCATTTGGATCATGTTTGTGGATTCACTATTTATAATTTTTTGGATTATTCGTTACAGTACTTATTCACATTAGTTGCCACTGATAGATTATGTATTGTCCATTTAGGTTCACTATTTATGTAATATCACACATTTTACATAGAGGACTCTGCTTTAGTTTTCCTTTTTTACCTATTCATTTTTTCACCATTTCTGAATATCTGACAATTTAAAAAATTTTTGTGTTTTTTTGTCACAATAATCAAGTATGGCTCTTTACAAGAAAGAGCAGCCAATTCCGAAACCCTCCTTGCTGAAAATATAGCAACCAAGAACACCAGCTTTTTTGTCAGAAGGACTAAGGGAATATGCTGTATCAGTTAAAATGGCTGTTTTTGTAACACTGACAAAACTAAGTTCAAATCCCAAGGGTTCAAAGGTGATCTAACTGGCAGTTTAAACTGCATCACCCCTTGTATAAAACCCCGGACTAAAGAATGTTTAGCAAGCGGTCTTTGAAATAAGACCGATAAAGCTGAGACTTGGCCTTTAATAGTACTCGAGGCCAACTTCATCTCTACCCTAAATTATAGAAAGGCAAGAATTCTGCCTATGATACATTTCCGAGGATGCCAACCTTTGGATTCACACCAGGAAACATAAGTCCTCCAGACTCTATAATATTTAGTTCTGGAAGCTGGCTTCCTTGCATTAATTAAAGTAGAGATAACTGATCCGGAAAGCCCACGTTTCTTCAGAATGTGGGTTTCAATAGCCCAGCCGTTAAATTTAGCGTTCGTAAGGTAGGATGGAATATCGGCCCCTGTGAAAGCACGTCTGGCCGTAGTGGAAGAGACCATGAATCCTCCACTGCCATCTTTACGATTTCTGCATACCATGACCTTCTGGGCCATGCTGGTGCTACCAGAATTACTGGCTTTCTTTCCAGCTTGATCATGCAAAGAAGTCCAGGCAGCAATTGAATAGGGGGAAATGCATAGATCAGTGGGAACTGATCCCACAGGGTCACCAATGCATCTGTTCTGCAGGTGAATGGATGGACTAACTTCATGGTGAATCTTGATGCTAGAAGATCTACCTCCGGAGTACCCCAGCTTTGACAAACAGCCCGAAAAATGTCGGGGTGAAGAGGCCATTCCCCTGGGAATAACTGCTGGCGACTCAAGTAGTCCGCCTGCCAATTCTCTATTTCCGGAATGAAGACTGCCGATAGGCACGGAATATTCCTTTCTGCCCAAGTTAGAATATGGTTCACCTCTCTCTGCATGCAAGACTCTTGGTGATTGATATAGGCCACTGCTGTGGCGTTGTCGGATTGGATCCTGACAGGACAATCCCGGCACCTGGAAGTCCAGGCCTCCAGAGTCAGGCGCACTGCCCAAATCTCTAGGATATTGATGGGCAAGGCTCCTACGGCTTGACCACTCTCCCTGGACAGTTGTCTTCTCTAGTACTGCTCCCCAGCCTGAAGGGCTGCCGTCTGTCGTTACCACTTTCCAGATAACAGGTCTGAACGATCTTCCTTTCAGCTAATTCTGGGTTAGTAACCACCAATTCAGGCTTTGGAACACCCTTGCGGACAGCCGCATTGTTAAGTCTAAAGCTTGGATCGTTCTGTTCAAAGCAGATAGAATACTGTTTTGCAACAGTCTCAAATGAAACTGGGCATAGGGAACTTCTTCGAATGAAGCCACCATCTTTCCTAAAAACCTCATGCGAAGGCGAATGGAGGGATCTCCTTTCGATCTGACCATCCGCACCAACTCTCTTATGGAGGTGATTTTGCCTGAGGCAAAAACACCTTCTTCTGGACTGTATCTATGATCAGACCCAAATACTTCAGCTTTTTTAGCGGTTTTAAGGAAGACTTCTCTAGGTTGAGAACCCAACCCAGACTTTCCAGGTAACTGGTTGTAATGCGTACACTTTGCTCCAAGCAAGACACCGATTGGTCTATTAGCAATATTTCAACGCTGCCCGGGTGCGGTAGCTGGCCTGAAGGGCAAGGCTATGAACTGAAATGCTGTTGTTCTACTTTGAACCGCAGAAACCTTTGGTGAGCGGGAAATATAGGGACATGCAGATATGCATCCCTGATGTCGATAGACGTCAGAAGTTCTCCTCTTTGTAGGATAATAACTAATGACCTGATCGACTCCATCAAAAGGAGCCGATCTTCAGGAACTGATTTTGATTCTTTAGATCTAGAATGGGTCTGTTGAATAAAACCTCAAACCTTGCTTTTCTGTGTGGATCTGTGCATATACAGGAAACGCATGAAAAGGCTGTGTTTTAAGGAACCTAAAGAGGAAACAGAATCAGCTGACTCTGCTAGAGGTAGCCTGAAGAGGTACGGACCATCTCTGTAAGAGAGTGTACCAGCAATCTCTCAGATTGCGAGGCTGAAAAAAGGTTCATCTACCGTTGTTTCCTACGTAGAGAAGTAATCAGTTTGCCTTTCTTCCTGATCACTTGAGGGTAACCCCTCATCCTCTACCCACTGTTCCCTTGATAAGGGGTCTAAGGTGGGAGAGGGGGATCTAACACGCTTCCTATCCTTTTGGATAGTGGATGCGATTAAAGTCTCTAGTTTTCCTTCTAGGCCCTGCAGGGTGGAGGAAAACGCATTTTCAGTCATGTATACAGGGGCTGAATTTTCTGTGCCTGGGCCTGACCCTGAGGCTTTCCTCTAGAGTCTGACGGCGGAAGCCATCGCCACTACCTAGAGGCGGATGCCCCTGGCGCAGGGGAAGGAGTCCGTTTAAATGAAGGACGTTTATACTTTCTTTTGGGCAAAAGAGTACCTTTCCCACTAGAAATCATTTGGATGTATTTGACCAAATCCTCTCCAAATAGTCGATCCCTATGAAAAGGGAAACTAGTCAGAAGCCTTTTGCAAGGTGCTTCGGCTGACCAAAAAAAAAAAATGTATTTTTTTTTTTTTTTTTTTTAACCACAGGGTCCTACGCATATGTACCAGCACAAGTGCAAGGCGGGACACCTGGTGAATAGAGTCTTTCATGGTGTCTATGACAAAACATAGCGCTCTTGGTAGTTTGGCCAAATTGCGGGCCTGTGTGCAGGGACCTCTTTAAGGGCCTGTCTAAAATGGTCCCTTAGGGACTGACAGGTGCCTATTGCTGCAAACGCAGGCTGAGTTAACCGCACCTGCCAAGAAAAAGAGGATTTTAACAGAAATTCCAATCTTTTATCAGTTGAATATTTTTAAGCATTTGTGCATTATCTACTAGACAAGTTAGGCTATTATTCACACTGGAAATCGCAGCGTCAACTGCTGGTAGCTTCCAGCTTTTGGTGAATTTCTCCTCCATGGGATAGAGTGATGTGAATCTCTTTGGAGGGAAAAAATGTTTATCTGGGTGATCCCATTTAGTATAAATAAGCTTTTCTAATAATGCATGTACAGGAAAAGCATAAAAAGGCTGTGAAGGTTTTAAGGAACCTAAGAAGAAACAAAACTATCAGCTGACTCTGCTAGTGGTAGCTTGTAAAGAGGCACGAACCATCTTTGTAAGAAATTATACCAGCAATCTCTCAGATTGCGAGGCTGAAAAAGGTTAATCTACTGTTGTTTTCTCTGCAGAGGAGTAATTGGTTTGCCTTTCTTCCTGATCTCCTGAGGCTAACACTTCATCCTCTACCGACTGTTCCCTTGATAAGGGGTCTAAGGTGGGGGAGGGGGATCTAACAAGCCTTCCTATCCTTTTGGATAGCGGATGCGATTAAAGTTACTAATCTTCCTTTTAAGCTCTGCAGGGCGGAAGAAAACGCATTTTCAGTCACGTATACAGGGGCTGAAATGTGAGAAGCAGTTGCACCACCAATTGGTCCCAATGACTCACCCTGGCTTGCCACATCTGGTAACTTAAGCGAAGATGACAGTGTGGACACACGACTGAAATTCCCAGCGCCTGGGGGTGGAACTTTTGGTACCTTTGGGGTGTCTTTTTTGGGAGCCATAGTGCTGAGCACAAAAAACAGAGGCACTTTAAGTAAACAAGACAATGTAAACAAGACAATGTAGTGACTTGCACACTCGCTGAGCAAAATATTTAGCAGAAAAAAAAATGCCAATAAAGTTCAGCTTTAGTTGTTTATCGGAGCGGTGGAGAGATTGGTATAATCACACACTCATCCTGCTCCCTGATAAGAAAAAAAACAGGTAAGGATCAACCACACTGATAATTTGATGTTTCCTGTACTGGAAATGCCATGCATCCCTTATGTGCCCCCAGCGCTCTGTGTCCTGTGTGTTCGCTGCAGCTGTTGAGCTGTGAGAGTGAGCGCCTGTCTCTGTCCCCAGCACTTGCGCCATGTGCCCCGTGTACTCACGTCCTGCACGCGGAGCCGTGCCCTAGCCACGCCTGTAAGCTAAGCCCCTTCCGTCAATCAACGTCCTCACTCTGTTTTTTCTTAAATTAGCCTTAGTCCACGCATGTGCGGACAGCTGACACGCTCTTTGAGCGAGAGGAGAGGCAAGGGAGGGCTGGGCGGCGGGAAGTTCAAAAAAACTTCTGTGGGAATAGAAAAATTTCTAATAAAAAAGCCGCTCCCCCTGATGGGGAGGGGGTGGGGGTACAAGTTTCAGCTGCACCTCCCTCCCCCAGGGGGGAAATGTTCAGAATGAGGATCCCCCTTGGCTTTTGAGACACACACACATGCTGTTTGGCTGGACTTCTGAGCTACTGAAAAACAACGTACTAAGGTATGCATTTACTCCCTCTAGTGGAGACTTTAGGCATGACAACATTATTACTTTATGTAATGCAAGAAAAAAGCATCCCTTACCTTTTCCTTGCTGCAGGATACTACTGTAACAGACAGATCCAGACTTCACCCATCACGGCGGGCTATATTAGCAAACCTTCAAGGACTGGGTCCCTATATAGGGGGACCACAGCCTTGGACCTGTATAGCACCCCTCAGGTAATCTTTAGGTAATGTAGCATGACCAAAAAGTCCTGGGGTCCAGCCCTCAAGGAGAGGCATTACAGGCAAAACTTTGTTCTTCTTAAGCGAGGCACGGGTACTATCCAGCTCGGCCTTAATGGCACTTTGGATGGATCCGGTCTATGGAGGCTATTTAAATCCAGCATGGGATCCCTCCATCTTGGAGCTCTTTCAGAGCACGTCTTCACTCGTGACCAACACCTTAAACACTAGCGAAAAAACTGAGTTACTCCTGGTAGGAGGAGGGGTTATATAGGGAGGCAACTTCCTGTTTAGGGTGTGCCAGTGTCCATCACCTGAAGGTGGCCTATAACCAATTAAGTTAATACTTAAGGCTCTGTGTCCCATGATGTACGATAAAGAAATAAGGATTTTTAATACAGAAATGTTGGCTTAGTGAAAAGTATGTCCATGTACAGTATAGTATGCCCTCAAAACTTGGTCGGGGCTCCTTTTGCATGAATTACTGCATCAATGCGGCACGGCATGGAGGCGATCAGCCTGTGGCACTGCTAAAATGTTATGGAAGCCCAAGTTACTTTGATAGCGGCCTTCAGCTTGTCTGCATTGTTGGGTCTGGTGTCTCTCCTTCCTCTTGACAATACTCCACAGATTCTTTATGGGGTTTAGGTCAGGCCAGTTTGGTGGCCAATCAAGCACAGTGATACCATAATCATTAAACCAGGTATTGGTACTTTTGGCAGTGAGGGCAGGTGCCAAGTCCTGCTGGAAAATTAAATCAGCATCTCCATCAAGCTGGTCAGCAGAGGGAAGCATGAAGTGCTCTAGAATTTCCTGGTAGAGGGCTGCGCTGACTTTGGACTTGATAAAACACAGTGGACCAACACCAGCAGATGACATGGCTCCCCAAGTCATCACTGACTGTGGAAACTTCACACTGGACCTCATGCAACTTGGATTCTGTGCCTCTCCACTCTTCCTCCAGACTGGGACCTTGCTTGCCAAATGAAATGCAACATTTTCCACAGTCCGTGATGATACTAAATTTGGGGTTTTCACTAGCTGTAAGCCATAATCATCAAAATTAAAAGAAATGCTTGAAATATATCACTCTGTGTAATGAATCTATACAAAAAAATATGGGTTTCACTTCTTGAATTGAAATACTGAAATAAAATGAACTTTTTGATGATATTCAAATTTTTTGAGATGCATCTGTATGTGCTTTACTCCATGACTGAGGTTTACAACCACTTTACGTTTACTGAATAGTGAAATATTATATTTATTTGAAAAAAACATTTAAACAAAAAATACCTATTACTACGTCTCGTCCATCTACAAGACCAGCAGAGACCAGTTCTTGGGACACACCATCGGCTGTATCTAGAAAACAGACACTGATTGAGCTGGCAGAGAGTGGATGTCTTATATCTGTGATAACTTACTGTATTATCAATAATGTATAATAATACTTTTATATAAACTAGAGAGATGGTATATAAAAAAACTACAGTCGTTTTTCTACATAAGGTTTTAGGCCTCATGCACACTGAATGTTTTTACAGCTGCTGTTTTTTGCCTTTTTTCTGCAGCCAGTAAACTCCCCAGCATGTTAACCTATGTGTCCATGCACACATAGGCTGTTATCAGTGTTTTTTTGGCCGGGATGTTTTGTTGCTGGAAAAAAAACCCAGAACTAGTGGGTTTTAAGAGGAGTTTTTCAGCTGTAAAAAACGCTCTAACTCTGATAAAAGCTTAAAAACGCAGCTATTCAGTGTTTATCAGCGTTTTTGAGCCATAAGCTTTTATGGGAGTATAGTTTCGCTAAAAGAACCAAAAAGTTAATAGACGCTGAAAAACGCTACTGCAAAAATGCGGCAAAACTCATTCTACAGCTACAGTTTTCTATGGCTAACCCTACTGGCATTGTTATGACATCCAGTGTGTAGGAGGCCTTAAAACGAAGACAAAAAAATCTGTCTTACCTCTTCCAGGAGTAAACTCAAATCGAATATCATTGAGTTCTTTCTTTGTGTTTCTAGAAAAAAAATTTAAATGTACATAAAGAGATCTTAGGACTGATTCAATCTTGTGCGGCTTGCTGCAGTTTGTTGCATCCTTACACCGCAGTTAAACGAGAATGAAAGATTATGTACGCAAATAAATACATTGTGAGTTTTAACAAATCCAGTCTATGAAAATATTTTTACAAGAAATTGGAACAGTTAAAAGGGCTTTTGTGTAGAACTATAGGCAATGATTTTTTTTCATTTTGGATGGAGTAAGGGAGGGTTATAATCCTTGTCAGATTTCTTTTCACCATCTGTGTCCCATTGCGAAGATTTCCCTTCACTTCCTGCCCCATAGCCAAACCAGAAGTGAGGCGAAATCCCTGCAAATTAAGGGAATTCTTAGGGGACACACAGTTCCCCAAAACTAGTGACCCTATTGGAATATTTCCCCTCTATTACTTTTCTGGGTACAACCCAAAATTTGGGATTTTTTTTAAACTTTCACTTTCAATGATAATAGTAAACAGGTCAAATAGAGAGAGTGAATCTCCTTAACGGGAACACAGACAGCAGGTGTTTTAATACCTCTCTATCCAAAAAAAAATGTTGCAGCTATTATGAAAAAGGTCCCTGCACTATTTTTTACCAATTTAATTGCGATTTGCATAGACTTCTGTTAAATGAAGTCTCAATGAAATCAGAAGTGCAAATCGCACTGATGTGTGGCTTTGAAATTGCAAGATTTCAAAACCGCACTGGTGTGAACCAGGGCTAAATCAAATGACAGTTTGCAGTGACAATAAACTTTGCCTATATACAATACTTTCTCTTTATACACTGAATTCATGCAGGTATGCAACAGGTTAAGCAAGCCTTTTGCTGTGCCCATGCCAGTATACAGCTGATTGCTTAAAACAGAGATTACCTTAATCGTAATACTAAACTGATAACTTTTGCTTCTTCTGACGTGAGAGGCACGGGAGCTGTAGCCTGCAGAGGTTAAACAAATCACATTTACTTAACAATGTTACAGTAAACAAAGCAGACATCATCACAGCTGAACTCCAGACAAAGAACAAAATAAAAAAGTTCATATATGAGAATTGTTATACCTGCTGAAGGATTAGTATTTCTATCCATCCAAACTTAAAAGAGAAGTATTGGTTTAGGGTTCTTGCAATTTTATACTTACCTAGGTGGATGCAGCATCGGTCCAAAGCTGTATCTGTCCCCGTCCACCTCTGCACTGAGAACCGAGCCATCAGACATTACCGTGGTTCTCTCAGCTCCCCAAGCAGAGAGCTGCTGCCTGTCAATAAGCAGCTCTCCTGCTTTGCTCCTCCACGCTCACTGGAGCGCTAAGCTGTGGAGGGGCGGGGAGTGGCCGTGTCTGCGGGGAGCTGAGATTACTATCAGTCCAGGCACCTGGCGGATCCAGACTCCCAGAGTCGGGATGACGCGGTACCTGGACTGATATTGGTGACATCAGCAGAGAGCGGTGACGTTAGTAGAGAGTGGACTTCAAAACGAATTGCACTCCTGTGACCCATAGGAGAAGCCCAGCCAAACGAGCTCAGGCTGGACTTCTCCTTTAAAGCAGAATTGAAAGTAAAATTATGAACAGGCAAGTTTTTTATTTAAGACGACACATACAGTGTCTTCTGCAAAAAAAATAAACTTACATGCCTATCCGCAATCCTCTGCAGAATGTACACAGAGCTGTGCATGCGGCACAGTGCCAGTGTGCTGGGATGCATGACTGCCGCGAATGCACAGGAGTGACGTCACCCTGCACTGGCCAATCAAGATGGTCGAATACCAGCAGCCAGCTGAAGCTGGGGAGAAGATGCCAGCGTGGGAGCTTAACCCTTCATTCCTTGGCTGCTATACGTTCCCCAATGGAGTGGTTTGTACATTAATATTTTATGTTCTCTTTTTAAGCCAGCAGGTGGAACTCTCTCTCTCTTTACATAACAAGCTCTACTTTAACAAAACAAGTGTGTATATGTATATATATATATATATATATATATATATATATATATATATATACATACATATATACACACACATATATACACACACACATATATATATATATTAAAAGATGTAAACACTTAAAAAAAATTGATCAGAACACAAATCATTACAGTTTCCTGGGGTAAATATGCACAATAGTCTTGTTATGTCGGTTATCATTATAGTTTCACCTAATAGAAAAAAACTGTCCACCTTGCAGCTACAGTGTATAATGGATGATTGCTTATTTACCTGGCCAGTGATTGGCACAGGGACAGACACTTGGGAAGGCGGAGCTTGGCCAGATGATTGAGGTAGATTGGCTGTGGGCTGTGCTGGAGCCTGGAGAAAGGCTGAGCCCTGCTCTGTTCCAGGAAACAGCTAAAGACAAATAAAGGCAGATAAAAAGAAGAATATACTTTATCCTTTTCATAAAAGCACATTTACACTAACCCAACATCCAGCTGCTGACTTTGCTCGAGTACTAAAAAGTTGCTTCTTGAAAAGGGTGTATGCATTCCAAAACAAAAAATGACCATTTTATTTCACGCATTAATATAGGGTTATATAGGACATATGCAGTATTGTACACATAACAAGGAACCACACTTATCAGCCATATCCCTACCTTAGGCTAAGTTCACATCTATGCATGTGCTGTTGATGCCATGTTGCAGTGTGCTCTGCATTTTTTTCACAAGTGTTTTTTTTTTTTTTTTTTTTACTGTTTTCTATTTTTAAACCGTATTGTGTTTTTTGTTTCGGTCAATGGCAGGCTATGTGTTGATGTTGCTAGGAGGAGGTGTCTGTTGTCAAGCAAGTCTGTTGAAAACGCAGCAATAATACATTAAAAAAAAAAGCATGTACAGTGGATATAAAAAGTCTACACACCCCTGTTAAAATGTCAGGTTTCTGTGATGTAAAAAAAAAAAAAAAAGAGACAAAGAAATATTTTCAGAACTTTTTCCTCCTTTAATGTGACCTATAAACTGTACAACAAACTGAAATCTTTTAGGTGGAGGGATGTAAATAAAACAAACAAAAAAATAATAATAATATGGTTGCAAAGGTGTGCACACCCTTAACCATTACCCAGGCCAATTCTGACATTTCTCTCCTACATGTAAAAATCATAATTTTTTTGCAAGAAAATTACACAGAACCCCCAAACATTATATAGGTTTTTTAGCAGAGACCATAGAGAATACGATGGCGGTCGGTATTTGCGCAGCAATTTTTTCAAACGAGTTTTTTTGGGGGAAAAAATGTTTCATGCTTTAAAAAAAAGCAAAACAGTAAAGTTAGCTTTTGTATAATGCAAGAGATGATGTTACGCCAAGTAAATAGATATCTAACATGTCACGTTTCAAAATTGCACACGCTCGTGGAATGGCGCCCAAACTTTGGTACTTAAAAAATCACCATTTTTTTTACAGGTTACATGTTTTGAGCTACAGAGGAGGTCTAGTGCTCTCTAGTGCGATACCGCACATGTGTGGTTTGAATGTGGTTTACATATGTGGGCGTGACTTACGTATGCGTTCCCTTCTGCAAGCGAGCATGCGGGGACAGGGGCGCTTTAAAAATAGGGTTTTTTAAAACAGCTTGCCTGTAAAATCCTTTTCTTTCGAAGGACATCACGGGACACAGAGCCATAGTAATTACTGATGGGTTATATAGGGTATCACTGGTGATTGGACACTGGCACACCCTATCAGGAAGTTCAACCCCCTATATAATCCCTCCCCTTTCAGAGATACCTCAGTTTTGTAGCCAAGCAATATAGTGTATTAGAAGAGGGGCGGGACCTCTGTGTCCCGTGGTGTCCTTCGAAAGAAAAGGATTTTACAAGTAAGCTGTTTTTAAAAATCCTATTTTCTTTCTCGAACATCACGGGACACAGAGCCACAGTAATTACTGGTGGGATGTCCCAGAGCAATGCTACCTGAGGGGGGGAACCACAACCAAGTAGGGTGCAATCAGACCTGAGGACCTTGTACCGCTGCCTGCAGCACACTACACCCAAAGGCGATATCCTCATGCCTTCTCACATCCACCTGATAGAATCTGGTGAACGTATGAACTGAAGACCAGGTTGCGGCCTTGCAGATTTGAGCCATAGAGGCCCGGTGATGCACTGCCCAAGAAGCACCAATAGCCCTTGTGGAATGTGCCCTGATCTGAAACGGAGTAATCTTCTGTTTCAAACCGTAAGCTTGGATGATCAATTGTCGAATCCATTTAGAAATGGTAGCTTTTGACGCTGCCTGTCCTCTATTGGTACCCTCTGGCAGCACAAACCCTCTGGCAGCACATCCGTCTTGCGGATCTGAGCAGTTGCCCCGAGATAGGCCTTAACTGCTCTTATTACATCCAACGAATGTAGAGATCTCTCTTCCGGAGAACAGGGATCTGGAAAAAAGGAAGGCAGAACAATGTCTTGGTTTAAATGAAAATCAGAAACCACCTTCGGTAAAAAACTAGGATGAGGGCGCAGTACCACTCTATCCTTGTGTATAATCAAATAAGGCTCCTTACAGGAAAGGGCTGCTAATTCTGATACTCTTCTAGCAGAAGAGATGGCCGCCAGAAAAATTAACTTCCTTGTCAACAAGACCAAAGAATCTGACTTATTGGTTCAAAAGGCTGTTTTTGTAACACAGCCAGGACCAAGTTCAAGTCCCAGGGGTTTAGGGGCGCTTTAACCGGATGATTAACACGCATCACCCCCTGCATAAAGCTTCGGACCAAAGAATGCGAAGCAAGTGGCTGCTGAAATAATACTGATAAAGCAGAGACCTGGCCCATGATGGTACTCAAGGCCAGCTTCATCGCTAATCCTAATTGTAGAAAATCAAGAATTCTACCTATGACATATTTCCTGGGATGCCAACCTCTGGATTCACACCAGGATACATAAGCTTTCCAGACTCTATGATAAATCATCCTGGAAGCTGGCTTCCTTGCATTAATCAAGGTAGATATGACAGGTCCTGAGAGCCCACGACTCTTCAGAACGTGGGTCTCAATAGCCAAACCGTCAAATTTAGCGTTTGTAAGGCAGGATGGAACACTGGACCTTGAGATAACAGGTCTGGGCGTACCGGTAGGGTCCACGGGGAACCCACCGCCAGGAGATTCTTACATGGTGCTTCGACTGACCAATTTTTCAACCATAGGATTCTACGTATATGCACCAACCCCAGTGAAAGACGGGAGGTTTGCACGATAGAATCTCTAATGGCGTCAACCACAAAGCATAAGGCCGCTGGAAAGTTAGCAAACCCCTGGGCCTGCCTTGATGACCTGCTTAACATGGTCTCTTAAGTATTGACAGACTCCAATCGCTGCTACTGCAGGTTGAGCCACTGAACCTGCTAAGGAAAAGGTATCCTTCAATAGGGATTCCATCTTTTTGTCTACAGGATCCCTGAGCATCTGAGCATTGTCTACAGGACAAGTCAGACTATTATTTACGGAGGAAATGGCGGCATCAATAGCTGGTACTCCCCACATTTTAATAAACTTTTCTTCCATCGGATAAAGTGTTGAAAACTTTCTCGGCGGAAAAAAACGTTTGTCTGGGTGATCCCACTCAGAATAAATGAGCTTTTCAAGTAAATTATGAACAGGAAAAGCCTGTGCTGGTTGGAAAGGTTTCAGTGACCCCAAAGCAGAAGAAGGTTCCTTAGCAGTTTCAGGTAGGGGCAACTTAAATGTGGAGCGAACCAATCCAGTAAGGATCTGCACTAAGACTTTCTCCTCTTGGGAAGTCACAGAGGGTCCCTCTCCACCTGATTCCTCCAAAGAGGAATCATCTGTCCCATCCTGATCCTCTGAAAGGGATTCATCTCCTTTATCCCAGAGCTCCTCTTCCTGAGGGTCTTGGGGAACAGAGGAAGGCCTAGTACGTTTTCTTCTACTGAGTGAAGATGCAATCACGGCCATTAATCTTTCCTGTAAACCATTAATGGTTGAGGAAAAAACCTCTTGTGTAATATATACAGGGGCTGAAGTGCCAGAAGCAGGTGTAGCCCCTGACCCCAACGGCTCTCCCTGGCTAGCTGTCCCTGGCCCTTCAGGAGGGGAGGATGCTGACAGGGGGCCCTCAGAACCTGAACGAGATCCCCTAGTGTCTCTGGTTCTTGGGGTGCTTGAACCTCTTCTAGTGCAAAGCAACAAGGTGTGAGGTATCACAAATGAACACTGACTGCTGAGCGATGTAGTCTGGCTAAAAGCCTTGCTACCCAATGCTCAGTCTGGTGTTACTTCAGTAAATGCTGCCTAGGGGAATGCCTGTGTCCCACCTTACATGAGACTGTCAGCTCTGTGTCTCTCCAAAGGCTGTGTGCACCTGTACAGAGTGCCTTTAATAGCCTGAAGCTGGCCTGAGTGGGAGTCTAAGCACCTGTGCTGACGTCCCGCCCCCCCCCCCCCCCCTCTACCGCCCCCCTCGAATTTAAAAAAAACTGAGCGCTTCCCACGCTGGCCGACTCTCCTGAAATACTATGGAGGGAGACTGGGGGAGGGGGAGGAAGGGGTGAAGCTGGTAGTGAAGAGCCTGCCTAAAAAAAGGCAATGGTCGGAAATGGCGGCCGAGGCAGCGGTGCCCGAGCGGTATACCGCTTTCTAGACCCCTGTGGCCTCTCTCTAGCCTGGGGGGAACATTCAAACATGAGAAATCCCCCCATCCCATCCTACCTTGGAGCCGGCCTGAGACGCTGTGAAACATGTGCAGCATGAACACTGAGACAGACAATCCAGCATGACAAGGTTTGTGCTCTTGGCAGCCCCCGGTGGTCACAATAGGCATAGCATGCATTTACCTTAAAGGAGAAAGCTACTAGAATTAGATAATTCTGTGGAATCTCCCTTACCTTATCCAGCCGCAGGGTTCAGTTTACACAGACCCAATCTTCACCTCTCACGGTGGGCTCCGTTTAAAAAACCGTCAGAGACTGGGGCCCCCTACGAATAGGGGGATCCTGCAGTTCTGGGCCCGTAAAGCACCCGGCTAGAAATTAGGCTAGAAAACCATTTTCTAATATGCGGGGTCCAGCTCTCTAAAAAGAGAAGCATTACAGGTAAAACCTCGTTTCTTCAGACACGAGGCCCGGGTACCATCCAATTCGGCCTAGAAAGGACACTTTGAATGGATCCGGTTCGCCTGGCTTGCCCCAGTATAGGATATAGGATATTTCCTTTGGAGCTCAGCACAGGACATCTTTACACGTCCATCACCTAAGACACTGGTGTAAAAACTGAGGTATCCCTGCAAGGGGAGGGATTATATAGGGGGTTGAACTTCCTGATAGGGTGTGCCAGTGTCCAATCACCAGTGATACCCTATATAACCCACCAGTAATTACTGTGGCTCTGTATCCCGTGATGTTTGAGAAAGAAATTTCTTTTTTTTTTTATTGTTAATTTTACTTTTCTATTTTGACACACACTTTTTACCCTTTTTTTTTAATCACTTTTATTCCTATTACAAGGAATGTAAACATCACTTGTAATAGGAATAGTGCTTGACAGGTCCTCTTTCCAATGAGATCTGGGGTCAATAAGTCCCCACATCTCACCTCTAGGCTAGGAAGCCTAATCCAAAAAAAAAACAAAAAAAAAAAAAAACAAAAAAAAAGATTCTGGCTTTCCAGCCGAGGCAGCAGCATTTTTTCAAATGCAGAGGCCGGGCGTGACATCATAACATCACGCCTGGCCCCCGAACGATCATAGAGACTCCGGGGACCATCCGCTATGATCATTCTTACGGTAAAGGTAATTGCCAGCTCTAAAAGAAGATATCTGAATAACGCCTGTAACTGCAGGCATCATTCAGATATCACCGCTCAAAATCTGTGACGTCATATGACGTTAAGCGGGCAGCAAACGGTTTAGCTAATACTTTGTTGAAGCACCTTTTGATTTTATTATAGCACTCAGTCTTTTTGGGTATGAGTCTATCAGCATGGCACATCTTGATTTGGCAATATTTTCCCACTCTTCTTTGCAAAAAAACTCCAAATCTGTCAGACTGGGAGGGCATCTCCTGTGCACAGCCCTCTTCAGATCACCCCACAGATTTTCAATCGGTTTCAAGGCTGGGCCATTCTAAACCTTTAATCTTCTTCTGGTGAAGCCATTCCTTTGTTGATTTGGATGTATGCTTTGGGTCATTGTCATGCTGAAAGACAAAGTTCCTCTTCACGTTCAGCTTCCTAGCAGAAGCCTTAGGCCTCATTCACACGAGGAGGACTCCGTTTCCACGGAGCCCGCCTCGGTCCGCCGTCTTAGCGGGAGATCTCTCCGTTGATCTCCGCTGAGCCGGCGGATGACAGGTCCCTCTCTGCTCACTGAGCGGGGAGGGGCTTGTCAGGCGCCGCTGCTGCCTATGGAGGGATCGGATGAAAACAGACAGCATGTCCGTTTTCATCAGATCTCACCCGATCCGATAGCGACGGATCTGGACATAGGGCCATCCGTCTGCTTTCAGCGGATCGGACCAGGTCGGATGTCAGCGGACATGTCTCCGCTGACATCCGTCGCTCCATAGGTTAACATGGAGCGCCCGTTCAGGTCCGCCGTCAAAACTGACGGTCTGATCGTGTGAAAGGGGCCTTAAGGTTTTCTGTCAATATTGACAGGTATTTGGAACTGTTCATAATTCCGTCTACCTTGACAAAGGCCCCTGTTCCAGCTGAAGAAAAACAGCCCCAAAGCATGATGCTGCCACCACCATGCTTCAATGTGGGTATGGTGCTCTTTTGGTGATGTGCAGTGTTGCTTTTGCACCAAACATATCTTTTGGAATTATGGTCAAAAAGTCCAACCTTGGTTTCAGACCATAACACATTTTCCCACATGCTTCTGGGAGACTTCGGATGTGTTTTTGCAAAATGTAGCCAGGCTTGGATGTTTTTTTTTCGTAAGAAAAGGCTTCCGTCTTGCCACTCTACCCCATAGTCCAGACATATGAAGAATATGGGAGATTGTTGTCACATGTACCACACAGCCAGTACTTGCCAGATATTCTTGCAGCTCCTTTATTGTTGCTGTAGACCTCTTGGCAGCCTCTCTGACCAGTTTTCTTCTCGTCTTTTCATCAATTTTGGAGGGATGTCCAGTTCTTGGTAATGTCACTGTTGTGCCATATTTTCTCCACTTGATGATGGCTGTCTTCACTGTATTCCATGGTATTTCTAATGCCTTGGAAATTCTTTTGTACCCTTCTCCTGACTGATACCTTTTAACAATGAGAGCCCTCTGATGCTTTGGAAGCTGTCTGAGAACCATGGCTTTTGCTGTAGGATGCGACTAAGAAACTGTCAGGAAAGACCTACTAGAACAGCTAAACTTTATTTGGGGTTAATCAGAGGCACTTTAAATGATGGCAGGAGTGTACTGACTCCTATTTAATACGAGTCTGAATGTGATTGCCTAATTCTGAACACAGCTACATCCCCAGTTATAAGAGGGTGCGCACCACATTATTTTAGTTTTTTATTTCTACTCCCCCTCCCCCTTCTAAAAGATTTAAGTTTGTTGTTCAACTTAGTACAGTTTATATAGGTGACATTAAAGGTGGAAGAAGTTTGGTAATTATTTAGCTTTATTTTACATCACAGAAACCTGACACTTTAACAGGGGTGTGTAAACTTTTTATATCCACTGTATAATTGTTTTTGATGCAAATCCATTGAAGTCTATGGAGCCAAAACATTTAAAAAATGCCATACACCTTCTTAAAAAAAACATAACAACAACACATTGCAGGAAACTGCATAGAGGTGAATGGAACCCTTAGAAAATAAGGTAAATGAATTGGAGCACTCTTGTGCAGATCTGCATAGATTTGAACCAAGCCTTAAAGAGGGAGTCCCGTGAAAAAAAAAAAATTAAATGTCAGCAGCTACAAATACTGCAGCTGCTGACTTTTAAAATAAGGACACTTACCTGTCTCAGGGTCCAGCGCTGTCGGCACCCGAGGCCGAACCGTCACTCGGCTCTCGGGTGCTGCCGCCGCCATCTTCTGTAGGGGAATCAGGAAATGAAGCCTTGCGGCTTCACCTCCCGGTTCCCTACTGCGCATGCGCGAGTCGCGCTGCGCATTCAGAATGGTCCCTGCTGTCTCTGGGACTCGTGTGTGTCCCAGCAGACAGCGCAGGGGGGACGTTAAGTGGCGTAGGCTCCCGTGGGAGTCTACGCCCGGAAGTGGGTGCAAATACCTGTATTAGACAGGTATCTTCACCCCCCTCCCCCCGAAAGGTGCCAAATGTGACACCGGAGGGGGGGGGGGGAGGGTTCAAAAAAGCAGAGGTTCAATTTTTGTGTGAACCTCCGCTTTAAAGAGGAAGTAAACGCTCTCTTTCCACCAGCAAAAAACCCTCAAACCCCATTGCTTATAATTTGTAAATGTTATGTAAAAGTCAGAACTAAATGATCTGAAGTCATTAAATAGGTCACACTGGCACCCGTTCCTCCTGAAGCTGGCACCATTTTGGATTTGCCCCAGCACCTTCTTACTCCATCAATACTACCGCCCACACTGGATATCATTCAAAACTCCCGCTCATTTGCGGAAGAACGGAGCTGAACCTTGCTGTAAGAAAACTGTCCCTCGAGCAAGCAGTAATGCCAAGACTCGAGTCTGGTGAAGGTCCCAGCATGGCAAAAAAGAATAGGTAGAATAGGCTGGAAAAGAATAGGTAGACAGCACTGCGCAAATTTACATCAGCTGCTGAAAAAATAAAGGACATTTTACTTGCGCTTTAATCATAATAGCAAGAATACCTACAGTAGATCTAGGGGCAATAGGGTACCAAAGCTAGTTAACCTTCCAGCATGTTTTTGGGTTGCTGAAGCTAACTGAGAGGAAACCTGGTAATAGCACACAAACTCTATCCAAATATCGAGGACTATGAACCCAGGATCCCAGCACTGCAAGAAAACAGTGGTTCTTAAAAAAATCATTCGAAAATTCAAGTTAGACTTACCGGTAACTTGTTTTCCTTGAGTCTTTCAGGACAGCACTTGAGAGAGTGACTCCTCCCCTTGCCAACAGGAAACACCTCTTCCACCAAACTTTAAAAGGAGGCTCCTTTCCACACATTGTCAGTAGTAGTAGAGAACCTCCGGCCCCAAACTGGAACACATAATCGAGATATGATTAGTCACAGTATATATATGAAAAAACAATAGGGCGGGATGCTGCTGTCCTGAAAGACTCAAGGAAAACAAGTTACCGGTAAGTCTAACTTGAATTTTCCCTTATCGTCTTTCAGGACAGCACTTGAGAGGATAATAGAGACTTACCCCCCTAGGGAGGGACCACAGCCTGCAGAACCTTTCTGCCAAAAGCCTGATCACCTGCTGACAGGAGATCCAGTCTGTAATGACGGACAAACGTTAAGTAGCTTGACCACGTAGCCGCCTTACAAATCTGATCTGGGGTGGCACCAGCTCTTTCTGCCCATGTAGTGGCCTGGGCTCTTGTTGAATGAGCCCTAATTCCCAGCGGGGAAGATAAACCCATTTGAGAATAGGCTACAGAAATAGCTGTCTTAAGCCATCTAGCCAATGATGCTTTTGATGCTTGTTGGCCTTTCTTGTTTCCAGAGAAAAGAACAAATAATGAATCTGAAACTCTAAACCCTCCTGTTACTTCCAAATACTGTAATAGGATACGTCTTACGTCTAAATTGTGAAACTGCTCTTCCTTTGCACCCGAAGGGTTAGCAGAAAAGGTTGGTAGAGTAATCTCTTGAGACCTGTTACTAAAGCTTGCCACCTTTGGCAAAAACCCCGGATCTACTTTAAGGACAACTCTATCAGGAAAAACTGACAAAAAAGGCTCTTTTACTGATAGGGCATGCAGTTCACTAATCCTTCTTGCTGAAGTAATTGCGACCAGAAAAATAGTCTTCAAAGTTAAATTCTTTAGGGATATGGCCTGTAAAGGCTCAAATGGTTCTTTTGCCAGAGCCTGCAGAACCACCGAGAGATCCCAATTTGGGAAATGCTTCACCGGTACCGGTCTCAACCTGGAAAGTGCTTTGAAAAATCTCATGATCAGAGTTTCTGAAGATAAGGATCTCTCCAGATAAACTCCCAAGGCAGCCACCTGCACCTTAAGAGTGCTGACCGCCAGATTCTTGTCTGCACCCTTTTGCAAAAATTCCAGCACTGAAACTAGGTCTTTAACCCCCCTATGTTCGGAATGACAGAAAGGAACATAGACTTTCCATACTTTGGCGTAAATATCCCTGGTTACCTTTTTCCTACTGGAAAGCAACGTAGCAGTTAAACGTTCTGAAAAGCCTTTGCTTCCCATTAATTGCTCCTCAGATACCAGGCAGTGAGCTTTAACCTGTCTACCCCTGGATGAAGCACTGGCCCCTGAATCAACAGATCCTGACTGAGCGGGAGATGCCAACATGGTTTGATTGCCAACTGCAGAATCGTGGAAAACCAAGCTCTCTTTGGCCAATATGGAGTAATCAAAATGATTGATACTCTCTCTTCCAGTATTTTCCTCAACACTAGAGGGATTAATCGAAATGGAGGAAAAGCATACCCCAGGTGAAAATCCCACGGATGTGCCAGAGCATCTATCCCCTGAGAGCAAATGTCTCTCTGAAGGGAGAAAAAATTCGGGAGCTGCGTGTTTTGTTTTGAAGCAAACAGATCTACCTGCGGAAGGCCCCAAACACTGGTGATTAATGCAAACACCTTCCTGTTCAGACTCCACTCTGATTCCTGAACTTTTTGTCGGCTCAGATAATCCGCTACTTCGTTCAATGTGCCTTTTAGATGGACTGCGGATAGAGATAGTAAGTGGTTCTCCGCCCACTCCAGAATCTCTACTGACAGCAAGTGAAGGGCCCTGCTTCTTGTGCCTCCCTGTTTGTTCAGGTAGGCTATGGCCGTGGCATTGTCCGACAAAATCTGGACATGGCAACCTATGAGGTTTTGAGAGAAGAAAGCTAATGCTAGGGCAACTGCCTTCAGCTCTCTCCAATTTGAGGATCTTTGGGCCTCGAACTGGGACCATGTTCCCTGCGCTAAGGCTTGACCCATGTGGGCCCCCCATCCCTGCAAACTGGCGTCTGTTGTGACCACTTTCCCGGTCGGAAAAGACCAAAGAAGACCTCTTTGCAGTACCACCTGACTTTTCCACCACCAAAGTGAACGTTTGACTTTGGTGGGAATCTTTACTTTTGTATCCAAACTCTCCGTCCTGTGGTTCCATGTCCTTAGAAGGAACCTCTGGAGAGTCCTGAAATGCAGCCTTGCCCATTGGATGGCTGGCATTGAAGAGGTTAATGTCCCCAGAGCCGACATAACCTTTCGGACTGAAATCAGTTGATTTGTTTGTAGTGCCGTTATTACCCTTTGGACCTTGATCTTTTTCTCTTCTGGGAGAAAAATCTTTTGCTCCACTGAATCTATCAAATAACCCAGAAACAGTACTTGCTGAGCTGGGATGAAATTTGATTTTTGAACATTCACTATCCACCCTAGTGACTCCAAATGACTGCGGGATCTGTTCAAATCCTCCTGCAACTTTTCCCTGGATGGGGCAAAAAAGAGGAGGTCGTCCAGATATGGAATTACCGCAATCCCCTGGAGTCGAAGAGGGGCGAGAGCTTCCGCCATTATCTTCGTAAAAATACGAGGAGCTGACGACAGGCCGAAGGGAAGGGCCCTGAACTGAAGATGTATAATCTCCTTGCCCACATTCACCGCAAACCTCAGGAACTTCTGGGACTGAGGTGCTACAGGAATATGAAGATAAGCATCCCTCAGATCGATTGATGCCATAAAACAATCTTTAGTCAGAATGTTTCTGACCGTGAAAATTGAGTCCATACAAAACTTTTTGTATAGGACTGACTTGTTCAGGGGTTTTAGGTTGAGGATAAGACGGAAGTTTCCGGATGGTTTTCTTATCAGAAAGATGTGTGAATAGAAACCCTGACCCTGTTCTTCTGGGGATACTGGTATCACTACCCTCTGGTGCCTCAGATCCTTTAAAAGGTTCTTCATGGCCAGAGCCTTTGTTAGATCCCTTGGTAGGTTTGTTACAAAGAATCTTTCTGGCGGGCGATCCGAAAACTCTATCCTGTAACCTTGGGACAGCATGTCCAAAATATATAGACTTTCTGTCATGCTGGCCCAAAGGGGAAGGAAACTTTGAAGCCTTCCCCCCACTGGTACGCACAAGTCATTGTGCTTTACCGGAGGCTGCAGGAGGATGGAAAAGGACATTTCCTTTGCCTTTACCCTTCTGCGATGCCCAATTTTTTCTTTTCTCCTGGGGTTTGGTTTGTTCTTGAGCCCTTTGGGAACGAAAAAACCGTTTAACTGGCTGCTTTTTCTTTTTGATGGGAAAAGACTTCTTTTTATCAGCAGTTCTATCTAGAACCGCATCTAAATCAGGTCCAAAAAGCAAGTCACCCAGGAACGGTATCCCACACAGCTTGTTTTTGGATGCCGCGTCCCCCGGCCAAGTTTTCAACCACAGAGCCCTTCTGGCTGAGTTGGCTAGGGCAGCAGATCTAGCTGTCATTTTAATTGATTCCGCTGAAGCATCCGATATAAATGCGACAGCGGCAGACAGAGTTGAAAATGAATCCAAAATTTCTTGTTTTGGTGAGTCTGCTGAGATATGGGCCTTAAGTTGCTCTAACCAGAACTCCATATTTCTGGATACCACTGTAGTTGCCATAGTAGGTTTAAGATTTCCCATGATGGATTGCCAAGCCCTCTTTAGTAGCTGGTCCATCCTTTTATCCATGGGATCTCTCAACACCCCCATGTCCTCGAATGCCAAATCTGTAGACCTCGAGACCTGGGAAAACGCGGCATCTAGTTTGGGGTTTTTGTTCCAAACCGCCGCTGGATCCTCATCAAAAGGGAAACGCCTTTTTAAGGCTTTGGGAAAGAAAGGCTCTCTGGCTCTGCCCACTCTTTCTTAATAGCTTCAGAAATAACAGAGTGTACTGGGAAATTGCGATTTTTGTGCTCGCTAAGTCCTGCATACATTTTATCATGCAGAGATAACTCCTTTCTTTCCTCCTCCAGACCCAGTGTGGTATAGATTGCTTTTAACAGGCCATCTACCTGTTCTAAAGACAATTTAAATCTTGAAGGTAAATTTTCTCCTTCCTCACCCTCATCAGAATCCTCAGATTGAGAGGGGGAATGTCCCTCTGGGGTAGGAGATGCCTCAGTCTCCATCACCGGGACTATAAGTGAGCCTTGGGAGGACTGTGAGGTAGTAGGCTGACTCAGGGATGGGTTTGCTAGGGAAGAGCGAAATGATTGAATAGTCGCATCAAGTTCCTTTTTAACTGATGCAATCAAGTCGCTGCAAGCGGAAGAAGCTTCTTCTTTAACTAGCAAATCAATACAAGCTTGACATAACGTCTTCTTCCATCCTTCAGGTAGCTTGGATTTACATGAAGGACATTTTCTTTTTGCCACTGGATCAGAGCTCTTGGCCTGCCATGAGACAAAAGAAGAAACCATCCCAGTGAGACAACCTGTCCTATACCCAAGGATGCTCACCACAGGTGCACAGTAAGAGCTAACTGCTTTATGTGCCCAGACAGGCCCCTGCCACCGGGGGGGGGGGGGATAGAGAGAGAGAGACCCCACAGTACAGGGAAGACAGTATACAACTGCACCTTACCTGGGCCTTGCTGGTGCCTGTGCCTGTCCCACTCGCTGCCGCCATCGATTCCATCGAGGAGCGCTTGCTGTGTTTGTGTGGCTAAACGCCGGTTCCGGACTCCAATAGCGCCTGTGCGCCGGACCAGAACCGCTAAATAAGCACCAGCCCCGTTCCTCCCCTTTCCCTCTGCGATTTCCGGCGGAAATGACGCCGCACGCCTGTTCCGTGGGCGCCGCCCCCTCCGGATGCCTCACTTCCGGCGGATGGAGCCCCGCTGCCATCCCCAATATGGCGGCGGTGCAATGAGCAACAGGCGGTGGACCTGAGAAAAAAATATAGTAAACGGCCACCGCCTGTCTTGCCGCCGCCTAGGAGCGATGCCCACGACAGTCGGACTCACCCTGAGCCCATATGAAGAGGGAGAGGGAGCCCAGCCAGCAGCACTTCACCTCAGCTGTGGAATGGGAGGAACAGCTCTCATGAGGTAAAAAGTGTTTGATGAAAAAAAAAAAAACAGGAAACCTGAGCTCCCAGGACAGCACCTGAGAGCCCTGACTTCCCCACGAAGTGTTCCCTCCGGAGGAAACACAAAAACTGACAATGTGTGGAAAGGAGCCTCCTTTTAAAGTTTGGTGGAAGAGGTGTTTCCTGTTGGCAAGGGGAGGAGTCACTCTCTCAAGTGCTGTCCTGAAAGACGATAAGGGAAAATGAGGGGTTACTATTGTGCCATTGCAGACGTCTTTCTTTAAATACTAGCTCAATGGCTATAAAAGTCAGAAGTCCTTATATACATACTTCTAGGTCAGCTTTGGCACCTGACTAGTTTCTTTGAATAAGCATTCAGCTGCATGATATAATAGAAAACCATCATTTTAAAGTAACCCTAAAAAAAAGTCTATGGTGGTGTGCACCATGTCCATGCCCTAAAAGATAAGTTCACTTTTAGAAAAAAAAAATGAATTCACATTTTGTTTTGTAGGTAAAAAAAAAAAAAAAAAAATATGCATATATCATTTTTTATTAAAGACCTATAAAGCATTGCACCCACAATCAGCAGATTGTGGGTGTAATGCCATGGTCCTGCAGACTGTGTATTTGTCTGCCCATGCACCCTATAGTCTCTGACAGGAATCTCCGTGAACTACCACAGTGAAACAACAGTGAACTTTTTAGTTTGTGACAGCTAGAGGGAGGAGAAGATCCCACGCTATCTGTCAAAACAGGCACTCAGGAATGTGCGGGGGGGCAAATGCATTTGTAACATGTTACAACCTGAATATGGGTATAACACTTTACAAAAGGTAAACTTAGGCTTGAACTTGCTAGAGATGCTGCTCACTCCTTCATGGATCATTTGAAACTATCAATATTAGGCTGTGGCTTTGTTCTGGTTATTGAATGTTAAGGCACCGATCACTGCATTGTGGGAGGAAATATACAGGCATTAGAGGATTCCTTTAAGGTAGGTAGCGGGTTTGAGATTTTCCTCTTAACAGGTTTACTTTAAAAGGAAATCTGTCATGATAGAAATTTTTCGGCACTCTACTTTTTGAGAATGCTAGTTCTCTGGTTGTCATGCTGATGCTTTGGGGCTTCAATGCTGTCTGAGCCCCGTTCCAGAAACAAGAATAGACATAAGGAATTCTGACACTCATTTACTGCATGCTTGTTCTGGATCTATTAAAGAAAAGTGCTTACGTTACGCAAAGCCAGGCAACTAGCTTTATCAGAAGGAGGCCAACAATGACACCCCTGTACTTTTCTGCTGACATGCTGACAGGGTCACTCTAAGCGAGCAAATAATTACAATAGCATAAATATAACTGATGCAGATCAGTGTAAAATTAGTGTAAGTACTTATTTCCCCTACAAAGACCTGCATAGCGATATCTGACCCAACTGGCAAGTAGAGTTATCAACAAATTTGGAGGTTTCCTAGTGTCCCTCCATTGTGGGTGCTGACTAGCACACTCTGGATAATAAACATTCAGATTGCCAAAGTACTCAATGCTTAAAATAAGGAGCATCACTTCCATTATTGGGGCTTTTATGGTCACCCAATTTCATTCCAGTGTTCATAAACCAATGATATACTGTATACCAAACAGATTTTAAGATAAAGATGTCAAAAATCTATCATAAAGGGGTATGCTACTCTATATAGTTCTGAGAGGTTAGAGCAGCACTACTCACCTCAGAATTCTGTAAAGAATCTTTCACACGCGGAGACTGAAAGAAAAAAAACAAAGACATTTAGTATGATGCAGGACATTCGATATCAGCTAATGCAAACCCTATTCCATCACTAGGCAAACATCCCAATCTGCTACATAAAAATCTGACATATACAGATTAAAGTGAACCTGTGTTTTAGACTTAGCAGGACAAAACAGCAGGGTCACTTACTTGCCAACCCCCTTAATCCCAGCCACTCATATCTACCCCAGAAGGTAAGAGAAGTCCTGTGTAAACTCCAGGATTATCTGGACAGAGCTTACACAGGACTAAGGACTTTTTCTGTTAAAGTGTATGTAAACCATAACAATGGACTATATGCTCCCTTTTAATCTGTTAAATATATACTATTAAAGCGTTGTGTTATATCTGTAGGATAAGTGCTAATAAATACCGGTTGATCGTGGCAGAAAGCCAGTGTTGTCCTGTGCACTATGCAGTTATCATAAGAAAGTGTAATCATCCCTGTCCAGGTTAAAATTACACATGAGCAGAACATCGAGAGAAATTTGCTGGTACAAAAAATACCAGCCGACATATTACCCGTGTGTATGTCGGTCAGTCCGAAAGAAGCCGGCCGTTCAGCTGGCATCTGTCAGACATGCATGCTGAAAAACCAGCAGCCGACTGACTCCCGATCAGCGCTTTCAGCCAAAGGCCAAAAAACACCGATCGGGAGGAGGGGAGGGGTTCTATCGGGGGGGACCATCCCTCTGTCAGAACACAACAGCTCAGCGGGGGAGATCGCTGAACTAACTTCGCATGGTTAGTACAGTGGCTCACGACCGGGGCTGACAGGTTTTTTTTGTAGTGTGTATCAGGCTTAAGTCTGTAAAACTACAGAACACCCCCCAGCATTGCCATAAAGTGAAAACTCAGCTCCTTAATAAACAGTACAGTGAGTAAGTGTTGTTACTCTAGGATAGAAAGTTTGTTACTAGCAGGCTCACCAGCTGAAAAGGGAAAACACCAAAAAAAGAAGAAAAGAAAAAAACTAATGCAGCCACAACATTTGTTTTAAAAAAGGCCTGGATTCTTTCCTAAATGCACATAATATAACTGGATACTAATATTTATAGGTAAAGTTGTTCAAGGGAATATCTGACTGCCTCTTGGGAGTCAGGAAGGATTTTTTTCCCCGCTTGAGCAAAATAGATCATGTTTCATTGGGGGATTTTTTGCCTTCCTCTGGATCAACTGTGGGTATAAACTGCAACCTTTTACATTTTAGTCCTTGAGTTTAGATACACTTTAAATAGTGTGCTGTACATGCATTTTTTTCATTTACATTTTTACCTCTGTTTTTGGTGTTAAAAATCATAAAATGGAAAAACAAACAGAAAGGCAAAAAAAATATATAATGAAGTTCATGTTTGAGGTTTGGCAACAAAAAGCCTGCCCGGAGATACTTATCTATTTAGAAGCTGGAAAAATCTAGAAGGTAATGTAAAAAGCAGACACATAAGGGGCTGTGATAGAAACTGACTCTTGACTTTAAAACTAGAATTCAACAATAAATTGATAAATGAAAACTCGATTTTACAGATGAGAAGTTCCCAGTTACCCGAAGTTGTAAAACTGCTGCTTTCCCCTCCTCGCTCTCCTCATCCAACTCATCATCACTCCATTCCCAGCCTCCATCTTCGGTTTTATGAAGCCGACCACTTGATCCTGGCACTCTCCGAACCTGCAATAGACAATTTCACTTTCATTAAACAGACCATTCATTAGAGTGTAATGTGTGTCCCCAACAGAGGAAATGGTTCAAAACAAAGCCTCCCTGCAACATAGGGGTAGATTGCTCACCTCTCCAATGGCCCGTGCTTCTTACATGTAATTCACTCCAGCAAAGCAGTCTCCATCAGTGTCTTACACATTTAGCACTTCCCAAAGTGTCAGATGTCTGTGTTCCTTACCACCCACCACAGTTCTCATCTCTATAGCCTATTTGACTACAGGACTTAGCGATGATGTAGGGGGTGGGAAGGAGGAGGCATGGTGTGTGGTGTGGGACAAGGCATCCAACACTTTTGAAAATGTTGATTAGCAAAGACTTTGACGGAGGCTGCAGCACTGGAATGGAATGGTGGTAGGGGACACCGGCAGCTGAAAGACGGTGGGCAATTATATTTGCATTGGCGTTTATAAACAGCAGTGAAGAGATCACCTTCAGACAGCCAATACGCCCATTATTATGTGAGCGGCTCTGTATCTAGTGATGACTGCACATGCATAATGTGCTCTCTTGCTCTCCTATCACAGCCGCTGAGCTCAACAGAGCTGACAGAAGAGAAAGCACATTGAGCATGTGTGGCCCTAGGGAAAAGGACATTTCTCCCTTTAGCTGTCTAGGGGATGCTCATCCTATGGGCTGTTCATCCTAGTAAAAATACAGGATGGAGCAATGTAGAGTATTTGCAGTTTTTCGGCAGGCTTCAGTCACTGCGTAGGATGCTATTGTAAATAGTGGCTGCAAAAAGCAGTTAGCACTTCCGCCTAGCAGCACTAAGGTCGCTGGTTCAAATCACAACCACGGCACTACCTGCATGGAGATTGCATGTTCTCCCTGTGCGGGTTTCCTCCGGGTACTCCAAAGACTTGTGGGTTAATTAGCTCCAGTTTAAATTAGCCCTACTATGTGTATGTATGAATGTGAGTTATGGACCTTAGATTGAGGACAGGGACCGATGTGAATGTAGAGCACATATGTAAAGCGCAGCGTAAATTGATGGTGCTATATAGGTACCTGTAATAAATAAGAAAAATATGGCAGCCCTAAGTAACATGGATAATTAAAAAGGTACATAAAGAAACAAAGCTTTCACTACAGCAACGCACGTCAATATAATGGTCTATATTAGGTTGATCTCTCTCACAAAAATATCAGACAATCAACAAAAGGCTTCAAAAGGGAATAGGTTTTCTTTTGAAGTTTGCTCATATTATATATACACATATACACACAGACATACAAATATATACAGTATATGTAGAAGAAATAAGCTCAAGGTATATAACCTTATCACGGTTTTCAAAACGTTTACACACATACACCAATTGCGCCGGCCATACATGGAGAAAACTTCTTTCCATTCCCCTATCAACACAGACAGTGTTGACAGGGGAATTCCTCCCGTTGAGCCACTGTGCTCTCCCGGCGGGGGTCATTGCTAGTGGCTATACCAGCCGCTAGCGATAATCGTATGTAAAATCCGGCAGGCTGGTTGTACCCAAGTTGATCGATTAACTTGGATACATTCAGCCAGCCCATACATGGTTCGTCTATAGCCAGCCTTTGACATAACATTATGACCACCCTTCATAACCATTCGAGGCGTGGACACCGCTGGACCTCTGAAAGGTATGCTGTGACATCTGGCACCAAGCAACCAATAGCAGATCATTTAAGTCCTGTAAGTTAAGAGGTGGGGCCTCCATTGATCAGAATTGTTTTGACAGGACATCCCACAGATGCTCGATTGGATTGAGATCTGGAGAATTAGGAGGCCAAGTCAACACCTCAAACTATTCTTAAATTCATCACACTGAGCCATCTTCTTCCATTGCTACTGTGGTCCAGTTCAGATGCCATGTGCCCATTGTAGGCACTTTAGGTTGTGTATACGGGTCAACATGGGCACCCTGACCAGTCAGCAGCTATACAGCCCCATACACAAGCTATGATGCACTGTGTTCTGACACCTTTCTATCAGAACTAGCATTAACTTTTTCAGCAGTTTGAGCTACAATAGATCTTCTATTGGATCGGAATACGCAGGGCTGTTGCCAGCTTTTTTTCCTTGGACTACTTTTGGTAGGACGTGACCACTGCAGACCAGAAACATCCCACAAGTGGTGTAGTTTTAGAGTTGCTCTGACCCTGTCGTCTAGTCATTACAATTTGGCCTTGTCAAAGTCACCCAAATCCTTAAGCTTGGCCATTTTTTGGCTTTCAACACATCAACTTCAGGGAAAACATGTTCACTTGATGCCAGTTATATTCCAGCCACTTTTTATGCCATTGTAATGAGATAACCAATGTTATTCACATTACAGTCAGTGATCATAATGTAATGGCTGATGTTGTATAGCTTGTAGCTGTATGTACATGGGTGCAGCGCAGTGTAATTTTAGCAGCAAATTTCGATTTAGTCTTAGGACTAAAATGGCATTTTAGTTTTAGTCCCATTTTAGTCTTCTGCAATTGTTTTAGTCATATTTAGTCGACTTAATCTCCAGTACATTTTAGTCAACTAAAATCTAATAGGTGTAATTAAATTGTAATGCATTGGTTAACATTTCTCTACAATTTCCAAACTCATTATATACTGCTGGAGTGAAAAATCTAATGTTATTTAATATGGCATTGAGGTATGAACATGCACTACAGACCAATGTTAATTTTGAAGTCAAATTTCAATTTAGTTTTAGTCTTAATCTTTTGACTAAAATGTCATTTTAGTTTTAGTCGTATTTTAGTCATCTCAGTTGTTTTAGTCGTATTTTAGTCGACTAAAATAATATTTATTTAGTCAACTAAAATGTTTTAGTTGACAAAATTAACACTGGTGCAGCATACTTGTTCTTTACATTTGCATATCCCACATCCTGCTTTGTAGTGCTGCACAAAGTCTGTAGGTCTGCAACTGAACTGAATACAATGCACTCCTTAAGTGCCTGTGATATATTGTCTCAGATGGGAGGCTAAATGATAGTTAAAAAAAAAAAAAACAGAGCTCTGTCTAGTGGCAAAACTACATCTTACAATATTTAGTACAATCGCAAAAATGCTGGAATAGTAAGCATTTAAACTGTAATAATTACATCAAAAATGACATTAAAGTATAACTATCTGAAAATGAAAAAAAAAACAAAAAACTTTTACCTGTAGAGTGGAAAGGGATTAGAACACCTGTCTGTTTTACTGCTATTTGTGTTCCTGTTAGGGAGATTCAACCTCTCTATTTGTTCTGTTCCCCTTGTCTCCAAAAGTGAAAGTAAAAGAAAATCCCAATTTCTGGGTTGTTCCCAACATAGAAATATAAAGGGGATATCTGCCATTGGGGAGACTAGTTCTAGTGACAACCAGGATTACTGCACTTTAGAGGGATTTCCTCTCACTTCCTGTTTGACTATGGGACAGGAAGTAAATAAAAATCTCCCCAACGGGACACAAATGGCGAAAATAAACCTTACAGGGTTTATAATCCTCCCTTATAAGTTTTACCTTTTGAACCTTTTGTTCTGGTATAGAAGAAAATCGGGCGCACACCACGGGAGCTTGAATGAAGATGCTTTATTCACATATGCCAAAAGTAGACGGGATACAATGGGATAAAAGGTAGACGTGTTTCACACAAACCCAACATGCTTGTTCACATTGGGTTCGTGTGAAGCATGTCTATCTTTTATCCCGTTGCACGGTGTTGCAATGGTGGCGAGCTGGGACGGGAACACACATTGGATGGCTGATCACTCATTCACCTGAGCAGTGTACACACTCTCTGATACATTAAGTTCTACTTAAAGGTAAACACTACAATAATAACTAAAACCATCCTCTCACTGAAATAACTTTTTGTTTTCAGGGCTTGTAGCAGCGTAACTGATGCTAGCAGCAGCTCTAATGTAACCCTTAACATTACAAAGGTAAGTTGTTGTCAGCCTAATATTCATTGGGGATCCTATGAGATGTGGTATATCTTGACCAGCACAGTGCATCCATTCTCATGGAACACATCTCACCTTCCTGGCTCTCTCTGTGATGGTGGGGGCTTTCTGCAGCAACCTCTCCTGTAAGAATTCTTTGTTCTGGAAAAAGGAATGGATGTATTAGTTTTCATCACTCAGTAAAAGATAACAACAACTGGATCACTGCATCAACATGGTTTATCATTAGAATTTTCAGTTCATACATCTTAAAAAGGTGGTTTCAGAAGAATGAAAATAAATAAAATATAGCAATAGTAATAATAATAATGATAATAATAATAAAATGATCTTGAGAACAACCCAGGTTACCTTTCCCTTACCTACTCACTGGTTTATACCACTCCAGCATGTTCTGTAAATACTATATTACCATTTATTTGGAATATTACCCCAAGGCACTACAGTGTACTACAACGGATAGGTGCATTGACATTAACTGCTGTAAAAAAAAAAAAAAAAAAAAAAAAAAAAGGTTGTGGCAATTTTTTTCTCACTGGGGGGGTCATTCAAGATGAATGCATGGCAGTAAATTGTGCCACAACACTCTATAAAGCAAATTGTGGTGCATGTGTTGCCGCAAGACACCATGACGAGAAAGTGCCCAAACCATTTTGTTTCAGTCTATGAAAATGAGAGGCTGCTATTATCAAAAATTAACTAATCATGTAACCCATACATCTGAAAATATCTATAGTTTCTTCCTATTTGATTCTTCTGATTGTGCATATACATGAATGTACCTATTTGTTGCTTTGGTGTGTACGGAATTTAAAAGGCTTTCATACACCAGTGCTGTGACAATTCCCTTTGTATACACTGTTTGTTGGATAGTACTTTGCCACTGTATTGGCTTGAGGCACTATTCCTTCCACTGATATGAGGCACTATTCCTTTCATTGACACCAATGATGGGGCACTATTCCTTCCATTGATACCAAAGACAGAGCATTATTCCTCCCACTAACACCAATTATGTCATTTATTTTACTCCCACTGAACACCAAGCCTATGGCATTGTTTACTCCCACCAATGCCGGGCATTTTCTACTTCCACTGGACACATTCCGACCTCCCTTAAGTTTGAAGGGCAGTAAACTGGCCCTTTGTTTCAAAAGGATGGAGACCCCTGAGCCAGAGGAATGTAGGTATAATTTTCGAGGTTCCACTGGGGGGAGCCACTAAATCATAGGTAAGATATACACAACACAAACATAATAACAAACAGGTAGAAAAGTGCCATCTTGTAAAAAAAAAAAAAAAAAAGTGTAATAGTGTCCTAACATATACAACAAAAAATATAAACATAGGCATACACATATTTAATAACTCAAAAAACAATGCGTTATAATTGACAACACCCAATCAGAAATCAGGGTGCAATTGCTTACTGCAGGCAACCTAAAGAAGGTGAATTCTAATTGGTTGCTAGGGATAGCTGGGCACTGGCTGCCCTTGTAATTAAGGCCTGAAGTGCAAACAAAATACACAATGTTTTCAGGACTGCTTGTATATACTGGCACAGAGTTTGACCTTCTTCTAGAAATAGCAGTGATAAATCGTTCTTCGTACATGAAGATGAGGAAGCTGTGAGGTAGATGACATATTGGAACATCTCAACCTGCTCACAGTTTACAGTAATTATCTCTTAATGTTTACAGCTAAAAGAGCCATAAAATATTCACTCTGGGATTTATCTTCTGATTTATCATCTGTATAGGCAGATCTCTTACCTTTGCTTTCTGGAAAAATTTGTGCTTCAAAAGTTCTGCTGCTGTTGGCCTGTAAGAATTATTAAAGAAAAAAAAAAAAAAGTAAAACCAGTTATATTGTATGCCAACTATAGGAGAAAACAGCAGAAAAAAAAATATATGTTATCCAAGGTAAAGCAATTAGGTTTTAGAAGAGGGGGAACCATTCTCCTAAATGCTCATTGTGTTTCAAGCTAGGACTGAACATTAAGGCAAAATAATAGTCCCACATCATGCATTTCAATAGCCAAGGTGCAGCTCCAAGTCCTTCCTGCAGATGGTGATGCAGTCAAAATCTAAAATTGCTGTTTCTGCATCAGGTCTGGAAGAGGCGTTATAAGGCGGCCCAACATATAAAGAGGAGGAGGGTTTCTACAGAAGAAAAAAAAAAAAAAGTGTGTGTGTGTGTCCAACCAGTACCCACACGTACCGGTATTATTTTCAGCTTTCTCATTCTTAAAACTCTAAGTGCATTAAAACAAAAGGTGTGCAAAGTCTTAGGGTTTATTTATCCTTAGAAAAGAGCCACAGCTCAAGTAAAAAGCTGGTCTATTGCAATACAGGTGTAAAGGATGATTTGTGTGGAAGCAGTGGTCTCTCTACATATTTTCAACACACCCATTGCTGTGTAAGAGCTAGAGCTCTCCAATTGGCAGGGAGTATGTGCTTTGTTGATTACAGTGCTATAGGGCGGACTCAGTAAGGAGTGTGCCAGACCTCTTCAGAGAGACCACTGCTTCCACACAGAGAGCAGGGCTCCTTCTCTGCAGTATGCTGGCAGGTGACAAGCCTTTCTACTCCGGCTGTGGCTGCTTTCTAAAGCAGAGGAACTGTAAGAAAGACTTTGCGTACCTTTTGTTTTGATGTTTTTGAAATACCGATTTAAAATGAGGGTTCAACTGGGAGTTTAAAAAAATGTTACAGGCTTCCTTATTCCGCAGTGACATGCAATTCTGGTGGACTGATGGTACAAATGGTTTATGATCATTCTATAGAAAGAATAAAAATGGTTAGCTTCTTTCTCAAAGGGTTTTCTAATTGTGTGACTGCCAAGATGCCCAATAGCTATTAATTGAAATCCACTGAAATAAATAATGACCAGTTGGTTAAATTATAGTCTCACCTTTCTCAAGATCAACTATTATAGTCTCACGTTTCTCATTATGAATTATAGTCCCACAATACAAGTTTACAGGCCATATTATACAAGCTTGCTATCATCCCACTAGAGGGCTGTGGTGATGCTGTCCCATGGATGGTCCCTGTAGGGCGAACTAGCGATCACCTCTTCCTCTAGTTTACAAAGCAGCTTTGTGCAAGGCTTGTGACTGCGTTTTTACATATGCGAAAGAGTAGGAGAGGTGTGGGCAGTCATCTGAATCTAATCATAACTGCATATGCAGAGCCAAATGGGAAAGTTTTGCAAGTATCACACCTGTCACAATGAAGTATAGAAATATACAAACACTCTGTCAAAAACAATGTTTTATACAAGTTACTGGATGAGTTTCAAACCAAAACTGTCAAGTCACTTGAAAAGCAAATTGCAAAAAAAATCTAAAACTAGACATGTCAGGGACGCTTGCGAAATAAATGTAGTTTTACAAGTTATAATCATTTTTCTTAAAGTGACCCTGTCACTTTCCCACATCTTAAATCCTTGTAGCAGTACAGCAACGTTTACTTACAGTATTTATTACAGGTATTTATGTAGGTCCAACAATTTAGGCAGTGCTTTAGGCTGAGTACACACAAGCTGAAAACGGTCGGCTTGGCAGGAACCAGCTGACTTCGGCTCGTGAGTACAACTCCTCGTCCGACAGAAGCCAATGGCTGTGAGCACTGATCAGTGTGTTCTGGTGAGGAGGCAGTCCCCTTGTGAGAATACAACAGCTCAGCAGGGGAGGTCGCAGTACTAACATCGGCTGTGTTAGTATGGCGATCTGTAATTTTTTTTTTTCGTTCAGCCATTTGGGTTGCACAGAAAAAAAAAAAAAAAAACTTCTAGTGTGTACCAGACAGTTCTTGACTGCCTGGTACCCTCTACCCCATCTTGTACCTTTCCCTGTTGCCCTCCTTACATATACTGTACATTCATCTCTGTCCCTGCCCTCGGGCAACTTACAGCCTAAAGTCCTTATCTCACATGTGACAAACAAATAACTAGGGCCAATTTGGACAATTCCCTACAAGCAGGTCTTTGGAGTGTGGGAGGAAACGCACACCAAACCCATGCAGGGAGAACATGTAACTCAATGCAGATAATGTCTTGACTAGGATTGGACTCAGGGACCTCAGTGCTCCAAGGTTGAAGTGCTAACCATTAAGCCCACTTTTTATTACCATGCCTTTACTTTTAGTTCAAA
Source organism: Aquarana catesbeiana (assembly GCF_042186555.1). Classification (NCBI taxonomy): domain Eukaryota; kingdom Metazoa; phylum Chordata; class Amphibia; order Anura; family Ranidae; genus Aquarana; species Aquarana catesbeiana. Next base: position 103,669,999 of record NC_133328.1, read on the forward strand.
AGTTGGCCATAGACAGTTCGAACCACGTATGGGTAGGCTGATTGTACCCAAGTTGATCGATCAATCAACTTGGATACAACCAGTCTGTTGGATTTTTCATATGATTATTGCCAGCCGCTAAAGCAGCTAGCAAAAATCACTGTGTTCTCCCGGCGGGGACGGCTCCCCCTGCTGGGAGAACACAATGGCTCTGCAGGAGAGAATCCCCCATCAACACTGACTGTGTTGATAGGGGAATCAAGCGATTCCCCTAGGAAAATCACAACGTCTATGGTCGGCTTAAGCTTTGTAAAAGTCATGGTAATTCGACAATCCCTGGCAGTGGTGTATCTTTTTTTTTTTTTGCTTCCTCAGGGCTGCTCCTCTGTTACACTACTTATCATACAGAACACGGTTTTGAGCAGACAATTGCCCAGACAGCCAAGCAAAAATTGTAAAGAAAGGTACAGCGTCTGTACTCTTGTTTACTACACCTTAACCAGCATAGCTGCTGCCTGTGTTTGGAGCATGCACCCAGGAGACACAACTAAGGAGCAATTGTCTGCTGAAGGATGTGCTCCAAAACACAAGTGAGGTAGCAGAGAGAGCAGGTTAGGAAGCAACAATGATGTACCAATGTGACAGTTTAATAACCCCTCATTTGTGACAGGACCCAGGATGTTCTGCTGCTTTGGGATATTAAAGTAAAACTAAATACCTAAAATAAAAAAATGCTAGGAGGTTGAGTTTTTATCAGAAGAGACATGCAAAGTCCTGTCAAAAAACATCTTTTTCCTTCCCCCTTTTTTTTCCATATACACTATTCAGTGCATGCACTGTGCAATGTACAGGCCTGTGCATTCCTGGTATCTGCCAGATGTCGAGAATGGAACGCGTGCGCACACACGTAAGAGTTGAGTCACCAGTGGCCATCCATTGGCCAATGATAAACACAGAAGAAAAAGCAGAGAAGATGGCACTGGTGGGAGATGGAGCAGCAACTGCGATTCTGGATTGGACAGCACTGAGGGAGGGCACTTTTGTAGGTAACTGTGTCACAACATGCTATGCATACTTGCACATCATGGCACTGGCCCCACCCCCAACTGATGAATTTCAGTTCTGCTTTAAGGTACCGCCAGAGATGAGATGAGATGAATGACACCCGATCAGGGCGCTTTCAGCCAATGATATGAACATATTTATGGAGTGCTGTGAACAGAACGCAGCCTATGGGCGGTTGGAATCATATGACACCTGCATGGTTGACCATCCTCTAAAGTCTCAAGTTTGCTTTAGGCAACATCTAGCACACAAGAGAAATTTTGCAGCCAAACATCTGATATTTCTATATTTTTTTCGACACTGTCAGCACAAGGCAAATGTCACTTGGGTGTAGTCAGTGGTCACCTTTTCTCTGGGTCTTTCTGAAGGCACGAGGAGATCATCTTTCTAAAAGATTTGCCATACTTCTTCAGCATTTCCTTATCGTGCACACCAGTTTCTAGAGTAGGGGGATCATTCTGAAGCGTCAACATTAATACCTGGGAAAAAAAGAGAAAGAAAATGTAAGTAAACAAAAGATTAAAATAGCCCAATTATTTTTTTTTAAATGGGCTATGTTGCAATTCCTTTATTTCTAATGCACCTGATTTTCTAAATGACTGCAATATAGATGTTTGCAGAGAACCTGTAGACCCATATTTATGGTAACTCCACACATGATCAGGCCTAGGAAGATAAAGATTTATCAGGGGACAAAGCTGGAAGGAAAAACTTAGGTTGGAGATCAGACCACACTACTTTTGTGTGTATGTTTTTAATTAGGATCTTTGTGAGTGTGATACACAGCAATATAATATTTTTCTTTACATACAATCTTCTCTATATAATTTTTGTTCCATTACAGCCTTTAACTGTCAGCTGCATGAGTATAACAGATAGTGGAAGGATCTAAGGGTCAAGTGATCAGACTACAGCGTGAGGATGTGTCCCCATTTCAATACACCAGGATAGGTCCACAATACAGCAGGCTGCCTGGAGAGAGGTTCCGTTTAGATCAGGGGTCCTCAAACTATGGCCCTCCAGTTGTTCAGTAACTACAATTCCCATCATGCCTAGTCATATCTGTGAATGTCAGAGTTTTACAATGCCTCATGGGATGTGTAGTTCTGCAACAGCTGGAGGGCCGTAGTTTGAAGATCCCTGGTTTAGATCATATGCTTGATGGTTAAGGACATCTGAAGTGAGAATATTTATAAGAAAAGACCTCTTGCTGAGTGATGGGTAAAAGTGTCGACCACTTTCATTTGCATATTAAAGACCAGAATCTAGTGTTTAGAACACGGGTTTTTAAATATATACATCAAAGTTGCTGGTCTAAAGTAACACGGTTTAAAAATCATAGGTCTTCTTCTGTAAACGTCATTGTGTGATTTTTCTAACAACATTTAAACAGTCGACATAGTGCCATGATCTTTTTGGAAATAAATTTCCATGAAAAAAAAAAAAGGATTTTCATGGTCCTTATGTCTTTCTGATGGCAGTAAACATAGGCTTCCATGGCAAAAGCTGAAAAACGTCACAAAAGTTGGGGGCCAATTGTAATTTTTTTATTTTATTTTGCCTACCAAGTTAATGGGATTTGTCCAGCATTGTGATAGGTCTAAACCTATATCATACGTAAATATGTAACATACCTTCATTGGAGGGTATTTATGATATGGAGCTGCTCCAGTAGCCAATTCAATAGCAGTAATTCCAAAACTCCAGATGTCTGCCTTAAAATCGTATCCCCGAACCTAAAACAGAGTCAGAACAAGTGTAGCAATTGTAAAAGTTCAGTCTCTCTCAGTACATGCCATTTGTCCAATTTACAAGCCAAATGACAAACCTATTGCTTATGGTAATCAGACTGTTCCTCTATGATAATTAGGGCAGATCAGAACACAAAAGTGAGACTAAAGCTGGCCATACATTATACAATTTTCTTATTAAATTTCCTTTAGATTTACTTTCCACTATGTAGTGTAAGGGCCTAACTGATTGCATACAAATTGAAAGTGTTTAGGTTTTGACCTCATATTTTATGGTTTTGGTAAATCTAACAGAAAATTGAATAAGAAAATTTTATAATGTATGGCCAGCCTTAAGTCGGGCATACACCAACAAAAATGACAGATCTGACTGGAGCCGCTGTACTAACCATGCGAGGTTAGTTCAGCGATCTCCCACGCTGAGCAGTTGTGTTCTGAAAGGGGGGGTACCCCCCCCCCACCAGAACACTCCAATCTGCGCTCTCAGTCATTGGCTGAGAGCGCTGATCGGGAGTCAGTTGGCTGCTGGTTTTCCAGCATGCATGTCTGACATACCCACGGTCCGAATGTCACCGTTTTCTCCCGACATTTGGCACGTGTATACTGGGCTTTATTCCTGGTACACACTATCAGTTTTTTTTTTTTATTCAACTCTGTGGGCTGAATGGAAAAAAAACGGGAGGAGCTCACTGTACTATTGTACTATCCAATGTTAGTACAGTGATCTTCCCGCTGAGCTATTGTGTTCTGTTCCCCCCCAGCCATTGCCTGCCAGCGCTGGTCGGATGCCAGATGTCGGATCTTCCAGCATGCCTGTTATACAGAAACTGGCCATTCAGCCAGCTTCTGTTGGACAGGCTGGTGTACACACGGGTACACACGGGCTGAATGTCGCCTGGTTTCTGTTGAACCTGCCGATATTCAGGCCCGTGTGTAAAGGGCTTTAAGCTGACCATATACTGTTTTTTTTTTTATTTTTCTTTCAGCCAGTGGGAGGATGGAGGAATCCCCCTGCTGGGACACTGTATTCTTACATCGGCACCCACAGCTGACAAAACACATTGATCAGTGGCTGCAGCTGCTGATCAGTAAAGGTTTTCTGGCACGTCCCTGCCACAGAAGTTGTTTAAGCAATCAACTTCTGTCAAGCAGGGACAGCCACACACAGAAAGAAATTTTGCCGGTCAGTCCCTGCGTAACCGGCTGAATTTCGATCAGTGTTTGGCCAGCTTTCAACTTTCCCTTTGGACTCAACTGATCAAAGGGGTCAAATGTAAATTTTTTGCTTATAAAATGTTCCACACTTCCCATGACCCAGCAGGTGTACTGCAGTCCATATAGAATGCAATTCATGGTGGAAAATGGCAAGGTAAGAAAATCAACTAGTTATGATGATCACGTCAATTGAACAAAATATTCTAAATGAACCTGCACATATAGTGACCTCTAACATTTACATAAGTCAGCTTGGAGAGGAAAGGTTTTCCTGGTTAGATTATGTCCTTCAGATAGAATACTTAATATGCCCATAGATGTCAGACGTAGATCTAATATTGCTTGTGTACACAGGGGCTCTACACGGACATAATAAATGCTTAAATCTATTTTGACTGACAATGGCCCTTATTGAAGATCAGCACCCAGCACAATTTCATTCTGAGTGATGAATACACGACTTTAGCTTTATATAACAAAAAAAACTTTTTATACAAAAGCTATTAACTGGATTCACAAGGACAGTATTGAGCTTCAGGGACAAACACTGCATATGGTATAGTTCTCTAGATTCATAGCTAGATAATATGTGTGTAGCTCTTTTAAAACACCTGTGCTGCCCCCTAGAAAACTGCAAATCATGCCCTGTCAATGGCTCTAAAGATTGACGTTGGCTTATACAGAACCAATATTCTCTTGCTACTTGGTTTGGTTCATTTAGAATATATGCACACACGCTATATATATATATATATATATATATATATATATATATATATATATATATATATATATATATATATATATATATATATATATACATAAATGGAATACATATCTGCAATACATGTGCTGTTTGTAACGTTACATGTAAAGTTTTATTTTTATGAAAGCACTACAGATAAAAATAAATAAAAATCTTTTGATCCTGGCAGAAATCCATTGGGTTCCTAACCTCCTGACAATGCTGCCTCTGTTGCATTGAAATTCCAGGAAGTATTATCAGCTGGGAATGAGTTCTCCTCACTGTAGAACATCTCCCACTCATTAGCTAAACAACACAAGGACTGGATTTCTAGCAAGTCAACGGGAATTTATTTTTAAAGATAATAACTATGGGGAAATCTGTACATACTGCAGACATGTATGAAGTAATGTCATGCACATGACATCATGTGCACTTTAACCATATGGACCTTTGACCCAATACAGGCCTTAATAGGAGTGCTTGTATAAAGCTTGCTTTTCACAGTTCTAATCTCCTGTTGAATCGGCATCACCAAGCTCGACAAAAGTTGATATAAAAAACAAAACAAAAAATAACAAAAAAAAATTGTTGTCTAAACAATGACTGCATCCAGTCACTGTTCAGGTATTTTGACAGCTCGAGCTGTCAGAACACAAAAAAACAAACGTTAGGGTGATTCCTTCATCCACGCTGTTTGGCGTGGATTGAAGACTCTATTAGATATCTTTCATTCAGCCCATGGGCTGAACAATAGAAATCTGTACATGCTGGGCTACTCCAACTATGGGAGAGACACTACCAGGAGTGTCAAACTGGCCGCCCTCCAGCTGTTGCAGAACTACAAGTCCTATCATGCCTCTGCCTGTGGGAGTCATGCTTGTAACCGTCAACCTTGCAATGCCTCATGGGATTTGTAGTTCAGCAACAGCTGGAAGACCGCCAGTTTGACATCTATGCAGACTGTGCGCTCAGGGCAGGGACTCATGTGAATAGTGAATTGTACTGTGTAGAGCAGATTTCACTGCTATACAGACAAATAAAAACTAAAACAAACATTAAGAATTTGTTTGAAATATTTCTGGCAAAAATATTCATATCTGAACAGCATTCATAAATAATTTTCATAGTTACGAGTCATTTGTAGAGCAGTGATTAGTTCCCAAACACTCTTTTTCAAGGAAACAATAGCTCTATTGTTCTGGGTAATAAAGGAGGCAACATTACCTGCTCCATGACCTCTGGAGCCATCCAGCAAGGCGTGCCCACAAACGTCTTTCTCACTTTGTTCCTGGTTATGTCACCACCTGTGGCTAGAAATGCACTGACACCAAAATCTGGAGAAGCAGAAGACAAAAGCAGGACATTATGTCAGTAGACTAGAATGATCGGTAAGAAAATGATTACTCTTAGAAGCACCGAGTGATTAAAATATATAAAATGTTGTATCGCTTCTCTACAGCATTAAAAGTTAATAAACCTAACAAAAAAAAAAAAAACACTTTTGGGAGGATGCTGATCGGTATAATCCCCTACTATTATCTGCCCTCGCCCCAAGGTCTATACAAAGTCAAGCAAGAGAGTCCAACACATAAATGAACAGCCTAAATACTGGGCAAATGTTAGGAAAGCCAACGAGGACATGATCTGTATGTTATTTCATGGATTGTCATGGGTGGAAGGAAAGAAAATCACTCAATTCCCCTCATCAACACAGTCCGTGTTGATGGCGTAATCCAGGGATATGCAATTAGCGGACCTCCAGCTGTTGCAGAACTACAAGTCCCATGAGGCATAGCAAGACCCTGACAGCCACAAGCATGACACCTAGAGGCAGAGGCATGATGGGACTTGTAGTTTCGCAACAGCTGGAGGTCCGCTAATTGCATATCCCTGGCGTAATCCTTCCCACAGCGCTATTGTGTTCTGCCGGTGGGGAGCTATAGCCACCGATGTTTCGGCAGAATCACCCAAAAAAGGGGTTAAAAACTCCAGTTTTGAGGCGCTTTGAAAGCACTGCCCATTCAATCCAATGGGCAGGGCGTTTTGGGAGCGCTAAATACAGCGCTCCCAACCCGCCCCAAAGATGCTGCTTGCAGAACTTTTCATAACGTTAACTATAACTATTTCCAGTGCTAAAGCACCTGAAAACCACCCCAGTGTGAAAAAGGTCTTAAGATTTATCACTAAGAAGTGCGGGGTGTACCTTCCGCCACCTTCCCACTGCTGGCGTCAAGCTTCTTTTAAAATGTAACATCAAAACAGCATCACACATGTCAATATACTATATTTATTTATATACGCTCACTTTACTGCTAAAACTACTGTGACATTCAAGACTTGGCTGGGTATAGTAGATGTCCGCTGCCGCCTTCTGACTGCAGGTGTTCTGTCAGATTAGCAAACCTGGCAGCGGTGGAACACATGCGCAGCTGACGGAACGTCACTTCTGTTACCTAATCTGACAGATCGCCGATTCTGATGAAACACCGGCAGTGATTGCATGAAAAAAAAATCGGACAGGCTGGTTGTAGTGAAATCAGTCAATGGATTGACTTCACTATAACCAGCCTTCCCATAGATGGATCTGAACCATCCGAGATTCAATCCATCTATGGCCAGCTTAAGACATTACCATAACACATTTTCATTCAATTTCTACTCTATGTACACAATATTGCATAAAATGAAGGCTTGCATGCTCCAAAAAAATCATTAATTTGTGCATAATACAGTGCAGGGAACAGATTAATTAAATTCATGTTCAGAAAAACCTACCTGCTATTTGTACAGAGCCATCTTCACCCAAAAGTATATTTCCAGCTTTAACGTCCCTAGAAACAATGAAATAAAAAGTGATGACTTCTAAAATAAAAAAAAATGACTACCTTTGTACTTTTTATATAGAGCCAGCAGCGGGCCTGGTCTTTGTAGAAAATCTGCAGGTGCAATGCTAAAATAATCATGTATTTAGGCACAATTGTTAAGTTTAAAGTTGTAACATTTACCCAAGTATAAATTTGACACAGTATTCACTTTTTTTTTCTTACCCGCTGCTCCACATTTTAATGATTGTCCTTCATATACATATCTGCATATGCTACTTCTCATGGTCATGTGCATATCTGGGAACTTGACTAGCATTCTTCACTAAGGCCGGCCATAATCAAACCATGTATGGGAAGGCTGAGTGTACCAAGTTAAATCGATCGATCAACTTGGGTACAACCAGCCTGCTGGATTTGACTTGCTATTATCGCTAGAGGCTTCTATAGCCGCTAGCAATAATCATTGTCTTCTCCTGCCGGGGACAGCTTTTCCCGCCGGAAGAATACAATGTCTCTGCAGGAGGGAGTCCCCTGTCAGCACTGTCTGTGTTGATGGGGGAATCGTGACAATTTCTTTCCTAAAATAAAATTTGCACAGTCTATGGCCGGCCTTAATGACAAAGGAACCATTCATTAAAGCAGAGTTCCACCCAGAAAGCCGAAAGTCTTCACTTCCTGGTTCCCTAACCAGGAATTGCGACGGCAGCACCTGTGATTAGATTCGAAGAACGGCTTCAGGTGCAGACATCGCAGGCTCCCTGGACAGGTAAGGGTCCATATATTAAAAGTCAGCAGCTACAGTACTTGTAGCTGCTGACTTTAAAAAAAAATGTCCCAGGCGGAACTTCGCTTTAAGGAATACAAGCATATAGCCTCTGATGCCCTCCTGAAAATGCAAACTGCCTGGCTGTTCTTGACTTTGATACTTTCTAACACTGACTGACCTGGAACAGATGTCCCAGAGTGAATTGGGAACTCCTAGCTTCATCACTCAGAATGTACTGAAGCCTCTGGATTCAAATTACAGGCAGGAAATGTAATAGAAAGAAAAGTTAATCATTAGCAATCTCCATACAATCCATATGGGTTTCCTTAAAGCGGAGTTCCGCCTGCCCCTTTAAAAATTAAAATACAGCCGCTATTCATACTGTAGCTGCTGACTTTTAACATTAGGAGACTTACCTGTGCTGGAGTCCAGCAATTTCGGCACTGCAGCCGATGTTTGCATGGGCTGGTGTCGGGTGCTGCCACCACCATTGCAGGTGAGGGAACTCGGCAGTGGAGCCTTTCAGATTCACAGCCTGGTCCCTACTGTGCATGCGCTCTCAATGGCCCAACAGAAGGGGAGGGGGGAGGAGGAGCAGGGCCAAGCTGCTGACGTAATTCACCACGGCCCGGTCTCCCAGAAGTGGGGACAGGGTACCTGTAAAAAAACAGGTACCCACTCCCCCCCGAAAAGGGGGGGGGGGATGGGGGGTAGAATCAGAAAAGCAGAAGTTCCACTTTTGGGTGGAACTCCGCTTTAAAGCTGAGTACACACTACAGTTTCTTTTTGTACAAAAAACAAAACAAAAACTGACAGCTCCATTTGGGAGCCACTGTACTAACCATCTGAATGTTTAAAATCTTGTCAGTTTATTTGAATTTTTGAAATGATTTTCAGATTCCATCACTTCCTGTAGATTGTCTCACTTCTCCTGGACGCACAGGCTGTCGTTTTTTCTACTGCCCTAAACGCTTATGCCTCCAAACACCTCTGAAAGTTTATGTGTGCATGGAAACTTAGAGCCCATTCAGACAGGGGCAACACGACTTCCAGCATGACTTTGGGAGGCAACTTGGACACGACTTGAGTATGAATCACAGCACGACTTGGGGCAACTTACAACACAACTTGAAGTCGCCTCCAGGACAGGGAACTTTACAAGTGGCCAATCAGAGCTTATCAGCTGTGTGTGAGAAGGAGGGGACTGGCTGTTTAGTGGAGTAAATTACTTTCTGTTTCCTTTCTGCTTCCTGTAAAGTTGCCTCAGTATGAACAGTGATCAGACTTGGAGGCAACTTCCATTGAAATCAATGGGTACAAGTCGCCTAGAAGTCGGATAGAAGTAGTACAGGAACCTTTTCTGAAGTCGGAGCGACTGCAGTAGTGTGCATTAAGATGGATCCATTCACTTACACTGATTTTTTCATGTAGCGCGACTTGAGGCGACTTGAAGTCGGATCCAAAGTTGCCCCTGTGTGAATGGGCTCTTAGGCTAACCAGGAGGGGCATTTAGAGGCAGTTAAAAAAAAACAAAAAAAACAAAACAAACATCAGACGCCCCTAATAGCAGCTGTAAAAATGTAGACGCGTAGATGCACAAGGGCTCATTGTTCAAATAACATAGATGCACATATATGATGGTTTTTACTCTTTTTGAAGATTTTGTTTATATTTTGTATTTTTGCAATAAATATGTTTGTTTACATCTATATTTTTCTTCTCCATTGTTTCCTGGCCTATAAAGTCCGACCTTTGGTAGTATTCCCAATAGTACTCCCCTTTTTCCTCAATAATTTACGGATGTGGCAGTTAAAGTGCTTATTTTTTTTCTACATACTAGCTATTAGGAACTCACGATCTGTCATTTCTCACAGAATAGAACAGGGATTTGTGTTTACACACACACACACACACACACACACACACACACGTCCCTGTTCTGCCTCTCGTGCCCAGCGGTCATCGTGACCGTCGGCCACGAGCATCAGCACCCTGCATAGGCACCGCCTCTGTCAGCACGCGCACGCCTGCTATCCCGATCTCCGACGTACAATGACGGCGAGTCGCGGAATCATGCCAACCTGCTGCAGTATAATGACGGCGGCTGGTCGGCGAGCGGTTAAAGCTGAACTGAGTAAAATAAAAATGGACCCCTGCAGTGGGCTTCCTCACTGTACTGACAGGGGTAAATGCTTGTTTGTATCTGGGGAACACAAAAAGGTAGTTAAATCTGCCTTTTCCCCCACTCCTCTGGTAGCCGATGCCCTTCGGCACTTTGGGTTGTGGCCTGGCCCTTAGCATCCTCGCTTACAATGTAAGACTACTGCTTGCAGGAACTCCCAACAGAGCAGCAAAGAGAAACCGCTTTGGGTGACCATTCATGCAGTTGGGAAGAAGCCTGCGGGAGTAAGGAATATAGGAAATGCTTTTGCTGTTCCCTCTACCAGGGATCTCCAAGCGACGGTCCTCCAGCTGTTGTGGAATTACACATCCTATGAGGCTGTCTAAAACTCTGACATTCACAGACATGACTAGCCATGATGGGAATTGTAGTTCCAGAACAACTGGAGGGCCTTAGTTTGGAGGCCCCTACTCTAGACAGACATGAATAACTGAGGCAGTGCAGGAGGACCCCAACTGCAAATGTCCATTATATATTTTTTTTCCTTTTTTAAACTTCAGCGTTAGATACAGCAAGCCTGCTCAATGTTACATTTTTGGCCTTTACATGATCTTCTCTCAATGTAAACACTAGCATTGTTTGTAAGTGGAGCAGAACTGGAAAGGCTAAAAAACAAATACAATTATGTTAATTATTTCTTTAAGAGGAAACAAAAAACTCCAAAATAACTTCAAGGACCTGGCAAGTCTTCACATATCATAAAAAGGTTCCCACAGAAGAGTGATCACAGGGAAAAGACTTGCTTTCAAAATGTTTGCTCTCCTCACATAATGGCGTTTAGTGGCTGTAATTACTCCAGCTATCAAGTGTCACATATCTGAGAGAAACTCTCACACCCACACTTCTGAATGAAGCCCAATTCAGGTGTGCCCTATACATGTCTCTGGATTTGACTTCTATTTAAGTGGAATGTAAACAAGACAAGATTTACGTCTCATGTTACCGGCGCATTATAGGTTTCTAAAACACCTTCAGAAACTAACAAGTGTCTTTTCTGTGAAAAAAGTACATAGGAGTATATATCAGGGACATCTGTATTGTGGTTGAATAATATTGGTGAACGCTTTTGAAACACTAAGGCTGCATTCATACCTGAGCGTTTTCGGCTCATAAAATGCTCATAAGACGCCCGAAAAAACAAGCAAAATCCCATTCATTTCAATGGCACCTGTTCACATCTGAGCGTTTTGTCACCTGCAGCAAAATGCCTGAAAAACACCTTAAGCTCAAAAAAAAGAACGCAAGCTCCTTTGGGGTAGATTACAGGTGGTTTTCTGTTTTTTACATGTACAAAATCGCTGCAAAAACGCGCGACTTTGAAATGCTCAGGTGTGAATGCAGCTTAAAGGGTGGTACTAACGGGCTGAATATCAGGCAGAATCGGCCGGTTCAACAGAAACACAGACATCTCAAGTCTCCCGGAAGATGCGGGAGACTCCCGCATTTCTGCGGTGGCTCCCGCACACGCGCAAGCGCATCCTGATATCCCGGGAATGATCGGTGTGGCGGGGATCAGCTGTGATCATGATCTCCTTTGTATAGATTTTTAGCTGACAGCTGCTTATCCTTCTCTCCCTCCCGTGGCTGATGGCTAAAAAATCTGTGTTCACAGCTGTCACAGCTGTCCCTCCTGCTGCGCACCGATCATCCCCAGCTTCTCTGTGTACTCCTCCCCCACCCCCTCCGTGTCCTTTTCCGCCCCCACCTTGTTCCCCGCAAGCGGCTCCCCTCCTCTCCCGCCAGCCGTGGGGGAAACTAGTAATGGGACACAGTGAGTGAGATCGCTCCTGCGTCCTGTGATTGATTACTGAGCAGAGTAAACTGTGTTTACTCTGCTCAGTTTATGAATGAACGAGAGCCTCTTGTCTCCTGTTCATTCATCTTTAGTGCTGAGAAAGGGAGCCAAACAGGTAGTAATAAGAAATCCCTGCAAATTAAGGGAATTATTTGGGGACCCCCAGGTCACCAGAACTAGTGTCCCCATTGGAAGGTTTACCCGCTCTTACTTTTATAAATAGAGAGGGTGACTCTCCTTTAGTTATTTTTTTTTTTTTACTAGACATACTTTACACATCTTTATATAAAATACCATCATAAAAATATGGAACAGCAAGTAGGTAAAAGTTTGAAAATGCATAAAGCTACAAAATCTTTTTCTACACTCTCTTACCATGTATTTTCATTTGGCACCACAATGTAGATATAAGCAGATTATTACTGTTGGCATACATGGCATCCCTGCTGTGTCCTATTGGATCAGACGCATCTATTGTTACTGAGGATCCTCAGGGCCGTAGTTTAAGTGTTACTGTCCTAGAGTGTCATTGCACTTCAGAGAAGGCCCCAACTCAACCGCAGCTTTAACAAAAAATACTTTTTGCAAACCTTATTTGTCATTTAATGGTAAGCAGAATTTAAAATCATAAATTGTAAAAACTTTTAGCAAGAGCCACATCTGAGGTCACAAAATCTGACAGGCTGCCCACCCAGCATAAAGGGTTGAAACCATTAACGGCAAAATATGCAAAACATACCTGTTGCAGCTCTAGACGAAAAGAATTTACTGCTCAAATGATCAAACATTGCTTAAGGAAATCAAGAGCAAACAAAACATTTGTTCACTGCAACAAATCGGCTTTTATTTCTATAGCCGGTCATTTTAAACAATACTTCCAGCTTCCATTTTTAAACACTGGATGGTGATGTGCTGTCAGATCACTTGAATAATAAAGCCCCATACACACTATTAGATTTTCTGCAGATTTTTGTCTTCAGATTTACCAAAACTATGTAGTGCAAGGGCCTGCCTGATTGCATACAAATTGAAACTCTTAAGGTTTGATCTCATATTATATGGTTTTGGTAAATCTGAAGACAAAAATCTGCAGAAAATCTAATAGTGTGTATGGGGACTTAAGCCTTGTACACACGGTCAGATTATTGGACAAATTTTCGTCAGATTTTTGTTTGATGCTCGTCTCAATTCGAAAGTGAAGAGGGTACCGTATATACTCGAGCATAAGCCGACTTTTTCAGCACATTTTCTATGCTGAAAAAGCCCCCCTCGGCTTATACTTGAGTGAGGGTGCAGCCTTACTGTGCCCATCTGCAGCTGTACCTTTGATAACCAAAACATTTGGTGTCTCCCACTGTGTCATGCAGTCTGTTCGTCAGCCATCCACTGTAACAAAGCCCCACCTCCTCCTCGTCCGTGATAGATGGAACACTGATACAATGCTGGGAAACTGAATCAGTGTTCCGTCTATCACGGGCGAGGAGGAGGCGGGGCTTTGTTACAGTGGACGGCCGCCGAACAGACTGCATGACACGGTGGGAAACACCCAATGTTTTGGTTAATAAAGGTACATCTGCAGATGGGCACAATGGGGCCGCAGATGGGCATTGTTTACCAGTAGCTGCTGCATTTCCCACCCTAGGCTTATACTCGAGTCAATAAGTGTTCCCAGTTTTTTGTGGTAAAATTAGGTGCCTCGGCTTATATTCGGGTTGGCTTATTCTCGAGTATTTATGGTACTAACCATCAGAAAATTTTCTGACGACAGAATTCAATGTCAGAAGTGACGTAATGTGATGAATTGTTTTGTATGTGTTCTTTCATTTCTGAGCATGCCTAGTCTTGCTCCTCAGATTTTTTTTTTTTGTCAGAAAATCGTACTAATGAAAAGAAAATCGGACAATGTAGTCACATCAGACAAAAATTTTCAAGCCTGCAAATCCAGTTTTTGTCTGCCAAAAATTCGTAATCGGCTGTCAAAAGCAGCATACTAATGATCAGAAAATCGGCAGATCGTTCATCGGACAAAGTTTATCTTCAGATTTTCTGACCGTGTGTACGGGGGTCTTTAGGCAGGTAAAAGGAATGTTGCCAGAACACTAACAGATCTTTGCAAATTCTTGAGCCTGAAGGCTCGTAGACTGGATGGAGTGACTGTTCACCCCTATAATAGCATTGGTTCCCAGCCGCAAGCTCCAGAGGAGCAGAGCAAGACTTCCAGAATTGTTGAGCATTGACAAGAACTGCACAAAAGCACCTATTATGCAATTTCAATGCTGGATATTCACTGGGCTCAATACTCATTAATTCTATGTTGCCACCATGATACTTTTTGCAACATTTCCCTTGAGCAAAACACACACAAACTGTATTCATTCAAACCAGTGAAGTGGCTCACTCAATAATTACCGTATTTATCGGCGTATAACACGCACTTTTTTCCCCTTAAAATCAGGGGAAAATCGCGGGCGCGTGTTATACGCCGATCCCCTGCGATCCCCGCTGTCAGATCTAAAAAAATCACCGACCGCGATTTGAAAACGGCGCCGCCGGCGCCGAAATACACAGTGCCGGTCCTCTGCTCTTCTCGGCCACTTTCGGCTTCACTCAAGCGCCGCCCGAACCTAGCCGAGTGTACTCGGCTAGGTTCGGATAGCTCCGCTCACCGCCACGCCCATCCCGAGTGGAGCCGAAAGTGAACGAGAGCCGCCGAGAAGAGCCGAGGACCGGCTCTGTGTATTTCGGCGCCGGCGGCGCCATTTTCAAATCGCGGTCGGCGTTTTTGAAGCTCAGCGAGCTGCAAGGCTGGACACTGGGGAAGGCTGCACTGACATGGCTGCACTGACATGGCTGCACTGACATGGCTGCACTTACATGGCTGCACTGACAAGGCTGCACTGACAAGGCTGCACTGACAAGGCTGCACTGACAAGGCTGCACTGACAAGGCTGCACTGACAAGGCTGCACTGACAAGGCTGCACTGACAAGGCTGCAATGATGGGCATTTAAATGTAAGTTTTTTTCCCTTCAACTTCCCTCCTAAAAGTGTTATACGCCGATAAATACGGTATTTCCATAATTGCATGCTACACTTCCAGTGATGGAATGGCTGGAAATATAAGATGTATGCACTTCAAAATTAGTGAGGGCTCAAAATACACGATTCCCAAATTATACATTAAGACAAGAAATAAACATTGGTATTGTACAGAATCGTAGACGGGGGACTGGGAAATTTACCATTACCATTGCACACCTACCTATGTATCTGCCCGTTTTTATGCAGGTACTCGAGGCCCTCAAGAACCTCCTTTAGCATAGTAGCAATGCTTGCCTCATCCAGTACTCCATTCTTATGTTCTCCTTTTGCTATAATATGTTTAATGATGTCCAAGACAGAGCCTGTAAAGTTCAGAAGATAAAGGTATTAATCAATGTGAGATGTTTGTTTGTGAGCAACTATTATCAAGGATGAACCAAATGCATGTTTCCCCTTGGGGCTTTAGCCACTTAAGGACCGAGCCTGAGATTTGTTGTTTACAAGTTAAAAAGTTTTTTTTGCTATAAAATTACTTAGAACCCCCAAACATTATACTTTTTTTTTTTTTTCTAACACCCTAGAGAATAAAATGTCGGTCACTGAAATACTTTCTGTCACACCGTATTTGCGCAGCGGTCTTACAAGCGCACTTTTTTTTGGAAAAAATACACTTTTTTGAATTAAAAAATAAGACAACAGTGAAGTTAGCCCAATTTTTTATATTGCGAAAGATAACGTTATGCCGAGTAAATTGATACCAAACATGTCACACTTCAAAATTGCGCCCGCTCATGGAATGGCGACAAACCTTTACCCTTAAAAATCTCCATAGGGAACGTTTAAAAAATTCTACAGGTTGCATGTTTTAAGTTACAGAAGAGGTCTAGGGCTAGAATTATTGCTCTCGCTCTACCGATCACGGCGATACCCCACATTTATGGTTTGAACACCATTTTCATATGCGGGCGCTAGTCACGTATGCGTTCACTTCTGCATGCAAGCTCATCAGGACCGGGTGTTTTAAATATTTTTTTTTTCCCTCTCCTGCCATCGATAAAAGTGATCTCATAGCAAATCGTTCACAGAGACCAGTTTTACCTTAAACCGGACCGCTCACTGAAGACGAGGATACCGAGGTTATGGCAGCTAGCTGCCAGAACGACGATATCCTCCTTCAAAGTACCAATGTATAACGACGGTGGGCGGTCCGGAAGTGGTTAATGCAGCACAATAGTATCTCTCAACAATATTTTATGTAAAAAACATCACTTCTCTCCACTCCTCAACTCACCCCCTCGATCTTCTCACGGATCTCAAACTTACCGAATGACATATCGGGTATGGATGTCACACCACTTTCTCAAACTCAATCTTTCTAAAACTGAGCTTGTTATATTTCCTTCTTCCTGGACCCCCCCCCCCACCATATGACTTTACCATTAAGATCTATAGCACAACCATTGGTCCCTCCACACATGCCAGGCTGCTGGGTATAATCCTCGACTCTGACCTCTCCTTCAGCCCCCATATCCAATCACTGGCTAAATCTTGCCGCGTTACCTTGGCAACATCTCCAGAATTCAACCCTTCCTGACCAATGACACCACAAAGCAACTTATTCACTCCTTGATTATTTCCCGCCTTGACTACTGCAACTCTCTCCTTAATGGCCTACCCTTAGCCCCGGTTCACACAGGGGCGTCACGACTTGCAGGTCGCCTCACCGAGGCGACCTGCACACGACTGCCACGGCGACTTGCAAAACGACTTCTGTATAGAAGTCTATGCAAGTCGCCCCCAAAGTAGTACAGGAACCTTTTTCTAAGTCGGAGCGACGCAATTAGAACGGTTCCATTGTACAGAACGGGAGGAGACTTGTCAGGCGACTAGGTGTGAACCTGCACTTAAGCAGGCTATGCCCCCTTCAGTCTATTATGAATGCTACTGCTAGACTAATACACCTCACTAATCAATCCGTGACTGCTGCCCCTCTCTACCAATCCCTTCACTGGCTTCCCCTACCCCACCGTATAAAATTCAAAATGCTAACCATAACATACAAGGCCATCCACAACATCGCCCCCAGCTACATCACCAACCTCATCTGCAGATATCGCCCAAATTGTCCCCTCCGCTCCTCCCAGGACCTCCTGCTCTCTAGCTCCATTGTTACCTCCTCTCATGCTCACCTTCAGGACTTCTCCAGAGCCTCTCCCATCCTCTGGAACTCCCTGCCCCAGTATATCCGATCAGCCCCTAACCTGTCCACCTTTAGGCGATCCCTGAAAACTCATTTATTCAGGAAAGCCTATCCCACACCCACCTAACAACTGTCCCCGAGCCACCCCCATCAAATCATTGTCTGCATCTATTACCTTTTGTACCACCACCCCCTCCCTTTAGAAAGTAAGCTCTACGAGCAGGGCCTCCAGTATTGAACTGTACTGTAATTGTGCTGTCCCCCCCTCTACATTGTAAAGCGCTGCGTAAACTGTTGGAGCTATATAAATAGAGTATAATAATAATCATCACTTTATTATACAAAATGATACAAAAACACAATAAACATGTTAAAACATGAAAAAAATAAAATAAATAAAGTGAGATGTAAAAAGCTTGATCTTACAGTGGTTATAGGTCAGTACCACAAAAGAACAACTATCATCATTAACCACTTCAGCCCCGGAAGAAATTACCCCCTTCCTGACCAGGCCATTTTTTGCGATTCGGCACTGCGTCGCTTTAACTGACAATTGCGCGGTCGTGCGCCGTTGTACCCAAACAGAATTGATCTCCTTTTTTTCCCCACAAATAGAGCTTTTGGTGGTACTTGATCACCTCTGGGGTTTTTATTTTTTGTGCTATAAACAAAAAACAAAAAAAACAATAATTTTGAGATAAAAAAAAAAAAAAAAACACAATATTTTTTATATAAATATCCCAAAATGTAGAAATAAAAAAAATTCTTCCTCAGTTTAGGCCGATATATATTCTACATATTTTTGTAAAAAAAAAAAAATCGCAATAAGCGTATATTGGATTGGTTTGTGCAAAAGTTATCGCATCTAGAAAATAGGGGACAGATTTATGGCATTTTTATATATATATTTTTTTTATTAGTAATGGCGGCAATCTGCCATTATTATCAGGATGAGCAGCAGACAGATCGGACACTTTTTTGGGACCATTGACATTTATACAGCGATCAGAACTGATTACTTATAAATGTCATTGGCAGGGAAGTGGTTAACAATAGGGGGCGATCAAGGGGTTAAATGTGTTCCCTCAGTGTGTTCTAACTGTAGGGGGGCGAGACTGCCAGGGGGAGGAGACCAATCGTTGCTCCAATATACTAGGAACACACAATCTGTCTCCTCTCCCCTGCCAGAACAGGGATGCGTGTGGGCTGTCAGGAGAGATTGCGGGTGCCCAGTGGACATCGCACCCGCCGGGCACGTGCACGGCTCCTCAGTGACACGGCCCGTGCGCACGCCCCCTATACCCCTAAAGTGGCCGACGTACAGCTACGACGCCCAGGGGAGCCAATCTGCCGCAGTATATCTGCAGAGGCTGGTCAGGAACCAGTTAAAGCTCAACTTCCAGACAAGAGTTTCCAGACAAAGCAAGAAGATAAGCTCAGGCTGCTGAAAATACAAATTTTGAAATAACTTTTAACCACAACAATACCGGACACTTTTTTCATACAAATAGAGCTCTCTTTGTGTGGTATTTAATCATTACTAGGTTTTTTTCTTTTTTGCTAAATAAACGGAAAAAGATCATACATTTTGGAAAAAAAGGTACACTATTCCTACTGTGAAACACGGAGGTGGATCGCAGATGTTTTGGGGATGTGTGAGCTACAAAGGCACAGGAAATTTGGTCAAAATTGATGGCAAGATGAATGCAGTATGTTATCAAAAAATACTGGAGGAACATTTGCATTCATCAGCCAGGAAGCTGCGCATGGGACGTACTTGGACATTCCAACATGACAATGATCCAAAACACAAGGCCAACTCAACCTGTCATTGGCTACAGCAGAATAAAGTGAAGGATCTGGAGTGGCCATCTCAGTCTCCTGACCTCAATATCATTGAGCCACTCTGGGGGAGATCTCAAACATGCAGTTTATGCAAGACAGCCCAAGAATTTACAGGAACTGGAGGCTTTTGCCCAGAGGAATGGGCATCTTTACCATCTTCAAGCTCTCATTGATGTTAAAGTGGGAATACATGGTATTAAGAACTAGGGTATGTAAACTTTTGATCAGGGTCATTTGGGTAGTTTCTGTTGTCATTATGATTTAAAAAGAGTAAACACAGTTGACTGATATTAAATGGCTTCAGCCAAACACTAACCATGAGTGAAAGAAAGGTTCTTGTGTTATCATTCATATTCTCTGAAAAATGGCCAAGAAATCATACATTCTGCCAGGGTATGTAAACTTATGAGTACAACTGTAGTAGAGTAGTCCATGCCTTTACCCACAGCAACCTGCCACCTAGCCCTAATAGAAAAAAAAAAAAAAAAAAAAAATTGTATAACCCCTCTTTGTAGGTTATTTTTTCATATAATGAGGTATTGGACTGTGATGAATTGTTGATAAACCAGCAGTTAAAACTGGACAGAGGCTCTAACCCTTTTCAGGTTCTCTTCAAAACAAAAAAAAAAATTAAAAAAATTTATGGTAGTTCACTCATCTGCTACTTTTTCTCCTCGACAATCTGCACATGACCAATAAAAGAATCACAGATCTATAACAAGGGACTTTTTTCTTCCTCCTGAAAAATCCATGTAAGTGGTAACAAGCTTGACTTGTCCATGCTCATTATCTCCCACAAGGATGCTCCTACACTTCCCAAATTAGCACAAGCGATTTTCTACTCAGCTACAAAAAATATATGAACAAGTAACAGGCTCACCAAGTGGTAATCAGGCTGCAGAATTCTGAAAAGATTTGAACTTAAAGACTATACCGTCATACGCCAAGATAAACCTCCATTAACTTGCTACTCTTTTATCATGCAGAACAATAACAATGAAATAACATTTTTCGCTCAAGGTTACCAACTGCACCAAGTGGCAGTTAGTCTTTCATGAGTGAACATCACAAGAGAGAATTAACTCTAATGTCAATGTGTGAAGATATAACAAGCCTTACACTAGTCAGATTGTTAATTAAATGTCTCTCATCCGATTTTGCATAAACTTCAGGATTTACAAATCATTCTATCATATATGATCTAATTATCTTCTGCACGCTGGACCTAATTGCTGCCAATGCATCTCCTACAAGGCTCATCCCAAACAAAACCTAAAATAATTGGCATCACAGTATGATCACAAGTAAAATACTCGTAGTGGATTGTTTTTAAAGAAAACATTTTTTTCTTTTTGGGGGGGGGGGAGTGCATTTTAAAGTGGTTGTATAGTCTATTTGTTAACTTTTACCTACAGGTAAGCCTATAATAAGGCTTACCTGTAGGTAAAAAAAATATCTCCTAAACCTGTACGGTTTAGGAGATATTCCCCTTGCTATGAGCCACTGACTGCAGCGGCGCATGCGCACAGGGGATTCTCGGCTGAAGGCCCGGCAGCTGCCGGACCTTGCCGGGGAAGAAATCTCCCGCGCGCATCGCAGTTTCAGCCACTCACAGCGCTGGAGCCGCGATACCCGGAAAACACGCCGAGGCAACATGACAGCTCCTTTGGCGTGGACCAGGTAAGATACCGACGCCTCGTTCTAAGGTAAGTATTTCATAATGAGCTAGTATGGGGTGCATACTAGCTCATTATGCCTTTTGTCTTACAGGGGTAAAAAAAAAAAAATGTCAGCGGGTATACAACCGCTTTAAATTCATTCCAAGACAAGAATACCAGGCAAATATAATGTCAAGATTCGTTTCTGGAATTATGGTCAAACATTCGCATAGACACACTCCTAATCCTAAACCTTGTGGACAGCCTTCCCAGAAAAGTTGAAGCTGTTATAGCTGCAAAGGGTGGACCAACTCAATATTGAGCCCTACGGACTAAGACTGGGATGCCATTAAAGTCCATGTGCGTGTAAAGGCGGATGTTCCAATACTTTTGACAAAAGAGTGAGTGAGTGTGCTTGTGTGTGTATTTTAGGGTTGCATCGATACCACTTTTTAAGACCAAGTACAAGTACCAATACTTTTTTTCCCCAAGTACTCACCGATACTATTTTTTTTAAATGTCATGTGACAGTAGCACCGATAGGTGGCACAGACTGATGGGCACCGATAGGTAGGTGGCACCGATATGCAGCACTGACTGATGGTCACTGATTCGCAGCACTGATGGTGGGCACTGATAGGTGGCACTTATGGGCACTGATAGGTGCCACTGATGGGTGGTACTTTTGGGCACTGATAGTTGGCACTGATGGGCAGGCAGTGGCAATGAAATGCAGCATTGATTGCATTGGCAATTGCTGGCATAATAAATGAATGGATGAGAGACAATAACAGTTCAAACTTGGAGGATTTTACAACTCGAGTATACAAGTGCTGTGACGCCCATCTTGGTACACCCTGCACTCGGCCGCAGAAAGCCTACAGTCAGAAGGCAGCAGCAGACATCTTCTTATACCCAGCCCATATAGTTGGTGAACTATATGGACTGGGTGTAACAAGATGTCCACAGCCACCATGTGACTGCAGGCTTACTGTAGCCGAGTGCAAGGTGTATCAATATGGGCATCGCTGTGTTCAATATCGGAGGGAGACACAGCCCGTCACTTCCGTTACCAAAATGTGAAGGCCTGGGTCACCAATTCAGAAGGAACATGCGGCTGCGACCACTGCCCTGGCCAGCTTACCTTCTGGCAGGACTCGCTCTCCACCCACTGACTTCCGGGAGCGAGCGCGGCCACATCTTTATGCAAAGGTATCGGATGTATTTGCCCGAGTACAAGTACTTGGGCTAATACTCGGTATCGGCGTAGCCCTAATTTTATATATATATATATATATATATATATATATATATATATATATATATATATATATATATATATATATGCTCACACACACCTCTATCAGGCATATTAGGCAGCACGTAAGTTGCCCCCCTTAAGTTGATCTGCTGAAAGAAGAAAAACAAGAAAAACTGAGCATTGCCATTTGTTGTGTATGGGACTGCATAGCCACAGAGCGGTCAGGGTGTCCACGCTGACCGAGGTCCTCAGCTTAAGGGCCTAAAATGGGCATGTGAGCGTCAGAACTGGACTATGCAGCAATGGAAGAAGGTGGCCTGGCAAATCATGTTTTCTCTTACAATATGTGGATGGCCAGGTGCAAGTGTATCGCTTACCTGTGGAAGAGATGGCACCAGGATGCCATAAGGGAAGCTGGCAGACCAAACCTTGGGTCCTGCCTTTTATGTAAATGTTACTTGACATGTACCACCTATCTAGTCATTGCTGCTGATCAAGTACACCACTTGATGGAATCAGTATTCCCTGATGACTGTGGCCTCTTTCAGCAGGATAATGCATGCTGCCACACTGGAAAAAAAAAATATCTAAGAACAGTTTGAGGAACACAGAGTTTGAGGTGTTGACTTGGCCTCCGAATTTTTCAGATTTCATTCCAATTGAGCATCTGTTGGATATGCTGGAAAAGCAAGCCCAATCTATGGAGGCTATACCTCGCAACTTACAGGACTTAAAGGATCTGCTACTGATGGCTTGCTGCCAGATACCACAGCATACCTTCAGAGGTCTAGAGGTGCGCATGCCTCTAAGATCTAGTGGTGTTCATGGCTATAGTTAAAATTGGCTTGTAAAGTTAAAGTGATTGTAAAGGTTTGTTTTTGTTTTGTTTGTTTTTTTTAAAAGAGAAGAATGTGTTTCATACTTACCTCGTTGGATGGAGCATCAGATCGATGCTTCAGCTGTGCCCTGGTGTCTCTACACTGAGAACCGAGCCACCGAACATCGCTGATGGCTCGGTTCTCACAGATCCCCCAGAGGAAATCTGCTGACTGTCAGTGTCTCTCCTCTCTGCTTCTCCGCGCTCACTGGAGCGCTGAGCTGTGGAGGGGCAGGGAGAGGCTGTCTCAGCGGCTCGCTGAAACTGCCATCAATCAAGGCAGCTGGCGGATCCAAACTTGGAAGTCGGGATGACGCGCTGCCTCGACTGATGGCAGTGACGTCAGCAAAGAGTGGACTTCACACCTAATTGCACTCCTGTGACCCAGAGGAGAAGCCCAGCCAAATGAGCTCAGACTTCTCTTTTGAATAACAAATATGTTATACTTACCTCCTCTGTGCAAGGGTTTTGCACAGAGTGGCCCCAATCCTTCTTTTCTGGGGTCCCTCGCAGCGCTCCTGGTTACTCCTCTTCTCGAGTGCCCCCTCGGAGAGCCGCTTTCCATGGGGGCACTCATGTGGGCACGCTCCCAAGTCCTGCTGCTACGTCCATTGACACAGACAGCAGGATTCAGCCCCGCCCCCCGTGTCACTGGATTTGACTGACAAAAGTGGGAGCCAATGGCTCCTGCTGCTATCAATCTATCCATTTAGGACCCGAGACAGTAGCTGGAGCTTCTATGCTCGTCTCCGTCACTGGAGCGATCGGCTCAGGTAAGAAAAAGGGGGGGTCTGTAGGGGTGTGCAGCAGCACAAAAGGTTTACAACCCCTTTAAGTCTGCTATACACAGCTTGCATTTCGGGTAATTCCTGCGGACTTAAAAAAAAAAAAAAAAAAAAAAAAAGAAGAATCTGGATGGAAAATTAACGAACGAACACTGACTGCATCCAATCAGATGCAGTCATTGTTCAGGTAATCAAACAGTCGCAGGTGCTGGATGTCTGAACACATAAACCACAAGTAGAGGAGAGTGCCCAACCCAAGCTGTTCAGCATCAATTGGGGAACCTTTTATATTTCTTTTGTTCAGCTAAAGGCTTGCAAAGCAATAGAGTAGGTACAATTCAGGTACAATTTCTAGAGGAGTGTGAAAATATTGTTAATGATTTACTAATACATAACTAATGTACATTTGCTTGCCTGAAGCTTAAGCAAACTTCATTGTAGATAAAACCTATTAGTGCAGTGGCCTAAGTATCTACAGAGCACAAACTTTCTATATCAGATTGCTAAATGAGGGAGTCAAGTCCACTATAACCAGTCCCTTTGCAATGATAATTTAAAAAAAAAAAAAAAAAAAAAAAAACACACTAGGATCCTCAGTCCCCATGGTGTTGAAGATGCCTGAAATGTAACTTCAAGCTCTATGCAGGCATCTGGAAAGCCAACCACACATAATGTTTTTTCAGCATGTTTTATGGACAGGCAGAGTACAAAACACGGTTACCATAGCAGTCATTTTTGATTTTATTAAAATTAGTTTTTTACTAGATGTATAAAATCTTTTTTTTTTTTTTTTTTAAAGGGGTTTATGTTTTTACATTACCACACAATATGAAATAATAAAAAAACAAGAAATTACATAACTTGCATATAACAGAAAAAGCACTGCACCCAAGGGGAGGCAAGGATATTACAGATCTAAAAGGCTACACATAGCCCTAGAGCAAAATGGGTACCAATGTCCAGGAAAAAAAAAAAGAAAAAAGTACCTAAACCTAGAACACACGTATAAAAACAAACACATACAATCAGACACCAACGCTACAATCCCAATATAAATGCACAGTACATAAACAACTTACAAACCATAAGGCTCTGTTCACACCTAGGCATTTTGTTTTCAGGCAGATTTTGTACAGGTCAAAAGGTCACCAATGTAAAAAGCAGAAAACGCCTGTAATCTGCCAAAAAAGAAGCTCCTGTACTTTTTTGAGCTTCAGGCGTTTTGCATCAGATGACAAAACGCTCAGATGTGAACAGGGGCCACTGAAATGAATGAGATTTGTCTTGTTGGGTGTTTTTGGAGCTGAGGCTTACAGCAGAAAAACGCCCAAAAACGCCTAGGTGTGAACAGAGCCTAAAAGTAAGAACTAACATAAGTAGTACAGAAACACTTATGCCGCGTACACACGGTCGGACTTTTCGTCTACAAAAGTCCAACGGACGCTGACGGACTAAAGCTGGCTGGTAATCCGATCGTGTGTGGGCTTCTCCGGACTTTCAACGGACTTTTTTAGCCTCAAATCCGACGGACTTTAGATTTGAAACATGCTTCAAATCTTTACGTCGTAAGTACGACGGACCCCGAAATCCGCTCGTCTGTGTGCTAGTCCGACGGACAAAAACCCATGCTAGGGCAGCTATTGGCTACTGGCTATGAACTTCCTTATTTTAGTCCGGTGTACGTCATCACGTACGAATCCGTCGGACTTTTGTGTGGTCGTGTGTAGGCAAGTCCGTTCGTAAGAAAGTCTGCCGCAAGTCCGCCGAAGGTACGTCGGAAGTCTGTTGGACAGGCTGTCGGACTTTTGTAGACGAAAAGTCCGACCGTGTGTACGCGGCATTAGGATTGTTGCTACAAAGAAACTTCCCCCCCAAAGCAACTCAGAGATATCCAACCACGGCTGCTATACTTTGGTAAACTTCTGAGAACATGCCCGACCCTTATAGATCAGTTTAAACTTTGGTAGATCAGCATTAACTAAATGAAAGAACTGTTGGACAGAAGGTGGAACAGCATCTGTCCAGTGTAACAAAATCAATTTACATGCATAAAACATGAGAAGCAGAATAAAGACATGAGTCCGAGGAGCAAAGTCATTCAAAATACCCAAAAGTCCAACCTCTGGGGTCCGAGGCACTGCAAGATGAAGGGTGTTCATGTATAAAATCCTTAACAGGTAAACTATGAATATATTCTTGACACTGATGTCACAGACCTGACGGAAGCCGGCCAAACGGGCTTCCATCAGACCAATTGGCTTACACACGGGACGGTTTTTATTGCACCGGCCGATGTTGGCGAGCATTCGGTCCGTGTGTACAAGACTCAAGATTCCTACTACAATTGAAAAACATACTGGTAGGTAGACTGGCTTCTATGTAAACTGGACAATGTATGTGTGTTGGGACATTAGACTGAGCTTCTTTAAGAGACATGGACTTGTTCAAATAGTTTGGGAATTGTTACATTGGATGACTGGAGAAGTTTAGATTTTTTGTGGTTGTGGGAAGCATTAGATAAATGCATTTGGGCTATAAACTAATATGTAAATGCATTATTAACACACTAGTTTCTAGTGGGCACCTGGGTGGGCTAAAATAGTACATAAAGTATTTAATATGTGCTTATTTACCTATCTGCAGATACAGTTTATTCCAGGACTATAAGTCTATTGAAAAGTGTAAAGCCGGCCATTCAAGGATCAAAAATCACCCAGGTCAGCAGGGACCAGACAAAATAGGATTTTTATAACAGCTTACCTGAAAAATCCTTTTCTTTTGAAGTACATCACGGGACACAGAGCCATAGTAATTACTATGTGGGTTATAGTCCACCTTCAGGTGCTGGACATTGGCACGCCCTAAACAGGAAGTTGCCTCCCTATATAACCCCTCCCATAACAAGAGCATCTCAGTTTTGTAGCAAAGCAATACACGTGTATACTAGAAAGAGGGGCGGTACCTCTGTGTCCCGTGATGAACTTCAAAAGAAAAGGATTTACAGGTAAGCTGTTATAAAAATCCTATTTTCTATTTAAGTACATCACGGGACACAGAGCCATAGTAATTACTATAGAAAATACAAACTCTGCGTCAAAAATTGTGAAAAACTTAATAGAAAATAATTTAATAATAAGCTGCTCCCCTTGGTGAGCAAGAGATTGGTCAATGGATATGTTAAATGAGTAGGGGGTGCTAGTGGTTATCAGTGAAAGGAAAAACATTGAAAACGGCTAAGTCTCAATGTGGGAAAACTTGACATAAGCATTCAAACATATGTTATACCAAATTTGAGTGATTGTTAATATCACACAATCATAAACAAAAATAGTGATGTTAAAGTCACAATGTTGGAATGAACACAATAATGGCAGTGAAGAAATAGTGATCTTGCAAGGTAAGTAGATTCCATTAGATACGAATGAAAAAACCTTCACCAAGAATTAAGGTGCACCTCACAGTGGTAGATGGATATCTGCTTACCAGATACCAATGACTCCTTTCGTTAAAAAGAGAGTCATTAGCGCTTGTGCAGGATTGTGCCTGCTCATATGGAATGGCTGGATGCTGGATGCTAGATGGTATTAGACAGAGAACCCTTCTTGCCCCAGGAGTCAGACATGGGATATATGAAAGACAATAAAATCTTCCATAGTGTAATACAGTTTATTAAAATTGTTAAAAACAAAAGGTAAAGCCAAATGGCCGCTTACATGAATAGGTGCCTACCCGGCACTGCTCACTCATCTAGGTAGAATCTTGGCTAGGATGCCGTCACACCGCCTCGATGGTCGGCGTGTAGAACGACACGGCGAAAGCAACAACCAGGGATACCGGACATAGGAGGAGATCATGTGACCAGGTACCGCTCAGAATAGGAGGGAATGCATAAATCAGTGAGAACCGATTCCACGGAATAGTAAGGCATCCGTTCCGCATGCTAGCGGATCCTTTGTTTTTGACACAAAGTTGTCGATTTCTTTGTTGAACCTGGACGTAAACAGATCTATGTTTGGGATCCCCCATCTTTGACATATTGACAGGAAGATATCGGGGTGAAGGAACCATTCTGCCGGGAACAACTGCTGGCAACTCAAGTAGTCCGCCTGCCAATTTTCTATTCATAGAATAAAGACCGCCGATAAGCAAAGTAGATTGTTTTCTGCCCAAGATAAGATATGATTCACCTTTCTCTGGGCCGCGCAACTTCTTGTGCCCCCCTGGTGATTAATATAGGCCATTGAATCCTGGCAGGACAATACCGTAAACTGAACATTCAGGCCCTCAGAACCAAGTGCTCTCCCTGAATTTCTAGAATGATAATGGGCAAGGCCATTTCTGATCTGGGCCACTTCCGTGGTAACTGAAGGAAGGATTTTCCCCTTTGCAGATTTTTGGATATTAACCATAAACTGATGCTCCGGCGTACCCAGCCTACAGCATCTGGTATTTCCAGGTGGTCCATCCGGGTACTAACCAGGCCTCCAAGATCAGGCGAGATCGGGCACTTTCAAGGTGATGTGGTCGTAGGCTTTGGAGTCAGACACATTGGGAATCTAGAGCTTGAACCCTTTGTTCCAAGCCGATAGGATACTGTTTTGCAGCAGTCTCGAATAGAACTGAGCATAAGGAACGGCCTCGAATGAAGCCACCATCTTTCCCAACAACCTCATGCAAAGTTGAATAGAAGAATTCATCTTGCTTCAACCACCTAAATTAGTTCCTTTATGGCGCCTATCTTTTCCTGGGGCAAGAATACCCTTTTCTGGGTGTACCTATGATCAGACCCAAGGTATTTTAGCCTTCTTCATGGTTTAAAAGAAGATTTCTCCTAGGTTGAGAATTTCGACCTAGATATTCCAGGTAGTTGAATGTGGTGACCATACTTTGGCCTAAGCAGGCTACCGACCGGACTATCAAGAACAGATCATCCAGGTAAACCATAATCCTTATACCTTGGGCCCTTAATCTGGCTAGAAGAGGGGCCAGAACCTTTGTAAACACTCAAGGTGCAGAAGCTAGACCGGAAAGCAGAGCTACACACTGAAAATTAAGATTTTCCACCTTGAAAAGTAGATATTACTAGTGAGCGAGGAAATAGGCATATGGAGGTATGCATCTTTGACGTCGATTGACGCCAGAAATTCTCCTCCTTGTAGGATGGAGATAACTGATTGGATTGACCCCATGCGGAAAAAGAGTGGTTATATTCAGGAACTGAATTTAGATTTTTGAGATCCAGAATGTCCATTTGGCTTTAACCAAACCCCAATCTCTGCTCTTACATGGGGGCCAAAAGATGGTCCAATGCTTGAGAGAAAGACTTTTTTTTCTCTGGATCCTTAGGAACGTTTGATCTGAGAAAACGAGGAGACGGGAACTCTTGGAACTCCAGTTTGTACCTTGGAGCTATTGAGGAAGTCCCCCATTCGTCTTGACACTCTTCCTGCCAGATCCTTGAGAACTGCAGAAGAATAAGCATTTGAGCATTGTCTGCCGGACAAGTCAAACTCTTATTCACAGAGGATATAACAGCGTTAATTGCTGTTATACCCTATTGAATTTCCTCCACCATAGGATAAAGTGTGAAAACTTTTTAGGAGGGAAAATAATGCTTATCTGGGTGATCCTCTCAGATACAAAAAAGCTTTTCCAACAATGAATGGACAGGAAAAGGCATGCACAGCTTGAGGAGGCTTTATTGAACCCAAACACTCAAAGGTACATCAATGTGGAGCGGACCATTCAGCAAGAATTGCACCATCAATCTTAAGATTGAAACAGCTGATTCTCCCACATTTGACACCTCAGAAGAGGTGTCATCAGCCTCACCACAGTCCCCTGAGGGAATTCGTCTTCTCCTGCCCCTAGTTCCTCAGTTTGATGGTCCTGGGTAATGGAAGAGAACCTGTCACATTTTGACCCACACTGGGATGCGATTAAAGTCGCTAAACTTTTTTTGTTTTTTAAAAACCCATCATGCCTGAGGAAAAAAGATCTTGTTAGTAAAATAAACAAGGGGCTGCAATGTTGAAAACAGTTGCAAACATTTCATGGCCCCGATGCTCACTCTGACCAGCCACTCCCTCTTAGGGGAGGATGCCACTTGTAGAGAAGAGTAGGCTTTCTAGAGCTTGAGGGAGACCCTTTTAGCTCTTTTTTGGGGGTGTTTCAGCCCCCCCTTCTGACCTTAACTCGATGCACGAAGCAGAGGTACTACCAGAAGAAATCGTATCCGCTGCTTGAGCAATAGTCCAGCCACTGCCTCTGCTATTAATGCTCAGCCTGATGCAAATAGTAAACGTGTCAAATGGGAAATGCCAGTGTCACCAAACCTCTTTCATGCTCCTCTTTGGCTCTTATGTCTCCCCGACAATTTTGCAGCCAGCACAAATGGAGTTTGTTTTTTTTAAGACACACTCCCGCGTTGGAGGACGCCAACGGTGTGCTAAGCTCTGCCCCCACCACCACATCGCCCCCCCCCCCTTTCAAAAAAAAGTTTTCCCACGCAAACGACGGGATCGGCTTGTGTGTGAGAGAGGGATGGCGTGGAGGAGACCTGGAAGCCGGCGCCGAGTAGGGGCGAAGAAAGAAAATGGCATTGCCAATCGTTTTTAGTTCTCCCTTATACTCAGCCTCATGAAGAAGGGAAGAGTTCAGCCCAGGTGGGGGTGTCTGTAAGAAGCAAAACCCCCCAAACTTAACGGAGGTCTGATTGCTAGCTGGAGGAAAAAAATCTGCTGCTTCTGTGACACAGCGTGATCTCTGAGCAAAGCATGAGAAGGTACGTGCTCTATACAGCCCCCAGTGGTGACACTTGGGCATGACAACATTTACTTTAAAGGAGACATTTCATAAGACAAAATTAAAAAATTCCTTAGAAAACTCCACTTACCTTTCCCGCCGCAGGGTTTTCTGTGGTAAAACCAACAGACCCAATCTTCACCCTTCATGGTGGGTTCCGTTAACAAGCCTTCAGGAACCGGGGACCCCCAGGGAACCCACAATCCTGGACCTGTAACAGCACCCCGCCAGTAAAACTTTATGGCCTTAATACCAAAAAGTACTGGATCCCGGGGTCCAGCTCTCTAAAAAGAGAAGCGTTTACAAGCAAAACCTCATTTGTTTGGATACAAGGCCCGGGCATCATTCAATTTGGCCAAAAAGACACTTTGAATGGATCCGGCTGCATAGCTAGCCCCAAGCAAGGAGTCACTCCCACGGCACACAGCTCTGAAAGAACGGCATACCTGTGCTGCGTATGCGCCAGTGACGTCACTGGCTGCTGATCATTGGAATATCTCCTGTACAGTGCATGTTTAGGAGATATTTATTTTACCTACAGGTAAGCTTTATTATAAGCTTACCTGTAGGTGAAAATAACATTCAGGAGTTTACCACCACTTTAACCACTTCCCGCCCGCCCTATAGCGGATTGACGTCCGGGAAGTGGTTGTGTTATCCTGACTGGACGTCATATGACGTCCAGCAGGATAACATGCCGCAGCGCGCCCCCGGGGGCGCGCATCGCGGCGATCGGTGGAGCGGTGTGTCAGTCTGACACACCGCTACACTGATCTTGGTAAAAAGCCTCCGGCGGAGGCTCTTTACCACGTGATCAGCCGTGTCCAATCACGGCTGATCACGCTGTCAATAGGAAGAGCCGTTGATCGGCTCTTCCTCACTCGCGTCTGACAGACGCGAGTAGAGGAGAGCCGATCGGCGGCTCTCCTGGCAGGGGGGGTCCGCGCTGATTGTTTATCAGCGCAGCCCCCCCTCAGATCACCCCACTGGACTACCAGGGATGCCACTAGGACCACCAGGGAAGGGGCAACGTGGATGGCCAGGTATGTACCCCATGGCCATCCACATGTGCCCAATCTGTGCCAATCAGTGCCCACAAATGGGCACTGATTGGCACTATTATGTCCATGATATGCCCAGATCTGCCCAGCAATGCTCTATCAGTGCCACCTGTCATTGCCCATCTGTGCCACCTGTCATTGCCCATCAGTGCCACCTGTCATTGCCCATCAGTGCCACCTGTCATTGCCCATCAGTGCCCACCTATCAGTGCCCATCAGTGCCACACATCAGTGCCACACATACGTACCCATCAGTACCACCCATATATACCAATCAATGCCACCTACGAGTGCCCATCAGTGCCGCCTATGTGTGCCCATCGGTGCCACCTATGAGTGCCCATCAGTGCCGCATACCAGTGCCACCTATCAGTGCCCATCAGTGCCACCTATCAGTGCCCATCAGTGCCGCCTATCAGTGCCCATCATCAGTGCCCGTTAGTGCCACCTCATCAGTGCCACCTCATTGGTGCCACCTCATCGGTGCCCATCAGTGCCGCCGTATCAGTGCCCATCTGTGCCGCCGTATCAGTGCCCATTATTGAAGGAGAAAGCGTACTTATTTACAAAAAAATTTAACAGAAACAAAGAAAAACTTGTTTTTTTTCGAAATTTTCGGTCTTTTTTTATTTGTTGCGCAAAAAATAAAAACCGCAGAGGTGATCAAATACCACCAAAAGAAAGCTCTATTTGTGGGAACAAAATGATAAAAAATTTGTTTGGGTACAGTGTAGCATGACTGCGCAATTGTCATTCAAATTGCAACAGCGCTGAAAGGTGAAAATTGGGCTGGGCGGGAAGGTGTCTAAGTGCCTGGTATTGAAGTGGTTAAACAGTGGTGCTGTAAAAATCTATAGAAAAAAAACAGTCTGGATGCCAATGTCAAATCCAGATGATTCTATTACTATTGACATGTTTCCTATTTTTTTTTTTATGGTGGTCTCAACAGGCTTATTAAATAAAGTAAGCTGGAGATTCCTTTTAATTGGAAATGGCTGTCAAAGAACTGCTTCAATAGACATATTAGCTAGGCAGAGAAACCTTTAAAAATAAATCATACCTCCACTCAGTAGCTTCATTACCAGCCAAAGCTCATCCTTAACCACAAAGGAGGTATAGTATGACACAATGTTGGGATGGTGACACTGACTCATTGCCTGGATTTCTTTCTGCAAGAGAAATGACAAGAGAAATGGAATAATTATTCCTGGAAATAAGATAATCCATAAACATAAACCTGTGCTTTTGAGGAGATGCATTTATATACAAAAGAGTTCGTAAACATAGAATACTGGATCACCTATGCAGTCTTGACAGAGTAGAGTAATGCATTCTGTCACATGGAAAAGTGACTTGTACAGCAGAAAATAAATGAGATTAACTGTATTGATCCAGAGGCTGAGCTAACGTATACTTTTAAAATACTGTTAATACAAAAGTGTTCCCAATACAGCCGTATAGCTACATAAAAGCAGAAAATACATCCTATACTTGCAATTTGTTACTAAAGTCTAAATGCAATTGCAGCAAAGTGTAGAGATTAGAGATATCTCTATGAACTATCTGTATACCGTCAATCAGTTACACTTAACTAGATGCCATTTTCTTTACAAGTCTCTCCTCCTATTTGTTTCTGCTTTCAGACAAGAACAGATGGAGAATGACAATATCATATAACTCACTGAATAAGAATGACAATCAGGGATTAAAAAAAAAAAAAAAAAAAAACCCACTAAGAAGTAAACTTTAATGATTTAAATTACATTTTATTTCAGTTGGTTTAAATGGTTAAAACAGTTTTAAAATGATCTTGTATAATTTCTTAAATCAAATCTACATATTACTCATAAGAATTTAAAGAGGGTGCTACGTTAGACTTTCCAATAAGAAAGCCCAGCACTGGCTGTCTACTTTTTAAGTCTGAAAAACAAAAGGAAAACACCGCGCTGTGAAGGGATATTAGTGAATGATACTTGTGCAAGGACAAATTAAAATTATGAAACCATAGAACAATCAATGATCAAAAACAATATACAAAAGCAGCTGCTAAAAGTAAGATACACGTTACTTATATAAATGGTTATAAAGGAGCAGCGCTGTGACAAACCATGTAATACGAAGGCATACAATAAATATTCTCAAAAGTTCATTATTTGTATAATAAACAAAGTGTAAATAAGTATAGAAAGTCCCATTCAAAGGATCCTAGACAGCAGATACGTGGGTAGGTAGATGGCAGTTAATTCTTAGTCCTTCACCGCACCACTGTGATAATAATACAAATGCGCGCTTACCAAACAGCAAGCTTAGGAAGCTTGTGACCTTAACCCGGTCGGGGCCTTTCCAGGAGGGACCATCAAAGGAGAAACAGACCACCTTCGCTTGGGATAAGCACGCTGTTCAGCAGTTATCACTAATAGGAGAAATACCCCTGGCTAGGGATAAGCCTCAGGAGAAGTATGGCAAGAAAAGAAGGAGGGCAACATAGCGTGATCCTGCTTTCAATGTTTAATAAAATCAAATGGAAATACACTTACATTTGGATGATAAAAACAAGCACATAAGCCGGCCGGCTAGAAACGATCGCCCGTCCTACAGACGGTAATGCAGCACGTCAGCACGTCAGCACGCCCGACGTACGTTTCGTCACACTCTGACGTCGTCTGGGGCACGGGCGACGCACTGACGTGTCGCATTAATATAGTAAACAACATACCAAGCCTCGTACTGAGGACGGGACCGGAAATCACCTTGCGTTCCACTAGTTCCGGGCGGATACCAGAGAAACGTCATCTTGAGTGTGGGATTAAACTTAACATACTGTGCACACTATTGATAACGAACCACCATACAATGCCGGGCATAAATTAGCACCGTACATAGGCTGGTCACACACTTGCCAAGAATTCTAAAGTTAGTAAAGGTTAGTATAAATAAAATAAAAATAACATAAAAATAAGGAGGGGATTAAAATTAGAGATTAATTAAAACTAACATTGAAGGGCATCCTTTGACGGTAAAGCCCTAGAAGGAAAAGGAGATGATAAATGTCCCCTTTCTTTATATGCATAATAAGCTGCATAGGATGGTTCATAGAGGCAAAAAGCAAATGATTAGGTATATGGAGGTATTCTCAAAGCCTTTCATGGCTGAATAAAATTAAGGGGCACATAAACGGGAAACAACATACCATATTGACCATTAATGGGGTGGTAGGTCCTAGGGGAAAGAAAGGTGATTTGTTCCCAAGTGTAAGAACCACTAAAAACACCATAACATAAACCACAAAGCACATACCAAACCAGGACAAATACATTAGACAGTTAACTAGTCCCAACCTAGGATATCAAATCAACACAGGGGAAATACCCCATACGTGAACATAAACTACAATAGTACAATGGGGCATATACCCCCTCGGGGTGGTATAAATCTGGTATTAACCGTTTAATACATATAAGGGATAATCCTTATGGGTAGGCCAGGACTCTAGGTGGATAATGGTATCTCAAACTGGAAATCAAAGGATGGAATTAATCTCATGAATTATCTATGAAAGCGTTAGTGTCAGTATCAATATTAAGCCCATATGGGGCATAGCACTTGATTTTATGTATCCAGAGCATCTCAAGCTTCGAGATGCTCCTAACCAAAGAGCTACCCCTCCAATGGGGCCGATATCTATCAATTCCTAGAAAAAGTGTTTTGGAGGGATCTTTATTATGAGCAGTAAGATAATGCTTTGAGACAGAATGCTTAGGAAAGCCATTCAAGATGTTAGTGATATGTTCGTTTAGACGAACGGAGAGGGGTCGCCTGGTCCTGCCCACATACTGCAGACCGCAAGGGCACTGCAGCAAGTAGACGACCCCCTCCGTTGTGCAGGTAATGAAGGGCCTAATGTCATGTTCCTCATGGGTGCTGTGGGAGGTGAACTTCTGAGTTCGCCTAGATGTCGCGGAATTGAGCTTACAAACACGACACCTACCACATTTGTAGTACCCTTTCAAATTATCAAAAAGGCCCTGGATGCCTCCGATAGGGGGGGGGTCAAGGACATTAGGGGCTAATTTATTCCTAAGTGATGATGCTCCCTTAAAAATCACTTGTGGTTTGTCTGGAATAACCGTTCGCAAGATCGGATCATTCCCCAATAGGTGCCAATGTTTGTTAAGTAGGCTTTTGATATTGCTGTGCTGTATTGAGTAGGTGGTAATGAAGGGGAGAGTGACAGAATTCTCTCTGGGGGGTGCCCCTTGATTAAGTAGCTGTTCTCTATCCATACCCTTAACAACGTCCATGGTCTGAGTAAGGAACTCCCTATTATACCCTTTTTCCACAAACCGGTGCATCAAGACTTCGGCCTGTTGCATGAACTGAGAGTTGTCAGTACAGTTACGTTTAAGTCGTAAGAATTGACTCTTGGGAACAGACCGAAGCCATGATCTGTGGTGACAGCTATTCAGAGGGATATACGAGTTGCGGTCTGTTTTCTTAAAATAGGTGGAAGTTACAAACCGATCCCCTTGTATATCGATATTAAGGTCCAAAAAATGAATATTGGACTGACTGGCTTCAAAATTCAGTACAATGCCCCTATTATTGGAATTAAGTTCCTCCATAAAGAGGTCAAGGTCACTGCGATCGCCATCCCACAGGAGGAGGATGTCGTCAATGTACCTAGCCCACAGTTTTAACTGGGGCCTTTGGCAAACATGGACGACATCCTCCTCCCACAGGGCCATAAACAGGTTTGCAAGACTGGGGGCATATTTAGCCAACCAGGGGTTGTAGAAAAAAATCTATATACCTGCCCACCCGGGACGTAAGAGAATCAATCCGACCCCAAAATCCCTTATCTTAGGGAACTGCGTAAACTGGTTGATTGGGGGTACACCCAAGGTATCCTCAATAAGAAAGAGAAGGCCTATTTGATACCTAAAGCTCCCCGGACTCCTGTAATATATTATCTCCCTAAAGTGCATAAACATCCTACCTGCCCCCCGGGACGTCCCATTGTAAGTGGGATTGATTCTCTTACGTCCCGGGTGGGCAGGTATATAGATTTTTTTCTACAACCCCTGGTGGGTAAAATGCCTTCCCTCATTAGGGATTCCAAACATACCATCAATATACTAGCTAACCTCACTCCCACTCCCAACATGTGGATGGTGACGGCGGACGTTTCGTCCCTATACACGATTATCCCCCATGAGTTGGGTTTTTATGCGGTTGAATATTATTTAAGAAGGGACTCTGGGCTGTATGATGAGCAAATTAATTTTATCCTGGCACTTCTAAGGTACGCCGCGTCCCACAATTACTTTTGGTTCAACAAATGTTTCTATCGACAGGACCGTGGAGTTGCAATGGGGGCTAAATATGCCCCCAGTCTTGCAAACCTGTTTATGGCCCTGTGGGAGGAGGATGTCGTCCATGTTTGCCAAAGGCCCCAGTTAAAACTGTGGGCTAGGTACATTGACGACATCCTCCTCCTGTGGGATGGCGATCGCAGTGACCTTGACCTCTTTATGGAGGAACTTAATTCCAATAATAGGGGCATTGTACTGAATTTTGAAGCCAGTCAGTCCAATATTCATTTTTTGGACCTTAATATCGATATACAAGGGGATCGGTTTGTAACTTCCACCTATTTTAAGAAAACAGACCGCAACTCGTATATCCCTCTGAATAGCTGTCACCACAGATCATGGCTTCGGTCTGTTCCCAAGAGTCAATTCTTACGACTTAAACGTAACTGTACTGACAACTCTCAGTTCATGCAACAGGCCGAAGTCTTGATGCACCGGTTTGTGGAAAAAGGGTATAATAGGGAGTTCCTTACTCAGACCATGGACGTTGTTAAGGGTATGGATAGAGAACAGCTACTTAATCAAGGGGCACCCCCCAGAGAGAATTCTGTCACTCTCCCCTTCATTACCACCTACTCAATACAGCACAGCAATATCAAAAGCCTACTTAACAAACATTGGCACCTATTGGGGAATGATCCGATCTTGCGAACGGTTATTCCAGACAAACCACAAGTGATTTTTAAGGGAGCATCATCACTTAGGAATAAATTAGCCCCTAATGTCCTTGACCCCCCCCCTATCGGAGGCATCCAGGGCCTTTTTGATAATTTGAAAGGGTACTACAAATGTGGTAGGTGTCGTGTTTGTAAGCTCAATTCCGCGACATCTAGGCGAACTCAGAAGTTCACCTCCCACAGCACCCATGAGGAACATGACATTAGGCCCTTCATTACCTGCACAACGGAGGGGGTCGTCTACTTGCTGCAGTGCCCTTGCGGTCTGCAGTATGTGGGCAGGACCAGGCGACCCCTCTCCGTTCGTCTAAACGAACATATCACTAACATCTTGAATGGCTTTCCTAAGCATTCTGTCTCAAAGCATTATCTTACTGCTCATAATAAAGATCCCTCCAAAACACTTTTTCTAGGAATTGATAGATATCGGCCCCATTGGAGGGGTAGCTCTTTGGTTAGGAGCATCTCGAAGCTTGAGATGCTCTGGATACATAAAATCAAGTGCTATGCCCCATATGGGCTTAATATTGATACTGACACTAACGCTTTCATAGATAATTCATGAGATTAATTCCATCCTTTGATTTCCAGTTTGAGATACCATTATCCACCTAGAGTCCTGGCCTACCCATAAGGATTATCCCTTATATGTATTAAACGGTTAATACCAGATTTATACCACCCCGAGGGGGTATATGCCCCATTGTACTATTGTAGTTTATGTTCACGTATGGGGTATTTCCCCTGTGTTGATTTGATATCCTAGGTTGGGACTAGTTAACTGTCTAATGTATTTGTCCTGGTTTGGTATGTGCTTTGTGGTTTATGTTATGGTGTTTTTAGTGGTTCTTACACTTGGGAACAAATCACCTTTCTTTCCCCTAGGACCTACCACCCCATTAATGGTCAATATGGTATGTTGTTTCCCGTTTATGTGCCCCTTAATTTTATTCAGCCATGAAAGGCTTTGAGAATACCTCCATATACCTAATCATTTGCTTTTTGCCTCTATGAACCATCCTATGCAGCTTATTATGCATATAAAGAAAGGGGACATTTATCATCTCCTTTTCCTTCTAGGGCTTTACCGTCAAAGGATGCCCTTCAATGTTAGTTTTAATTAATCTCTAATTTTAATCCCCTCCTTATTTTTATGTTATTTTTATTTTATTTATACTAACCTTTACTAACTTTAGAATTCTTGGCAAGTGTGTGACCAGCCTATGTACGGTGCTAATTTATGCCCGGCATTGTATGGTGGTTCGTTATCAATAGTGTGCACAGTATGTTAAGTTTAATCCCACACTCAAGATGACGTTTCTCTGGTATCCGCCCGGAACTAGTGGAACGCAAGGTGATTTCCGGTCCCGTCCTCAGTACGAGGCTTGGTATGTTGTTTACTATATTAATGCGACACGTCAGTGCGTCGCCCGTGCCCCAGACGACGTCAGAGTGTGACGAAACGTACGTCGGGCGTGCTGACGTGCTGACGTGCTGCATTACCGTCTGTAGGACGGGCGAT
This sequence comes from Aquarana catesbeiana, assembly GCF_042186555.1. NCBI lineage: Eukaryota > Metazoa > Chordata > Amphibia > Anura > Ranidae > Aquarana > Aquarana catesbeiana. The sequence continues at coordinate 103,709,428 of NC_133328.1, forward strand.
CGTTTCTAGCCGGCCGGCTTATGTGCTTGTTTTTATCATCCAAATGTAAGTGTATTTCCATTTGATTTTATTAAACATTGAAAGCAGGATCACGCTATGTTGCCCTCCTTCTTTTCTTGCCATACTTCTCCTGAGGCTTATCCCTAGCCAGGGGTATTTCTCCTATTAGTGATAACTGCTGAACAGCGTGCTTATCCCAAGCGAAGGTGGTCTGTTTCTCCTTTGATGGTCCCTCCTGGAAAGGCCCCGACCGGGTTAAGGTCACAAGCTTCCTAAGCTTGCTGTTTGGTAAGCGCGCATTTGTATTATTATCACAGTGGTGCGGTGAAGGACTAAGAATTAACTGCCATCTACTTTTTAAGTCTCCCTGAAAATCCACGCAGGGTTGGATGGATTACCCTCCGACTCATTGAGCTGTGTATGTTAAAAACAGAGCTGAACTACAGATAACAAAATAGTAAAAAAAAATTCTAATATATATATATATATACATACATACACACACACACACATATATACACACACACACATACATACAGTGGGGACAGAAAGTATTCAGACCCCCTTACATTTTTCACTCTTTGTTATATTGTAGCTATTTGCAAAAATCATTTAAGTTCATTTTTTTCCTCAATGTACACACAGCACCCCATATTGACAGAAAAAAAATAGAATTGTTGACATTTTTGCAGATTTATTAAAAAAGAAAAACTGAAATATCACATGGTCTTAAGTATTCAGACCCTTTGCTGTGACACTCATATATTCAACTCTGTTGTTGCTGTCCATTTCTTCTGATCATCCTTGAGATGGTTCTACACCTTCATTTGAGTCCAGCAGTGTTTGATTATACTGATTTGATTTGATTAGGAAAGCCACACACCTGTCTATATAAGACCTTACAGCTCACAGTGCATGTCAGAGCAAATGAGAATCATGAGGTCAAAGGAACTCTCTGCAGAGCTCAGAGACAGAATTGTGGCAAGGCACAGATCTGGCCAAGATTATAAAAAAAATTCTGCTGCACTTAAGGTTCCTAAGAGCACAGTGGCCTCCATAATCCTTAAATGGAAGATGTTTGGGACGACCAGAACCCTTCCTAGAGCTGGCAGTCTGGCCAAACTGAGCTATCGGGGGAGAAGAGCCTTGGTGAGAGAGGTCAAGAAGAACCCAAAGATCACTGTGGCTGAGCTCCAGAGATGCAGTCGGGAGATGGGAGAAAGTTGTAGAAAGTCAACCATCACTGCAGCCCTCCACCAGTTGGGGCTTTATGGCAGAGTGGCCTGACGGAAGCCTCTCCTCAGTGCAAGACACATGAAAGCCCGCATGGCGTTTGCTAAAAAAAACACCTGAAGGACGCCAAGATGGTGAGAAATAAGATTCTCTGGTCTGATGAGACCAAGATAGAACTTTTTGGCCTTAATTCTAAGTGGTATATGTGGAGAAAACCAGGCACTGCTCATCACCTGTCCCAACAGTGAAGCATGGTGGTGGGCATCATGCTGTGGGGGTGTTTTTTAGCTGCAGGGACAGGATGACTGGTTGCAATCGAGGGAAAGATAAATGCGGCCAAGTACAGGGATATCCTGGACGAAAACCTTCTCCAGAGTGCTTAGGGCCGAAGGTTTACCTTCCAACAATGACCCTAAGCACACAGCTAAAATAACAAAGGAGTGGCTTCACAACTCCGTGACTGTTCTTGAATGGCCCAACCAGAGCCCTGACTTAAACCCAATTAAGCATCTCTGGAGAGACCTAAAAATGGCCGTCCACCAACGTTTACCATCCAACCTGAACTGGAGAGGATCTGCAAGGAGGAATGGCAGATGATCCCTAAATCCAGGTGCGAAAAACTTGTTGCATCTTTCCCAAAAAGACTCATGGCTGTATTAGATCAAAAGAGTGCTTCTACTAAATACTGAGCAAAGGGTCTGAATACTTAGGACCATTTGATATTTCAGTTTTTCTTTTTTAATAAATCTGCAAAAATGTCAACAATTCTGTGTTTTTCTGTCAATATGGGGTGCTATGTGTACATTAATGAACTTAAATGATTTTAAATGGCTGCAATATAACAGAGTGAAAAATTTAAGGGGGTCTGAATACTTTCTGTCCCCACTGTACATACACACACACACACACACACACACACACGCACATTTGTAAGCAGTACTTGCACTTGTTTTATTAAGAGGATCTAAACTTGGATAGGGAACTTATGAGATGCCCAGGTAAATGCCCAGTCAACTTTGGGTCTACTATATACACATCACAGTATATACATTCTCCTCCTGCACATCACTTCCTTGCAGACAAACTCCGCACTCCTCTAGCACATCGCTTTCTTTCTCTTTCCAGACTAGCCAGCACTGTAGGCCTGACACTGGCTCAGCCAGGCCCAAAGCAAAGGCCCTTTGTAGGCAGGGACTGCAGGCCCCTATGGTGTAGCAAAAATAAAAAAAGTTCCAGTGCTAGCTGTCCCTGTGGCTACTGCTCCCAGCACCACCTCTTCGTGCACTGCCAGCCCTCCTGGCTGCTGCTGCCTAGCTCCACTGCCTGTGAAACCAACATCCTCCAGACTGGCTCTGCACCCATCCCAGACTGCTGCATTTCACTAGTGCCTCCCAGTCCTTCCGACGGTGTGATCACTCACCAGCCCTCCTGGCTGCCTCTGTGGAACTCCTGAAGACTTGTCCAGCAGTGTTCTCCTGCTGTTCTCTCCTGCTCCTCCTGTGACTCCTGGCCAGGACACCTCCATGGGTTGTAAGAGGGTCCCGTCTGCACCTGAGCCCAGGCCCAAGGTCACCCCCAGACTGGGGAGCTTCCTCAAAGGCCCCTACAGCCTAAGAGCCGGTTCACACGGGGGCGACTTGTCAGGCGACCTAGCCACCTGACAAGTCGCCTCCCGTTCTGTACAATGGAACCATTCTAATCGGAGCGACGCAAGTCGCTCCGACTTAGAAGAAAGGTTCCTGAACTACTTTGGGGGCGACTTGCATAGACTTCTATACAGAAGTCGTCTTGCAAGTCACCGTGGCAGTCGTGTGCAGGTCGCCTCGGTGAGGCGACCTGCAAGTCGTGCCGCTTCTAGTGTGAACCGGCTCTTACACTCCATTCTCCGCCCGATTAACGCCTCCCCAGCTGGGCTGATCCTGGGTATTTAAGGAGGCCTGCCCCCTGCCAATCCAGATTCTGGAAAGAAGTAGGATGTCCCGATTACACCAGCTGCGAGTCACCCAGCACTACTTTGAGCCACTCCCAACCCAGATCACAAAACACACCCAAGCTTGGCAACTAGCCTGGAAAGTGACCTACTCTGAAGAAAACCTGCACTAATCTTCCAGCACACTAGAGTGTGTGTATATATATATACACACACACACACACACACACACACACACACACACACACATCTGCAAGTCAAATTTAACCTTCACCTGACTTATTTTATCCGCTACGCTATAAGGGCGCAATTTGGGATGGTGAGCAACCCCATGGCGATTACACCCCTCGAGAACCTGCTGCATCGCCCTGAACCAACGAGACTTATTTCTGACTATTACTCTGCTCTTGTACTAAACTCCAATCCTAGGTTCTTTATTGCTCAAAACAGGTGGTCTTCATTGGCCATAAAATTTGCAGACTCTGACTGGTCTGAATTTAGTGAGACCTTTAAGAAGGTATTTCATTATACTCGCCTGACTCCTGCTCAGTTGCATAAAATGGGCCTACGCCCTACAACCAAGTGTCTAAAGCTGGATACACACTATACAATTTTCTGTAGATTTTTTCCTTCAGCTTTACCAAAACCATATAATATGAGGTCAAACCTTAAGAGTTTAAATTTGTATGCAATCAGGCAGGCCCTTGCACTACATGGTTTTGGTAAATCTAAAGGAAAACTGACAAAGTTGGTTAGTATGTATGGGGTCTGATGCCTCGTACACAAGTTCTGAATATCGTACGACCGATCGTACGACCATTCTCGCTTAATAGTCGCAAGTAGAAATTGAATAGCTAAATAAAGTCACGAAAATTCTCGTACGACAGACAAAAATATTGGAAGTGATGTCATGTGTTGTAATGTATTTGTATTGTATTTTCGGACGACAACTATACTGACTAAACGAAAATCATACCATCTGGAATCGTACGAGGAAAATTTTCGTGTATGTCCGATCGAATAATATCGGATGAACGGTCATGATCAGCTGTCGAAAGTAGTGTACGATCCTTCCTCGGACGACTGTTTTTGTACGATATTTGAATCGTGTGTATGGGCCATTGGTGGGTTCAGAGTTTTTACACTGTTTCTGGTCTTGTCCTGTAGTCCAAAAGTTTTGTCCTGTAGTGCTTAAATTTCTTTGGCTTTAGGACTCCCTAACATACTGCACCCTAAAAACAGTCTCCTGGGAATATTTGGGGATTTGGCAATCTCCAAATATGTTAAACAATTACTGCAAATCTTGTACTAACAAATAAACAATTTTACTATCCTGGAAAGAGACAACACTCCCTACGCTAAACTCTTAGCTTAAGTTAATTAACAATGCTCTTCCTCTGTATAGACTCACTTTTGAACACAGGAAGAAGCCAAAGCTGCCAAAATCTGAGGCAAGTGGATTTCCAGCACACTCACACTAACCCCTCTCTAGACCCAAAATATTCAAATTGCAGTATCTGTTTCTATGTGATGGTCCATTGTGATCCTTTGTAGGGTGGTACCCATAATATTTGTAGACTCTACTAGTGGTTCATGCAATCGAATGAGACACGAGAGACATCAGAGGTTTGTTTGTTTTATTTGTCATTTGTTTTTGTTGTTTTTTTTTTTTTTTTGTCCAAAACTTTTAGAATGCAATGAAATTATATAAAGCCCTGCCTTAACAGCACCACCTTCTGGATTCAAGTGGTAAATAAGAAAAATACAAATGCAGACTGGCATCCAACATTCCGGGAGCCTCCCCACGCTGATTTAGAGGCTGTTCCCAAGATGGTTTGTTCATCCATATTTGGTGGGAATATCCGAAAGTCTGTAGATTCTGGTTTCAGGTCTACAATTCTTCTGCTCATTAACAGGCACAAATCGTAAAAATTATCCACAAGAGGCCTTACTGAGCCGCTTAATGTTAGAGGCTCCACGAAGTGTAAGGAGCCTGATCTCTTTCATCTTTGTTGGCAGCCCGCATGGTGATAGCCAAGTCATGGAAATCCCCCGCAAAATCATTTAACCTGATTAAGGACAAGCTTTCATGGATAATGATCAATGAGAAACTCTCTGCCATTCCCAATGATAAAATTCCACAGTTCGAAAAGATTTGAAAAGAGCCTAGGATTACCTACATTGTAGGGAATTTGCAGAGTCTGAAGCACGGTCATCACACTAAATACCGTACTCTTTTACTTTCCTAGTCCTCTTTCTTCTTTGATTGCATCCCCAGAATAAATAATTTGGAGTTTATAAATTCTTCTGAATTGGGGGGGGGGGGGGGGGGGGTTAGATATAAAAGGCCTAGTCTCAGACCTTTACTGTTTTGTATGTCATTATTGGTTGATTTAGTTGGATAACGACTTTCTCTATTAATCGTTTGTACCTGTATGATATGCATTACCAGAAATCTGCCAATAAAAACTATTGTAAACGAAAATTGCATAAGCAATATTTTATGTTTACTGTTTTTTTTACACTGCAGAGCAAATGTAAAAAAAAAGCATTGCACATTGATTTAAGCAGTTAAAACTAACACTACCTTAGTACCTACACATAAATGCTTTCCTTTTCTCTACAGAAAATCCTTTTCTGTATTTTCATGCCCCATACAATTAATAAGAAATTACTGGCAACAAATGAAGCATTTTGTCAGCAATCAATGCTATTCAGGAAACTTATTCCAGACCATACAGTATTAATTCCCCTATATTAGAGAGACCAGAACCCATCTGGATGTGGGACTCTCTATCCACAGGGGAGGGGACTTTGAGTGTGCCAAACAAATGGGAAAATCAAAACAAAAAATGTATATATGCAGAAAAAAACCTCACTTAATAAAAACAGATTTATTATATCTTATTAAAAGATGCCATCTGAGTTTAAAATCAGCAATACAAAAAGTCAAACAGGCACATATGGGCAATACAAGCGTGTGACATTGACGCGTTTCATTACATTTGTTTTTTTCAGGGTACACGTTTGAAGATGGCAACCAAGTGAAATGTCTAACAATAAGGAAGAAGGATTCTACAAAAAAATCTCCACACAACCCAGGACAGGAATTTAAAATCTGCAGAGCTACCCAGAGGACCCGCACACATGGGCCAAAAGATGGAATAGGGAGCAACAAGCATAAATATCTTGGAGGCTTTAGATCAGACGGCATTATTCCAGAAGATGGATTGCTTAACAATCCTGGGTGGAGGAAAGAGGATGGACATCCAAGAGGGCTGTGTCGCTCACATGAATACACTTCCCATCATTCGTCTGCTATAAACCACAACTACCTCATGGACTAACATGACTAACATGACTAACTGTCCAATGGGGCAGAAGCAGTTGTGGTTTATGGCAGACAAATGATGAAGTGAATTGATGTGAGCTACACACAGCCTCCTTGGATGTTCATCCCCTTTCCTCCTCCCAGGATTTTTAAGAAATCCATCTTCAAGAATAATGCCGTCTCTGATTTAAGCCTCTAAGATATACATGCTTGTTGCTCCTTATTCCATCTTTTGGCTCGTGTGCGGGGCCTCTGGGTAGCTCTGCAGATTTTAAATTGCTGTCCTGGTTTGTGTGGAGGTTTTTGTGTAGGATACTTCTTGCTTATTGTTAGACATTTCATTTGGTTACATCTTCAAGCGTGTACCCTGAAGAAGCAAATGTAGCGAAACATGTCAATGTCACAGACTGTCAAAAAGATTTATCATGCAGTGCAGTATACAAAAAATTTTATTGAAACTTGTTAAAACGGTATGGTGGAATTAATTCACATGGAGAAACCTCAACCTTCCAAAAATGAAACAAAACATGCAAACAAGTTAAAAACAATCCGGATTGTTGCCCAGTGTCCTGGAGGAAATCTAAAGTACTGCCTGGAATATTGGCTATCAGTCAGATTATGTGTGTATTCAAACATCCAGTGTTGCTGGTATTCCAGCTTGTAAAGGGATTATCAATTCAAATGGAATAGAACACTGGAAAATTATAATACACCATCAGACAAGACAATGTTGTAGTAATGCCTCATCAATAATTGATACAATTAGGAAAAGAGTTCCCCTGTAATTAGCCATCCATTGTTGGGATGTATAGACAAAGGTCTAAGGTCTTTTAGGGAAAGCTTTGTAGATGATATAGTTAAGTTAAAAACGGTGTGCATGGAGTAGAAAGCACTGTATTGATTGCTTCCTTAAAAAGAAACAAAACAAAAAATTTTCACAGAGCCATAGTAGTTCCTGTGTGGTCTAATATTAACAGGTATTGACCAATAAGAGCATTGGATAGCCAAAGTGCACTGCAAGTCAATGGTTATTTGCAGGTAGATCTGATCGAAAAAGAAGATACAAGTGGTTCACAGGATCATTTATCAAACATTTCTTTACCTACTTATGCAGTTCCGCAAGCCATATAGGTGTTAATTTCCAGTATATAGTACTTGGTAAGCAGCATTGGCATTAGTCATTAGGTAATCACAAGTAACAAGCTGGCAATGTGCAAATCATGCATCGCATACATGTTAAACATCAGGAAGGGAGCAAGCCAAGTATAAGCAAATCCGCGGGATATCACTCTAGCGCTAAAGTACGGTTTACCCATTTTTCGCTTTCCACGTATGGTGCAGCTTGGGTTTGCTAGTGACAATGGCAATAGTGAGTCAAGCTACTGCTGTTGATCTTATGACGATCCCTCTGACAAGGATGCCGAAGTTTTCTCATGCCATGCGGAAAGCCGGCCGGCTGTTTTCCAAATAAATCATGGATGTAGATCAGCATGGGGACATGCGGGCTCCACTTCCGGATGTGGTGATGTCACTTGGTTTCGCCCACCAATCAGTGGACTTCTTCAAGACATGGTCTTGTCTGCTTGTGTATTATAATTTTCCAGTGTTCTTTTCCATCTGAATTGATAATCCCTTTACAAGTTGGAATACCAACCACACTGAATGTTTGAATACACACATAGGGGGTTATTTACTAAAGGAAAATCCACTTTGCACTTCAAGTGCACTTGCTGTAGATCCGAGGGGGACATGGAAGGAAAATAAAAAACAGCATTTTAGCTTGCAAATGATTGGATGATAATATCAGCAGAGCTTCCCCTTAGATTCAGAGTGACTGCACTTCCAAGTGCACTTTCAGTGCAAAGTGGATTTGCCTTTCGTAAATAACCCCCATAATCTGATTGATAGCTAATATTCCAGGCAGTACTTTAGATTTCCTCCAGGACACTGGGCAACAATCTGGATTGTTTTTAACTTGTTGTTTGCATGTTTTGTTGTTTCATTTTTGGAAAGCTGTAGTTTCTCCATGTGAATGAATTCCACCATACCTTTTTAACAAATTTCAATAAACTTTTTTGTATACTATATTGCATGGTAAATCACTGCCTACTTTTTGACAGTTGTACTATACAGCGGTCCTTCCTTTTTATGAGGCATATACTGCACCGGTGAGTCAGTGAGTTATTTATCCCTCAAGTTTGGTGAATTTCACCTTTTTCCTTTTTTTTCTATCATTACCCATATATGCCTGTTTGACTTTTTGTATGTCTGATTTTAAACTCAGATGCCATCTTTTAATAAGATATAATAAATCTGTTTTTATTACAGGAGTTTTATCTGCGTAAATTATACATTTTTTGTTTTGATTTTCGCATTGGTTTGGCACACTCAAAAAGTCCCCTTCCCTGTGGGTGGAGAGTTCCCCATCCAGATGGGTTTTTGTCTCTCTTCTTTAAGGGAATAAATAGTATATGGTCTGGATTACGTAACATATGGGATGATGCCACAGAGAATCTATTCTGGAGCCGCCTGGGTCCACTTTTCTCTTATGCATTAGTATTCAGGAAACTTTTATGTTCACAAAAAACTTACCTTGCAGGAAACCGATCCTGTGAGAAATAGAGATGCTTCCAATAATGTCCTTTCCCTCTGAAAATGATATCTGCCTGGTCATCATGCTGGTCTAATGACTAATTTTTTTCACTGACCCAAAACAAGCTTGCAGATTAGGAGTTCTGATGTTATCTTGACCTCACCTACTCCATGGTTGTTCTAATTCAGCGACTTACATCAGCTTGACAGCCTGGCAGATTACCACGTTCAAATGCTGTGCAGTGACTCCTAGAAAGCATTAGACATATTCTAATTTTAATTTCTACCCAATCAAGAAACCTTGTGCTCACTTCCACTGCTAAAAGACAGAGTACTCCAGTATCACAGGAAGAAGGAGATGAGGACAGATAATAACCCTATGCAAATATACTTGAATTCCGAGCAGCAAGAACAAGAGCCTCTTTCAACTACAGCTACTCACTAAAACAGAAACATTTTTCTGCAGCAGCCCATTTTAGAACCTTCTGTTCATCAACCTGTCCCACAAGGCCTACATCATTACACACTGTTCCCAGTGTCTCCAGCAGTTGGAGGCAACTGGGCACCACTACCAAGGCAAAGGTCCAGCCACAAATGGGTAATTTATCTACCATGATAGGCGATTTCAGGCCTGCTCTTTCAAGGCCTACATATAGGCCACCCATGACATCTGTGGCAGACATCCATATGATCAGGTGTCAAACAACAAGGATAAAAGATGTGGTCAAAGGAGGTCTGCATCATGTATGTATGTATGTAGTTCTCCGCAAGTATTTCTACTGTCCCCCACATGTTTACAGCATTGATAAGCATGTTAAACAATTACATTGGTTAAATAAAGCTTTTCTGGCCATACTTCTCTTGTGGGTTAGAGGAGTACACCTACTTTTGTTCTCCTATGACCCAGAGTTAGCTGATCGTGGGCTGTTGTCCGCTATCAGCTGACGGGGCAGTGCTGCACCAGGATCATGACAATGTTATAGGGAACTACCCTGCTGCTCGTCTGACAGCTGGCTCTGCCTTTCAGCATGCGTATGAGAGCTGGAGCCAGTCGCTCCTGTCCCCTTCCCCAGCCCAGCACTCCAGTGAGCACTGGAGAGGCAGAGCAACGACCAACAGTCTCTTCTCTCAGCAAAACGAGAGCTTTACGATCAGCGGTCAGGTGATCGCTCAGTTTTTGGACTTAGAAAAGGTGTGTTACAGCTGCATTTCAACTCTGAGGCTGAAGTATGGAGTATGAAGGTGTTTTTTTTTTTTTTTTTTTCAGATCCCATATTTCTCCTTTAAAGCTGGACACCAGGGAACAAGCTAAATACACAAATAGATATGCATATAATAGAGATATTTTACCTGACAAAGGATTTGCATTTCTGTCCATCCAGTCCTGAGACTGACATACACTCACTGGCCACTTTATTAGGTACACCTTGCTAGTACCGGGTTGAACCCCCTTTTGCCTTCATTACTGCCCTAATCCTCCGTGGCATAGATTCAACAAGGTGTTGGAAATATTACTCAGAGATTTTGCTCCATATTGACATGACAGCATAACGCATATCAGGGAGGCCTAAAAAAGATGTATGCAGAATCAAGTCATGCAGATCTGATTAACTAGTTTTTCATCTCATCTCAACAAGCAGCTGATAGACAAGCAACCAAACTCATTCCTAAATTATTTCTGTCAAAAGCAATCATTGACTGAATATCGCATACTTACTTCAGCTGAAAACAGACAAAACCATTTTACAGTGTAGCAAGCTGTTTTCCTGCCCAATGATTTTACAATATTTCATAGACAAAATGGGACATTAGGAGCCATGTTTCCAGCTTACAAGATAATAATAATGATAAACAGACTGCAGGAAACATTTGTGTCACTGCCTTGTGGTCCTGTTTAGGTTTCCTTCCAAAATGTAAGTGCTAAAATGTATGACCAGAAACTTCAGTTGAAATCCCTTCTACAGTCCATCTACAACAGCATAACTCCTCCTGAACTCAACATGTCAAGTGGTCCAAGATGTCATGGGATACGTGCATTAGTATCAGTAACCATTTCTTTACTAGCAATTTGATCTTATTCTACTAGTTAGTTGGACCTCATTTAATATACTGTGTGCAACTCTGGAGACATCACTTACAAAAAGATACTGACAATGATTCCAAAGAAAAAAAAAATGATGAAAGGTCTGGGGAATAAAACATCAGGGGAGACTACTTAAACCCAATATGTACAGTCGTTATGAAACAAGGAAAAGGGGGTACAGGACTAAAACCTTTAAATGCATTAAAGCAGAACTCCAGTCCTGGAGTACTGTGAGTCCAGCATGCAAAAACACAGGTTGGGCCCACAGGAAATGGGCAGAATGAAGAATTGTCGCTCTGCCCTGTAGAGGACTGCTGGCACTGGACCAAGGAGGAAGCCAAGGACAGCACTGGAGCAAGCTAAGGGTAGGTAGCACTTTGACATTCTTTTTGACAGAGAGGGAAAGGAAAAAAAAGGTGGAGTTCTGTTTTAAGGGTGTGAATAAGAAGGCAGCATTTTTAGTATGAAGTAAAGATCAAAAACACGGGGACATGACCTCAAACTAGTAGGAGAAAAGTTTAAATATGTGAACTTTGGTTCACCTGTAAAATTCTTTTCTTGAAGATCATCACAGGACAGTGTATCTTTATATGCATTTTGATAGGGTTATGCTGCCACCTTTTGAGAGACCAAGAGTAGATCCTCACGCAGCAGTCGCAAGGAAGGCTCACCAACCCGAATGTTGTATCCTCAGAGGATCAAATATCCACCTGGTAAAACTATGTAAATGTATGAGCCAAAGAGTATATAGCAGCCTTACAAACTTGAGCTGTGGAAACCCGATCTCCCAGGAAAACTCCTAGCCGAATGAGCAGTCACTGAAAATGGTGGAACTTTGCCCTTTAGACCAGCGGTCCCCAACCTTCCCAGCACCAAGGACCAGCCTCGCCGACAACAACCCCTCCACAGACTGGGGGTCATAGCTCAAATGTGCAGTGCTTAATAATAAAATTATATATATATATATATATATATATATATATATATATATATATATATATATCACACATACACACATTTACATTTACTCCTGTGATGGTGGAGATGAGCAGTGATGACTAGACCTCACTTAGCAACATCCTGGTAGTATTCCAGTCGGGCTTCATAAGGGTTGTAAATGGCCTAACCATAACCTCCTCCTTATTCCAAAAACCTGCTACAAAACAAAGGGAGAACGAAGATTCGCAGTCCAAGGACTACGGCTATGGAACGCTCTGCCTACACACATTCACATGGAAGAAAACCATCAGGCCTTCAGAAAGAAACTCAAGACCTACCTCTTCTAAGAAGCTTGACTACTCAGGACGGATCCAGCGCCTTGAGGCGATTCAGTTCGCAACTGCAGCACTATACAAATCATTCATTCATTCACAGCAGTGAGCTCTCAAATGCGGAGCTCAGAGCTACTGCATCAGCGGGAGAGAAAAATTATGTGAGGAGGTTTGAATCAGAGAAGAGCTCACTCCTGTGATGGTGGAGGTGAGCAGTGATGACTAGGCCTCACTTTACAACATCCTGGGAGTACTTAGCAATGTTCTGTGAGAATTTTAGTCAGGCTTTGGGAGATATGTAAATGTCGTACACCTAAAGAAAGGGTATTATTCATCTTTAGTCAGAGCTGCACAGTGTTTTAATCTACAAACATCCCTTACCTGCACAGTCAGGTTTTTTGTAAAGGTGAACTATCTTTTTAAGAGCAAGGCAACAGGTACACTAGATATCAGTCACATTTGAGCGAGCTCAGAGCAACATGAAATGTGTGCACAGCTTCAGGGGCGTGTCTGGATGTGAGCGGTGGCGGACGTCTTGGTGAAGAGCTCCAGAGCCCTGCTTGCTAATCCGCCGGCATCCGCGTATCTACAGCCCAAAAAAGTTCACAAAAACTCGCCAGGCTAGTCACCGGGACCCCCTGCTGTATTACCTGGGGCTATTTTAAAGAAATCCGGCCTGCAAGAGGCCTCCAGACTCACGCGGCCGCCGCCATTCTGCCGACCCGAGGCCTCCCAGGGGGATCGCAATCTGGACGGATCCGGAGGTAAGGGGACCCTCATCCAAGTATACCAACTATCCCCCTGCACATCTGGCACGGTCCGGTGGCTCCGCCGAGCTCCGGTGGACGCCCCTGGCGGCCGCGGCCTGGTCCGGCCCAGTGCGGCCTACTGAGGCCTGTGGATCCCCACTCTTTCCTGAGGCCGCATCCCCGCCGGGGGTCATCGCGACCGGTCAGGCCCACAACTAATTGCAGGCCTCCTTTCCTCACCTGCCTGGTCAAACCCCCTGGTTCCTCACAGGGCCTGGGATACTGCCAGAGACTGCCTGACTGACCCAAGGTATTGGATAGCTTGGTGTGCCCCACTGCCTGCTGCCTTTGCCACACTGCTCAGGGCCATCTGCACACTGGCACCCCTGATATACCATCCACCATACCTGGCCTCTGCCTGCCTGTTACTGTGAGGGGGGAAACTACAAGTGATTGTTGACTGTCCTATGATACCTGGCTGGCCATCCTTTCACGGAGCACCAGGGCCTACTTGCCCTAACAACCACCCCCCCACAAATACTATACAAGTCCACAGGGCTACTGACCAACGGCCCCATCATGTTTATTAAAGACCTTTCTCTTGCTATGTAAATCACTGCCTAAGAGGGGCGCATACGCGTGAGCGAAGGTAATGGAAGTCTGATTCCTCCGCTCCGCGCCGTCGGATACCGTTACCCGGCCTAATCCAACATAGAAGACACAAGGAGGGGACCGCTATACCCCACAAGACAGAGGAATTCTTGAAGCCGCAAGCGGTGATGTACCGCTCCGCAAAAAAACAAACTAAAAAATCGGCAGAGCAGCAACAAATCTCCAGCACCGGGCAAAGGCAGATCCAGGATGGCGCCCGAGCCTCCAGAGCCTGATGAGGATACACAGCTTTCTGAACTGGGACAGGGATCTTCTGCCGAAAGCCTCCATCTCTTCCCCACGGATCACCTAAGTCCTCACCCTGCTGACCCTGATGCCATGCTAGCCAAGTTCCGCAGCATTGTTAGAGATGAGATAACGGCTGCCTCCCGAAAGCTTTCCTCAGATTTGGTCCATGGCCTTAAAGAGATAGGTCACCGCACCAATCAATTGGAACACCGCATGGACCTGGCCACCACTGTGCTGGAGGGCCATGAAGAGGAGGTAGACAAAATGTCCACAGAAATAGACGCTCTCAGAGATAAATTAGAGGACGCGGAAAACAGGGCCCGCAGGGATAACCTCCATATCCGCGGCATCCCCGAAACGATCACTGACCTACAGGGAACAGCCACCGCTTTTATTCAAGAACTGGCCCCTGAGATCCCGGTGGACAGGCTGGAGTTTGACCGCATTCACCGGTCACTAGCCCCTAAACCCTCCGAAGGCCCCCCAAGGGATGTTATCATCAAACTCCACTATTATAGGATCAAGGAGAAACTCTTACAGTCTGCCCGAAAACAACGGGATATCTCTTTCCAAGGTAACCCCCTCCAAATATTCGCGGACCTCTCGCCGGTCACCATTACTAGGCGCCGAGGTCTCAAGCCTTATCTCCAAGTTCTACAATCCCATCAAATCAAGTACAGATGGGGGTTCCCCTTTAAACTCACCTTCTCCCATCAAGGTCGCCAGTTCCATGCCACCTCCCCATCAGGCCTCAAACAACATCACCAGTTTTTGCAATTGGACATCCCTCTGTCCCAACCTGAGGCCCAGGCTTCACATTCCCGACCAGGCCCCGCCAGGCCTCCTCGTCAATCCTCTCAAGCATCACAAAAGATCACAATCTGGATCCCAGGCGCTGCGGGACTTGCAGGCCCAAAGGTTCCAAAAAGCCAATAATGGATGAAAATCCCCATCTTCCCTTGATGTGCACTTCATTTTTCTTGGCCGCTTACCCGGTGTGTTGTTGACTGTTCTTGTTTTAAATTCCAACCTAACCTGAGGAGTCCAGCAGCTTGTTTTGGAGGACGTCCCCCTGCCGTACCTTTGCCCTATCAAGTTGACTGCTGCTTGGCTGGGGAGGCCTTTGTCCGACTATAGACTGCCCCGCTTGTGAGATGGCGGTCTCGGACATGGACCACCTCTTATGGGGTTCCCTGATGGACCTCCGCCACTAGTTTGCCCCCCCACCACCTCTGCATTACTGATGGCTCTCATGAAGTAGAGGGTTCATCGGTCTTAGGAAATCACTTTCAAGACTGGTTGGGGTGGGGGGAGAGGGGTAAATGGTTTTAGGCTAGGGACACGCCTCCACTGACTGCTATGTAGGTTGGTTGTTTTTGCTTACACACCGAGGCCCTTCACTCCTGTTCAGTGGAGTGACAGGGCTGGCGCTTTGACTTTGCTGTGGGGTCTCGCCCCGCCTTCTGGGGTGGATGGTCTTGTAGCCGTCGCCCCTTGGGGCGGGGGGACCCCTGCACCAACTATCTCAAATGCCGATAATGCACTGAGGTTCTCATACTGCACTTCATTTTAAGCTGCTTGTATTGATGCTATTTCTAAGTTTTGTTTAAATTCTCATTTTGTTTAACTCGACTGAATTATTTTCACTATAGGCTGGTGGTTCCGACGGACCACTGCTCCCCTCAAGAGTTGGTACCTGACTAGGATACTTGTCTTGGATATGGTCCCACCCTATTGTGGGCCCTATTGCCCACGGCGTGATACGTCAAAGTACTCACTACACATTCTAATCCAAGTTCTTCTCGGTATTCTCACACCTTATGTTCTTTCCTATTTTTACTATTCTTCTCTCCCTTTTCTCTCCCTCCCCCCTTCCCCTCTCCCTCGGCCCCTGGGGAGTGCGGATGGAGTAGTCCATAGCGTTATATCTCAGACCCAATGACCCTTCATTGGCTGTCCCTGAATGTTCAGGGCATGAATTCCCCCCAAAAAAGGGTTAAGGTTTTTAATTACCTTAAGCAACAAAGAATAGACATAGCCTGTTTCCAGGAAACACACTTTTCTTCCTCTTCCTGCCCCAAATATTTCGCAGCAAACTATCCCCAGGTCTATTTGGCTAATGGTCCTACTAAGCAGAGAGGGGTTCTTATAGCTATACGTAAATCAGTCCCATTTATCTGCAACAAACAGATAGCTGACCCTAACGGTAGATACCTTCTCCTGCAGGGTTCTATTCAGGACAATGAAGTAACTATTATGACCTATTACGCCCCGAATGACAATCAGGGCCCATTCTTGTCTCATGTCTGCTCCCTGTTACAGGTCCACCAGAAAGGCACCCTCCTGTTGGCGGGTGATTCTAATGTGACGCTCAATCCTGCCCTTGATAAGTACCCGGCGGAACATAAAGCTCCCTCTCTTGCTTCAAAAAAAATTCTTGCTAGCCCTACAAAATCTTGACCTAGTGGATATATGGCGAGAGTTTCATCCCATGGGCAGGGACTACACCCATTATTCCCATCCTCATCACTCCCACTCTAGAATCGACCATTCGTTTGTGTTACGGAAACATCTCCCTTTAATAGACTCGGTCTCGATCTTAGCAGTCCCTTGGTCAGACCACGATCTTATTCTAACCGTTTTTCGCTCCCTACTCAGCAAACCACAGCATGCTCCCTGGGTGATGAATGATTCACTTTAATCCTTTAAACCGATCCTGAGTGAAAACCAAGAAGCTTCTGCGGAATACTTTAGTCTTAATGCTGGCCCCACACCCAGCGGCTATGTATAATTCGGTCAAAGGTGGTCACCCATTTACACCAGACTTGCTGACTGCCAACATAGTGATGATTCCTAAACCAGACAAGGACCATTCTTCCTGGGCAAATTTTCAGCCAATTTCTTTAATTAATATTGACATGAAGATATTGATGAAAATTCTGGCCAATCGCCTGAATTCCTTTCTACCGCACCTGATAAAAAAAGTTCAGGTGGGGTTTGTCCCCCATAGGCAGGCAGGAGATGCTATTAGACGACTCCTCCAAATACAACATATAGCTCATGAAAGGTCCTTGGAGACAATGTTACTTTCTTTAGATGTTAATAAGGCTTTCCATACCTTATCCTGGCCTATTTGACACAGGTCCTCACCCACTACGGTTTCGGCGCCTCCTTTTTGAGTTGGGTCTCAGCCATATATCACTCCCCCCAGGCTAAAGTGCGTTATTATGGATATGAATCGCCTACTTTCCCTATTAAGAGGGGAACCCGTCAGTGATGCCCACTCTCCCCACTTCTATTTATACTAGCACTTGAACCCTTGGCGGAGGCCATACGCTCTCACCCAGATATATCAGGAGTAGTAGTAGCAGGCACCGCACACAAATTGTCACTGTTTGCGGATGACATTTTATTAACCATTACTAAACCCAGAATCTCCCTCCCCAATTTATTCTCCCTCTTAGACTCCTTCGCCTCATTCTCAGGCCTTTCAGTTAACCCAGCAAAATCTAAAGCGATGTCAATCAACCTTCAGGCCCTGGAACTAGAATCCCTGCAATCGGCATTCTCATTTCAGTGGTTAACCTCACTACCCTATTTGGGTATTAAACTTACTCCGAGGTACCCGGGATTATACCAAGCCAATTTTCCTCCGCTTTTCCGTAACCTGGAGGCTATGCTCGCCTCTTGGTCCACACTTCCGATTTCTTGGTTCGGCAGAATAGCGACAGTACGCATGGTGTACCTCCCTAAATTGCTCTATTATTTTAGAGTTTTGCCAGTCCATGTGCCCCCCCATATCATTCGAATACATCCACGTAAAATTATGCAGTTTATATGGGGCCACAAGAGACCCAGGATCAAGAGACAAGTACTTTACGCGCGCAAAATCAATGGTGGCCTTTCAGTTCCTAATCTGCAAGCATATTACACAGCCAAGGGTATAGCCCCATTATCTCACCTTCATGAGAAACAACAAATGCCACTATGGGCCACCATGGATTTAGTAGACGCACACCCAACGCCTCTAGCCTCTCTTCCCTGGCTTCCTAAAGCACATCGCCCCTCAACCATAGGTCCCTGTCTGGCTCACTCCCTTAAACTGTGGGATGAGGTTAAGTACTCAGCAGGCCTAATTTCTCCTCACCTCCCACTACTTCGTCTCCTCCACTGCCCTTTATTTCAACCAGGTTGTGATAACCCACTGCAGTTTAAATGGTGGTCTGATAACGGCTTTACAGATATCCATTCGTTACTCACCCCAACCAAGATCATCCCTTTTGCGGCTTTACGTTCCTCACATGATATCCCCCTTAGGGAGCACTACAGTTACCTGCAAATTAGGCATTTTCTCCAACAGCTTATAAAATCCCATTTGGCCCCCTTTACCATGACTCCATTTGAAAGCCTTTGTAGATCGCGCCCCCAGTCCCCGGGTCTAATTTCCCTCATATATATTGCTATAATTAACTCCAAAATGCCACCATTGAGACCCTATCATCTCTAATGGGAGGCCGAACTCGGGAAACAATTGGACCCGGAGGACTGGCAAGGTATGACTATTATGCTATCCAAATGCTCTAAGAATGTTCTCTTTTTGGAGAACGCTTATAAAGTCTTTTATGGATGGTACTATACTCCGGCTAAATTAGCAAGCTTCATCCCATCTTATTCCCCCCTCTGTTTTCGAGGGTGCTCACAGGAGGGCACAATGTCGCACATCTGGTGGACCTGCCCCAGGGTTTGCAGATTATGGGTTAGAGTATACGCATTACTACGCAATCTTTTTAATACCACTATAAAGCGGGACCCTTTTGAGGCCCTTTTATGGAAACCGATTGCAGAGCTTCTTCGTCCTGAACGCCAATTAGCAGCACATATTTTTACCGCAACTAAACTGACCATAGCAAAGGCCTGGAAAACTCCGAACCTTAGCTTTGAAGCAGTTAAAAATTGTGTGAATGATATCATGGTAAACGAGAAACTTACGGCCATATTGTTGGACACGCATGATAAGTTCCTCAGGAAATGGCAACCCTGGGTGACCCATAACCGTCCATCAAGATTTGACCTAACGCTTCTTTCCCTATAATGAGCCTCCGTTCCCCCCATCCCGGGGTCCCCCCCTCCTTTCCCTCCCCCCCTTTTTCTCCCATTTTCAATTTCTCTTTCCTTCTTCTTATTCAGGCCTTTGGGCTTCAGTCTACAGAGTTTGGATATTTAAGGTAACAAAAAAGTTATTTCATACAAAGGTATGTTATCTTCTTTGAAGTTAACCAATTTAATCAGACTTTATTTCTGGTTCCTTTTTCTTTTTTTTTTTTATTAATGCAATGTTACGTATTACAATAACATCTCACTATGCATCCTTTAAATGTTTATGAGTGTTTGCAAACATAATATTCTGTGTCTGCAGTTTACTGTTATGCTAGTAAACACGAGATGAAGACTCTCCTTAGTATGTAGCCTGGCCTCGGCCTTGAGCTGCCTGAGACCAGGTTTAAATTCTTGAATGTCAGTTCTACCTGCCGGACCCCGGCAGCCTTATACCTGTTAATCCATGATGTATCCATCACTGTTTTTTACTATTCTGTTGATATATATTTTCAATAAAACTCTTTGTACAAGAAATGTGTGCACAGCTTCATGCTCTCGCAGGCAGATGCAGTGGCTGGGGAGTGAATGGAGGAAGAACATACATGTTGCTTTACCCTACATGGGAACACCTCAAGCTCATTTTAAAGTAACTTGCCATTATGCGTTATAGCTTACCTCTGCTCACAATGATAGCATTTTAAATTTCCATGTATGGTGACGGAAGAAGCATTTATAAAAAAAAAAAAAAATAAATAAAAAAAACTTTACTTGTTTCTACAGATTCAGGTAACGATTAACTGACATGAAATACCTTCACATAACTCCTATCTCTGCACAGGCTTGTTTGTAGCAAGATAATTTCCTACTGAAGTCAAGAAGTAGAATCTTCATGCTGCTGGTCAAATACAATTTAACAGAAAATAAATTACAGTTGTTTTAGTCTGCATAAACGTAGGGTATTAGAAAAGACAAGCTGCAAAGTCACTACCAACACCAGGAAAAAACGGCTTTAAAAAAAATGCGCTTTTAGTAGCTTTTTGCATTGGCATTAATGCGCGTTTAGCCGCAATTCTCTGCCTTTGTTCAAAATCAATGGTTCCCTATGAGACTCCGACTTTCAGCCCATTGATTTGAATAGCAGTAGCATTCAAGTCGAATCATCATGATCCAACTTGTGGTGTGACTTGTGCTCTGAGGATCTTGAAGGGTAACCCCATGCCACAATTAACAAAAAACATAAAACAAAAACTAGAAACTAAAAACAAAAACAGCGCGACCCCCCTGATCCATACAGTGCATTCGGAAAGTATTCACAGCGCTTTACTTTTTCCACATTACAGCCTTATTCCAAAATTGATTAAATTCATTATTTTCCTCAAAATTCTACAAACAATATCCCATAATGACAGCGTTAAAGAAGTTTGTTTGAAATCTTTGCAAATTTATTAAAAATAAAAAACTAAAAAAATCCCATGTACATAAGTATTCACAGCCTTTGCTCAATACTTTGTTGAATCACCTTTGGCACAAATTATAGCCTCAAGTCTTTTTGAGTATGATGCCACCAGTGTATCACACCTATTTTTGGGCAGTTTCTCCCATTCTTTTTTGCAGGACCTCTCAAGGTCCATCAGGTTGGATGGGGAGCGTCGGTGCACAGCCATTTTCGGATCTCTCCAGAAGATGGTCAATTGGCCTCAAGTCTGGGCTGGGCCACTCAAGAAAATTCACGGAGCTGTCCCATAGCCACTTTATTGTTATGTTGGCTGTGTGCTTGGGGTTGTTGTCCTGTTGGAAGATGAACCTTCGCCCCAGAGCGCTCTGGAGCAGGTTTTCATTAGGGATGTCTCTGTACATTGCTGCATTCATCTTTCCCTCAATCCTGACTAGTCTCCCAGTTCCTGCCGCTGAAAAACATCCCTAACATGATGCTGCCACCACCATGCTTCACTGTAGGGATGGTATTGGCCAGGTGATGAGTGGTGCCTGGTTTCCTCCAGACATGACACGAGTCCTTCAGGTGCCCTTTGGCAACTTTCAGACAGGCTGTCATGTGCCTTTTACTGAGGAGTGGCTCCTGTCTGGCCACTCTACCATACAGGACTGATTGGTGGAGTGTTGCAGAGATGGTTGTTATTTTGGAAAGTTCTCTCTTCACAGATAAACGCTGGAGCTCTGTCAGAGTGACCATCGGGTTCTTGATCACCTCCCTAAGGCCCTTCTTCCCAGTACGCTCAGTTTGGCTGGGCAGCCCGCTGAGAGTCCTGGTGGTTCCAAACTTTTTCCATTTACTGATGATGGAAGCCACTGTGCTCATTGGGACCTTTAACCACTTCAGCCCCGGAAGGATTTGCCCCCTTCCTGACCAGAGCACTTTTTGCGATTCGGCACTGCGTCACTTTAACTGACAATTGAGCGGTCGTACCACATTGTACCCAAACATAATTGACGTCCTTTTTTCCCCACAAATAGAGCTTTCTTTTGGGGGTATTTGATCACCTCTGCATCAGTGCTGATTGGCCCTGTGATGATCACATGCACTCTCCCAAGAAAAAAACACTAGCAATACACACCAAACTGAGCATGTGCAACTTGCCCCCAAGGCTTTGTTTTATCAGGAGACGGATTGGGGACAGTGGAAGAAGGGGAGGATCAGAGAAGACAGGTTCAAACAACTTTTTTACACATTGCGTAGGCTTAACCTCTTAGGGTTTCACAGTGAGTAAAATCAGTATGCTTTACCGCATATACAGACTGATTTTTCTGTTGTAGGTTTAGTAACACTTTAAGTTATCCCAAGAAATTGTAACCACAACATTCCAATCCCTGCTGGTAAACTGCAGGAGTGAATATCTACAGAGCTCTGTCACAGATCAATGTCAAGTGTATGGTTGTTTTTAGAAGTCCATTCAAACTGATCTGAAGGGTTCTGTAGGGAAAGAATCCCTGCAGCTAGGCAATGCTCCACTAGTGTGGAAGAATTTCCAAATTTTGCCTTGAGTGAAATTCCCTTTTAAATGGGCTATGGAATAAATCAAATTTTCAGTGCTGATTATATCTATTGGATAACATATAAACTAGTCAATCTAGAATTATTAAAATGTGTGCAAATACACTGTGTGTGTGCATATCTATATCCATACACACACAGTATATACATACATAAACACACACCACCCTGTATATATGTATGTATAGAATTTAATCAATACCATCCATAGAAATCTATTTTAGGGAAACACGTGCACTAGGAACACCTCTTCCCCTCGGTCACTTCAGGGATTATTTCTTGATCTCTATAGCCCTCTGATGAACACCACTACATAATACCTGAGATCTGTCTGGCATGTGTGGAGCTTCAACAGATCAAACTACTCATCTGAGGAATTTTCCTAAAATAGGCAGCTGGGGTTGCACCAGACAGAGGCCGCGTGCAAAGAAGAACTCGTCCTGTGAGTCTTTACATATTTTATTAACCCCTGTGGAGACCAAGCAATTATAGCTATGCAGTAACATAATCCTAGCAAGAACATGAAAACCACACAGGCTAATGTAGGATCAGAGGATTGGTGCTCAAAGTGCTGTAACCCAGAGTAACCAATCTGTTATCGGTTAACTGCAGTCATATCAATAAAAGCAGAATTCTGAATGGGTTACTGCATATCATCTTTTGTTTTATTAAAAAAGCTTAAAAATTGCAGAGTCAGATGATGCAGAAGTATTTAAAGTGGTGTTCCGGACGAAATTATACTTTTTAAATAAAAATACCCCTATAATACACAAGTTTAATGTATTCTAGTAAAGTTAGTCTGTGAACTAAGGTCTGTTTTGTTAGTTTATAGCAGTAGTTTGTTATTTTATAAACTTACAGCAGGCCGTGGCCATCTTAAGTGTGGGCATCTGAAGCCAGACTGTATTTCTTCCTGGATCTCATCCTTGCAGATCTCGCACATGCTCAGTGCAGCACAAACAGTGTAACAGGTCAGGTTTCCATAGCAACGGCAGTTTCAGAGGAAGTTGCCGCCCCTTCCCAAAAGGCATTGAAAACAGGAAATGATGCGATGGGCCGCGGCCAGGGAGGAGGAAGTGAAAAATGAATACAGCAGATATACAGTAGGTGCTGAGAAAAATGTTTTTAAAATATCCAATTAGTTTACAGTGCACAGTTTAGGGAGGGATGCTGAAGAGTTGTAAAAGTGGGTGGAACTCCACTTTAAATACATACCAAAGTCACTGAACTTCTTATAATGGCATATGCATTGGATGATGGAGTCATGATATATCTTACAGTGATACTAAACCCACAACAGTAAAATCTGTCTATACAGTATCTCACAAAAGTGAGTACACCCCTCACATTTTTGTAAATATTTTATTATATCTTTTCATGTGACAACACTGAAGAAATGACACTTTGCTACAAAGTAAAGTAGTGAGTGTACAGCTTGTATAAAACAGTGTAAATTTGCTGTTCCCTCCCCGGTGTCATGTGACTCGTTAGTGTTACATGGTCTCAGGTGTGAATGGGGAGCAGGTGTGTTAAATTTGGTGTCATCTCTCTCACTCTCTCATACTGGTCACTGGAAGTTCAACATGGCACCTCATGGCAAAGAACTCTCAGAGGATCTGGAAAAAAGAATTGTTGCTCTACATAAAGACGGCCTAGGCTATAAGAAGATTGCCATCACCCTGAAACTGAGCTGCAGCACGGTGACCATGACCATATAGCGGTTTAGCAGGACAGATTCCATTAAGAACAGGCCTCGTCATTGTCAACCAAAGAGGTTGAGTGCATATGCTCAGTGTCATATCCAGAGGTTGTCTTTGGGAAATAATGTATGAGTGCTGCCAGCATTGCTGCAGAGGTTGAAGGGGTGGGGGGTCAGCCTGTCAGTGCTCAGACCATACGCCGCACACTGCATCAAATTGGTCTGCATGGCTGTCATCCCAGAAGGAAGCCTCTTCTAAAGATGATGCACAAGAAAGCCCGTAAACAGTTTGCTGAAGACAAGCAGACTAAGGACATGGATTACTGGAACCATTGTCTGTGGTCTGATGAGACCAAGATGAACTTATTTGGTTCAGATGGTGTCGAGTGTGCATGGCCAGGTGAGGAGTACAAAGACAAATGTGTCTTGCCTACAGTCAAGCATGGTGGTGGGAGTATCATGGTCTGGGGCTGCATAAGTGCTGCCGGCACTGGGGAGCTACAGTTCATTAAGGGACCATAAATACCAACATGTACTGTGACATACCGAAGCAGAGCATGATCCCCTCCCTTCGGAGACCGGGCTGCAGGGAAGTATTCCAACATAACGACTCCAAACACATCTCCAAGATGACCACTGCCTTGCTAAAAGAAGCTGAGGGTAAAAGTGATGGACTGGCCAAGCATGTCTTCAGACCTAAACCCTATTGAGCATCTGTGGGGCATCCTCAAATGGAAGGTGGAGGAGCGCAAGGTCTCTAGCATCCACCAGCTCTATGATGTCATCATAGAGGAGCGGAAGAGGACTCCAGTGGCAACCTGCGAAGCTCTGGTGAACTCCATGCCCAAGATGGTTAAGGCAGTGCTGGAAAATAATGGTGGCCACACTAAATATTGACACTTTGGGCCAAATTTGAACATTTTCACTTAGGGGTGTACTCACTTTTGTTGCCAGCCGTTTAGACATTAATGGCTGTATGTTGAGTTATTTTGCAGGGACAGCAAATTTACACTGTTATACAAGCTGTACACTCACTACTTTACATTGTAGCAAAGTATCATTTCTTCAGTGTTGTTATGTGTAAAGATTTAATAAAATATTTACAAAAATGTGAGGGGTGTACTCACTTTAGAGAGATACCGTATATGTCTGATGACGAAATGCGTAGGGCGGGGTAACGAACGTCTTTGCGTCACTTCCGGTCAGCCGAAAATAGGATTCTGACGGCATCCATTCACTCATGTTTACATGCTCTAATTATCTGTATAACATGTGAGTACATCTCTTAATTAATAAACATATTTTAAATACAGATTCACACTATGGGCATCCCTTCTCTTCCATATATGATGAACAAATAAAAAACATCGCCAACAATATTAAAATCACGGACCAGGGGTTCAAGGATTGCCACACAGTGGCAGATACTGTGACCGCGCAGTACCCCTTGGGGGGTGAGGCTATTTGGTGAGTGCATTCACATTAGGAGCACGAATAAGGATCACCAACACCAGCTGTCACCTAAATAAGAAGTTTTTCAAAAAAGCATCACCACCAGCAAGCACTGGACACTTTTTGAGCACAAGTCACTTTGTTTGTGTATACTTTATTAAGTTATTTTTCACTAGAAAAATGTATAAATTATCACTTATTATTTAAATTAATTTTGTTTAACACCCGCCTGAGGGTGTAACACACTTCAAATCACATTATTTAAACTAGGATCTTTTTAGTTCATGATTATCACCATCTCACCAGTCCTATTCTTTTGCGTTTAAATACACTGTTTTGTCAATTTTAATTTTGTTTAGGGACTGCCAGAGGGTGTAACACATCTCAAATACAACCATTTCAAACCAGGACACAGTCAGTTTTTATTTTATTTTTTATATTATACAGTGTCACACATGCACACACGTTTTTTTTCACAACACAAGCACTGGTTTTATGCAGAGGGTGTAGCAGAATAACATAATAGCAATAGAGTTGCTGCTCCCTTCAGCTATTTTTTTGTATTCCATCACCCAGATTCATAAACTCGTTTTATAATATACATTTATTTCGTCTCTTAAACTTGGGCGCATCCAGTAGAGGGTAATATATTTGAACACCAGCAACACTTCAAGAGGAATTGCACCCTGCAGAGGGTGTATATACATTGTATTGACATTTTCTGTTAAGGATTTATTTGCATACTATTTTGGTACTTTGTTTATTGATTCTTTTACATACCCACTCGTGGTCCTGGTGGACTGCAGAGGGTGCAACACAGTAGGTTTACCATAATAGGTGTTTTACCTCAAATTAGAACAGTGCCACACCTACATTTCCTTTCAAATCAACTCTAGTACACTCCACCTAGGTGGTGGTGTATCTGTAGGGGCAGTGGTGGTGGTGTATGGGCAGCAGTTCATTTTTAATTTAATTTCTTCCTGTACTTGTATCCGGCGTGCAGATTTACCTATAAACCTTCTCATCTCCTGTGCACAGCCCTCTTCAGATCACCCCACAGATTTTCAATCGGATTCAGGTCTGGGCGCTGGCTGGGCCATTCCAAAACTTTAATCTTCTTCTGGTGAAGCCATTCCTTTGTTGATTTGGATGTATGCTTTGGGTTGTTGTCATGTTGAAAGATGAAGTTCCTCTTCATGTTCAGCTTTCTAGCAGAAGCCTGAAGGTTTGGTGCCAATATTGACTGGTATTTGGAACTGGTCATAATTCCCTCTACCCTGACTAAGGCAAATGTTCCAGCTGAAGAAAAACAGCCCCAAAGGATGATGCTGCCACCACCATGCTTTACTGTGGGTATGGTGTTCTTTTGGTGATGTGCAGTGTTGTTTTTGCGCCACACATATCTTTTGGAAATATGGCCAAAAAGTCAAACCTTGGTTTCATGAGACCATATCACATTTTCCCACATGCTTTTGGGAGACTTCAGATGTTTTTTTGCAAAATGTAGCTGGGCTTGGATGTTTTTCTTCACAAGAAAGGGCTTCCATCTTGCCACTCTACCCCATAGCCCAGACATATGAAGAATATGGGAGATTGTTGTCACATGTACCACACAGCCAGTACTTGCCAGATATTCATGCAGCCCCTTTAATGTTGCTGGAGGCCTCTTGGCAGCCTCCCCGACCAGTTTTCTTCTCGTCTTTTCATCAATTTTGGAGGGACGTCCGGTTCTTGGTAATGTCACTGTTGCACCATATTTTCCCCACTTGATGCTGTCTGTCTTCATTGTATTCCATGGTATTTCTAATGCTTGGGAAATTCTTTTGCACCCTTCTCCTGACTGAAACCTTTTAACAATGAGATCCCTTTGATGCTTTGGAAGCTCTCTGTGGACCATGGCTTTTGCTGTAGGATGCGACTAAGAAAATGTGAGGACCTACTAGAACTGCTTAACTTTATTTGAGGTTAATCAGAGGCACTTTAAATGATGGCAGGTGGGTACTGACTCCTATTCAACATGAGCTTGAATGTGATTGCTCAATTCTGAACAGTGCTACAGCCTCAGTTATAAGAGGGTGTGCACACTTAACCACATTATTATTATTATTTTTTTTTACCACACCCTCCGCAAAATATTTCAGTTTGTTTTTCAACTGAGTTGTACAGTTTATAGGTCTCATTAAAAAGGTGGAAAAAGTTCTGAAATGCTTTATCTTTGTCTCAATTTTTTTACATCACAGAAATCTGACATTTTAACAGGGGTGTGTAGACTTGTTATATCCATTGCATATCCTGTATCATTCTGTTTGTGAATTAATTCATTTTGTACTCTAATACTAGTGGTCCAACACAATAATTATTTTCGTCTTAAAGCAGAGTTCCACCCAAAAGTGAAACTTCCACCGATTTGTCTCCTCCCCCTCCGATGCAACATTTGGCACCTTTCGGTGGTGAGGGGGGAGTGCATACCTGTCTTTGACAGGTATCCTGTTCCCACTTCCTGGAGTCTGGGCCGCGGCCCATAATGTCCCAACTCGGCTCCCTTCTCCTCCCCCTGCTGCCGGGCCATTAGGAGAGAGGAGCGGAGCGCATGCGCAGTAGGATTCCCGGCGTGAAGCCGTAAGGCTACACTGCCAGGTTCCCTTACCCGCAATGGTGGCGTCATGCACCCGACAGCTGATGGAAACATCAGCTGCGGTGCTGACATCGCTCGACTCCAGGACAGGTAAGTGTCCTATTACTAAAAGCCAGCAGCTGCAGTATGCGTAGCTGCTGGCTTTTAATTTTTGCAGTGGTGGGCAGAACAGTTTTAAGATGCTTTTACATTGTCACCTATTTTTTATCCTGAAATAACCATAAAAAAGACATTATACAGATGATTTTCCATTATGCCGATATATTAGCAGGAAAATGTTCTTAAGCTCCACACAGATCAATTATTTTAATACCTAATCTGGTCATCACAAGCCCAAGTGCGATCAAAGGGACATCAAACTAGGCTATAACTAAATAGTGGAAAATGTGAATGAAAAGCAAATCACCAGTAATATCTACTGTATATATACCTATAAAAAAAAAAATCTAGATCAGTCCAATAGGCCTGATGGTTGAATGTCAATTATGCTTCAATTGCAGTCAGATTCAAAGAAGGATTTGCGGTTCTTTGTCTGGGCAGAAGGACATGTATGGCCAGCTTTACGCAGTTTAGCAAAGGGACATTTCTCTGTCACATTCTCTGGAGTCCTGGCTTTTAGGACACATCATCTATCATGCCAATGCAAAACACAGGCTACATTAACTAATGGCCTGTCTGGCAGCAAGCTGAAAGTCAAAAAGATATTATTTCACTTACATTTCAATTAAAAAAATCTACCCAAAAGGTGAAGAATGGTGGGCTAATTTGTTGTATTTAATAGGGGTTTCCTTTCCTTGAGCTCTCTTGACCACATTGGAGGTTTGAGCTTTTCCTATACAAACAATTTGATCCTGACCACCATTGAAAGTATCCCACCTTTACCAAGGCAGTCTCTGCAAAATAGAATAAATACAACTTCCAACAAGAAGACTGGGATTGCCCTCTAGCCAACAGGAAAAGTCTTCAGGCCATAGGGGAACAAGCACAAATTTCCCACCAGCAAAGTTCCTGAGAATAAGAAGCTGTTTTCCGATTGGACTTTCCAGCATAATCTATCAGATAGTAGAATATCTGTTTTTGATTGACTGAGCTTTTTAAAAGCTTTTTTTTTTGGCTATACTTCCCTTGTGAGTCAGTCACATGGGTGCACTTACTTTTGCTCTTCTACAACCCAGAATCAGCTGACAGTAGGCTATTGTTGGCTGTCAGCTGACATGGCAGAGCTGCTTCATGCCCTGGAAGGATCCACCCAGCTGCCTGATTGACAGCTTGCTCCACCTATCAGTGCATAGCAGAGAGCCAAAGACAGCTGTGCCCACCCCCTTTCTCGCCTGGTGCTCCGGTGAGTGCTGGAGGGACAGAGCCAAGAGTGATGACTGAAAGTCATTGTTCTCTGCTCTAAGCAGAACAAGAACTGAGAGATCAGTGGTCATGTAATCACTCGGTTCTCAGTCTAAGAACTGATGTTGGACAGCTTCAGAGTCACACTGATGTTGCAGGAAAGAGGGGAGTACAAAGGTTTTTTTTTTTTTTTCCCAAATACCCAAACTTCTCCTTTAAATAATATCTATTTACTAATAATCACATTCAAACCAAGGAAACATAGTTACATAGTAAGGTTGAGGTTGAAAAAAAGACACAAGTCCAACCTATGTGGGTGATTATACGTCAGTATTACATTGTATATCCCTGTATGTTGTGGTCGTTCAGGTGCTTATCTAATAGTTTTTTGAAACTATCGATGCTCCCCGCTGAGACCACCGCCTGTGGAAGGGAATTCCGCATCCTTGCCACTCTTACAGTAAAGAACCCTCTATGTAGTTTAAGGTTAAACCGCTTTGCTTCTAATTTTAATGAGTGGCCACGTGTCTTGTTAAACTCCCTTCTGCAAAAAAGTTTTATCCCTATTGTGGGGTCACTGGTATGGCATTTGTAAATTGAAATCATATCCCCTTCTCAAGCGTCTCTTCTCCAGAGAGAATAAGTTCAGTGCTCACAACCTTTCCTCGTAACTAATATCCTCCAGACCCTTAATTAGCTTTGTTGCCCTTCTTTGTACTTGCTCCCTTTCCAGTACATCCTTCCTGAGGACTCGTGCCCAGAACTGGACAGCATACTCTAGGTGCGGCTGGACCAGAGTCTTGTTGAGCGGGAGAATTATTTTATCTCTGGAGTTGATCCCCTTTTTAATGCATGCCAATATTCTGTTTGCTTTGTTAGCAGCAGCTTGGCATTGCATGCCATTGCTAAGCCTATCATCTACTAGGACCACAGGTCCTTTTCCATCCTAGATTCCCCCAAAAGGTTCTCCCTCCAGTGTATAGACTGCATTCATATTTTTGCCACCCAAATGCATTATTTTACATTTTTCTAAATTAAACCTCATTTGCCATGTAGTTGCCCTCCCCATTAATTTGTTCAGATCTTTTTGCAAAGTTTCCACATCCTGCAGAGAAGTTATTGCCCTGCTTAGCTTAGTATCGTCCGCAAATACAGAGATTGAACCGATAACCCCATCCTCCAGGTCGTTTATGAACAAAATAAATAGGATTGGTCTCAGCACAGACCCCACTACCCACCCCTGACCATTCCGGGTACTCCCCATTTATCACCACCCTCTGAACTCGTCCTTGTAGCCAGATTTCAATCCATGTACTCACCCTATGGTCCATGCCAACGGACCTTATTTTGAACAGTAAACGTTTATGGGGAACCGTGTCAAATGCTTTTGCAAAATCCAGATACACCACGTCTACAGGCCTTCCTTTATCTAGATGGCAACTCTCCTCCTCATAGAAGGTTAATAGATTGGTTTGGCAAGAAGGATTCTTCATGAATCAATGCTGAATATTGCTAATGATACTGTTCTCATTACTAAAATCTTGTATATAGTCCCTTATCATCCCTGCCAAGAGCTTGCATACTATTGATGTTAGGCTAACTGGTCTGTAATTCTCAGGGATGTATTTTGGGCCCTTTTTAAATATTGGTGCTACATTGGCTTTTCTCCAATCAGCTGTTACCATTCCAGTCAGTAGACTGTCAGTAAAAATTAGGAACAATGGTCTGGCAATTACCGTATTTATCAGCGTATAACACAAACTTTTTCCCCCCTTAAAATCAGGGGAAAATCGTGGGTGCATGTTATACGCCGATCCCCGTTGATTGTACTCGGCTCTTCTCGGCTCCGCTCACAGTCACGCCCAGTCCCGCCATTGGACCTGTGTTATGTCCATCATAGGGCGGGACTGGGCGGGACTGTGAGCAGCACAGAGAAGAGCCGAGTACACTCGGCTATGTGTATCTCGGCTCCGCCCAGTCCCTGCGATCTTGGCGGCACCACGCTTCACTCCGCCGAGTCCCTGCGATCTCGGCGGCGCCATATTTAAATCTGTCCAAGGCTGCAGTGGGCACTGGGGGCAAGGCTGCAGTGGGCACTGGGGGCAAGGCTGCAGTGGGCACTGGGGGCAAGGCTGCAGTGGGCACTGGGGGCAAGGCTGCAGTGGGCACTGGGGGCAAGGCTGCAGTGGGGGCAAGGCTGCAGTGGGGGCAAGGCTGCAGTGGGGGCAAGGCTGCAATGACACTGACAAGGCTGCAGAAGGACACTGACAAGGCTGCAGAAGGACACTGATAAGGCTGCAGAAGGACACTGATAAGGCTGCAGAAGGACACTGATAAGGCTGCAGAAGGACACTGATAAGGCTGCAGAAGGACACTGATAAGGCTGCATTGATGGGCATTTAAATGTAAGTTTTTTTTTCCTTAAAATACCCTCCTAAACTTGGGGTGTGTGTTATACGCCGATAAATACGGTACTTGACTAAGTTCCCCAAGTACCCTCGGATTCAAGCCATCTGGTCCCAGTGATTTATTAATGTTAAGTTTCCCAAGTCTAATTTTAATTCTGTCCTCCGTTAACCATGGAGGTGCTTCCTGTGATGTGCCATAAGGATAAACACTGCAGTTTTGGTTACTGAAGCCCCCCGATTCCCTTGTGAAGACTCAGGAGAATAATTCAATAGCATGCCATCTCCCCATCCTTTGTAACCAAATATCCTTCCTCATTCTTTATGGGGCCAATATGGTCTGTCCTCCCTTTTTTACTGTTTACACTTACAAGAATTTCTTGGGATTTTTTTTGCTCTCCTCCGCTTTGTGTCTTTCGTGTTCTATCTTAGCCGCCCTAATTGCAAATTTACATATGTTGTTGCATTCTTTGTAAAGTCTGAATGCTGATAATGATCCCTCAACCTTGTATTCTTTGAAGGCGTTCTTTGCTTTTATATGCATTTTTACATTGGAGTTAAGCCATCCAGGACTTTTGTTCGCTATTTTAAATGTATTACCCAATGGAATGCATTGGCTAATGCCCTTATTTAATATGCTCTTAAAGCAAACCCATCTCTCCTCCGTGTTCTTTGTTCCTAAGATTTTATCCCAATTCATGCCTTCTAGCAAGGTTCGTAGTTTAGGGAAGTTGGCTATTTTGAAATCCAGTTTTTGTATTCCCCTAATGTTTCCTATTTCTGTGATATATACTGACGCCAACTGACCTGTGATCGCAGTTTCCAAAATTGCCCCATATTTCCACATCCGTGATCAGGTCTGTATTGTTGGTAATCAGTAGATCCAGTAACGCTTTATTTCTAGTTGGTGAGTCTACCATCTGAACCATGAAATTGTCCTGCAAGATATTTAGGAACTGGCGAGCCTTATGCCGCGTACACACGAGCGAACTTTATGGCAGACTTTGTCCTGTGGACTTTGACGGACTTTCCGAAAGAACAGACTTGCCTACACACGATCAACCAAAGTCTGACGGATTCGTACATGATGACGTACGACCGGACTAAAACAAGGAAGTTCATAGCCAGTAGCCAATAGCTGCCCTAGCGTTGGTTTTTGTCCGTCGGACTAGCATACAGACGAGCGGACTTTTCGACTGGACTCGAGTCTATCAGAAAGATTTGAAACATGTTTCATTTCTAGGTCCGTCAAACTTTTGGGAGAAAAAAGTCCGCTGGAGCCCACACATGATCAAATTGTCCGACGAACTCAGGTCCACCAGACCAAGTATGCCGTAAAGTCCGGTCGTGTGTACGCGGCATTAGACGAATGCGTGGTTCCCTCCGCCCAGTCTATGTCTGGATAATTAAAATCCCCCATTATGATAACACTTCCCATCCTTGCTGCTAATCCAACTTATGATAGGAGATCCGTCTCCCCCTCCTCCCTCAGGTTAGGGCGCCTATAGCAAACTCCCGGTATTATTTTCCCCTTAGCTTCATCCCTTTGGAGCTCTACCCATAAGGATCCCACCTCCTCGCTAGCTCCCTTAGTAATGTAATTTCTCACATTCACTTGTACATGATTCTTGACATAAAGGCATACCCCTCCCCCTTTTTTACCCTCTCTATCCCTGCGATAAAGGGTATACCCTTGAATGGTTGCCAGCCAATCATGAGAGCTGTTGAACCAGGTCTCTAAAATTCCCACAAAATCCAAATCCTCCTCGTACAACAGTATCTCTCGTTCACCCATCTTGTCCGCCAGGCTCCTGGCATTGGTGAACATGCCACATAGTTTAGACCAGTCTCATACTATCCTCTTATTGAGTGTTCCGAGATTGCAAGTAGGACTTATTACTATACTTATCTTGGGTTTATTTGCTTTAGTCAGCCTACCACTAATGCTCCTAGGTAGTCATAGAGCACTTGTAAAGTTAACAGACACATACTGGTACTTCCAAATTTGGCCTGGACATCCAGGCATCAATGACTTATGGGCACAATATGGTTTAAGGTTTTATCTGCCCAGCTCATTTTATGATCTAGGCACACGTGCCAGACAGGATTGTTAGGCTACTTTCACACTGAGGAGGGCTAGAGAGGCTCTTTACAGGTGCTAGTCTGTAAAGCGCCTCAGTGTGAAAGTAGCCTTAGTTTATAGACCTTTCTTCACACTACAGTGCCATTAACCAATGCAGCTTGACCCAACATGATCTGTGAATGGACAACAAAGCAGCACCACACTGATGACATCATTTTAGCATGCATGTTCCCAGTTGAATGCATCAAAAAAATAGAGCTGTAATTGGAGTGCTGCCTCTCTAGGTCCCCATCTGAGTGCTGCTGTATCGAACATTACAGAGAATGACATCAACAGACAACTACTGGTGCTAGTTTTATATTAAAATACACTTAATGGGTTCCTAATTTTTATATAACTGGATTAAATCTTGTATTTATTACTGGCAGTAGTTCAGCTTTAATCAGAGATAAGTCAATGGCAAACATAACTCTTAGGCCTCATGCACACTGGATGTTAAAATAATGTTATAAAAACGCCAGTAGCTTTGCAGCGAGTTTTTCAACTTTTTTCAACGTTTTTGCAATACCGTTTTTTAGCGTTTTCTGCGTTAGCGGCTTTTTTTTTTTTTTAAGAAAAAAAAAAAACACACACATATATATATATATATATATATATATATATATATATATATATATATATATATATATATATATGTGTGTTTTTTTTGTTTTTTTTTGTTTTTTTTCCCCATTTGCTCAAAAACATAAAAAACACTGGTGAATGACGTTTTTGAGCATTTATCAATGTTTATCAGCGTTAGAGCGTTTTTACAGCTGAAAAACATCTCTCAGAACCCACTAGTTTTGGTTTTTTTTTACTGCTCAAAAACGCCACTGCCCAAAACTGCTGATAACAGCCTATGTGTGCATGGACACATAGGATAACATGATGGGGAGTTTAATCACTGTAGAAAAAAAATGTCTAAAGCCAAAAACAGCTGCTGTAAAAACATCAAAAAACGTCCAGTGTGAATGAGGCCTTATGTATAGCTTATAACACATATTATCCATTGTATACTGTCAAATTAAATCTTTTGAGGATCTGGTCTTTCCTGATGGAGCAGTCCTCATGTATGCCACCATTACTGCCTATTACTCCTTCTTGCACTGTTGAAACCCACTGTCTTATGTCCTTGCTGTGTTCATGCAGCAATGATATGCATAGAGTGTATGTGTATTGGGCCATGTATTTTAGTTTCTAAGGAGCCCTAAATGGTATAAAGAGCAGATTTTTGCACCACACAGTGCTACAAGGACACTGCTGGTTCTAAAGGCAGTGAGCAGGTTAATCATATCACCGCAGAACACACAAAGAAAATGAAAAATCAGCTGTTTGATGTGGAGTTGTAAACACTGACTGCCAGGCGTGAATCACAAGGCCTATGAATAATAAATAGCATCACATTCCATTCGCTACAATCCATTTGATGTAGATGGCATGCAGGATGGGAAGAGCTGGGGGTCTGTAAAACAAAAGCACAGTCACTCCCCTCCCTAACAATATTCTCGTACAGGAAGCTTTACAGTCACTGTACAAAGAAGCAGATTAATCTGGTGGTTTGTGGGCCAACCCCAGCCTCATAGAGCCTTGGAAATTAGAGATCAGCCAAACGGAGCAGGGGCAAAACTTACTCGAAGGGAGTTTATAGTCTTGCAAATAATTTTTACATATGAAAAAAAAAAAAATTATCAGCATTATGTAAATAGTATTAGGCTAGGTTCACAAATATGTGGGTGCCAGAGAGTGTGTAAATCGTATGCGTTCCAATACCGGCAGCCACAATGCGCTGCTGTTTTACAAACGCATGTGGGTGCCATTAGGTTTTACCTTCCCAAACAGGCGTATTGGTTGGCATGGCCTGATGGGGAACTCTGAGATTAGTTCACCATAAGGTAGGCCCTTCATGTGATTAATGACAAATGACAGTGGGCCCATGTCATTGGTTGCTAAGACACTGGCAGCTTGTGTCCTAGTAACCAATTAAGTAAATACAAAACACAATAATGTTAAAGTGGCTCTAAACGTTAAATGTTTTTCTTTTTCTTTAAAATAATAAACATACCATACTTGCCTGCTGTGTGCAATGGTTTTGCACAGAGCATCCCTGGTCCTCCTCTTTGGTCCCCTGCCATGGGGGCACAGAAAAAAAACTTTCTGCCTTTAGAACGACTGAGCAAAAAGCCCAACCCCCCCCCCCAACCTCACCTCCAGTACTTTCTTCCTTTAGCCTGTTATCAGTTCTGATTTGTTAGACTGCAAAACACCTGTCCCTATTATTGAAGGAGAGGTTATGTATTCTTAACACAGTGTTATGTAGTCTCGAACACACTCCCTGTCCTAATGTGACAACACTGCAAAGTACGATTGTTACCCTAAGACAGGAAATGTGTTAATGGGTTACCAGGTGGAAATGAAGGAAAATAATGTGTAAAAAAAAAAAGAAAGAAAACAAATGCAGCCATCACATCTAAAGACTGGTAGGATGCAATACTATCAATTTTTGTTTTGGGGTTTAGATATGATTTAAATATTAGCTATAAGGATAATATCAGGTTATTTATTACCAGTAGTTCATCCATGCTGGTCTGACATTTTTCTAGGTTAATCCTCTTGATGGCCACCTTTTCTTTCTTAGGGGAGCAGTAGGCAGCTTGGACCACAGCTGTCGCCCCACTTCCTGTGGAAAGATAATTTGTTACATTAGTCTTCAATGTACACCGCACGTAAACCTTACAATTCGTTATTAGTGGACCGAATCACATTCAAAATCACTTTTCATAACTTAAAGGGCTCCAGAGGTAAAACATCTCCCACCCGAATCCTAATTCAACCCAACTACTACAGTGATTACATAGACAAATGATTATAGCGTGCTCTGCCAAAAGATCCTCCATAATGTCAAACTGCAAGGGAGGGACATCTTCATTACAGACTTGTAGAAGAAGGGAGAGATTTGGGATATAAGTAAGCCTCACTATTAAAGTCTCTGAAAAGGGAAACAAATGTAAATGAAGCCAATCATAATTCAGAGGTCAACTGTATTTGTTTTATAAGTTTATATGAAATCTGGTTTGTTTTTGTTTTTTTTTTAATTCCATGACAGAATTCATTTCCTTTCAGACTCTGTTTCAGACAGAAATTTCACTGGATTCATGTGAAGGCAGAAGGAGGGAGAAGAGGAGTCTCCAATTTGGACTTTCCACTTCTGGACTGCTCACCATGGATATACGTCGCTATTTTGACGTTAAATACCATTGGGATGCAGATAGCTGCCATAACCCTGTTATTTTTATTCATGGCTGGCGATCCGCTTTCACATAAAAGTGGTCTCAGTGGCGGATGCACCACAAGATCACTTTTATGGGTAGTGGGAGAGGTGCCCCCCCCCCACCACCCCCTCGGCGTCTCCGCCACTTACCGGAGCCATTGCAAGCGACGGAAACGATCCAATCCCCAGGATGGGTGGGCAGGATGGCCCCCACTTGACTCTATGCCCTTGGAGGACCAGAGCGACATCAAACGTCACTTCTACCCTCCAGCCTTAAAGGGACACTTTTTTTTTTAATTGCTTTCAAGTGTAAATGTGAGATCTGAGGTCTTTTTGGGGACAGTGTAAAAATAAAAGAAAGTAAAATAAAGGGAAAAGAAAAAAAAATGAAAGCGTCCCGCCCCTCCGAGCTCAAGCACAGAAGCGAACACATACGCAAGTCGTGCCCACGTATGTAAACGGTGTTCAAACCACACGTGAGGTATCGCCGTAATCGTTAGAGTGAGAGCAATAATTCTCGCCCAAGACCTCCTCTGTAACGCAAAACTGCTATCCTGTAGAAATTTTTAAACATCGCCTATGGAGATTTTTAAGTGACAACGTTTGTCGCCATTCCACAAGCTTGCACAATTTTAATCGGTGTAAGATTATCTTACACATCATAGAAAAAAATTGGGCTAACTTTACTGTTTTCTTATTTTTTAATCAAAAAAAAGTGTATCTTTTCCCCAAAAATTGCATTTTTAAGACTGCTGCGCAAATACGGTGTGACAATGTATTGCAACAATCTCCATTTTATTATCTAGTGTTTCTTGCTAAAAAATATATATATAAGTAATTTTCTAGCA
This sequence comes from Aquarana catesbeiana, assembly GCF_042186555.1. Taxonomy (NCBI): domain Eukaryota; kingdom Metazoa; phylum Chordata; class Amphibia; order Anura; family Ranidae; genus Aquarana; species Aquarana catesbeiana. The sequence continues at coordinate 103,747,397 of NC_133328.1, forward strand.
AAAAAAATGATTTCAACTTGTAAACAAGTGTCAGAAGTAGGCTCGGTCCTTAAGTGGTTACATTTAAACTTTAGCTACCGAGTTCTGTAAATAGGCTTTTTTCAATTGAAATGCTAAGGAGAGCCTGAAAACCCAAGCAAAAAAGGAGCCAAATGCTACCCCTGCTGGCTGGAAATGGGAAAAAAAAAAAAAGATATTCATATTTACCGAACAAAAACTATTAAAACGATATAGCAATAAGAATACTTAGACGTTCTTGCTGGGTTCTTTTTTTCCAATGTTTCGTTCTCCTCCATGCTTGCTCCTCATACTAACCCTGGCTGCGCTGCCTAACTTTAGAGGTAAGTGGGTGCCACTTGTGCCTGGCAGGACCTATAGAGTCCAACCAGATTCTCCACTTCTTGCATGGCCCCATTTTGAGATACCGGCCTACAAGAATCTGCTCCCAATGCCACATGCACATTTGGGGCAAAGGACACAGAGACAAAGCTAAAGCTCGGAAGCCACTATCACCAATGTAGAAGAGAAGAGGTATAGTTTTGGTTCTGTCTTGCACACTGCCTGTGTGTGCGATGCGGCGAGTGGCTGCATGCAAGTCTGCAGTTCATAACAGGAACATGCACAAAATGGAGACTCCAGCGCTAAGTCATTGGCTTTTCTCTTCCAAATAAAAATATATGTCCAACAATGCATTTTTTTTTAATATGCATTACTGAACAATGCTGATGGAAGGGTGAGTAATTTTTTTTTTGTCGGGCAGTTAAACCCAACATGTATCCTCCCCTCTCCACAGGCCCACATACATATATATATATATATATATATATATATATATATATATATATATATATATATATATATATATATATATATATATATATATATATATATATATATATACATATATACACACATACATATACATACATACACACACACACATATAATATATACATATACACACATACATTATACATATATAATCATTGAGAACTTGACCTGCTCTATATTTTTGGAGAATCTAACCACACCCACAGCAAATCACAGATCAAGGTCATTCATCTAACAGTGAGGATGAGCGCACAAGACAATAGTGATCCTAAAAACCAGCCATTGTTGTAGCCATTGATGACATTTGTGCACTTCTTGTGAATTGTTCTTACATGCAACACTCCACTCCTCCCCAAGGAGTAGTGATCGGTTATCAAATTCTAGCTGCGCTACATCACAATATAACAAAAATCCTCCCGTGCAAGCCACACCTTTAGCAAACCAAAGTCAAATGTTTAAAAGCCAAGAAACAAACTTCTAGAGTCTGGGAAGTGTTTCTCACAACTAAACGTGTCCATCACACAAAGCATAGAATCTATACAGACCATGAAATGCGTTTGAAAACAAAACATGTTCTTCCGAAATAATGTGGGCGCCTGTGAGGTTCACTGCAGCTATGATTATTTTGATTTATTCAGTAAAAACAAATGCTAGAATGTGCTATACAAGCCAAGAGAAAGGAGAGTAGAACTCATGTTTCCCAAACTATAGTCTTCTGACTGACTGTTCTCTTTAGGTAGACAAAGGGGGGGAAACAAAATAAGGAAAAAAAAACTACAATCTGTATGTTTCAAGGCTTGCTACTGCCCTATTGAAAATAAAAGCTCCTTTTCAGCACTTTGTGACACCAAGCCAACAAATTCTGGCTGGCACAACTGGAAGAACATCATTTACAATCATATTCTCTGCTTCCATGAGTGATGTTCAGTGCAAGTGGTCGGACACACCGCCGATACAGTTTTTACTGGTATCCAAAGTACCTCACACCATGAGTAATGTGCAGTTCAAGTGGTATGGTCCAAACTTGGTAACCAGAAAGAAAATTTGCTCAAAATATCTGATCTGGTCCAAGCAATTATTGACACTTTAAAAAGGAGTATGGCCAAAGCTTTTTAGGCTGTACTTCTTATTGAGGGTCACAAAATGTAATTTACTTATGTTCTCCTATGACTCAGAGTCAGTTCATAATGGACAATTGCTCGCTATCAGCAGACGGGGCAGAACCAAGCCAGGCTCGGGAAAGATCTTAACAAGATTGTTGGGAACCACCAAACTGCCTGATATACAGGTAGCTCCACCTTTCAGCACGTAGTTGAGAACTGGAGTCAGCTGCACCTACCCCCTCCTCCCCATCCTGGCGCTCCAGTGAGCAGTGGAGGAGCAGAGAGCGTTGACTCAAAGTGAAGACCGAGAACTGAGCAATCAGTGGTCATGTGATCACTCAGTTCTTGGTCTTTAAGCCAGCGTGGGACAGCTGCAGTATCACACAGATGCTGCAGTATGGGGGGGGGGGGGGGGTTGGATGTTTGTTATTTTTATTAACGAATGTATGCGTATGGCCAAGAGTTAAGTCATCATGGGTTGGCCAAAGAATATAGGGAAGATGCTGAACCTGCTGAACCTGGAAGAAATCGGGTAGAAGATCTTAGCGACAGGATAGGGTATTCAATTCAAGTTCAATTTTAATGGCAAATTCGCAAAGCTTTAACTCCAGTCTGAGCCTGATTTTCAGCCAGGTGATTGCAAGTTTCAAATTTTATTGGATTCAACTCAAAAAAATAAATCACTTTTTAGAAAAAGAAGTATTATTATGATACCAAAAGAAGAACCTAACTAAACTAAAAACTGAGATATCGAATGTGAATAGGACAACATTATTAATAAAGAAAGATAAGAAAACAGAAACCTACAAAGATATGGCCTTCATAACTGGTTATAATAATAATGTTCTGGGTTTATTATATTTTTTGAGGATTATTTTTAGAGGAATGTGTATATATATATATATTTTTTTTTTTTTTTTTTTTTTCATATGTTCACAGTTTTTATTTTGGAATCAATCATGTATTTGTGTAATCTTACACATTCATGGTAAAGCTGTGTCACATATTTGGTGATATATTAGCACATTACAATTTATAGTTTTTTGCCATCATAAGCATTTATAGTGGTTTAATACACTACACTATTGCAGATCAATTTAACACTTGCACTCACTAATGCGAAGTGTGATACACTTCTGAAGGTCACTCTTCAGTTGAGGGGCAGCGCCACCTTCCTCTTTCCCATACCCCTGTATTATCATGATGTGTTAAGCCTTTAGTTAAGGCAAGTGGGCGAACGAGGCTGGATGCTGTACAAGGACTTCCAACCTATACGGACGACTGCTGCCATCTGGACTCTACATCTATTCGCTAAATGTCAGTTGCCAGCGGCGGCTCAAGTTATTATGTGTTTGACAGAATGCTATATTGCCATATTTTGGTTAGCACTTTATGACTAAGCATCTCTGGAATATATGAATATGGTTTTTCTGTGCTTGCTCCATACTAAAAAAACGAATGCAGCCAGCATAGTTAAAGAGGTTGTAAACCTCCAAATAAAAAAATAAATAAATAAACACGCAAGACAAAAGGCATAATGAGCTAGTATGCATCGCATACTAGCTCATTATGAAATACTTACCTTGAATCGGCACCAGCACACTGATGACAGGGACAGCATCTTTCCAGGCGTTACTTTTGGGTTTGCGGGCTCCAGCGCCGTGATTGGCCAGAACCGCAATGACGTCACTCCCGCGCATTGCACGCAGGTGCCACCGGTCACGGCACAGGCCCTGAAAAAACGACACGAGCAGGCTGTTCCTTCAGTGCGCATGCGCCGATGACAACAGCGTATATAGTAAATATCTCCTAAACGGCGCAAGCTTAGGAGATATTTACAGTACCTACAGGTAAGCCATATTATAGGCTTACCTGTAGGTACAATTAAAGAGGAAGACTTTACTTCCTCTTTAAGAACTGTGCTCAAGCTCCTAACTCACTCAGGCAGCTTTTTACATTTTTAGGGAAAATGATCCCAATTCAGTTCAGCAGGAGGTAGACACACTGTTATCCAGGAGCAAGTGCTTCATGTAAAATAGTTCACACTTATGCTGTCATGAACTCAACCAAGTGAAAAGCATACAAAATCTACTAAAATCAAAGAAAATACTAAGATGTAATACAATAGCTTTGCTTTCACTAAAATACATGAATTCTAGAATTTATTTCCTTTGGCTATATTTCTGCATATTTTATGGCCAAGCCCTTTATGAAAACGTGCTTTCTAATCAGTCATGTATGTATTTACTGAACTGAGATTCTTTCACTGCCAACCACCCAGAGATGAGAAATTTACAACGTCATTGCCCAATATTCCACTGTCACAAGGAAACTGCTAAGATACATACAAGGAAAGGCTTATTAATCTATAGACAAAGTGCAACAGTCAAAACATTAACCTTAAAGTGTTACTAAACCCACAACAGTAAAATCTGTCTGCATATGCAGTAAAGCATGATTGTTATACTCACTGTGGAACCTAAGGGGCTAATCCTCTGCACTGTGTAAAAAGGCTGCTTGATCCTGTATGCACAGATTCTCCCCTCCCTGCACTGTTCCCCTGGACAAGTCTAGATAAGACAGAGCCTTTGGAGTCAGGCTGCACATGCTCGGTTTGGTGTGTATTGCTAGAGAGGTTTTTTTTTTCCTAGGGAGAATGCACATCACCCCTGAGAGAAATAATCTACAGCCATTATCCCCTCCACTCCAAAAGCATCACCCAAAGTCAATTTTGTATACTCCGCAATCAGATGAAGGAAGAAAAGGGATGAAAAGAAGCTCCTATAGCATAAAGTCACCTAAAATCGTTTATTTTTAAAAGGTATAATACACTCACATTTGCTTGCATCTCCACTGACACAAGTTTAAAAGCACATTCAAATAGCTGCGTCGCCTCCAGTCAAAGCTCCAAGCCGAAATCTCGGATTGCGTGGTGACGTCATGTCCTAACTCTGCTATACATGTTTTGTCATTTGACGTCCTCCACAAGTGGGCAGAGGGTCAGGATTTTTTTCCCATGTTTTCTGAATGTACAAATGCAGCCACACAGAGAGGCATATATGTGAACCTAGCCTTTATACTAACCTTCACTGAACTCTAGCTGCAGGCACTGTGGAGTCATTTATTTTAAAAAATTTGGCATTTAAAGCTTATCAGTTACAATTTAACTCTCTTTTGGAAGCTCAGCTCCTGCCTGTCAGTAGTGACTTGACAGATGTAAAAACAAGGCAGGTACACAGGAAAATAGGAGAGGAGAGAGAAAATTACTAAGCCCAAACCTGAACGTTTCAGTGCTCCTCTAGTGATCTTTTAGGATGAATTGCTCCACAGTGCCTGCAGCTACAGAGGGCTGGTTAAGACTTCATGGCTGCATTCACAACTGAGCATGAGCTTTTTTTTTTTTTCAAGTGATTTTGAAGAATTTTTTTTCACGTGGTTTCTCACACTTTTTTAAGTATATGTAGGCTTGAGTGTTTTTGTTTTAGCCAGAGGAAAGCTAGTTACTAAGAGAAGGAGATGGCTGTTTAGGCTTGAAAAATGCTCTTTTCATGCTTTTTTCAGGCACTCTTCATGAAGTCCATGGGGACAAAAACTCCATATTCTGCTTCATAAATAGCTCATGTACCTTTCTGAGCTTCTGGCAATGAGTTACAGGTGTCTGAGCACTCACACGTGGACAAGCACAATTTAAAAGAATGGGATTTTGGTTGTTAGACATTTTGGACCTTTCAGAATCAAGCTGCAAATTGTTCAGGTGTGAACATTCCCTCAATTACTATTTTTTCTTGTTAAGTATTGAAATTTCCATAACTTGGCCACAGCTCCACATGAAATTACTGGTGGGCCCATGTACTGAGGAGTACTGTAGTCAGAAGTCTCTGAACAGACCAAGGGAGGAAGAAGCAATAGTTGACTACCATAGTGCAGCACATCTTTCATACACATGGGGGACACCACTGAATACTGAAGTCTGTTAAATGTATCAGCTCCTATTTTCCTCGCTCTATTCCTCTGATCTATTCTTCCAGATGAATTGTGGTCTACTGTTTCCAGCCACTTCTCCGAGAGGTTGAGATGTAATCAGCAGAGTGCAAGGCTGATCAGGAACAGTAGGCCACATTCTAGCTAATTACATCACACTGACATAAAAGATACATTCTATGAAATGTGCAACAGTGAAGCTCTGTTTTGCAGTCTCAGGCTATTTCTTCTGAACACACCTGGAAGTAGCAAATACTGAAGTAATGACATGTACATAACTAAAAAGTTCTGTTCTTGAAACATTTTTGCCATGTATGCCTAAATGTTACAAACCACAGGGATACAGAACTCTGCTATGTGCAGCAGATTCCAGGAATATGTGTCAAAAGCTAAGCTTTAAATATTAGACAGTTTATAATTGCTTCACCGCTAAGCAATGTATAATAAAGTTACCCCTTTTAGAGACTGTTCTTGTTACACAAACTATGTTGGCAATGGAGCAACGAAGTGACAAGGTTACCTTTACAAGAGCGCGTTTTTTTTTTTTTTGCATTACACATATAACCAAACAGTACCCAGGACTGGTCACAGAACCCCCAGACTTATTACAGTATTTAGCCTGGGTTCACGCTAATGCTACTGCACAATCACCTGCCTTTGAGAGAAGTTTTGTGGCATGCTTTATGCGTTTTTATTTTGTCCAATGACTAACATCTGCTTACTTGCATGTAAAAAATAAATAAAACTTCAAAATTTGAAACTTGGTTTGTGGTTGAGGTGCAATAACACCATTGTAAACTGTAATTTGGCAAAAAAAAAAAAAAACGGTATTTAGGGGGCGACAGGATCACCTCCTCAACACCTGATAGAAGCCACTTAACCGCACTCTGAAAAGTGGTCCACTGTGGATTGCTTATTCAGAGTTTTGGCTAGTGTGAACCAATTGTACAGCCATTGTAATGCCACCAATATTCTTGTTTTTTTAACATGGTGAAACGGTAAGCTGATACCTATGCTACACAGGTGTCAGCTTACTTTCAACCCTGTTAAAAAGGACAGGAACATGGGTGGCATTACAATGGCTGTTATTAAAGAGGTTGTATACCCTCCTATATGACTTGTGCCTATAGGTAAGCCTAGAATAACGCTTACCTATAGGTACTATAAATCTCATAAACGTGCACCGTTTAGGGCAGTGGTCATCAACCCTGTCCTCAGGGCCCACTAACAGGCCAGGTTTGCAAGATAACTGAAATACATCACATGTGATATCATTTCCTGCTCAGTGATTGCAGTATTCTAGTCTGCATCTCCCCAAGGTAATACATAAAACCTGGACTGTTAGTGGGCCCTGAGGACAGGGTTGGTGACCACTGGTTTAGGAGATATTTACGTGCTCTGAAGGAACGGCGACCCATTACGTGCTCTGAAGGAACGGCAAGTGCGAGAGTGACGTTATACGACTCCGGCCAGTCACACAGCCGTAGTCCCTAGCCCCAGAAGTAAGACGGGCAAAGATGGATGCAGCCTGCAGCAGGAACAACGCGGGCTTCGTTTGCAGGTAAGTGTCACATAATGTGCTAGTGTGCAATCCATACTAGCACATTATGCCTTTACTTTGCAGGGGAAAAAAAAATATATAAAAAAAACAAAAAAAAACAAAAACACAAGTTTACTGTCTCTTTGAAGAGGGCCACATGCACTTCTAACAGCACCCTGTATTTCCTGGGCAAAAAACATCAGTTTGCTCTCTTTTCCCTCACCTCGATCATTGGATACCGCGGATCCTCACTGCGCAGTTCAAGAGCTTGAGTGCAGGCTTCTCCCTTATCAGAGCTGGCACTTCCTCGATCCCACACCTGCACTACAGGAAGCCCGCGGTATTTACTTGCAGTAATGTAGAGTGAACTTGTGTACCCATTAACTGAGGAGGCAGAAGGAGGCGGTACAGCTACAGGTTGCCCCCCCCCCCCCACTGCCTCCTCAGCCAATGGGTAGCTGAACCTTCCTCATATGTCCCTCCCTTCTGACATCACCCACGATCCCTCGAGTCCCGGCTGCATGTTACTTTTCTATACAACTTGCAGGAGACAGTATGTGGCTGTGACGAAAACAAGCTAGTTGTTGCACCATTGATGGATGCTTTGGGGGGGGGGGTTGGACCCCCATGACCCCCCTTATCTATGCCCCTGGGCCATGGCCCTAGAAGGCTGCTTGGTTCGCCTTGTGGTAGTGCCGCATTAATCTATACATGATATCCTACCCCCATTGTTTTTAGCTGGTTAGTGGGCATGGAGGAGGAGGGAGGGAGTGGGCTGTCATTTACCATTGTGTATACGCCCACATGTGTGGTTCTATAGTCATATGGGCTTCTCAAATGTGATAGGGAGGAAATGATCAGCATAGAAACTCACTGACAACTAAGCATGTGCAGAGTTGCCACCAGACCTGCAAAATCCCTAACTCAATTGGGGACATGAACACAAGGTGGAGATATAGAGCAGCAAGAATAACCAGGATTTTTGCAGAATGCAGAAAACGAATCTCACGGTGACTGAATATGAACAGCATGTAATACACCATTTATTGATTTTTTTTTTTTTTTTTTTTTTATAATGTGGGCTTCATTGACACTTTAAGCAATGCACACAAGGAAAGCTCCTTCAGACAGATTAATGAATAATCAGAAGCTTCCTGTTTATGCCCATGCAGAAACTGATATGGAAAAGGTTGTCAGAGGAAAGAGTGAATAAGTGTTGGTCTCAGTGCATGAGGATCAAGAAGAACAAAACAAATAGAATCCAAAGAGACAGCAGGGACTGCCAGGAGAGAGTTCTTTACTGCAATTTTCTAGTCTCAGCCCATTTGGGAAAGCCGTGAGGTGGGTAAAGTTGGCAATATCCCCCAGCACAAAACCAGTGACTACAGGCACTAAAGCAACACCTGGATGAAAACCAGAAAACCAGGGCTTGTGTTCCATATGCACATGCAAATCTTAGCAATTTGGACATGGGTAAACCTTTAAAAAGAACCACTCAAGTTCTCACAAAATGTGTCCAATGGAAGCAAATCTTTTTAAATTCCAATCTTGAAGGGAGAGGGAATATAAACATTTTAGCCAAATGTATACAAGCGAGGCCAGCTTCAGAGAGAGCTGGCCTCCTACTGTTTGAAGGTTTGGGAAGCCACTGATGTCAACCCCACCAAAATCAACACTGGTTGCTGGACACGTGCAGCCAAGACTTTGCTTCCATCAAACAGAGCATAAAGAACTGTGGTTACATCTTGATATATTCCATAGAAGCTTTGAATGTCATTAGTAAAGAACGTAACAAGTTCTTTTTAAGCAAATAAGAAATAAAGCTTTGTTAGAAAGAAAACGAACATTGTCGGTCCCGATTATCAGGTGAAGGTCAGAACTTGTGCTTTTATCTAAAGAGGTAGTCCGAAAAGGATACATTTTTGGCAAAGAATGTTCAAATATGAAAAATGACCATTCCTCGAAGCTACAGCTCCTCTTCAATAAGAGACCATCCATTCAGAGGGCGTACACTGTGCAGAAGCTTAGTCCCTCATTGTTCTGCCAGCCAGAGACAACGTGATGCTTTCCTAAGCACTGGTAATATATCACAGAGTAATAAAGGATAGCTTTTGCCATGTGAAAGACGTGAAGGGAATAAAACTCTCTGGCGGAAGTCATAACCATGATTACCAACCCTTCATGAATCAGAATATTGATTTACTAAGCATAACAGAAGCACTTAAGGAGAATTCTTTTACCACAAGTCAATAAAACTGTCAAACAGATGGAGATGTCACAGGGGCCCCTTCAATGCAAGATTATCTTTTTAAACAAAAAACAGAGGTATTTACAATATACCTTTATATTCTAGATCATGTTATTTCATCACCAATATGCCATTTAGAGGCTCTTTTTTTGGGGGTCTAAAACTAGACTTCCGAATTCATTCAAAAACTGACCAGGAATAACCAATTGTTTTTTTTAACAGTGTTAATTCTTTATCTTGTTCTATTTAGTGCTACCTAGGTATGTCTACTATTTACTGAGAAAAGCACTAATTTATCCCTGGACCCAACTGTGTTCATTACTTCTACCAGGCAACATTTTAAATAGAAGACTTCGGCCAGTTGCACAGGGCGTCATAATTTACTGATGTTTACTCAGCAACTTGTTGATAGAGAATCCTTAAGCGCTTCCGGACCGCCCCACGTACGTTAATGCCCCATACACACAAGTGGAATTTCCATCGAAAAAATCTTGGATGGTTTTTCCGACGGAATTCCGCTCAAGCTTGCCTTGCATACACACGGTCACAAAAATGTTCTCTGAACTTTCAACCGTCAAGAACGCGGTGACGTACAACACTATGACGAGCCGAGAAAATGAAGTTCAATGCTTCCAAGCATTCGTCGAATTGTTTGCAAGCATGTGTGTTTTTTTGCGTGTCGGAATTGCATACAGACGAACAGAATTTCCGTCAAGAACTTTTTCTGTCGGAAAAATAGAGAACCAGCTCTCAATCTTTTGCTGGCAGAAATTCAGACAGAAAAAGTTGGATGGAGCATACACAGTTGGAATATCCGACCAAAAGCTCCCATCACACTTTTTTTTACGTAAATTCAGCTTGTGTGTACGGCGCATTACTGTGGCAGGGCGGCCCGGGGTGTGTAAAATCACGTACCTCTACAGGATTAAGTGCATACGGTTTAGGGGGCAGGCGCGCCGCTCCTGCTGTGATTGGACACAGCAGGAGCCAATCAGCAGGTCCAGAGTCCGCCGCGACCCACGGATCATTTACAGGAGAGACGGATCAGCGGTGTGCAGATGTAAACAAAGCGAACCCCTGATCTGTCAGGGACGAAAAGTGAGAGATCGTGTTTCAGCTAAGCCAAATCACGATCGTGCTTTTCCTCCAGTGAGTCCACTCCCCCCGCCCCCCCCCCCACAGTACACATTTAACCTCTTGATCACCCCCTAGCGTTAACGTCTTCCCTTCCCTAATATTTAGAATAATAAGCTGTCAGGTTAGTAAAATAGCGATATCAGAACATATCATACAGTTTGAAGTGTACATAGATTTGAAAAACAATAGGATAAAGGAATATTCCTGAACTTTGTTTTATCTCACGGTTACTGTGAAATTGTGCGAATGCATCAATGCAGTGCATGTTATCTCAGCTTGCAGAGCTTGGATTCATTGAATGAGTTTACCAAAAATGTAAATATTGCAGAACATACAGCCTCATGCTACATAACTAAGCTCCATTTTACGCTAAATAAACTAAATTATTAATGTATCTTAAATAGAAATGTATCTTTACATAGATTTTTACTCCAAAAGCATCTTATTAAAATAAATTTGATTTAAATTAAAAAAAACCTGATTTTTTAAATTAATTAGAAAAAAAAAATCAATGATTTTTATCCACCCTGCAACAGACACATATCAGGAATATAAAATGTTGCAGTAACATATTTTTTAAACTAGAAGTTTAATTTGTCTTTAAAGTGATACTAAAGTCTAGTTTTTTTTCTGTAAAAATAACAAACATGTTCTACTTACCTGCTCTGTGCAGCGGCTTTGCACGGAATAGCCTGCATCCTCTTCTCGGGTCCCTTGCCGGTGCTCCTGGCCCCTCCCTTCTGTCGAGTGCCCCCACAGCAAGCAGCTTGGTAAGGGGGCACCCAAGCCAAGATACAGCTGCCTGTGTCCATTCAGACACGGAGCCGCGGTTCGGCCCAGCCCCCTTTCTCTCCTGATTGGCTCACTGATTGACTGCAGTGGGAGCCAATGACGCCGCTGCTGTGTCTCAGCCAATCAGGAAGGAGAGTACCGCATGGCCAAGGCACTTGTGCACATTGCTACATAGAGATGGGGCTCAGGTAATTATTAGGGGGCAAGGAGGGGGAGCTGCTACACACAAAAGGTTTTTTTTTATCTTAAAGCGGAGTTCCACCCAAAAATTGAACTTCCGCTGTCTGGATCACTCCCCCCCCATCTAGCGTCACATTTGGCACCTTTCAGGGGAGAGCAGATACCTGTCTAATACAGGTATTTGCAGTGATCTAAGACATATCCATCCCCTCCTTCTTCCCCTCCCCGATGTCTTCCCGGAGACACACAGGGACCACTCAGAATGCACAGCGCGACTTGCACATATGCAGTAGGGAACCAGGCTGCGATTCCCATATTGAAGATGCCGGCGCCTCCACCCAGGAGCCGAGGGACAGGTCGGCTTCGGGTGAGGACATCGCTGACACCCTGGACAGTTAAGTGTCCGCTTTAATGCACAGAATGCATTAAAAAAAACTTCCGCCTTAACAACCACTTTAAATATTTTAAATATAGTGTTAGAGTGTAATTTTGGTTTATTTCCCATAAGGCTAGTCATATGATTTCTTCTATGTTCTTTACCAACAGGCTCTTTGCACTAGTTTAGCCAAAAAAAGGATTTGATAAATGTAACTTCCCCTTACTGATGTTGCCTGCTATTGTTTTCCCTGTTGCTATTTTTGGCACTGCCATCATGTTGCTACTATATTTCTTTTAGCTGCGCTACATTTTTTTGGTTGTAATATTATGCTATTTATGCAGCTTGCAGTTGGGCCTAATTATGCCGATCCACACCAAGTACTGCAACAAAAATGTGAAGCACCAACACAAGCAAGGCAGTAAAATCAGCCTGCATGCTCATTATACTCACTGTAAAACCCAAGGGGTTAATCCTATGCATTGTGTAAAAAGGCTGTTTGATCCTGTATGCACAGATATTCCTCTTGCATTGTCCCCAAAACATGTCCGAATAAGACAGTGTTAGTGGGGTCAGTGTACACATGCCCAGTTTAGTGTGTATTGTTAGAGAGTTTTGTTTTTTCCTTGGGAGAGTACATGTGAGTACATGTGAGTACATGTGATCAGCACAGGGCCAATCAGCACTGTCCAGACAGAGGGTCAGGGGTTCTGCATCCTGATAGGACAGCCAGTGCAGTTTGAAGTCACAAGACTGCTGTATACTACCGATTTGTTTCTATGCAGAGCTGTACCAGATTTTGCACTCTCGATTTTTAGTAAATTAACCCCAATTTGTCTTTTTGCATAAAGGGAAACACTGATCAGCTTTGCCAAATAAGAAGGCAGTGCAAACCAGGTGCAAAGATACATTTATTTTAAGATTGCAGCAAGGTCCATTCCATTCAGCAGTTACAGGAGGGTTTAGGAGGCTGCTGCCCATATGAACTAGAAACCTCAAGGTGTGTGCACTTCATACCTGCACCAGTTTGTTCGCACCGAAGGAGTCTTTTTAAAGATCCCAATTTTTGATAGACAGCAAGCTCTAAGATAGCCATTCTTAATCAGGGTTCCTCCAGAAATGGTCAGGGGTTCCTCAATGCTATGTCTAACTGACCTCCCACATGATGATACCCACATAGTTCTAGGTCCAACACCATGAATGTAAGGGTGGCAATATGACCACCACTGTAAGGGGTTCTTCCCACTGGCTACCCACAACGTAAGAGGCATTTTCCTAATGATCACCAATGTAATAGTCTTAGCAAGGCTTTCCTGAGACCTGAAAATTGTTCCAAGTGTTCCTTTAGCCCGGGTTCACACCTATGCGAATTAGATGCGGCTTACACCGCATCTAATTTGCAGGACATTTTAAAATACATTCATATGAATGCATATGGTTCACATATGTGCGTTGCATTCGCACTGCGCATTGCACAAAAAAGTGTGCGTTTTCTGGGCATTGCGGTGCGAATTACGAGCCCCTTATCTTCTATGGGAACGCATCTGCTTCGCAGATGCATTGCGTTCTGAACATGGATTTTCTACTTCTCCTCACTACACCCCCCCCCCTCCCCCCTCACCCTTCCCCTCTCCCTGCTCACTGATCCTGAGCTAAAACGCAGTGATTCCTTTGAACAGGAGATTTTTATCTCCCCAGTGAAACTTGAGCTTCAATTCGCACCGCACATGTGTGAAACCGGGCTTAGGGTAAAAAGGTTGAGAAAGTCTGCTCTAGGAACTCACAGTTGTGCCATATTTCCATTTTTTGATAATGAGTTTAAAGCCCATCCAAGGGCACAGATACAACTTCCATTCCTCCGTATGACCACCAAACAATTCCTAAACTTTTTTGTGTTTTACCCAAGTCTGCCGCAGAGGATCACCCATAAATGAAGACTGGCGATCAACTGCAGTAGTCCAGGCTCACCTTCAACCAGTTTTGTTGCATCCTTTCATCAGGACATCATCGCTCCACCACTGGAGTCTTGAGGTTCCTGTAAGGACCACATCCATGTTATCAGGCAGCACCGTAGGCACCTTAAGACAGCAGTGGGAGCAATATGCTACCGCTGCTTTCAATCACAGCCAGTGAGCCAATGAGGAGAGCTGCTTGCTCTGGGGGGGGGCATTCGGCAGGAAGGAGGGGCCAGGAGCACCTGCGGGGTACCCGAGGAGGATTGGGGCTGCTCTATGCAAAAACCACTACATAGGAGCAGGTAAGTATACCATGTTTGTTATTTTAATGTAAAAAAAATCAAAAGCTTTAATATCACTTTAAGGATGTTCAACATTTGACACATTTAGTGCTGAATTAAAGAACCCCTGGTGGTCTATATTTGTAGTTAAAAAAGCCTCAACGGAACCTTACTCCAGAAATTCACCTAGATACACATCTGGGTTATAATAGGCAATGGTATGGTTCACATAAGGTTATTTTAATTAGAATGTGGCTTTTGAGGAGAGCACAGAACAACCACAGCATCAAGTGATCTGGTGTGGCTCTTGTGAGTTGCCTTACAAGACCACAGAGGGACAACCACGTGAACTTCTACAGGAATATATAGCAACAGGACGTGCAAGATTCCATGTTGACAGAATATGTTCCAGGAAAGAGTTTGCTACATATTTGACATGGAGAATAAGGACAGTGACTCCACTGGATTTACTGAAACATCTTCTTTCCCGAATAAATGAGCTGGTTCAAAGGAAACGATTAAGATAACAAACCCATACAGCAAATGTATCTGTGGCTCAGTTTAGGGGATAATAGGGAATAAAAGGTCGTTTTATATACAGCTGTGATACCATAATCAGGACTAAAAAAGAAAAAAAAAAAACCTAAAAAAAAAAAAAAAAATAAAGGAATTTAATTTTATGGTCAAGAAAAATGTAAATATTGTTCTATCCAGCTAGCAGGCTAATGTTTAGGTCCCTATTGAGTTGGGAAGCTCAGCAGCTCAAAAAGAAATTCATGATTTACAGGAGCAACTAATCACTTTCTGACCTAAAAAGCCATTTTATTTTAGGAAAACTTCAACTTTTTGCAAAATATTATTGGGCATTGATTTGTTACAAATGCCATCATATAATTTGATATTTCTAAATACCACATTTTTATTTCAGTTAGCAGACACTATTTTCTAAAAATGCCATGGGCATGATGGGCAACAACAGCATTTGTACAAGCTTTTTTACTCTGTCCAATAAGCACTTCCCCCTCACCTCTCAGATGGTAGTGTCTGCACATTACCCACAGAAACCATCGATTCTATCAACACCTTAAAGGAAAACCTTACCAAGGAACCTGGAAGTGACCATTGCTGAGCCAATGACCTGGAACAAGCATGCAGCAAAAGGCAGTGAAAGAAGAGCTACAGTCGTTTGAAGAAAAAATGAAAAGTCAGCAGCTAGAAATACTGTAGCTGCTGACAGTAAAAAAGAACAGACACTTATTACTTCCAGGATCCAATGCGGTCTTCAACTGGGCCGGTTCTTCACCAGTCTTCAGTTCCCCAGCACCGCCATCTTGAGTGTGGAAAGCCAGATGTGACTTCCTGTGGCTTCTCAGCCGATTTCCCACTGTGCTTTGTGAATAGACCCACAGCCTTCTGCGACGTGTGATGTGTTCCAGGAGGTTGTGGGTAGAAAGGAGTGGGGGGGGGGGGGGTGGAAGTGGGAGCGGGCATCAGTCAAATCTAGGTACCTACTCACAGAACAAAAAAAAGCTGCAAGAAGCGGTTGTGGGAAAAGTGAAACTTTCTAGGTGAAGTTCCGCTTTAAACCAGAACACCTGATCTGCAGGTTTGTTCCAGGTCAATGACTGAATAAATTAAAGCTATAATATCAGCATGACAGCCAGACACCTAGCATTTTCTGTAGAACCCACCACTGACCGCATCCAAGTTTCTCTTACTAGATTTCCTTTCATGCTATTCTTGCTCAGGCAATGTAAATGGAACAATGTCCAATGCTGCTTTGGCTTCCCAAACGTTCTCCTTCAAAGAAAGTCAACAGATACACGTCCTCTGCCACAGACCGATTGACGCTTACAAGGTTTGGGTCAACATGAAGCAAGGTTAAATTAAAAAAAAAAAAAAAAAAAACTTGCAGCAGCCACTATTATATAAAAAGGTAACCAAGAAAATACATATAAAAACGTAGTGTTGCTATGTTTCGCTAATTCAAAATATCTGTAAAAACTGTCATTAGGGAATTTAAAAAGTGAAAATGGAAAGCCAAGTACAGGACTAGTTGAAGAAGACAAAAAAGGGAGGCACTGCCCCCACCTATAACTAGACATTGCAGCAAGTAGCATTGGAAGGCAACATATGTTAGAAAAAAAAAGCCAAAGGAAACTCCAAGCTCACACACCGACCAGCCTGCGGACAACCAAATTAACCTGCCTAACAGTATGCGTTAAAACAGGGGTCTAGTCTGCATGCATTTGCAAATACATGCGTAAGCTAAAGGCCCCGCCAAGGCACCCTGGTATCTGTAGTCCTATCACTAGCTTACGAGTGACTCCACAATGGAGCACATGCATTTTGTGCATTCATTTCCTAACATATGTTGCCTTCCGATGCCAACTGCTGCAATTGCCAGTTATAGGTGGGGGCAGTGGCTTCTTTTTTGTATTATTGTTATATTGGTCAGGCAAGGCACTGAAACCTTTGCAGCCATTGTGCTATGTGCTGGTTGGGTGCAGACTAAACCTCTGTTTTAACACATACTGTTAGGCAGGTTAATTTGGTTGTCCACGGGCTGGTCGGTAAGTGAGCTTGGAGTTTCCTTGGATTTTTCTAACTAGTTGTAGAATAGAGTTAGGGGCAGTTTGACCATTCTGGTGGAGGAATGGGCTTTCCATGGTTATCGGGACCCAAGAGCAAACTTATGTTTAAAGGATAATCACATCGGTTTCTGGAAAATAGTTCAACAACATTCTTCACAAAATGTATTTTTCAGATGCAAAGCCTAGCACTGTCGAAGAAAATCATTTCACCAGTTCCAACAGCAGGACAATAACACATTTATGCCTTTCATTCCGCAGTACTACGACTTTGCTTTTGTTCTAAATAACATATTTTGGTAGCTAAACAAAGCAAAATGGCATTTTCAAGACTTGAAGACATTTTACCAATGATATATTTTAGCAAATATCTTACAAAGTATAGTAGTGTAAAGTAATAGTGAAATTCAGTGTAATGATTAAAAACATATTTCCCCATGCCCTTCATTTTAAAACTGGATAGATATTGAGTTGGGAATTCATAAAGTGTGTGAACTTAGATTTTGTCGAGCCTCCGCATGACAAATGCCTGTGCTCACCATAAATGTATGTATTTGTTATGGGCAGGTACACTATATCACCAAAAGTATTGGGACATCTGCCTTTACACACATGAACTTTATTGGCATCCCAGTCTTAGTCCGTAGGGTTCAATATTGAGTTGGTCCACCCTTTGCAGCTATACCAACTTCATCTCTTCTGGGAAGACTGTCCACAAGGTTTAGGAGTGTGTCTATGGGAATGTTTGACCATTCTTCCAGAAGCGCATTTGTGAGGTCAGGCACTGATGTTGGACGAGAAGGCCTGGCTCACAGTCTCCACTCTAATTCATCCCAAAGGTGTTCTATCGGGTTGAGGTCAGGACTCTGTGCAGGCTAGTCAAGTTCCTCCACCCGAAACTCACTCATTATAGACCTTGATTTGTGCACTTAGCCAAATCATTTGGTGGAGGGGCCCCTGGGTAGATTTAAGTCATAATGTGCTAGTGTGCACCACATACTAGCACATTATTATAGGCTTACCTTAAAACTAAGCCCTCCAGCATCACACGGTCAGTGCTGTTGGTGCTCCAATCTTTACCTTCTGGGTTCACATTCTCTCTTTGAATGGCCAGGCCACGATGAAGTCACTCCCACGCATGCACACGGGAGTCACTGTTATGGTACAGCACTGTCAATGGACAACATACTCCAGTGTGCCGTCCATTTAAAGTGTAGTGCGCTTGTACCGATGATGTCACCAGCCACTACAAGTATGAACATCCCCTAAACAGTACACATTTTTGAGATAATCACTTTACCTATAGGTAAGCCTTATTGTAGGCTTTCCTGTAGGTACAACTCATTGAGCGGACTTCACTGCTTTAATGAAAAACATTTACCACTTCTTGTGCCCCCCCCCCCTCCCTTCATACCCCCCTCCAGACACTTAACTATCACCTCTCTCAATCCAGCACTGTCCCGTCTGCAGCCCTACTCTCCTCACAGGACATGCAATAAAATCCTGAGGAGAGAGTGGGGGGTAAGGCTGAGTCACACTGTGTGCGTCTATGGATGCACACAGCTTGGCTCACGCCTGGACGCTGCGGAGGAGCACACACAGGAGAGGAGCAGTAGAGAGCAACACCAGAAAAGGAGATCCAGGGCCACTCTCTGCAATACCATTGCACAGAGCAGGTAAGTATACTTAAAGCAAAAACATTTTTTTACTTCAATATGATTTTAAGGTACGTTGGTAATTCTACATTCATCAAGGATCGCAGTGTTTCTTGGCACTCACAAGTCCTTTGAAATCTCATTCATGCACCAGGCCTACACAAAAGAGTATCATGGATTTACCTGCCGCATTCGCCAGACAAAGATTGACATTATTCTATTTACAGTCAATACAAAGCACAACAATGGTGGAAAAGGCTCAGCTGGAAACAGTTATTCTCTGACTTATGTACTATACCAATTCTGGGGCAGTTGCTTGAAGTACTGAGTGCCACTCTACTAAATGGGGCTTATGCACATTTCACAGGAATGTTCCACTGTTGTCACTGTCAGAAAACTCGCCCTGCAAAATTATGTGCAGTAAGCTGCTGAAGTGCAGGCAGAGTCAGACAGAAAGTGTCTGCAAAATGACAGCAGGAGATAAACAGTGGAGATATGCAAAAAAAGATGAAAACAAGCATTTGATTGAATTAAAAAAGACAAATAGTTTATGGTAGAGGCCATTTACTTAGGGGCAGTTCATACGGTCCTGTGCGGCTCAGTGCAGTGTGCTTTTCAGCCCAGTCATGTGAATGGGCTGAAATCGCACCAAAATTAGCGCATGCGCTATTTTTAAAAGACGCACTGCACCCCAATGCATGGTATGGAGTAGGGATCCACCAATTATCGGTGCGGCTGATATTTTTTAGAAGTATCAGTCAAAAAAACTGACCGATATTGCTTCAAGGGGTTTTAACCAGGGTGATGCTTTGTTCAGGTCTCGGATCTAGTAATCCGGAAGCGATGTCATGACATTACTTTCTGGATTACTGGCATCTTAACCTCCCTGGCGGTATGATTATTTCGGATTTTAGGTGCTGAAAGCGGTACAATTATTTTGCATGGAAATTTGGCGTTTTATATTGTAGGTCTGTAAATCTTAACAATAACACACTTAAATCTGTCCAAACCAGAGTCTAGTAGATATCCCGGGTATGATAAAGTTTGAAACACAAAAACATAAATTATAATATAATAAATAAAAATAAATAATTAAAAAAAAAAAAAATAGTAATAAAATAAATTTCCCCACAATTCACTATCGCTCAATTCTGCAAGTGTTCTAATTTACTATCGCTGTTTTCTAGCTGGTCTAAAGCCACTTTTGACGTAAAGGGACACTTTTTGGTTGCTATGGACAATCTCCAGTTTCCAGGCAGAAAGAACAGTATATATCATATAAAACTGCATGCAGGGCATGGGCCAAAGCACTGGGGACAAAAGGGATGTGAAATCATTTCATACAGTACTGTAATCTGTAAGATTACAGTACTGTATGTGTTATGATTTTTACTATTTTTTGAATTTGCCGCCAGGCTCCGCCCCCGTGCGTCGCGCCGCTCGCAGGGAACGGAGCCTGGCACGGAGAGGCTTCGGAGGAGGACTGAGTCCTCGGACACTGCGGGGGACATCGCAGGATCCCGGGGACAAGGTAAGTAAAGCCGCCCCAGGATCCTGCAATGCGATCCCGAGTGTGGCTCAGGGTTACCGCTAATGGTACTGAATTTTAACCCCGAGCCACACTCGGGAATACCGCCAGGGAGGTTAAAGGCACCAGTTTTAAAAAATAAAGTTTTCAAAAACACAGATCTTGATGTTTTGAATACTTTGAAGTGCAGAGGAGGGGTTTGGGGTCTTTTAGACCCCCCGATCTCTCCATAAAGAGTACCTCTCACATGCCTATTACTGTCACAAATGATGTTTACATTCCTTGTGACAGCAATAACAGTGTTAAAAATCAAAAAATATATAAACTGACAGTGTAAATTTTTATTTTTTTTAAATGTACAAAATATCAGCAAAAAATATTATAGCGGTCGATCTCTAGTACGGAGATGCCATGCAATCCAGTGAAGGCAAATACACCGTGTTTGCGATCTGCATTTGGAGTGTTGTTAGAATTATATTGACACCTGCAACAGATCACGCACTCAGTATCAAAAGGCAGGCTTCCTAAACCGTGTTCCGGTGTGAACGATGGTTTAAATCTATTTAAACTGCATCATCATTAGTAAGCAGCACCTAAGTTGGGAATTGCTGCTTCCACTAGAGCCTAATTGCAAAGGTACTTTGTGTCAGGACAGATTACCTATATATTACTGTTTAACAAGTTTATACTGCAACCCACGATGTTTGGGAAGCAGACCACTGGCTCCGTACATTCACTCAACACCCAGACAACAGCTGTGATCTTGTTAGTTTTAATAAAGGAACAAGGACACCATTCCCAGCAGGTCTTTCTCTCTGCTCATGTGCATTCCAGCACCTGGATAATCACAAAGACCGCAGCATTCAGCAACCTCAAGCTAACATTATGGGATCAGCAAAATAAAAAATCATGCATGGTTTCCATCCCTTTAAAATCCCCATGCATGCTTCCCATCCTTTTCAATGGAATATGCTGCTTAAAAAAGTAGTCCTCCAACCCATCTGTAGGTTTTAATCCTCATCTGAGGTCCAGAGCACACACACTGGCCCATTCTAGAAAAAAAAAACCGAGAGAATGTAAAATTGGATACCCTTAGGCCCCCTTTCACACTACCGTGACTGCAAAGTCGCGTGATTTTACCGCGATTTTGACGCAATTTCAGGGAATGCCTGTGTAAACTAAGGTCTATGGACCTCAACACGCATCAAAGTTGGACCACCGTAGTACAGGGACTACTTTTAAGTCGCACAGATATGAATGGTACTCATTGGAAAACATAGGGAACGACTTGTCATGCGACTTTGCAGTCCCAAGTCGTTGGACAAGTCGCAGAAGTGTGAAAGGGGCCTAAAGATCCCCGACAACCTTGAATGCTCAACATCCCAGTCCTATTCGTTTTAGCCAATTATGAGAATGTCCCAGCTGTGTGACAAATTACTAATTCTCAACATTATATCCTTCAAAATATTACTTACCAGCCCCGCTGGGTACAAAAATATACTTTGTCTTATGGAACACAGAATAATTGGATTTTTTTTCTACATACTTACCTGTAAAATCCAATTCTTGGAGGACATCACGGGACACAGAGCAGGCTATAAATCCAACTATCTGGGTTATGCGTCATCTGGAGGTGAATGGACAGATCAATCCGGAAGTCCTGACCCTATATAACCCCCCCTACAGGAACTACCTCCGTTTTATAGCAAACTATGGATTATCAAAAAGAGGGGAGGGACCTCCGTGCCCCATGATGTACTCCAAGAAATAGATCTTGCAGGTAAGCATGCAGAAAAAAAATCTAAATTTTCTTTATCGTACATCACAGGACACAGAGCAGGCTATAAACATAACTATCTGGGACATCCCAGAGCAATACCCATGAGGGGAGGGGGGAGACCATCACAGAAACTGCCACCAGAGAAGGAACTACTCGTAGCTGATTGTAATACACTCAGGCCAAAGGCAGTGTCCTCTGTGGCTCCGACATACACCTGGTAATATTCTGTGAATGAATGAACCAAAGACCATGTCTTGGAAACTTGAACCACCAATGGTGGACAGCCCAAGATGCCCCCACACACCTGGTAGAGAGTGCTCTCGCCAGAAAGGGTGGCACCTTGCCCTTTCAAACAGCTTGAATGATTAACTGGCGGATCCAAAAGAGAAATAGTTGACCTGGATGCCGCCTGCCCTTCCTGATCTCTTCTCGCAGCACAAACCAGAATTCCTGACATGCACTGACAACTCAAGTAAATCCTGACTGCCGGAACTACAACCAGAGTATGCAGCGATCTTTCCCCTGCTGACTGTGGACTAGGAAAAAAATAAAAGGCAAGATGCTGTCCTGATTCAAGTGAAAACTAGAAACCACTCTAGGCAATAAAGATGGATGAGGACACACCATCACCTCTGGTTCCTTACATGAAAGAGCCACCAGCTCAGACACTCTTCTTGCCAAAGCGGTAGTAACCAGAGAAGCCACCTTCCAAGTCTAAGGACTATCTGGGCTTCTTGAATTGGTTCAAAAGGTGGCTTCTGCAAAAGACAGCCAAGATAAAGGCCAAGTCCCAAGGACACAAGGATGGCCGTGACAGGTGGGACCTGTCTGTGTTACACACTTCATGAAGTAAGAATCAAGGAGTGAGAAACAACGGTCTTTGGAAAAAATGGAGAGAGACAAAATCTGCCCCTAATGATATTTAAGGCCAATCCCATGTCCCCTCCTTATTGGAGAAAGGAAAACATCAACCACATATTTCCTCAGGGGCCACTTCCTGGCTTCACACCGGGTATATATATTTTTAAAGTCCTCTAATGGAAGCTCTCTGAAGCCAGCTTCCTGGTGCTCAACAGTGCGGAGATACCAGGATTCAAGACCATAGGTCTGGCCAGACCCAAAGTGTCCAAGGAGCGTCTACTGCCTAATGTCGGTGTGCCAGGCCCACTTAGGACTGGGGGTGTCCTGAAGTCCCTACAAAAGATAAACACACAAGGGTGCACCAGCCTAGTACATTATCCCAATATAATGCTTTATTAAGAAGTAGTCATAAAATGTAATCAGAAACGTATGCATAAAAACATGGTCATTGAGCTTTTTCTCAGTAGATAAATAGTCATGAACACAGTGCACTCTAGAATACAGGGGGACCCCAGCAGGGTCCAATCTGTCTGACACGTTTTGAAGGTCACCCCTTCTTTATCAGAGCCAGGCTCCATGGCTCTGATGAAGGTGCAACCTTTGAAATGCAGAGCCAGCCAGATTGGACCCCGGTAGGGTCCCCCTGTACTCTGGAGTGCACTGTGTCCATGACTGATTACATACAGAGGATTAGCTCAATCATTGTTGTTTTAATCAAACGTTTGGGAGTACATTTTAGGACCGTTCCTTAATAAAGCGTTATTGTGGCATAATGCACTAGGCTGGTGCACCCTTCTGTGTTTCGTTTCTATAGAAAATCTCCCTTCTTGAGATACAGTAGACAACCGTAAAAAAGTTACACCAAGCAAGGGTTCCAAAGGTAAAATTGTCTTCAGCAACATAGTTAGGTTTTTTGTGGACTCCCCTTGCTGGCTCTCCAGTTGACTCTTGATGCCAATAAACCTCCCATCAAATACCTGTGGTCTTCCAGCCAGGTACCAAAACTTTAGGCGAAATCCCAGGAAGCAGCAAAGTTTGCAAAGAATATTAACCCCTTCAGGACTGTACCCCAACTGAAATAAAGTTTCATATAAATACAAAAACAATGCCACTAGGAAAAAAAAAGTTTCAAGATTACAAGAAACTTACATATAGTAAATGTAGCCATTTTTAAGAATACTAATATTTATGAGGGGATTGCATTAAAACCAGCTTGTGAGCATTAAAGGACTTCTATAACTTTATGTATCACGCAGGATGATTACAGGCAATGCCAAACTCTGATTAATTATGCTATATAAACACATTTTTAAGTCTTTTGATAAAAAGTGCACAACAATTTAAAGCCAAACTGTAATCTTTCTTTTGTAAATTTTTAGCTGACTGTTGCTGAAATCCAGACAAACCGCGTGTTTGTTGTGCACTCACATCAATGATTACAGAAGATTTGGAACAAACTGTAATAACATGCTCTACAGAACAGAAATATTTTACTGATCGCACGTGTTATGGACAGATAACATCCTAACAGTCTACTGGTGTTGAGGAAATCAGACCACTATGGCATTCATTAGTAAATATACAAGGAGAGTATACTTGTTCCTTGAATGAGTGACTTGTAGGCTAATTTAGGAAGACAAAGTGCATTGACCCACCACAGTGTATCAGAAACCATCTATTATGGAATGTACTGCATTAAAATGAATTAGATGTTAAAGATTACTGTTCTTCGAATATTACCAATACATTGCCTTACCAAATAACCTTCCATGTATTATAACTGGCTTTTATGTAAGCTGGACCCCATTTTAAAAAGTATAAGAATTTGCAGTCTTATAGAGAACTTCTAGAAATGGTAATTTTCAGCCAGAAAGATGAACCTTTTGTCTTCCTCCTAAATTATAGCTGTGCACCTCCTGTATCTAAAGCCTCAGTATAGCAGTATATCTTGTGTCTGAAATCATTTAATTCACTACTGCCTCTGACTGCTAGTCTCATGAGATTTGGTGATGTCACTGCTGCTCACTGTCCTCCTAGCTGGAGAGGAAGCTGTACCTGATAGCCTGCAGTGCAAGATCTTCCTGCTTCATTTAGTCTGTGGCTTCTCCAACTCTTTGCCTGCTTTTTAAAGTGGAACTAAAGTATTTGTTGAAACAATTGCATGCAGTCAGGCAGTTGGTTTCAGAAGAGACAAGCAATGTCTATTCTGCAATAAAATAAACCTACCTGCCTGATGAATGCACAGCTCAGTATACATTTCGGCACTGTGCCAGGATGACTGGATGCCCGAACATGCACTGGAGTTCTATCATTCCACATCCGCAACTCAAGAAGGCCAAAGACTGGCACCCAGGAAAAGCCATGGAGGAGGTGCCAGCACCGGCAAGGAACCTTATGGGTGTGGGACCCAAGGTAAGTATTGTAGACTTTAGACCTACTTTAGATATTTCCCCATCAGTCATCAGGAGGTAGCGATGACAAAGAAAAGCCCTGCCTCTACCAAGATGGCCATCCCCATAAGGAGACATGGCATGGAAAAAAATCAGCAGCAGAGAGGCGGCAAAACTAGGGACTGATCGTTTGTTCTCTGCCTGCCCTTTTTTTTTTGCTAAGGACAGTTCAGGTCCTCTTTAATAAGCCATCACACCAGTCAAAACAGGACATAGTAATTTGCCTTATTACATAATAAATCTGCCATATAACAGAAGGAAATTACATAAATATATGTAATTGTCTTTTCATAGCACACTATGGTGGCGTTATAGCTTTATGCAACATTGATAATTGCTGCATAATCCATTTTGTGATTTACTATTGTAAAATGTTAACCATTGCAGTTGGGTTTCCCCTGCACTGCAATGGTTAAATGCTCTTTCACGCCTAGGAGAACAGAAAACTTAACCCAGTCCCCCACTTTTGCAGCAGGTGGTGCTTAAATCATTTCCCTAATGCTCTGTCTATCAGCATCTTCACATGCAACGCAAGGCTACAGGACTGAAACTGCTGGAGCACCAGGGAGAAGAGGCTGCTTAGTGTAAAAGTCTTATCGTGTAAGAGGAACCTATGGAAGCAAGAGATTAGGCAAGTAAAATGTATTTTTCTGTGTACTCTAGGAATAAACAAGCAGGAGGAACCCCACTGCATGCAAGAGTTTTTGTTTTACCTAGAACTCAGTTTAAGGCTGGGTTCACAATATTGCGATTTGGATTAGGTTATCTCCGCATCCAATTCGCATGTCACAAGATTGTGACCGGTTCACACATCTCTGGAGCCACTCCGGTGCAAATTTCGTCTTCTGGTCCATTTCAGCCAAAAATTTGGGCTGAAATCGGACCTGAAACGGTGAATTGAGACACACAGAACCCCTGCTGTGAGTCGGTCAGTGCTGCTGTGTGAACCCAGCCTAAAGGAGAAGTAGGGCCACTTCTCCTATGAATCACAGGAGTGCACTTACTTCTGCACTCCTATGACCCATTTTCAGCCAACAGCGGGCTAATGGCTACTGTCACTCAGCCAATAAATACTCTAGAAAGCTGCTAACTTTAATATAAAGATCCACCCAGATGCCTGGACCGGCAGCTGGCTCAGCCTCTAAGTGAGCCACTAGGAGACTAAGCCAGCCGCTACTGCCCCCCCTCCACAGCTTAGCGCTCCAGTGAGCACTGGAGGGGCAAAGCAGAGAACCGGTGGCTGACAGCAACGGCTCTCTGCTTGGTGCAGAGGGGGAAAACAGCGATCAGTGGTCTTTGTTCAGGGTGGATAAAAATCAATTATTTAAAAATAAATAAATAAAATCTGTTTTTTTAAAGTTTTTTTTTATTTAAATCTGATTTTTTTTTAATTTAAAGCAGAGTTCCACCCAAAAATGGAACTTCCGCTTTAAGTGTAGGTGACCCCCTGACATGCCACATTTGGCATGTCATTTTTTTGGGGGAGGAGCGGGTACCCTGTTTTTACGGGCACCCAACTCCTATTTCCTCCCTGGCACCAGAAGGAAGATCACCTCTCCCCCCCTCCCTCCCTGCAATCTTCTGGGACACGTCACAGGTCCCAGAAAATTGCCCAGCCAATCACAGCGCGCATGTGCAGTGCGCGCCTGGCTATGAAGCCGCAGCCCAGCGCCCACAGTAACAATGCCAGCACCGAGGAGAGGAGCGGGGCTCCGTTCACCCGTATCGCTGGACCATGGGACAGGCGAGTGTCTGATTATTAAAAGTCAGCAGCTTTTTGTAGCTGTTGACCTTTAAATGGGTGAAACTCCACTCTAAATCAGATTTTGATTTTTATCAAATGTATTTTAGCAAAATACTTTTGGAGTAAAAATCTATCTAAAGATAGTTTTCTTTTTAAGACATATTAATAATTAAGTTTAGTTTATTCAGCATGAAATTGAGCTTCGTTATGTAGAATGAGGCATTTTTTGGTAAACTCCTGCAATAAATTCAAGCTCTGCAAGCTGAGATAACATGCACTGCATTGAGGCATTCACACAAATTTCACAGTAACCATGAGATAAAACAAAGTTCAGGAATATTCCTTTGTTCTATTGTTTTTGCAAATCTATGTACACTACAAACTGTATGATTGAATCAGTTCTGATATTGCTGCTTTACTAACCTGACAGCTTATTATTCTAAATAGTAAACCTTCATTTTGTTTGCAAATATTAAAGCTTCTAACTACCAGCAATAATAAGTCCTTACATTTAAAAGAGCACCTGTAATTTCAGATCCATCATGGCAGCGCCATTCACTTACCTGCAGCCACCACGTCCCTCAACTTGTTGTATCACTAAAGTGAATGGGACTTTCGGTGGGTCAACCACGGGTCAGAGGAGGAGCCACTCTGGGACAGAGATGACAGTTGCCCTTTAAAAATTATGATTTAAAATCGACTTGATTTAAATCAAATCCACCCTGTCTGATCAAGAAGTTCTCAGTGCAGGGCCAGCGAGAGACCAATACAGCATCGCATTGATGGAGTAATGGGTGGTGCTGCGCTGTTGTGAAACTGAAAAAAGTAACTTAATCCCTGATGAAGTCACATGACTGACGATAGGCGTCAGGACTGACAGGCACACCGGAAGTGATGCGGAGGTACGAGCTCGCCGCTCCTGGATGATATACAGTGTCCAACCTTGCTTTATGTGAGTGTTTTATTTGCGAGCATTTTATTAATAAATTTTACTCAAACAATACTACGCTATCTGGGCATTCCCCTTCTTTTCTTCTACCCTTTATGGGCGAGTATAACAGGACCCTTACATTACTTAGAGGAGCTGCCATCCACTACAGAGTACCAACCATTGGGAACTGAGAAGGGGATCCCTAAAGGTATCCGGGATTATCAACACCTGAGAGCCATCAGCCATTCATAGGAGGACCCACAGAGGAAATTGGAATGTTTTCACACATACTGTTACCTTACAGCAGTAAGGTGAGAGGCCAATTTGCACAGAGGTGTCACTGCATGGAAAGAAGAGACACCTGCTATAATTTTATTTTGCACAGTGAAAGATTGCAGCACTTCTACTCACCTTTCACATATCCCTAGGATAGTTTGAAAGATCTATCAGATGTTTTCACGTCTCACTTATACCATATTCACGTTCACTTGTATGCATTAGTTATGGTATTGTTATTTTTCATGATGAACACTAATTGATTACCTATTTGGAGAGTATGTATGGTATCTACTTTGTTATGGAAGAATGGTCCCCACTCACTCTCATGAAGAGTTTGTAAACTAGAAGAATTTGGGTCACTTATTTGTATTATTGTATATTTGTGATCAGTATACACTTTTAAATCGGTTACTTTTTTCAGTTTCACCACAGCGCAGCACCACTCATTAATAATACTTTTATTTTTGGTCACAGATTCACCCATTGGTGTTTGCAGCAGTTGTTTGCTTTTCTGTTATCATTTCCATTGATAGCTCGGGAGCACCTCCTTTATAGTTTAGCATTGGATTGATGCTGCATCCAGCTAGGCGAGTATAAATGTTTTGTTTTTAAACTCCATACTTCTTGGGTCCTCTGGTCTTGGGACCAATTCTGGTTAAATTATTCATAAATGACTTAGAGGTTGACATAAATAGCTCAATCTCATTGCTTGGTGATGATACAAAACTAAGCAGGGCAATAACTTCACAGCAGGATATATAAATTTTACAAGAAGACCACAATAAAATAAAGGGATAATGTTGAAATATGTAAAGTAATGCACAGGAGGACAAGAAAAAACAAAACGAACAAACGTAAGTTACTCGTTAGGGGGAGAACTTTTGGGGGAATTCAGGATGGAAAAGGATCTGGGGGTTCTAGTAGGTCACAGGTTCAGCAATGGCATGCAATGCCAAGCTGCGGTAAGCAAAGCTAGCAGAATATTAAAATGCTTTATAAAGGGGATTTAAACTTTATTTCTACTACTTTACAAAACTCTAGTCCGGCCACATCTCGGGTATGCCGTCCAGGTCTGGTCACCAATCCTCAGGAAGGATGTGCTGGAACTGGAGAGTCCAGAGATGGGCAAGAAAGCTAATAAAGGGACTGGAGGATCTTAGTTACGAGGAACGACAAGAATTAGGTCGAGAGAAGAGAGGCTTGAGAGGAGATATGATAGCACAAATATCTCAATGGTGATTCTAACATAGGAGAAAACTTTTCAACTTCAGCATAGAAGCAGTTTAATCTTAAGCTGTGCAGGGGGTTCTTTACTGTCAGAGCAGTAAGGATGTGAAACTCCCTTCCACAATAAGTGGTATCAGCGGCAAGTATCGATAGTTTCAAAAACGTTTGAATGGGCATCTTGACGAATGCAATATATGGGGATATGGGAATTGGTATTGACAAACACCCACACAGGTTGAACTGGTGTCTTTATTCAACCTCACCAACTATGTAATAATTACTATAATGTTTTAAAGGATATGTAAGGCTTTGTTTGTTTCAGTTTTTGTTTTTAAACAACATGTTATACTTACCTCCTCTGTTTAGTTGGTTTTGCACAGAGTAATCCCGATCCTCCTCTTCTGGGGTCCCTCAGTGGCGATCCCGGCTCCTCCTCTTCTCGAGGGTCGCATTGGAGAGCCGCTCTTCCTCGGAGCACTCGTGCGGGCGCGCTCCCGTGTCCTGCTGCTGTGTCCGTTGACACAGACAGCAGGACTTGGGAACCCACGTCATTCTATTTGATTGACAGCAGCAGGAGCCAATGGCTGCTCTGCTATCAATCTATCCAATCAGGACCCGAGACACCGGCTGGAGCGGGTGTGCTCGTCCCAGTCACTGGTAAGACCGGGTTCAGGTAAGTAAAAGGGGGTCTCTGCAGGGCTACTGCATCACAGGAGGTTTTTCACCTTAATGCATAGAATGCATTAAGGCGAAAAACCCAGAGGGTTTACAACCCCTTTAATGAGCACTCGGACAAGATTTTTTGTGACTATCAATA
Organism: Aquarana catesbeiana; assembly: GCF_042186555.1. NCBI lineage: Eukaryota > Metazoa > Chordata > Amphibia > Anura > Ranidae > Aquarana > Aquarana catesbeiana. The sequence goes on from NC_133328.1 coordinate 103,777,684, forward strand.
AGACAGACAACAATTTCTTACACCATAACAATGCTAGTGTCTGTAGCTCACATTCCCCAGGATGCCCTTCTGCACACTAGAGACATAATGGCTGGTGGGTAGACACAGAGCGCATCAGAGGGGCACAAGTACCCAATACACCTGGAAGTGTCCAATGCTGATGATCTTAGCAGTGCCTGTAACTTTGGAAGGGTAATGGTAAGTGCAACAGGTGTATTTCAAAGAGACCCTTTCATTAGGATACATGTACAACAAGGCCTCTTTAACAAAGCAGGGACTCCACTTTAAATAAGTCTGAACATGTGTATGCACACTCGCCATGATAAATCCCCTAGGCTGCTCTGTGCAGCATGACCTCCAACCACAGCCCAATATCATACACGAAGACCATAAAACATTAAACTGCCTTCTAAGAGCAGAAAGCTTTTCCTTCCTATTACTGACTTCCACATTAGTGTACAAGATGGCTGTATCAAAGAAAACATTTTATTAAAATTACACCATTTAAAATTTTTAGCACAGTCTCAATAGAGACTAGCTGGTCAATTGTGTGAATCCGACATTTATCTGTAAAGAAATGACTAATCTTCCCCCACTACCTGAGCAATCCAAATGAGAAGCCATGGAAAGTAACATTTCTAAGATAAATTCCTTCCTGGCAGTAGAAGACTGGACGTCATAGTGATTCATTGCTCATCCAGTTTAACGTGTTCATTACAAGTCTGCTCTACCCTGTTCATCCATCAGTGGGTATGCAGCACTAGGTATAGGATGCAAGGGAGCCACTGAGCTTATGAACCAGGTCATGTAACAGATATTTCATATTTTTCTGTTTATTCCTTGTGCTATACGCAAACAATACCGCAGACTGCCCTGGACCGGAGACAGTTTAAGATCAATCCACATAAAAATGATATTTCACTGCTTTCTTATAGCTCTGAGAACAACTAGCAGTGAGATCCCTCTGATTATTTTCTCGATATTATATAGCAAATAAAAAAATCTAATAGGAACAATCAGACTCCATAGCAAAGGGTGTGGCAGTGGGAGGAGCCAATAACACATGGACAGGCGTCGTACAGCCACTGATCCTGCCCACATTGTAGCCCCAGCTGGTAGAGATATACAAAACACTATGCTGGGTAAAGTAGAAACTAAAGCCCAAACTTTTTTCAGGATTAAAGCGGAAGTCCACCCCAACACTTAAATTCTCCCTTGCAAACATTAATATAAACCAAGTTCATGCCTTATGCCTCAAAGTGAAAAAATCCCAGTTTTTCTACCTTTATTTTGCAGTATTAAGTGCCATCACATGACTTCAATTCTACTTCCTTCTGAGCCTAAAATCAGCCAATAGGTGTGGTTACTGAAAGTGACATAACTTCCTGGGAGGGACACTGTTTCTGTGTAGCCAGTGGGCGTATACAGGATGGGAGGAGCTAATCATAGGTTCCTGCCCAGTGTTCTCTCATTGTACATCCTAATTCATGAGAAAGTGAAAAAAAAATAATCATACTAACCAAAAGGCCTTGTGACTTTTTTTATCCTACTTAACTATTTTTGTCTTGCCTGGGCCCCCATTCCTGTGCCGCTATTTTAAAAATGCCCTTGATACGGCTCATGTGCAAGATGACATGAACATCAAAAAAGAAAAAAACCTTCCCCAAGATCTTGCAGTTTAGGTTCAGGATTTTCCTGGAGGCAATGGTGATGTTGCCTTCCCAGCTGGCATTAGTGCAGCATGTGCTCCATCACCACTGCCTTCAAGGAAACCAGGCAGTAGAAGAAAAAAAGGTAAGTAAAGCAAAAAGTTTAAAAAAGCATTAGGTGATGCGATACTTCTGCTTTCAGGAGAAGAGCTTTGATTGCCACTAAAAATGTCTGCTCCTAAACTCCTCTAAAAGCCTATGTGTGCATGGACAATGGCTCTGTTGGAGTCCGCCTGCACTCCTCTATGGGCGGTTGGATGTAAACGGAACGCCTTTCCTTTTTTACCCAACTACCATACGATCTGATACACCAGACGGTTGGGGAATGAATCCCCATCCATCTGTTCTTAGCAGACCGGATCAGATGTTGGCAATCGCCACTCCATAGAGGAGACTGAAGGGTCCGATCGGGTCCACCTAAAAAACTGAAACGTGGACACAATCAGTCGGCCTATGTGAAAGGGACCTTAGGTGAAAAAAAAAAAAAAAAAAAAAAAACAATGAGAACAGGTAAACAACATCAGGAAAGGCTGTAGTTGAAAAGCCTATCCTCTCTACCACTTCATGAGGCCGTAAAGGAGGTGGGAACATTGTCTGCAATGAGGTTAACATTAAAGTGCACATTGAAAGGTTAGTAGTAGGTGAATAAGGTGGAGATCGTTTCATAGAGGCAACCTCACTTGACTGCTCAACTTTTTTCTGTTAGTCTTATTTGTAGCTAAAGTGCTAGGTAAGGAACATGTCAATGTTAGGAAATCTTCAGGTATTGGAGATCCAAAGATCTCTCATTTAAAAGAACATATGTTTATGCTGGCAACATGTATTTCAGGACTTTTGCAACACCCCATTCTTCAGGGCTCAGGAAATCAGCTGGTAGGAATTCAGTTACATTTTAGGCTTATTCCCTGGATCTGTATAGGCTCTTCTATGCTGTGATTCATAGCTGTGTGCCAAAAATCTAATAGTGGTTCTAAACCTTCCCTAGTCTCTCCCAAAAGCAAAAAAATAAGTTTTAACTGGCAACAGGCTTACATACTTAAGGATGAAAATCAAACATCTCTAAATGGAAGAAAAAATAAGCCTACAACTTCCCCTTACTGACTTCAATTACAAATATATGCACACCATTGGGGGAATGAGTCTGCTAGAGACAGCTGATAAGTTGATGTATTGTGAATGCATTGTGGATATAGCATGTGCACTTTCTTAGTGCATGCAGCCAGACTTGGGGTGAGATTTATAGCAAAGCTATCAACGAGAGCAGCAGCTGCAATGCCGACCGGCTGAGCTACTTGGGAAAGCATTTCCCACGGTGCACCTAGTGAGTGCCTCGCTTGTAGAGTTTATACAGTATTAATGTACGGAGGCATTTATTACTAGTCAGCCCTTTTGCTCTAATTTTTGTGTATTTGAGTGGTGCGCAGACAACTAAGAAGAGAAACGTTATATTTAATTTAGTATTTTTTTAATAAATGCTAGAGGAAATGAAAATAAGTAATGTTGTCAAAAGCATCCTTTCATTTCCTAATTGATCCTTGTTTGAAAGAACCTTCTGGTTCCTTGAATTATGGGGTACAAAGAAGGGGAAAAAAGAAAAAACTATACTGGCTATTTTACTGCAGCCTTATTGCTCCCTAAAGATAATCAATGATGGTTTTGGGTCAATAGTAGTTTATATTTCCCTGAGGTTTAGGTTTTAAAACTTTAAATTTTTCAACATTTACATTAAAAATGATATAAAATCTATGTTATTCAAATATGCACTAGTTACAGGATGTACCCATGATGCTACTGTCACAAAGTCTTAAAGGCAAGCAGACCTGTAAACTTTGAAACCAAAATTCTGTATGGAGCAAACAGACTCCACAGAGGGGAGGGGGTCACTTCTTTGACTCACTGTAAATTTAAACTTGAGCTACTGAGCTCTGCAAATAGACCTTTTTCAGCATAGCAGCTAAGAACAGACAGGTACATGTGTGCGAAGGAGCTGGAAATGGGAATAAAAGTAGTAAAAATGAAATATTTTACATTTATCTAAAAAAATTAGAATATTTTTAAATTTACATTTTCCACTACAACTATCTTAATCTCTTGAAAGGGTAGGTTGAATATTAACAAGTACATATTTTGTAAAAAAAAAAAAAAAACTGCAGAAGAAACTACAAAATAATAACAAAAAAGAAAAAAAAAATGAATAAAACATAGGGGGAAAAAAAGGGCCTTCTTGCACACATTGAATAACAATTTACGTAATATTAAGCTAGCTGCTTGTACTCCATCAATGACAATGCAAGTGCAAATCTACACTCAATCTGCTTCCCATTTACATGTAGGAAAGAAAATTTTATACTACCTATTTTCAATGGTGTAAAGTACGTGTGTGCACATGAATATGCAGACGAGCGTGAATGTCCATGTGCACTGTACACTTTTTATGACCAGACTGTTACGAACAACCAAGGTCAAATCAACACTTCTGATTCAAAGCTGCAGATCTTTATGATTTAACAGTAATCACTTGACCAAAAAAAAAAAAAAAAAAGAAGGAAAATGCAGCCAGACTCTAATCAGATATAAAGATGAAAACATGCAGTTATACATTATTCATAGTGCTCATTAAAAGCTAACTCCACCTTTCATGGTACACCCATATATAGGGTTTAACATGCATGAATCACGATTGGCGTGCAACCCCCCCATCTTACAGGACTGTGGGGTTCTTCTCTCTGCCGACTTGTCATTTTTTAAATCAGTAGAGCTGTGCTTGGTTCCCCCCACATCACCACACTTTTAGTCCATTGATACTTCCTCACCATAAAACTGAAGGTCCATAGTGAGGTGGATGAAGAGTGTGCAGGAACCTGAGCACTGCACCTGCGATCCACTGATCAGGGTTCAATACTCAGCAGGCTCTAAGGCAAAAATAACACTATTATGCTCATTTTTACAAAATGGGTGGGTGGATGGTTTTTTTTTTTTTTTTTTTTTGCAAAAGGTGGACTTCTTTAAAGTGGAGTTCCACCCAAAAAAATGGAACTTCCACTTTTTGGATTCCTCCCCCCCTCCGGTGTCACATTTGGCACCTTTCAGGGGGGAGGAGGGAGCAGATACCTGTCTAATACAGGTATTTGCTCCCACTTCCTGGCATAGCTCACCGCGGAGCATGCTGTGATCTATGCCACTTCCTTATTCCCTCACCGAGGATGGCGGCGGCAGTAGCCGAGAGCTGAAGGACGGATCGGCTTCGGCTGCCGACATCACGGGCTCCCTGGACAGGTAAGTGTCCTTATATTAAAAGTCAGCAGCTGCAGTATTTGTAGCTGCTGGCTTTTAATATTTTTTTTTCAGCAGACCTCTGCTTTAAGTGTAACAGGTAGTATAAAAGTATCTAAAGGTGACTTATCAGGGAAGGAGGAAGATGAGGAGAGGTCTGTATTCTTTGTAAACCATCAGAAATGAAGTGGGCAGGGCTGACACCATGGGGGTTATTTACTAAAACTAGAGAGTGCAAAATATGGCGCAGCTCTGCACAGAAACCATCAGCTTCCAAGTTTTATTGTCAAAGCTTAATTGAACAAGTAGAAGTTAGAAGCTGACTGGCTACCATGCACAGATGCATCAAATTCTGAGCGCACCAGTTTTAGTAAATCTCTTCCCAAGTGTCAAGGAATTCAGAGCTGTGTTATGTCAAAACAGGAAGGTATTCCTTAATGTAGGGAAGCACAGAAATTTTGGCGGCTGAAACATATCGGCCAAAAATGGTGCTTTCGGCATTTTGTAGATAAAGAAAAACGTGCCGATAATGGCACGAAAACGTACGCGATTTTGCTGCGCTTATTGTGTTTTTTCATTGGTTATGTGGCTCAAAAACTGCATCATAAATGTAACAGGTGCATTATTGATGCGTTCTTGCTGCTTTTTTTAAAGCATTTCAAACAGGGAGGTGCGTTTTTTATTCCAATGTTTCTTTATTAATTTTAAAACAATTGAACAAATACATATAAATATCTTTCATCATCAAATTGAACATTATTATATAGCATTCTCTCCTTAAAATATCATCTTTACATCCTAATTTCTAATGACCTGTTCTAAATGAAACCACCTGACATATATTTCTTTACCATTTCCATACTCCATTCTTCTCTACCATTCATCCATAGTTTACTTATTTACTCGTGTGGCTCCCTCGGCGTCCCAGAGGGCAAAAATCCCCGATCACCATGGTCACTTCCGCCGCAATTGCATGACGTCATGACACCACAAGTATGTACGGGATGCCTGCACAGGCGGGGCACGGTAGCTGACCGTCCGCAAGTGTTCCGGGACGCCGCCGGAAAGGAGGTTGCTCCCTCCAGCGGCCGAAAGATATTATCTCGGTCACCTGGATGAGCGTATTGGGAGCACAGTAATACTAAGCTCCCCTTTCCTGCCAGGAAGCCACACAGGGAATGGAGCCCCCACCCAGGAGATCGTCAAGGCCACTGTGAACATGGGAATCTAAAAAATGGCCATGACGATCTCCTGGGTGGGGGCTCCATTCCCTGTGTGGCTTCCTGGCAGGAAAGGGGAGCTTAGTATTACTGTGCTCCCAATACGCTCCGCCAGGCGACCGAGAATATCTTTCGCCGATGGAGGGAGCAGCTTCCTTGCAGGCGGCGTCCCGGATCACTTCCAGATGGTCGGCTACCACGCGCCTTTGTGGGCATCCCGTACGTACGCACGGAGTCATGACGTGCGGTGGAAGTGACGATGGTGATCGGGGATTTTTGTCCCCCCGGGACGCCGAGGGAGCCACACGAGCTGCACTGGCGGTGGGGGCACCTATGGTGGGCAAGTAGGGGGGATTGGAGGGAGGCACCTGCGACCCATTTGAATCACTTCACTAAAAAGAGTAGCACTATAATAATACCAGGAAGCATGAGGATCTTTTAGTGATCCCGAGCATCCTGGTGTGTATGGTCATCGGTCTTTCCAATGCTCCAATGTAAGTACTTGGCATATGTCAGTTCATCAATCTGTGTGCTCTGCATGCCTGTGGCAGGTAAAAGCTACACCTAAAAAAATAGCTATTAATACCACTACTTTCTTCAACAGATTCACCTGGCCTTCTTTGGTTATCCATAGAGCCATAGATCTCCTGTGCAAGCCATAGTTTGGCATTGATTAATACTCCCCTGTTAGCATTTTCTATCCACATCAACATTAAAGAGGAAGTAAACCCCGGCCGATTTTTCTTATTTTTTCAATTCTCACATACAATAGCTCATTACAAGGGATAATAGATTGAAATTGGCCAAAAACAAGGTCTGTAAATACCTTATTTAGGCTCTTTGTAATCTCTTCATTTCTGGGTATTGGCCGCGCCATTGTTTGTGCTGTTTGCTGAATCTGTTCTGGACATCACTTCCGCCCTTACTCTTTTTCCCTTTCGAAATCTCGCGCATGCGCTGTAGCGCCGTATCAGGAGGGAGATAATCAGAGCAGCATCGCAAGACTTCTCCTCTGTGCCGTTCAGAGGGGAAGCTCGTCCATAGAAATGTCCCGACATGCAGGGAATACAGAAACAGCACACTTTAGGTGCTGTTAATGAAACATCGTACTGCGCAATCGCGCATGACATCATTTTTAATTACAGGATGATTTATATGGAAACTACAGCAGTGAGTACAATTTCACAGGCAGCGATCAGCTGCCTGTGTTATCTACATTATGAAGAGCTAAAGTTGTCTCGGAGGGTTTACAACCACTGTAAAAGGTAAATCTAAGCATATTTAGATTTTATACATATAGAGTGGAATACTAAAGTCCACATTAAGGGTCACTAATATAGCTTTGTGCATTTATATACAACTGTTAAAACACTGTTTTGAACCGTGTAAAACTTTACCAACACATCACCTTCAATTTAATGAATTCTTTCACCCCATTTACAACCATCTGATCACCACTAGCCCTTTTTTTCTCTCCTCTCATCTTTACTTATTTTGGTTTGTTCCACCCTGTTTGGCTTCTTCCATTGTTTTTTGTTTCTTCACTTTTTCTGTTTTAAATTTTTTTTTAATTTTTTTAAAAGAATTTTAAAATTCTTTTTTTCATTGCATACTCACATTACACAAACCACATTCACCTACATAACACGTGTGCATTCTCCCTTCATAATCACTCACACCCCTACTTACACAATCACCCATATTCTTTCATTCCAGTTGACATAATATTGCACGATTTATGTCACTATACAACAATCTTTTCATTCCTCAGTGTTTCATTCAACACCACCACTTACATTTCACCACACACCTACACATTCAATAAGACATATACAATAAGGACTTCTTTACTTTGATAATAATAAACTGATACTAAACAGATATACATGTATAGTGAGCATTGTTAATGGACTCTGACCATTAACTGCTAACTCCAAATTTATCAGTATTTCCTAAACTTATGATATCATGATATCTCTGGGATTTTGCTGCAGGTGTGGACCCCCCAACCACACGTGCCCCCAGAGGGTGTCCCCCAGTGTGACTCCTTGCAAGCCATACAGGGCGGAATGTTATCCCTCTTTGGAGTGGGAGTGGCCAAGGGACACATAGGATCATCTAATTGATTTTTTAAAGAATTATGGTTCTGAGATTTTACCATTCACACCCTCCATTGGTAACTATACTCTTTTTTTTTTTTTTTTTTTAAAGAAACTGTCTATTAACGTACATGTTGACATTTTAAATGATAAAATATAATTTTCTAAACAGCAAACCTATCCCCTGAGGAAGACCGTGACCATGTAGGTCAAAACGTGTCGGGAATTTGTACTACAGATCTTCTAATATGTGATGCTGTGTATAATCTTGTGTTTGCACTTTTTGTATTTGGAATTATATCATATCCCCTCACCAGAGCTCATATTTTTAACTGTTACGTGTCTATGTCAATGCTAACTTTTCAATAAAGAATCTTTTTTCATTTATTAATTCCTTGATATTATTAACTTTGCTGCTAACCCCCCCCCCTTTCCCGTACAATACAATGCGTCACTTCCAAATTTTTATTCTGTCGTACAAGAATTTTCGTAACTTTAATAAACTCTTCATTTTCGATATGAGACTAGCATGCAAAAAAACAAAACGGATGATCATTTGTTCGATAATCTCGTGTTTACCAGGCATAAGCAACTAAAAGAGCCAAATTTATCCACTGGAGACTCTGCCCAGCTCTTCTGAATGCCTTTTTCTCCTGGCACGTTTAGGCGTGTCATTGTCAAGCGTTTGGGTGTTCATGCTACTGATTATACTAGGCGTATTTAGAGCTTGAGCGATAATTAATTTCAATGGCCAGACTAAATGAATAGTCTGGCATTTGAATTAATTTATTCCGGCCATTTAAATGAACACTCAAGCTCCAAACATGCCTAGTGTTTTAGGCACGTTTAGGCGCATTTACATTCATTTAGGCGTCTTGGGCAGTGAAAGATGGTTCTACAAAGTATTGACTCAGGGGGGCTGAATACAAGTGCACACCACACTTTTCATATATTTGTAAAACATTTTGAAAACCATTTATCATTTTCCTTCCACTTCCCAATTATGTGCCACTTTGTGTTGGTCAATCACATAAAATCCCCATAAAATAAAATTGCGTTTTTGGTTGTAACATTACAAAATGTGGAAAATTTCAAGAGGTATGAATACTTTTTCAAGGCGCTGTACAAATCCTTTTTCAGGTAAGGCAGCTCCTATATACTGTATGTATTAGAAATGCAGATTAGAGGTCTGCCTTGATCAGAACTGAAAGCCTTCTGACCAGAACCACCAGGGTCAACAAAGACACCAAATAACTTTGGTTATGAAGGGGTAAAGGGCTAAGTCCATCTTTTGGGAAACAAATATATATTTATATATATTAGTACATGCACGTACATTTCAAGCAACAAAATTATAATTTGTTTGTGTAGGCACCTGCAAATTAATTAAACTCCTGTAGACTCTTCCTCCAGCTCCCAGGTACCGGATTTCGGTTGGAAAGCTCCAAGAACAACAAGTTCGTCTGTTGCATGCAAAAGCCATAGCAGCTGTAGGGAAGAAGAACCGCAACATGCTGAAATTGGGAGAGGAGGTCCACTTGGCACCATGTTACACCTTAAAAATGTATGAAACATGTAACATGGTGTAAAAAGTGGAGTTTGCCTTTAAGCAGGTGCATTAAAATTTAGGCCTTTTTCATACTGGACTGATACATCTGAAGATGCAGCCTGCCAGTCTACTATTAACTAAAAATTCCAAGTTACAGTAAAGACTCAGTTCAGCCTACAAAATTCTCTCCTTTGTTGTGTCTGGATGACAGGTACACTTTAATGTCTATTCCCTGTGTAGGGCACATCTGCTTTGGAAAACATCATTTTTTATTAATGGATTGCCAGCAGCTATATTCCACCTTCTATTAAAAGTAGTCTTTACCAGTGAGGGAGGGTGTGAGCCGCCACAATGGATGCTACTGCTGCTAGCGGAAGGTAGGAGGATGAACAGATCTAAGACATGCAGATAAAGAAGCTGGTGTGCACCACTGACTTACCATTAACTGCCTACTTTGTGATAGAACACACAGAGGAAGAGGAGGTGGGACAGGCATGTGATGTGGAATAAAAATAATGATCGTTGAATTCACAGAAAGCACACGCCATTACTGCACCCTGCAGCTACAAAAGTCGTATTAAAACTACAGCGCCATGACTTAAATTATGCAGAGTCCCTCCAGCAGCTGAGGAATCAGTACGGCACATGAATGGCATACTGAAATAGCTGGGAAATAAATAAACTCAACAAGTTATTTTCCAACCACAGGCTCAAACAAATCACCTATTCTTGTAATCATGCTTTCTGCAGAAGTCAAAATGTCCTTAAATATATATATATATATATATATATATATATATATATATATATATATATATATATATATATATATATATATATATATATATATATATATATATATATATATATATATATATTCTGCAAATGGGGAAGTGAACATTTTTGTATGTTTTTACAAAGTGTATTATGTCTTTTTTTCCTTTTAAGAAGCAAATGTGTACATTTTTCTATTTTGACAGTTAGCCCTCATTCACACCAGTGCAACTTGTCTTGCGGCTTGACTGTTCAAATTTGCATGACAAGTGTTGCACCCCATTTTCAGCAATGGAACCATTCAAATTGCCGCGACTCAAGTCGCAGAGACTTTGAAACGGCTCCTGCGCTATTTCTGTGTGACTTGCATTGACATCTGTTAACTGCTACCATACCGGGCAAATTCCAGCATTCCTCTCCTACAAGTAAAAATCATTTTTTTGCTAGAAAATTACTCAGAATCCTCAAACAGTATATATATATATATATATTTTTTTAGCAGAGACCCTATGGAATAAAATGGGTGTCATTGCAATTTTTGTATGTCACATGGTATTTGCGCACGCAATTTTTCAAACATGGAAATTCATGAATTTAAGAAAAAAAAAAAAAAAAAAAAACAAAAACAACCCACAGTAAAGTTAGCCCAATTTTTTTGTATAATGTAAAAGATGATGTCGCGTCAAGTAAATAAGTATATACCTAACACGGCACGCTTTAAAATTGTGCACACTCACGGAATTGCACCAAACTTCGGTACTTAAAAATCTCCATAGGCTACACTTTAAAATTTTTTACAGGTTACCAGTTTAGAGTTAGAGGAGGTGCTAGAATTATTGCTATTGCTCTAACGTTCATGGAGATACCTCACATGCGTGGTTTTGGACATCGTTTACATATGCGGACGTGACCTACGTATGCATTCGCTTCCGTGGGGTGGGACGCTTTTTTTTTTTTATTATTTACATTTTTTTAGTTTTACACTATTCCTTTAATTTATTTTTTGATCACTTTTATTCCTATTACAAAGGATGTAAACATCCCTTGTAATAGGAATAGGGCATGACAGGTCCTCTTTATGGAAAGATGTGGGGTCTATAAGCCCTCAAATCTCCCCTCTAGGCTGGAAAGCCGGAGATCAAAAAAACAAAAACAATTTCAGGCTTTCAAGCAGAACACACGGCAGTGTTTACAACTGTCGGGGCCAGGCATGACATCATAACATCGCGCCTGGCCTCCAAGAGTCATAGAAATGACCGGGGACCATCTAAACTTCTGTCGCCGGGGGATTCCTTCTCCAGCTCACGGATCGCACGGGCGAGCCGGTAGAAGCACTGTAGCTGCAGGCATTATTAAAAAATTTCCACTGAAAGCCCAGGACGTCATATGACGGCCGGCGGTATAGAAGTGATCAAATGAAGTCACACAGATATCAGCAAGCTGCACATGAAATCGCTGTGCTTTAAAGGCGCTCTGAAGTAGCACAACTTCAAAACTGCACTGGTGTGAACCAAGGCTTAAAGGGGTTCTAAAGCCTTAAGGTTTTTCACCTCAATGTATTCTATGTATTGAGGTGAAAAACCTTCTGTGCTGCTGCCTCCCCCCCCCCCACCCAAGCCCCCCTCCCCTATTTCTTATCCAAGTCCAATCCAATCCAGTTATGTGCATGAGAGCTATCCCTCTTCTCATTGGGCAGAATCATAGCAGTAGGAGCTGTCAATCATATGCTGTGACACAGAAGCGGGGGGGGGGGGGGGGGTTGAGCTGCCCGCTCTGTGTCAATAGACGCTGACAGGGCTGCTTGGGATCAAGCACGCATGGGTACCCCCATAGAAAGCGGCTTTCCATGGGGGCACCCACTGAAGAGGAAGGGCCTGAAGCGCTGGCAGGGGACCACAGAAGTAGTGGATCAGGGCTAATTCTGAGCAAAAACATTGCACAGAGCAGGTAAGTATAGACATTTTAATAAAATAAAAACACTGCACTACTCCCAGCGCCTCCCTCTGAGTTCTCAGCACCAGGAACTACAGAGCAGGCTTCGGATATCTATTGAGAACAACACTCAAAAAACAATGGGCGGTTTCAATTCACCACAATGTTGATTTGCGGCAGAGTCCCTGGGGACCACCATCATTTTCTTGTGGACCATCAGTGGTCCATGGACCACTGGTTGGCGACTGCTGGTCTGGAAGATGTCCAGCATCATCTAGCACTTTTCTCTCCAGTCTGACTGCCACCCCTTTCATTAATCAGATTTCTTTCGTTCCTTCTAATCATGGAAGCTCGCCATTACTTGTAGGCTCTCTCTCCTTTTCAATGAAGACGGCCATTGTGGACATCATGTGACCGGAGCACTCGGGGAATCGGTAAGTATACACATCCTTCCTCTACAGGGTAGTTAGTATAGGGCTTAGAATGGGGATGGGAGAATGTTTAAAGTTTATATAGGATTTGACTGGACTACTTTAAGGCTGATCAGACTACAGAGGCAGGATGCTTTGATGCTTTCAGGAACCTATGTACAGCACCCTGCCAAACCCTCCCACCATCCACAAACTGCTTGCATTGCATAGAGAAGCACAGAGACCCAGTGTTGACATCACTGGGTCAAAGGTAAGGTAAGAAATAAAAAAATAAAAATAAAAAAAGGAAACACACTGACCCGGTTCTGCAATCCACACTCAATTTGGATGGGGGAATCCTCCACACTGAGCTCTTGTATTCGTATAGTGGGCTATCAGAATACACTGACCAGCAATGCAGGATGTAGCTGGCAGCGCTGATCGAGCAGGGAAAAACTGACAGGACAATTGTACAGTAGATCAATTTCTGTACAACCACACAGTGCCCATACATGGATCGAACAGGGACAGGTCAAAGCTCTATGCATGCATGGCCAGCTTTAGAGACATTGTTCTAAGTGAAACAAAGGCAAGTAATCATTATGGGATCAATACAGGCAGGCAGTGAATACAGGTCTTGTCATCTATGGGGAGGCCAAGATGAAGTCAGCCAGATTCTCTAACCCAACTGAAAAGCCTGAATTCATAGAGGAAGAGCCGCCCCACCCCTCAGTGAGGAAATTCCTGAGATTCTCAGCTTCCAAAGGGGCCCGAATTCTGAGACTTATTGATATTCTGCTGCGATCTCGGTGTCATGGGAGCCATGCTGGAACTGTGCCAGGGGATTCAGAAAGGGGAGAACAAGGACCATTGAAAGGTATGCGGCACCCACCCCCTGTATCAGCACAAACCGCGTCCTATGGTAACACTGGGCGCCTGTACAGAAGGACCAGTTTTTCCATCCACTTAAATATAGGGATCATTTATTATATAATTTTATATATATATATATATATATATATATATATATATATATATATATATATATATATATATATATATATATATATATATATACACACACACACACATACACATACATATATATATTATACACACACACACTCATATTTTGGTGTGTTGGCCTTGATGGCTTCTGTCATAATTCTGATGCATTCACTCTGATGGATCTCATTTAGCGGGCTGTTCAGAGACATCAGTGGGGCATTAGAAGTAATCAGCCCATTAGGTGATATAGCAAATTGCAACAAGGTGTTACTTTTCTCTGCAGGTGCCTTTATGCTTTTAGGTGATATGATACAAGAGCTACAGGTAGCCAATGTGCCAAAATCAGATTACTTCTTGAACATATCCTTTCCATTACTGTGGAAAAAAAAATATATAAGTCATCTCCTATGGGCTGCAATCAAACTTTTGCACATCTGTTGTTGGGAGCATTAAAGCGGTAGTAAACCGCAAAGAAAAAAAAAATTCTCCCTTCAAAATTAAAGTTCATAATGTGCTGGTATGCATCACATACTAACACATTATGAAAGACTTACATGAAAACAAAGCCCTCCAACCGCGCTCTGTCATTGCTAACAGGGTTTCCATCTTCACACGGTCTTCCTTCTGGGTTCGAGGGCAGCTGCCAATTGGTTGGCCAAGCCGCCATCAAGTCACTCCCACGCATGCACGTTGAAGTCACGGCCGCAGCATGGCTCTTTATATTGATGGCACGCCGTCCATTGAGAGCGAGGACGCATGCACTGGTGACATCATCGGCACTGCTAAAATGAATATCTCCTAAACCGTGCATGTTTAGGCTAGATTTACTGTACCTACAGGTAAGCCTCATAGGCTTATCTGTAGGTATAAATTTTAAAAAAGCCGTACTAAAAAAAAAAAAAAAAGAAGATCTATTATAATTTGTTACAGTCCTGTCCCCTGCAGGGCAAGTTACATGTACTTTAAAAATAAAAAATATATATTTATGCTTGGACTAATATAACTCTAATATGCAATATATTACATAATTAGTGATAGCAGCCAGCAAACATAAGTTCAATGATCATGAACCAAAACAGCAATAAAAATACCTAAGTATGTAGCGTTAAAAAAACATCCATGAACAATTCAATTCATGTAAGATGTAATTGTTGGATCTGTGTATAGATAGGAGAACCCAACACCAACTTCCAAAAGTGATGAGCAGCAGCACTCGCACCAAGGTGATCAACTCAAGCCTCTTACCAGATAGCAGTGACCCTCAAGGTATAGAGTGGTCACAAGAGCTTATGGTTACATTGGTCTCCCAAACACTCCAGTAGCACCGATACTCCGAGGGTTAGAATGTCACTTGGTAACCAGCACAGATCCAAAGTGAGCAGACATATCCTCAATAATGAAAACAAATTATTGAGAATATGTCTGCTCACTTTGGATCTGTGCTGGTTACTAAGGCCCCTTTTACACTTGTACGACACGACATTCGTACGACTGTGGAACCAACTTTGCCCTGCGACTTGAAGTCCAACATGCACCCAACTTCAATGAACAGGAATCCGACTTTGATCCCTGACAATACCAGGCACTGTCTGGTTTGAATCTTTAGGAGGAACTCCAAGCACAACGTAAAAAAAAACAAAAAAAAAAAAAACAAAAAAAAAAAAAAAAAGGGAGAAAAACAAAACAAAACAAAACAAAACAAAACAAAAAAAAACACGGTATGGGTTCCCCCTTCAAGAGCATACCAGGCCCTTCAGTCTAATATGGATTTTAAGGGGAACCCACATGCCGAAAAAACAGCGTGGGGGTCCCCCCCAAAATCCATACCGGACCTTTAACCAAGCAAAGGGGGGGTGGGGATGAGTGAGCACTCCCCCCCCCAACCAAGGGCCTCTTCCTGACAACCCTGGCCATTGGTTGTCGGGGGCTGCGGGCGGGGAGCTTGTTAAAGGGGGCCCCCAGATCCCGGGCCCCCAGCCTATGTGAATGAGTATGGGGTAAAATAAAACACAGTACACAGGTTTTTAAAGTAATTTATTAGGCAGCTCCGGGGTCTCTTCAGACTTCTTTTCCGTCTTCTGGCAACGTCTTCTGCCTCCTCCCTCTGCCTGTTCTTCTCCCCTCTTCGCTGATGTCTTCTAGCACTCTCCGGTTCTTCTCCCTCCGTCTGCTGTCTTCTGCCTCTGCCGAGTCTACTTATATTGGCATGGGGCGAAGTCACCGGGTGATGTATGTGATGCATACCAGCACATTATGACCTTTAATTTGAAGGGAGAATTTTTTTTTTGTTTTGCAAACCTTTTTTGGGATGTCGTTAACATTGAAACACAGCGGTTCACATGAACAGAGTGCAATTGTGACGCGGTGCGGGAAACGCACAGGAATCGCTGTGTTTCCTGCACTGCATCAGGGTAAACCAAAAAGGTTTTCATGTGTTTAGCTATGTTTAGAGTCCTGGAAGCACAGAATTCTATTTCCCCTATAAAAAAAAAAAAAAAAAAAAAAAAAAAAACAAAAGTTGAGCGGCCCATACTTAAATCCAGGCAAATGAACAGTGTGGATGGCTTCATTCAAAAGCCATTGGGTTCACACTATAGCGACTTCGTATGCGACTCACACTGCACTGCTGTGCAGATCACATGCGATGTCTGTGCGATGCAGATTCAGCCATACAAATTGTATGGCTGAACTTGCATTGCATTCGGACCAAAATGGAGCAAGACCCTTTTTTTGGTCCGCACTGGAATTCAATCGCAGAACACCCATGCGATCCAGTTACTGTCCAAATTCATAGCTCGCACTGCGATATGCGAACTGGTCTGGGGGTGTCATTAACTTTGTATTGAAACCCACAGAGGTTCGCAGAGGGCAGTGTGAACTGACGGCGATTCGGGTTCGATATGGGAACCCGCACTGGATTCACAGGGTTTCCCGCATCGCACAAGTGTGAATCGAGCCTAAAGGCTTAAAAATGCAGGTTTGACACTGCCAGAGTGAATGAGCCCCAAGGCCCCTTCAGGGATGAGGTTCCAGAACGCAAAAGACGTGTGTCTCGGAGTGGACAGGGCCCTAGATCCTGGTACCACTCTGCAAAGCATAGCATTCAGCCCCATCCCGCCGCAGCCTGCCATAGCTTTTCGACAGACTACTTGCAACACGGCTGGACGCTGCACCTCTCCATCCCAGGCGCATTATACAGTTGGGAGGGATGCACTTCAGCTGAATGGCTTTGTGTGCAAGGAGCCTAATAGTCACATGCAAACAAGTTCTTCAAAATCAGAAAAGATTAATTCTCAGGTTCCAACAAATATACTGGATGTTCTGTATAATGCTTGCATCTAGTGCATAAACAAACATACTTGCCGAAGCATGTGCATCATTATTTCCAATTTTAATGATCGCAAACCAATGAGAAAGTCACTGTCGTGCTCATTCTGTCTGCACAATCTTGATTTGATCTCACCTTAAAGTGATAGCAAAGCTTCATTTCCTTATTAATAATTAAACATGTTATACTGTACTTACCTGCTCTGTGCAGTGGTGTTGCACAGAGTGGCCCCAAACCTGTTCTCGGGTCCTCCGCCGGAGCTCCGGGCCCCTCCTCTTCTCAGTGTGCCACCAAAGGAAGCCGCTTCTTATGGGGGTTCACCTGTAGGCTTGCTCCTGAGCTGGGCTGTGTGCGTATATTGACACACACCGTGCCCACTCAGCCCTGCCCCCCTGCTCACAGGATTTGACAGCAGCAGGAGCCAACGGCTCCCGCTGCTGCCTCTGTGAGCAGAGAGAGAAGAGAATGCGGCTGCAGATGGGCACAGTGGCGGTTGATACAGGGGGATGAGGGGACAATACAAAAACAGGGACTTCTTTTACCTTAAAGGAGTTGTATAGTCTCTCTGTCCAGCGATGTCCAAGAGTGTCTCAGTTGTCCGAGACTATCCCTCCTGAATGGCTAAGACACAGCAGAGGCGCCATTGGCTCCCACTGCTGTCAAAGTCAGTCAGCCGAGAGAGAGAGAGAGATGACTCGGCACGGGTGCCCCCATAGCAAGCTGCTCGCTGTGGGGGCACTGAACGGAGGGGAAAGGCTAGGAGCACAGAAGAGGGACCCGCAAAGAGGAGGATTGGGGCTGCTCTGTGCAAATCCACTGCACAGAGCAGGTAAGTATAACATGGTTATTTTTATTGAAAAAAAATAAATAAATAAAACAAGACTTTACAATCTCTTTAATGCATTAAGGTAAAAAATGCTCAGCCTATAAAAGCACCTCAATGTTATAGTAATGATTTACCTGGATGCATTGCAATGAAATGTACCAATAGTAAATTTAAGCAAACAAAGCTATTGTGCGCCCTGCTTTAAATGTCTGGGGCTACACTAATGCTTCTGTCCTGATAAGATATCCTAAAACCACAAACCGGAGGTCATCTTCCTCAGAATACAATGCTACCATAAATTCATGGTGATATCTAGTGCACTTTTACAACAGCTCGGCATCCAGAATGTCAGGTTATACAAGTCATTATCAGCGGTTGTGTAGGCAGAGTCTGCAATGCTGAAGTCAATATTTGCTGATCTGACACATATGATGAGCAATGAGAGGGCTTTCAATACAAGTTTCAGAGTTGACTCAGACTGCTGATTTACAATCCTTATCTAAACCTTCACAATACAAGTGGTTTTTCCCTCATGTGGAACTAAAGGTTTGAGTCACTTGTTGCAAGAGAGCTCCTGACATTGATGCACTCAGCAATGCGTTTTGGCACGGCACAGTCACCTCTAGAACACGCTCACACAGACGCATTGCCTTTGGCACCCACTGAAAATGCAAGATCACACCTTTCTTCCATTGATTTGATTTAGGGATTTTTATAGTTACTCTGTATTGAGGATTTGAACTTTGTGGACTGCTTTTCTTTGCACCAGACCACAGAAAGGAGTTATATTTATTAATGTACGCTATTCAAGTGAATGGGGGCGCTCCACAACCATGAGCAAAACGCTACACTCAGCTACGGCTCAGTATTCCCAATCAAAAATCCCCTTCAACTGTCAAAAAAAATACACACCACAGGCATTCAGGCAGCAGCAGTATCTCCTAGGAGGTGCCTGTCAGTCCTGCCTGCACTGCTCTCTGAAAAGTGGTCTAGCACAGATCGCTTTTCAGAGACCAATGCAGGCCAATGAGCCCTCAAACAGCCAGCAATACTGTTAAACTGAGCATAGATGGATAGAATTTTGAAAAAAAAAATTCTTAGGAAAAGTCTTAAGAAATTGTGTATGAAACTTCCCAGAACATCTGAATGTCGTTCAAAAATGTTTGCTTTTAGCCACTTACGGACCGCCTGCCAAGTACTGCGGACGGGCGGTGCGCATAGGAAAAGTGACAGACTTGCACGCCACTGCCCGTTTCCAGGTTTAGGTCGCCCCATCCCCCCTACGAGACCTGCTGTGATTTACGCAGGGGAAGTCTGTCAAGTGCCAGCCAATGATTTATGGCCGGGACCTGCTGACCGCCTGTGTCCAATCACAGCCCAGAGCCTCTAAAGCAGGGATCCTCAAACTACGGCCCTCCAGCTGTTGCGGAACTACACATTTCATGAGGCATTGTAAAAATCTGACATTGACAGACATGACTAGGCATGATGGGAATTGTAGTTCCTGAACAACTGGAGGGCCATAGTTTGAAGACCCCTGCTCTAAAGGGATAAAAAACAAAATAAGGTGTCGTAAAAAGCAGCACACATTACACACATAGTTAGGCACACATTTAACCCCTTGATCGCCCCTGATGTTTAACCCCTCCCAGCCAGTATCATTAGTTCAGTGACAGTGCATATTATTAGCACTGATCACTATTAGTGTCACTGGTGATGTCAGTGGCAGTCAGTTTCCTCCCCAGAATCAAGCTGCTGATCACCGCCATTAATAGTATATTAAAAAAAAAAAAAAAATGTATAATATTTTATATATATATATATATATATATATATATATATATATATATATATATATATATATATATATATTTATATTTATATTGCGCCAGTATATCAGTATATACAGTGGATATAAAAAGTCTACACACCCCTGGTAAAACGTCAGGTTTCTGTGATGAAAAAAAAATGACAAAGATAAATAATTTCAGAACTTTTTCCACCTTTAATGTGACCTATAAACTGTACAACTCAGATGAACAACAAACTGAAATCTTTTAGTTGGAGGGAAATAAAAATAAAAAACTAAAATACTTTTGTTGCATAAGTGTGCACACCTCCTTAAACAAATTCTTTGCTGAAGCACCTTTTGATTTTATTACAGCACTCAGTCTTTTGGGTATGAGTCTATCAGTATGGCACATCTTGACTTGGCAATATTTGCCCACTCTTCTTTGCAAAAACACTCCAAATCTGTCAGATTGCGAGGGCATCTCCCGTGCACAGCCCTCTTCAGATCACCCCACAGATTTTCAATGGGATTCAGGTCTGGGCTCTGGCTGGGCCATTCCAAAACTTTAATCTTCTTCTAGTGAAGCCACTCCTTTGTTGATTTGGATGGAGTCTTTGGGTTATTATCATGCTGAAAGATGAAGTTCCTCCTCATATTCAGCTTTCTAGCAGAAGCCTGAAGGTTTTTTGCCAATATTCACTGGTATTTGGAACTGTTCATAACTCCCTCCACCTTGACTAAGGCCCCTGTTCCAGCTGAAGAAAAACAGCCCCAAAGCATGATGATGTCACCACCACCATGCTTCACTGTGGGTATGGTGCTCTTTTGGTGATGTGCAGTGTTGTTTTTGCACCAAACATATCTTTTGGAATTACGGCCAAAAAGTCCAACCTTAGTTTCAGACCATAACACATTTTTCCACATGCTTCTGGGAGACTTCAGATGTGTTTTTGCAAAATTTAGCCAGGCTTGGATGTTTTTCTTTGCAAGAAAAGGCTTCCGTCTTGCCACTCTACCCCATAGCCCAGACATATGACGAATACAGGAGATTGTTGTCACATGTACCACACAGCCAGTACTTGTCAGATATTCCTGCAGCTCCTTTAATGTTGCTGTAGGCCTCTTGGCAGCCTCCCTGGCCAATTTTCTTTTCGTCAATTTTGGAGGGACGTCCAGTTCTTGGTAATGTAACTGTTGTGCCATATTTTCTCCACTTGATGACTGGCTTCACTGTGTTCCATGGTATATCTGTGTTCCATGGTATATCTAATGCCTTGGAAATTCTTTTGTACCCTTCTCCTGACTGATAACTTTTAACAATGAGATCCCTCTGCGGACCATGGCTTTTGCTGTAGGATGCGACTAAGAAAATGTCAGGAAAGACCTACTAGAACAGTTGAAATTTGGGGTTCATCAGAAGCACTTTAAATGATGGCAGGTGTGTACTGACTCCTATTTAACATGCATTTGAATATGATTGCTTAATTCAAAAACACAGCTACATCCCCACTAATAAAAGAGGGTGTGCACACTTATGCAACCACATTATTTTATGTTTTTTTTCATTTTCTTTAAAGTAAGGAAGGGTTATAATGCCTGTCAGATTTGTGTTTTGAATTTTCTTTCATGTCCCGTTGGGGAGATTTCCCTTCACTTCCTGTTCTATAGTCACAAAAGAAACGTGAGCGGAAATCCCTCCAAAGTGTCCTCATTGGAGGATTTCCTATGGTCAGCACTTTGGATGACTGCCTGTCACCAGCACAGCCACGGATATTAACCCTCAAAGCACTGGATGGGTATCCTGGTCTGCATTTATTACCACAGCTTCTGCTTCTGAGGGTAAACCAAAAACATGACCTGCACACGAGAACTAGAACTTATAGACACTGCTATGTTTAACCACTTCACACCCCGCCTATAGCAAAATGACAGCCGGGCGGTGGTTGCGTTATCCTGACTGGGCGCCATTTGATGTCCAGCAGGATAACAGCCGCCACGCGCCCGTGGAGGCGCGCATCGCGACGATCGCTGGTGCACTGTGTCAGTTTGACACACCGCTACACCGATCTCAGTAAAGAGCCTGCGACGGAGGCTCTTTACCACGTAAACAGCCATGTCCAATCACGGCTGATCACGATGTAAACAGGAAGAGCCGTTGATCAGATTTTCCTCACTCGCATCTGACAGACGTCAGTAGAGGAGAGCCGATCGGCTGCTCCACTGACAGGGGGGGGGGTCTGTGTTGACTGTTTATCAGTGTAGCCCCTCCTCGGATTCCGCCCAGGACCAACATCATGCCGCCCAGGACCACCAGGATGGCCATCCACACTGGACCATCAGGTATGCCCCCCCAGACCACCGGGGAAATGCATATCTGTGCCAAGGCAACTGCCAATCAATGCCCAGGCAGCTGCCAGTGCCCACTCACAATGCCTACCACTGCCAGTGCCACCAGGGATGCTTATCGGTGCCACGTATCAGCGCCCAGCAGTGCCGCGTATCAGTGCCACCTATAAGTACCCATCTTTGCAGCCTTTCAGTGCCCATCAGTGTCGCCTATCAGTGCCAACCATCAGTGCCCATCAGTACTGCATATCAGTGCCGCCCATCAGTACTGCATATCAGTGCCACCCATCAGTGCTGCATATCAGTGCCCATCGTCGGTGCACGCTCATTGGTGCCACCTCATCGGTGCCGCCTTATCAGTGCCCATCAGTGAAGGAGAAAACCTACTTATTTACAAAATTTTATAAAAGAAATAAAAGCAAAAACTTTTATTTTTTTCAAAATTTTAGGTCTTTTTTTGTTTGGCAAAAAATAAAAAACGCAGAGGTGATTAAATACCACCAAAAGAAAGCTCTATTTGTGGGAAAAAAATTATAAAAATTCTGTTTGGGTACAGTGTAGCATGACTGCGCAACTGTCATTTAAACAGCGACAGTGCAGAAAGCTGAAAATTGGCCTGGGCAGGAAGGGGGGTAAGTGCCTGGTATTGAAGTGGTTAAAAAAGGAGAAGTATTGCCAAAGCTCATTTGGCTGTAATTCTGTGGATCACAACAGTTCAGTCCATTTTGCACTCCAGTGACCCGTTTTCAGCACAGAGCGGGCTGAAGTCCACTCCCTGCTGATGTCACAGAGTCAGTCCAGGCACCACGTCACCACGACCATGGAGTCGGGATCCACCCAGATTCCTGGACCGACACCCGGCTCAGGGAGCCGCTGAGAGCCCGAGCTGGCCGCTCCTGCCCCTCCACAGCCCAGCACTCCAGTGAGCATGGTAGGGGCAGAGAAGAGAGCCGCTGACTCTCTGCTCACGGAGCTGTGAGAACTGAACAATCGGCGGTGTTTGATCGCCTGGTTCTCAATGTTAAAGCTGGTGGGGGATAGATGCAGCATTGGACCAATGCTGCATCCACCTAGGTAAGATACAAAAAAGAAAACACCCATACATCTCTTTTAAAGTGGAACTATGGAAAAACAGTTTATACGATGCAGTTAGTAGGAATCCCTCCTGAATATAGCTTTATGACCTGTTGATCCGGCCAATTTATCCATCATTTTTTTACTTATTTATACAGCACGAAAATACTTTGCGTCCAGCGGTACAATTGCATGGAGCTGTGTCTCCCTGTGCACAGGGTAGTAAGGTTGGCCATACATGGATCATTTTTTTTTTTTTTTTTCGATAAGAAAGTAGGTCGATAAAATAAAAAAATAAACTGAACGGATTCCCCCATCCACGCAAGTAAATGTAAATGCGGGAATCCTTCCTGCTGTGCCATTATATTCCGTCAGGGGACTCGCACCAAAACTTTCCAACAAGCCCGTTAATCAGAGGTCAGATATTAGATTGACTTCTCATAAAACAGAGAGGACTGGCCATAAGTGGATTGAAATTTGCACCTGCTGACCCGACCAAATTTCAATTCATATATTAGCAGCTTTATTTTGACAGGTATGCAGTGTGTCTGTGAACCCTTCCCCCCTGCATACCTATCAAACTTGGAGTTGTGGGTGAGTTTGCGCACGTGCTCCATTGACAGAAACAGGCTGCCATTGCACAGCTCAATGCTGTTGCAAACGGATAAATAAAAGGCTCTTCACACTGTATGGGCCAGTTCACCCTTGATTAGAAAACTTAAAGCGGGATTCCGGCCTCTATAATTTTTTTTAAAAGTCAGCAGCTACACTGTAGCTGCTGACTTTAAATAAGTAGACTTACCTGTCCTGGGTGCCTACGATGTCGGCCGCCTGAGGCCGTCCCGTCCCTCGACTCTCGGGCCCCCGACACCGCCATCCTAAGTAAGGGAAACAGGTAGTGGAGCCTTGCTACTTTGCACGCACGAGCGGCGATCTGTGAATGGCCCTGTGGTTTTCTGGGAACACACACAGTTCCCAGAAGGCGACGGGGCCGCTCAGCTAGGAGCAGAACACGCTGCGGAATAGGAAGAGGCAGATTAGGAAGACTGTCTAGCAACAAGGGTTCAGGTAAGTTTAAAAATTTTATTTTTTTTCAAATGTTTTTTTTTTTTATTTTTTTTTTTAAGATTTTTCATGCTATTTTCTATTTTAGGGTGGCCCTCCACTTTAAATACTCTAGCTAAAACTTTTAGACAGGGTTGTTTTTTTTTTTTTTTTTTTTATTATTATCATCATCTTTTGTAAAAATGATTTAGCCTAGGTTCACAGAAATGCGGTGCAACCGCAGTGATTTCTGCATGTTTCCTGCACCACATTGCAATCGCACTGTAT
This sequence comes from Aquarana catesbeiana, assembly GCF_042186555.1. Lineage (NCBI taxonomy): Eukaryota > Metazoa > Chordata > Amphibia > Anura > Ranidae > Aquarana > Aquarana catesbeiana. Next base: position 103,802,356 of record NC_133328.1, read on the forward strand.
TTGCGATCCACTACGAGTGTCAATACAAAGTAAATGACACCCCAAGCACATCGCATATGCAGTGCGGTTTTGCCTACACTGGATAGCATGGTACAAAATGACCATGTGATCAGGTCGCAGTGTGGCTCCAAAAAAGGTGCCCACGCTTCTTTGGCGCGCTGTGGTGCAATTTGAGCTTATTCAAAAATGAATGTGCTCAAATGGCAACACACTGAATTGCGCAGGAATGCGGTGTGGTTCCTGTGCGATTCAGATGTGAACTGGGGCTTAAACTGCATGAATAAAAGCACAAGCAACTGTGACAGTTATTCACAACATGTCCTAAATGTAACCCCTTTTGAAATTTTGAAAAGCTGAAATAAAAAAAGACTGATACATACATATTAAAATGGAACTTCAGCGTGACAGAGTTGTTACAATCTGAATAGAAAACCTACCAATAATTTAGTTTTCATTTTTTCAATTGGGAGGGTTGTTTATATGCAATCTAATCTCCAGAAGCAGATGACTAAAAACTATTTCTCGCCTGTGCCAGGATAACCCCACCCATATTTGAGGTCTGTATAATTGCTGGCAGGTTGATTCGAATTCAGAATTTTAATATTATTTGGAGATTCCAGAGGTAAGAAAGCACCAAAAAAAATTAAAAAATAAATAAATAAATTTACAATTCTTTTTATTTTCAAAGAACATTTAAACCCAACCACTATAACACAGAGTGGCTGCTGTCTCCGTTCTCTGCCTCCTCATTGGCTCCCACTGTTGTCAATCACAGCCAGTGAGAAGGGAGCGGAGGCCAGGCCAAGTCCCATTCTGTTGTCTTATGAATACACAGAGCAGGGCTTGGGGGCGAGCATGCACAAGTCCCCCAATACAAGTGGCTTGCTATGAGGGCACTCAGCGGGGGGGGGGGGGAGCCCAGAGCACCAGCAGGGGACCCAAGAAGAAGAAGTTCTATTGCACAGAGCATCTATGTATAACATGTTTGTTATTAAAAAAAAATTAAAATAAGCCTTTAATTTCACTTTAAACGTCATTTGAAAAGCCATTTTGAATCTTTATCTACCTACTGCTTTCTTGCCATGAAAGTCCTGGGCAGGCAGGCATATTGCTATAAGGCCTGGGTCACCTCTATGCAGTTTGCTTTTCATCCGCTCCAGCAGCGCTTTATGCGGTTCGTTTGACACATTTTTTTGATGCGTTTGCTTTTTTTGGCCATTTTGTTGCTGGGCAAATGAAAAAAAAAAAAAAAAAAACGCAAAAAGCATCAAAAACGCACTAAATGCCTTTCTGCAGTGTCTCCATTGAAGTCTATTGAACCAAAAATGTACCTCTGCTTTTAAAAAGCAAGCAGCGTTCTATAGGAGTACTCGGCAGGGGGAAGGAGACAGGAGCACCGGCAAGGGACCCCAGAAGAGAAGGTCAGGGGGGCTGCTCTGTGCAAAACTATTGCACAGAGCAAAATAAATAAATAAATAATTTTGACAATCTCTTTGGGCTGTTGTCAGCTGATATGCTCATTCAATATAAATGTCTCTGCAACCCACCAGTCAGTTGTCTTCACATGGTAACACACATATGTAGATCTACATAAAGAAAAGTGCTGAATAAACATGCACAGATGAGACCACAGCAGTGGAGAGGTTCCTCTACATTTTTATGTGCAGTTTCTTTCTGAACATTTAAAAATAAATAGTGGTCCAATAGTTGGCACACGGGGCCTTTACATGGACATTACTCATGTAATGAAGTTGTAGAGATGGATGAGTCACCCTGCGCCTCTATACAAGGTGACGTGAGCAGCGTAGCAAAAAGATGTAGACAGGCTCCAGTAGTTCATTCAAATGGTAATGAAAGTCTGGTACACTCAATTACGAGCTGAGGGCCATTCACCTGGCACATTGGAGGTTCCTGCGTGCAATCAGAGGTCTACGTCATTCAATACAAAGTCGCAAAGTGTTTCGCTTCCCCCTACAGCACTTCTACTGTGAAAGGAGCGATGTGTCAAGATGACAAAGTCTCATCCAAGCAGCAAAAACAAGGCAACAAAATACGAGGAGCACCAATACATAGGAACAAATCAGAATAGAATATAAACATTACATTTTGATAAAGCCCAAATTCACACTGATGTGATGCGGGAAACGCAGCGAATCCTGTGCGCCTCCTGCACTGCAAATCGCACAGCGTCCATGCTGCAGATGTCAATGTTAGATTAACAATACCGTGAAACAGCTCACAAAATAAAGTGCGATTGCCAGAATCACATCGCATGGGTGTGATGCGATTCAGGTCTGGGAAAAAAAGGGTCCTGCACAGACACCGTATGTGATGTGCACAGGAATGCGGTGTGAATCACATTCAATGTGTCCTGCAAAAGCACAAGTGTGAACCCAGGCAGAATCTGATAAAGTTAAAGTGTCACCAATCCAGGACCCTGCATTCACTATATCTGGTCCCCCACAGTACACAGAACATGGAAATGTAATTATTTTAGTAAATATAAACGGTTAAATACCTTTTTTAATCAGCAGTTAGAGCAGTCTTGTGACTTCTATGAGTGTCTGGTTTAAGCCTGTAGGAGGAGTTTTCATTCTCCCACGATTGTCCTATGATGGTGCAAGACCCCTGACCCTCTGTCTGGACAGTGCTGATTGGCCCTGTGCTGATCACATGCACCTGCCTGACAGGAGACCCCAGTGTGAACTGAGTTAAAATGCTTGTAAAATCCTATAATCCACTCTATTACAGTAGTAGTGTGTGTGTGTGTGTGTGTGTGTGTGTGTGTGTGTGTGTGTGTGTGTGTGATAATTGTGCCAAATACCTTTGTTATATCGCTGCTCTGCGCTTCTTTGACCCGCCAGAGCTCTCTTTCCCGCAATTATATTACAGAAACACATACACATTGTACATTATATTCTACCTTAATATAGGGGATTATAGGATTTTACAAGCATTTTAAGCTAGGGCTTATTTTCAGAGTAGGGCTTATTATGCAAGCCCTCCTGGAAAATAACTCTGGGTCTTATTTTCGGGGAAACATGGGTATTAGGGGATTGATTGGGGACTGTGGAAGGAGGAGAGGATCAGGGAAGACAGGATCAAACAGCCTTTTTACATAATGCAGAGGATTAACCCCTTAGGTTCCACAGTGAGTATAAGAGCCCTTTCACACCGGGCCGCCTATAGCGTCGGCGGTAAAACGCTGCTATTTTTAGCGGCGTTTTACCGTCGGATTAGCGGCGCATTTCGGCCGCTAGCAGGGCGCTTTTACCCCCGCTAGCAGCCGAGAAAGGGTTAAAACCGCCCGCAATGCACTGCAATAGCTGCGTTTTGCCGGCGGTATGCCAGCGCTGCCCAATTCATTTCAATGGGGAGCAGTGGTGGAGGAGCGCTAAACACTCCGCTCCTTCACCGCTCCAAGGAAGCCGCTGGCAGGACTTTTTTTCCCGTCCTGCCAGCGCAGCGCTCCGGTGTGAAAGCCCTCGGGCTTTCACACTGGAGACAATGCTGCAGCTGTTTGAGGGCGGATTGCAGGCGCTATTTTTAACACTATAGCGCTGGCAAAACGCCCTCGGTGTGAAAGGGGTCTAACAAACATGCTTCACTGCATATACAGACTGATTTTACTGTTGTGGGTTTACACTTTAAAGCGCGTGTAGGATTTTTTTTTTTTTTTTTTTTTACTGCTTTTGATATTTTTCTTAAAAAAGGAGAAGTCCAGCCTGAGCTCTTTTGGCTGGGCTTCTCCTATGGGTCACAAAAGTGCAATTCGTTTTGCACTCCTGTGACTCGTTTTCAGAGAGTGGTCTGAAGTCCGCTCTCTGCTGACGTCACAGAAATGAGTCCAGGCACCGTGTCATCACGACAAAGTCTGGATCCGCCAGATGCCTGGACTGATACCCGTCTCAGCCGCTGAGAGCCTGAAATGGCTGCTCCTCGCCCCTTCACAGCTCAGCGCTCCAGTGAGCACAGGGGGGGAGGCGCAGAGCGGAGAGATGCTGATTGACAGTCAGCAGCTCTCTGCTAGGGGAGCTGTGAGAACCGAGTGATCAGCGACATCAGCCGCCGGGCCGGGGGGGGGGTGCTGCATCCAGCTGGGCAAATATGAATATGAGGGAAAAAAAACAAAACACATACTTCTCTTTTAAAGCAGAACTATGGTAAAAAGAAAAAAATGGCATCAATGAAGCAGTCTGTCAATAGCATTAACAGAGCAGCTTTTGTTTTTCCAAGTCCCCCATAACACAGTTTTATTACCTGTAATGCTGCCAGTAGATCCGTTATTTTTCCACTTTAGCAGGCCCAGTCAGTCCAGCAAAAACGTTACAGAACTCAGTACAAACTCTTTAAAGGCCTCATTGACACAGGCATAGCGATCCATACACCCCTATAGGACGCACAGGTGTTCCATGCACAGCTTTTTTACCTGACAAAAGGGTTTGTATTTCAGTGCATCCTTTCCTGAGATTTACACAGCTGCGCCACACTGCTTAGGCCTGTCTGGCAGAGGAGGGGACCTGATTTTTAATCTGCTGCAGTTCCACTTACAGGTCTCCTCCCAACCCTTTGATTGGGCAGTGAAAGCAGTAGTAGCACCCCGATGAATCAAGCGATCTGTTGCTTTGCTCCTTGTGCTTGTCATTCACTTTCTCTTAGCTTTACTACTTTAATGTAGACTGCAAGAGGCCGATACAAAGTACAATGCAAGCACTTACACTGAACATAATCATTTTAATGAACTATTTCTGCCTTTTAAATCTGCCGGAAGTTCACATAAAGCTTTTTAAGTGTAGAAAACAGTAATAAAGACCTGACAGAGGTTCTAATTCTTCCCTTACACCAAGAAGCACTGTGAATAAAATGTGACCTCTATGCATCCTAATTGCACATACATATGACATGTAGCTCATAAAGCTGGTCTGCCTGCCCGTTTTTATTACTCCCAGCGGATATTTAAATCCTACACAAGCAGAGCGGGGAAGCCGGGTTATTAGCTTTACAGGAAATGACAGTTTTCTTAAAGTAAATACATAGACATTGCAGGAAGCAAGACGGTGAGAACAGGTTTCCCCACTGGAAGATTTTCATTATCCCTCCTTTCTTTTGACAATGCAAGAATTTTGGATATCTTATTACCTTCTGTACAATTGTCAAGCACCAATATAGAGGGCAACTCTACCCAGGAAAAGCCCAACAAATGTTCTAACCCTTCCATATTACCAAAACTAAAAACAGTTTAGGTTTTACATGAATTTTAAAAGTTTGTTAACCTCTTTGCGCCGACCGCCTCCCAGCCCTTTAAGAGTTAAAAAAAAGGCGGCATTCGGGTCATGTGACTGCTGCGATTGGCTGTCACAGCGGTCACACGATCGGAAAGCTCCCCATCAGAAGTATGCATCAGGAGCTTTCCGGTACCCACCGGCTACCATGATGGGAACCTGCAGGGAGCACGCTCTCAGCATAGCAAGTTGTTTTAACAGGGCCACATATATGCGGCGCTCAACATTAAGTCCCACCTGCCGAGTGGCATCATATATGCATGCAGCCTGCGTCAAGGGGTTAACATGATCTGTCTACATACAGACAACCACAATGTTGTGCCTTGCTTGTCTTCTTAGTGGAACCTCACTCTCCCAATCAACATTTGTAATCCTCATGCTGCTAGCATTAGTAAATAGATATAAAAAATAAAAAAACTTTCCTAACATTTCTTCAGTTACTTCCTGGTTTCTTGCCCAGGTAAAACGATGTTATACATCCCAGGAGTCTTCAGCAGGGGAGAAGAGGAGAGGTTTTCTCAACTATGCACACTCTCCTACATGCATGCTTGAGCTAAGGGCAGATGGATTCCAGGAGGTAAATGCTACATGAATCATCTGCCCTTACTCAAGATAGACACGGAGAGAAATGCTAGAGAGGTGTTTTTTTAAGCATGGAGACATGGGTAGCGGAGTTTGCTTTGATTATTAAAAACAAATGAAATCATGTTTTTCGTTTGTGGTGCCCAGATGCAGTGCAGATCCGCTTTACTGCAACTGACTACCAATGAGGTCAATTCTATGCTAAGGGGGCCTTTCCCCCCACTAACCGCCAAAGTAAGGGGGGCGTTTCTCTAGGGCTGAAACAACTAATCGATTATTAAATTAATCGATTTACTATTTTCATAATCGATTAATCGGCCAGTAACATGACGGGGTTAAAAAAACCTAAAATGAGCCCTTTATAGTACAAAAATAGAAAATAATCGCTACTGTAACTATGCTTTTTTCAGCTGTTGCATATTTGGAAAGGGTCAGGGACTTTTTTTTAACACAAAATGGTGCTTTTTTGGTTCAATATACTTCAATGGAGAAGCTGCAGAAAAGTAATGCGTTTTTGCAGAAATTTGTGTTTTTTAATCAGCCCAACAAATGGGCCAAAAAAAAAAGAAAAATCACATGTGCAAAAAATCAAAACGCACAGCAAAAAGCACTGCAGAGACAGATCTAAAGAAAACTGCATCGGTGTGTACCGAGCCTTATGCTGGCCACACGGATCAATTTTCAGATGAGAATATTCGACGAAAAAGCTTTGTACATTCGCTGAATGAAAGAATTTTTCATTTCATTACATTTTCACTTGTTTTTAACAGTCTTTTTTTAAAACGAATGTAATTTCTGAACGAAAACCACATCCACTGTCTGAAAATTCCTTTGACCAAGAAGTTTTCTATTATTTCCAAATTTTCCCATCACTGTGGTTGAAAATTAACATCGATTTGACCCCCCCAACGATTGGAAAATCGAAAAAACGTTCTTAAAATGAAATTTTTTTTGAAGGAAGACATTGTTTGTTTGTTTTTTAAATAAAAAAATTTGATCTGAGTCTGATATTTACCAGATTTGCCCTTTAATATACTGTTAGAGGATATATACTGTATATACTATATCTCCTCTAATAGTAGTATATACAGTATATCTCCTCTAATAGTAGTATATACAGTATATCTCCTCTAATAGTAGTATATACAGTATATCTCCTCTAATAGTAGTATATACAGTATATCTCCTCTAATAGTATATACAGTATATCTCCTCTAATAGTATATACAGTATATCTCCTCTAATAGTATATACAGTATATCTCCTCTAATAGTATATACAGTATATCTCCTCTAATAGTAGTATATACAGTATCTCTAATAGTATATACAGTATATCTCTCCTCTAATAGTATATACAGTATATCTCTCCTCTAATAGTATATACAGTATATCTCCTCTGTCTGTTATTCTCAGAGTGGATTGGAGATTTTGCTCCCTAACCATATAGTTTGGTGATTTATTTTTATCACTGCATAGAGATATTTAAGAATAAATTGCCTTTTTTTTAAACTTTACATATTAACTAAATTACACACCACACTTTTTTAAAGGTTATTAACCGATTAATCGAAACAATAATCGGCCAACTAATCGATTATGAAAATAATTGTTAGTTGCAGCCCTACGTCTCTCCACTGCCCCCTAATGTAAAGGGGCCCCTTTTGCAGCGGCTGGTGTAAAGGGACACTACAATTTTTACACACATTTCTTTTCATGTAGAGAAAGGGAGTTTTGTAAAATGTTTGGCTTTGGGTCTCAAGTATTCTGGGTATGCCATATTCTTTATTCGGCTTACTGACCACACTGATTTACCATGAAATGAAGATATAATCATTTTTAACAGGTGTTCCCACTGGTGCGGTGCAGGAACCACAACGATTCCTGTGCGGGTTCCCGCATCTCTGCAAACCACTGTGGGTGTCAATATAAAGTTAACCCCCCCAGCTGGTTCACAGTACGCAGTGCGAACTGTGAAAATCGCATGGGTCTGCACACCCATGCGATCCGATTCCAGTCCAGACTAAAAATAAATAAATAAAATGTAAAATTTTTCTTTTTTTTTTTAAAAAGGGTCCTGCACCATTTTTGTGTGAATGCGATGCAATTTCGGACATACAAACTGTATGGTTGAATTTGCATCGCATAAGACGTGCACAGCAATGCGGTGCGAATCACATGCTTTGTCTGCCATCACATTAGTGTGAACCCAGCTGGAGACTTCAAAACTATTTTAAGGGTTCCTCCAGGGTAAAATAGCTGAGACATTGAGACGGGCTGCTTTAGATCATAGAAGGATGCCAACAAAGTTTGTTTTTTTTTCCCCTTCGAAAAGCATCAAAAACATTTTTTTACTAAAAATAAGAATATGACTTCATGATGTGGATATTTATCCTTTTGGTTCTTGTAAAGTTGGGATTGTATGGTTAGATCCACTTAGGTGTACTTCTCCTTTAAGCCATGTTGAGTATGAACATGCAGGATAACTGGAAATAGATGTGTGCTGCTCGGCTTTCCAGGGAAAACTGGAAGACTTGTACAGGACTGCCCAGGGTTTTCCATGTTGACAAGTACATATTTAGCTGTGACCCAATAACTGGAACCAACGAGGCTGGAAAGCCAACTCCAGGGCCCACAATACTAAACTAAGCAGACCTCTTAAAAGGGACAGGAACACAAATTACTAGTTTGTCAAAGGCTCCATTCATACTTGTATGGACATGCGCAAAATTGCTCAATTTTGATGCATCCTTCTGCAAATATTTTTAAAGCTGGATGCCGGGCATATTGTCAATTGCATAGTTAAATTATATGAAATATATTTTACCTACTAAGGATTTAATTTTCTGACTGTTTATTCCTGAGATTTACACAGCCCTATCAGAGAGCAGAACCTGTTCCCCGATGCCCTGACTTCTCTGCTGCAGGTAAAGCCCAATGCCAGTTTGGGAAATAGACTTAAAGCGGAACTTCACCCTAAAATTTGCTGCAAATTTAAAATGCGCCCTGTGCGTTTTCTGAGCACTGCGGGTTTCCAGACTCTAATAAGCCCCCTGCCTGTAGACCACCACAACCACCTAAAAGGTCCTGGTATGGATTGGGGGGGTGGGCTCCCCACGCCGTATTTTTTTTTCTCCCCACGATTTGTTTGTTGCATTTTTTGTTGTTGTTTACATTCAGCTGTCAGTGGGGGAGCCCGCTGACAGCTGATAAGTCATTTGTTATTAAAGCGGAGTGCCACCCAAAAGTGGAACTCTCGCTTATACGCCCCGTGATCATCAAGTAGAGAAAATATGACACAACAGTGACATTACCAAGAACTGGACGTCCCTCCAAAACTGAGAAGTAAACTGGTCAGGAGCTGCCAAGAGGCCTACAGCAACATTAAAGGAGCTGCGGGAATATCTACAACACATCTGAAGCTTCCCAAAAGCATGTGGGAAAATGTGTTATGGTCTGATGTAGGGCTGAAACAACTAATCGATTATGAAATTAATCGATTACTATTTTCATAATCGATTAATCGGCCAGTAACATAATGGGGTTAAAAAAAACCTAAAATGAGCCCTTTATAGTACAAAAAGAGCAAATAATCGTTACTGTAAATATTACTTTCACAGTTCTACAGTAAAAAAAAACACTTACAGTAGTGATTATCTGCTTTTTATGTACTATAAAGGGCTAATTTTAGTTTTTTATAACCCCATTATGTTAATAAACGTCTTAGACCTGGTTCACGTCTATGTGTTTTTTGCAGAAACGCACTACAGTTCATTTACATGGTCTCCTATGGGACCCGTTCACATCTATGCTTTTTTCAGCCACTGCTTATTTGGAAAAGGTCAGGGACTTTTTTTTAACGCAAAACGGTGCTTTTTTTGGTTCAATATACTTCAAAGAAATATACTTCAATAGAGAAGCTGCAGAAAAGCATGTAATGCAATTTTGCAGCAATTTGTGTTTTTTAATTGCCCAATAACAAATTGGCCAAACAAAAAAATGAAAAAATGCAAATCGCAGCAAAATCACGTGCGCAAAAATCAAAACGCATAGCAAAAAGCACTGCAGAAACAGATCAAAAGCAAACTGCATAGGTGTGTACCGAGTCTTATGCTGGCCACACAGATCAATTTTCAGACGAGAATATTCATACGAAAAATCTTTGTACATTCGCTGAATGAAAGAATGTTTGAAATTTTCACTTGTTTTTAACATTCTGTTTTTAAAATGAATGTAATTTCTGAACGAAAACCACATCCACTGTCTGATAATTCCTTTCACCAAGAAGTTTTCTATTATTTCGAAATTTTCCCGTTAAAATTACTTTTTTTTTTAAGTTAGACATTGTTTGTTTTTTTAAATAAAAAAAATTTGATATCTGAGTCTGATGATATTTACCAGATTCACCCTTTAATAGTATATACAGTATATCTCTCCTCTAATAGTATATACAGTATATTCTGTCTGTTATTCTCAGAGTGGATTAGATATTTTGCTCCCCAACCATATAGTTGGTTGTTTATATTTACCATTGCATAGAGATATTTAAGAATAAATTGCCTTTTTTTTTTTTTTTAAACTTTACATATTAACTAAAATTATACACCACACTTTTTTTTACGTTTATTAACCGATTAATCGATACAATAATCGGTCAACTAATCGATTATGAAAATAATCGTTAGTTGCAGCCCTAGTCTGATGAAACTAGAGGTGCACCGAATGGAAATTTTGGTGCCGAAACCGAAAATTACAGTTTTTAAAAAAATATTTATATATTTTTATATAGAATTGTATTATATTTAACTTTAATTAATATCATCAATTTACGGTAAATGAATACAAATTAATTTTTTGCCACTATTGTCACCTTTAGCTTAAGAACAGCTCATCCCTTTATATTCTATGTATGTCTGCACACTGGTCCGTTGCGTTTCCATTATGGAAAACACAAAAAATGCCCCTCCCAGTTCAAATGCATTAAAAATGCAGCAAAAATGCATCTGTGTTATGTTTTTGATGCAGTTTTTGAGTCACATAACTTATGAAAAACACACCATAAGCACATTACTGGTAAAATGGGCCCAAATTCGTGTTTTCAGTGCCGGTACCTTTTCTCTTGTCGGCATTCTGTCGATAACAACTTTTTCAGCCAAGATTTTGGCACATCTCTACATGAAACTAAGGTTGAACTTTTGGGCCATAATGCCAAAAGATATGTTTGGCACAAAAATAACACTGCACATCACCAAAAGAACACCATACCCACCGTGAAGCATGGTGGTGGCAGCATCATGCTTTGGGGGTTTTTCTTCAGCTGAACCGGGGCCTTAGTCAAGGTAGAGGGAATTATGAACAGTTCCAAATACCAGTCAATATTGGCACAAAACCTTCAGGCTTCTGCTAGAAAGCTGAACATGAAGAAGAATTTCATCCTTTAGCGTGACAACGACCCAAAGCCTCCATCCAAATCTACAAAGGAATGGCTTCACCAGAAGAAGATTAAAGTTTTGGAATGGCCCAGCCAGAGCCCAGACCTGAATCCGATTAAAAATCTGTGGGGTGATCTGAAGAGGGCTGTGCACAGGAGATGCCCTCACAATCTGACAGATCTGGAGTGTCTTTTCCAAAGAAGAGTAGGCAAATATTGCCAAGTCAAGATGTGCCATACTGATAGACTCATACCCAAAAAGTGCTGTAATAAAATCAAAAGGTGCTTCAACAAAGTATTAGTTTAAGGGTGTGCACACTTATGCAACCATATTATTTTATTTTTACTTCCCTCCACTGAAGAGATTTCAGTTTGTTTTCAACTGAGTTGTACAGTTTTTAGGTCACATTAAAGGTGGAAAAAGTTCTGAAATTTTTTATCTTTGTCCCTTTTTTTTACATCACAGAAACCTGACATTTTAACAGGGGTGTGTAAACTTTTTATACCCACTGTATAGAGAGAGACCCGTGAGCCCCGTGTCCCCTTCCAGCACAATGGTTCATCACCGCAGACGTATCTGCAGCCAGACCTTTCCCACCAGTGGAAACATCTGACAGATAGACATTTGTGAGGCTGAGGGTTGGGGGCCTTCATGGAGAAAGGTGAAGAGATGAGATTTCACAGTCTGAGGCCTTTTTTCCCCCCACACGGGGGGGCAAGGATCACTAACTTATAATGAAATCTGGAGAATAACCCAATGGTTCAACTAACGAGCAGCCAGCTTAATTAGTAAAATTATATCAACACCCACCACTGCGGGGACAGCAGGTGAACGAGCTACATGCCGCATTTTAATAAATAACCATAACAACTAATGACCCGTGTTCCAAAGGGCAACATTATTAATTGTACAAGGGTGGATGGATGAGGTCATTCCCTTAATAATGTAATACGACCGGTTAGCAATGATCAAGTGTGGAAAACCAAGGTTACATAGAGGCGGAAAAGGGTTGTAGAGAGTCAGAGGAGGAATGGAAGTGACACACAGAACGAGGGGAACATCGAACGTAGAGAAGAGAGGTACATAAGAAAACAAAGTTGAACTAAAGGCAAAACGATTTTCATTTTAGATAAGAGTTTTTTTTTTGTCATTTGTGTCCCACTGGGGAGATTTTCTCTCACTTCCTGTCCCACAGCCACAAAAGGAAGTGACAGGAAAAAAGTGAAGAAAATTTCTGGTTGTCAAAATCTAGTGTCCTCATTCCTTTACTTTCATTACACAGGACAAATCTCCCCAAGCCCTGGTTCACACTATGAATCACAAAAGAATGTGCAGGCCATTCCTGCACAATTCAAACTCATAAATTTTCAATGGGCTCAAATTGCACCAAAAGTAGAGCAGAGCAGTAGAAACGCACTGCAACCGGGTCAAATTGTACTTTTGTACCATGTAATCTAGTGTAGACAAACGACCTGCATTTGGGGTGTCATTAACTTGTCACTGACACCCACTGCAGATTGCAACTGCAGTGCATTTTGAACACGGTGTGGGAAACGGGCACAGATCGTGGATTTCCAGCACCGTGTTCTAGAGTTGAGGTCTACAAACTTTCTAAACAAAGGGATGGCTTACTGTCCTTCAGAATTTAGGGGGGGGGGGGGGCAGAATGGCCAGTGGAAGTAGAAAATTCCTCAGAGTCAATGGGAGTAAAAAACAAAAATAACATAGTGCCTGTAGTCAGTAGAAGGAGGAATAGTGGCCCATCAGTGGGGGTGGGGGAATAGTGGCCCATCATTGGTATCAGTGGGGGGGGAATAGCACCCCATTATTGGTATCAGTGGTAGGGGAATAGCACTCCATCATTGGTATCAGTGGGGGGGGGGGGGGGAATAGTGCCCCATCATTGGAGAGGGGAATAGTGCCCCATCATTGGTATCAGTGGGGGGGAGGATAGTGCCCCATCATTGGTATCAGTGGGGGGGGGGAATAGTGCCCCATCATTGGTATCAGTGGGGGGGGATAGTGCCCCATCATTGGTATCAGTGGGGGGGGATAGTGCCCCATCATTGGTATCAGTGGGGGGGGATAGTGCCCCATCATTGGTATCAGTGGGGGGGGGGATAGTGCCCCATCATTGGTATCAGTGGGGGGGGGGATAGTGCCCCATCATTGGTATCAGTGGGGGGGGGATAGTGCCCCATCATTGGTATCAGTGGGGGGGGATAGTGCCCCATCATTGGTATCAGTGGGGGGGGGGATAGTGCCCCATCATTGGTATCAGTGGGGGGGGGATAGTGCCCCATCATTGGTATCAGTGGGGGGGGGGATAGTGCCCCATCATTGGTATCAGTGGGGGGGGGGGGATAGTGCCCCATCATTGGTATCAGTGGGGGGGGAATAGTGCCCCATCATTGGTATCAGTGGGGGGGAATAGTGCCCCGTCATTGGTATCAGTGGGGGGGAATAGTGCCCCGTCATTGGTATCAGTGGGGGGGAATAGTGCCCCGTCATTGGTATCAGTGGGGGGGGGGGGATAGTGCCCCGTCATTGGTATCAGTGGGGGGGGATAGTGCCCCATCATTGGTATCAGTGGGGGGGGATAGTGCCCCATCATTGGTATCAGGGGGGGGGATAGTGCCCCATCATTGGTATCAGTGGGGGGGGGGATAGTGCCCCATCATTGGTATCAGTGGGGGGGGGGGGATAGTGCCCCATCATTGGTATCAGCGGGGGGTGGGGAATAATGCCCCATCATTGGTATCAGTGGGGGGGAATAGTGCCCCATCCTTGGTATCAGTGGGGAGGGGAATAGTGCCCCATCCTTGGTATCAGTGGGGAGGGGAATAGTGCCCCATCATTGGTATCAGTGGGGGGGGGGGGATAGTGCCCCATCATTGGTATCAGCGGGGGGTGGGGAATAATGCCCCATCATTGGTATCAGTGGGGAGGGGAATAGTGCCCCATCCTTGGTATCAGTGGGGAGGGGAATAGTGCCCCATCCTTGGTATCAGTGGGGAGGGGAATAGTGCCCCATCATTGGTATCAGTGGGGGGGGGGGGAATAGTGCCCCATCCTTGGTATCAGTGGGGAGGGGAATAGTGCCATCATTGGTATCAGTGGGGGGGGGGGGGAATAGTGCCCCATCATTGGTATCAGTGGGGGGTGGGGAATAATGCCCCATCATTGGTATCAGTGGGGGGGAATAATGCCCCATCATTGGTATCAGTGGGGGGGAATAGTGCCCCATCATTGGTATCAGTGGGGGGGAATAGTGCACCGTCATTGGTATCAGTGGGGGGGGGATAGTGCCCGTCACTGGTATCAGTGGGGGGGGGGGGGGGAATAGTGCCCCGTCATTGGTATCAGTGGGGGGGGGATAGTGCCCCGTCATTGGTATCAGTGGGGGGGGGGAATAGTGCCCCGTCATTGGTATCAGTGGGGGGGGGGGGAAATAGTGCCCCGTCATTGGTATCAGTGGGGGGGGGGGAATAGTGCCCCGTCATTGGTATCAGTGGGGGGAGGGGAATAGTGCCCCATCCTTGGTATCAGTGAGGAGGGGAATAGTGCCCCATCCTTGGTATCAGTGGGGAGGGGAATAATGCCCCATCATTGGTATCAGTGGGGAGGGGAATAATGCCCCATCATTGGTATCAGTGGGGAGGGGGGGAATAGTGCCCCGTCATTGGTATCAGTGGGGGGAGGGGAATAGTGCCCCATCCTTGGTATCAGTGGGGAGGGGAATAGTGCCCCATCATTGGTATCAGTGGGGGGGAATAATGCCCCATCATTGGTATCAGTGGGGGGGAATAATGCCCCATCATTGGTATCAGTGGGGGGGAATAATGCCCCATCATTGGTATCAGTGGGGGGGAATAATGCCCCATCATTGGTATCAGTGGGGGGGGATAGTGCCCCGTCATTGGTATCAGTGGGGGGGGGGGGAATAGTGCCCCGTCATTGGTATCAGTGGGGGGGGGGGGGGGAATAGTGCCCCGTCATTGGTATCAGTGGGGGGAGGGGAATAGTGCCCCATCCTTGGTATCAGTGGGGAGGGGAATAGTGCCCCATCATTGGTATCAGTGGGGAGGGGAATAGTGCCCCATCATTGGTATCAGTGGGGGGGGGGGGATAGTGCCCCATCATTGGTATCAGTGGGGAGGGGAATAGTGCCCCATCCTTGGTATCAGTGGGGAGGGGAATAGTGCCATCATTGGTATCAGTGGGGGGGGGGGGAATAGTGCCCCATCATTGGTATCAGTGGGGAGGGGAATAGTGCCCCATCCTTGGTATCAGTGGGGAGGGGAATAGTGCCATCATTGGTATCAGTGGGGGGGGGGAATAGTGCCCCATCATTGGTATCGGGGGGGGGGGAATAGTGCCTAATTGTTTTTATCAGTGGGGGGCAATTATGCCTTATTGCTTGTGTCAGTGGGAGAAATAGTGTCCCAGCATTGGTGTCAGTGAAAGGAATGGTGCCCCTTTGTTGGTGTCAATGGGAGGAGTAGTGCTCGAGGGCTGGATAAAGGTAAGTATAAAAGGGCAGCACTAGGCCCATGGGCTGCAGTTTAGAGACCACTGTTCTAGAGTGAACCTAGTCTAACAGGGACACAGACAGATATTACAAAAATAAATAAATAAAAACTGCCAGGGGGTTCTAATCTTTCTCCACTTTACCCAAAACTAAAAAAAAGATTTAGCCTTCAATTAGATTCCCGAATGGAAAAAGAAATTAAATTAGTATTAGAGCGGAGTTCCACCCAAAAGTGCAACTTCTGCTATTCTGCTTCCTCCCCCCTTCTGGTGCCACATTTGGCACCTTTCGGGGGGGAGGGGGGGGGGTGGACTAGTACCTGTGTTTGAGAGGTACCTTGTCCCCACATCAGAGGTCCAGCCCCTCCCCCTCCTCCTCCCCCTGCTGCCGGACCAGTAAAGGAGCACAGCGCACGCAGTAAGGACCAGGCTTCACTGCTGTGTTCCCCTACCGGGAATGGCGGCGGCAGCACCCGACAGCCGATAGAAATCGGCTGGGGTGCCAACATTGCTGGACTGCAAGACAGGTAAATGTCCTAATATTAAAAGTCAGCAGCTACAAAATGTGATGAATACCGCTTTAAATCCTCTACAGTCCATAATTCCTTTCATTCTTTATTATATTTACAAGTTCCATCCATTGGGTGCAACAATGGATCAGTGTAACTTCTACTCATGGAGCATGCACAACACTCCTCAATATCACTGATGAGACTACAAGTCCCATGATCACCTGCACACATCGCTCACGTCCAATGCTGTAACAGAAGGCTGTTTAGGTGGGTGAACCTCAGCTTCTCTTCATCTCCAACCTCTCCTGTGCTGACTGTGCATGTCAGAGCTGCTGCACACCGCTATGTAGTCCCAGAGTAGACAAGTGTTCCGCTGTGACTCTACAGTCAGTGAGTGGTAGGACTGCACAACCTAAAGTAATAGCATGCAAAAATAAAAAGGGTTCGCTCCAGGAAGAAAGACCATTCTTAACCTCTTTGCCTCCTGGCCCTTTAAGGGGTTTTAGGGGCCAGGAGGCGGGTGAGGCTTAATAATCATGTGACTGTCACAGTGGTCACATGATTGGACAGCTCTCCATTGGCCGCTGGCAACTGTGCACCGCTCTATGTACAATCTGGTGCGCAAATATGCGGCCGCTCTGCCTTATGGCCCACCTGCTGAGAGGCTGCATATTTGCGCCCTGTCGGTGTGAAGGGGTTAAAATGAATCACAAACCAGAAAATATAAGGGTGGCCATCTGTTTACTTTTTGAATGAAATGGGTTTCATAACACGGAGGGCCCATTGACACCATTCACATTGGACAGCATCAGTGGTACATACTGACAGGAGGAGAGCATAGCGACTGAGAGATGAGCTCATTAGACTGCTGATCCTCTGTTTTCTGTCCAGTCAAAAGGTGGCGAGGGGACCCGAGGTAAAAGTGAAACTGCAGCATCCAATAATCAGACAGGACCATGCTGTGTGACAGAGCTGTGTAAATCTTAGAACTGGATTGACAGACACAAATCCTTTGGCTGGTAAAAAAAAAAGTTCACTTATTTGTATTGTATCTGTGTGTTTAGCCTGGAGTTCCTCTATTTGTCAGGTTTTTCTTTTAAAAAAATATTGTTTTATAGTAAGTATACAAAACAGTAATCAACCAGAGTTCAAGTGTTACTAAACCCACAACAGTAAAATCAGTCTGTATATGCAGTAAAGCATGCTTGTTATACTCATTGTGGAACCTAAGGGGTTAATCCTCCGCACTGTGTAAAAAGGCTATTTGATCCAGTCTTCTCTGATCCTCCCCTTCTTCCACTATCCCCAATCTCCTGAGAGGACAGAGCCTTGGGGGTACTCTGCACATGCTTAGTTTGGTGTGTATTGCTAGAGAGTTTTTTTCTTGGGAGGGTGCATGTGATCAGCACAGGGCCAATCAGCACTGTCCAGACAGAGGGTCAGGAGTCCTAAATCCTCATAGGACAATCAGAGCAGTTTATATTTACTAAAACTATTGCATTTCCATGTTTTGTGTACTGTGGGAGACCAGATATAATAAATGCAGGGTCCTGGGTTTAGTAACACTTTCAGCTATTAAAGCAAAGCTTTATGGAGAGATCTGTTGAACCTGCCACCTCGGACATCCTTCCAGATTTTAGAAATGTTAGCTGTGCCTAGACAGTCTCTAGTTCTTCCTGAACAGTAGCATTGTATATCTTGGTACATGAGGATACCTTGGTAGTCCTGTGCCTACATCATAGCTGTGTATCCGCAGCATGAGATCTAAGGCACTGCTGTCTCTCATATGCAGTATAAATACTGAGGGATTCCCACATCAGCACTGTCTGTGTTGATGGGGGAATCAAGCAAATTTGTTTCCTGCAACCCGTGGTTGCAGGAAAAAAAAATTTGCTTTGTGTATAGCCATCTAGAGGCCAAATGTGGTATTTTGCCTTTTAAATCAATGAAAAAGAATTTGACCAGCACAGAAAAGAATCCAATAACGTTCTTTTTTGCCCCATTCGCACACAACAAATGTATATGCACTTTCACTGGGTTAACTGCAATATATATATATTTTTTAATAAACCCCGTAGTGTCTAAAACCTCTGTAAGCAACTCACAACAAATGTAAAAAGTTACTTGCAACATGGAAGAAAGCAGGCTACATTTGTGAGGGTGACTACCAGTGGAACAAATGACAGCGGCAGGAATCTGGAGACTCCCACAGCTGTTTCAGCCACCTCTGAGTAACTAAATAAAACTAGAGAATATAGAAGATGTACAGTGGCTGGTTAAAGGGTAGATGTAAGGGGGCATTTGCTGTGATTATGCCCTAATATCCTATACAGGTGCGCATAGGTTTTGTTTACACTGGCAGGGGAGGGGCAGTAAAAACAGGCTGCTGATCTGAATTTTTACTGCCCCCAACAGCACACCGTCAAATTGACATTACAGCCGGAGGGGTGTGTTCATATATGCTTCACAGAGCAGCATTTTTTAAATAGATGATCTGCACCACCTCTAAAACTTGCTCAAATGAGTCAATGGGACCGCACTGCAACTGCATGTCAAATGTGGCTATAATAGTGGCAGCATGGTTGTTCAATGTAAAATCTTCATTAAGATAGAAAAAAAAAAAAATCCCTCCAAAGATTAAAAGACAGATGCACAGGAGGCAGCAGTAGCCCCCTGAATGCCTGTAAAGCAGCTGCCAACCGCAGTCTGAAAAGCGATCCACACTGAGGATCATCTTTCAGAAAGTGTTTAAGTTTGCTGCCTGTGTGAAGGAGTCCTTGGACCTGTTTTTACATTGATACTGGAAAACGAAACTGATATTTTTACTAATGACACCTTAAAAGGCCAGGGGTAAAGAAAGGAGTATCTGTTGTCTAACGCAGCCTCTCTCAACCTTTTTTCAAACGTAAATGTCACATATCATCAATGGGAAACCTGAGCCCAGGACGCTGCAAGCAACTGCCAACATCAGAGATCTCCGTGTCACATCAGAAGTCCCCCCCCCCCATCTCATCACAGATCCCCCCCCCCATCTCATCACATCAGAGAACCCCCCCCCCCCCATCTCATCACAGATCCCCCCCCCCATCTCATCACATCAGAGATCCCCAGGATCTGTCAATGAAGAGACTACAAGTCTCATCCACCACCACAGAGGAACTCAATGGAGAATACTTGGGCTGGACGGACATTCCTCAGGAGCCTGTGTACTGCCCCCACCACCCACTGATGGCTGTTCCAATGCCTTGCAGACTCAAATTCAGAGAATAATAATTGCACATTTTTTTTAAATCTATATAGATGAATTTTATTATAATTTTGCAAAAGGTGAATTTAGCCTTTCCCATGAAAACCCAGCCAGATGTTTTCTAAAATAACACTGCCAATTGTTCTTAATGATTCAATGGAAAACTTTATGGGCAATCTCTGGTGAGTGTGCCATTCAGTGTATATATGTGTATATATCACAGTCCTTCCATGTACCACAGGTGGAAGCCGTCCTATATACTTTTCATTTAGATATCAGCATAGAGATTATGTACATCTGTCATTGGCATATGATAATGATAACAATTATTCCCATCATGAGTCACTTTCTATGCAATCCCTCTTGAACTACTTTACACCACTACAACTACCTACTAACACTTTCCAGGAAGTGTAAAGAGTACCTGTCATCACAGAGCACTATCACTGCTCCATTCCTAGAAGCAGCATTGGCTCCTATTCTGCTCCATAAAGAACCAGCATCCCTCATCCTCCACCTTCAGCGCTGGATGGAGCCATGGCTGGTGATAGGGAACAGTCATCCTCGACAGGTTCCCTTTAACTGCCAACTTCCTCTGAGTCATGATAATGAACATTTCCAAGACCTGGGCAGACTATATATAGGTGATCCCAATATGCCTTCATACCACATTATTACAGCGGGCATACGTACACCCGTGCCACCCTTTCTGCATGATCTCAGTGAATCATATTAATACATCAGCTCATTAATGCAATCCTACAACACAGGCTGGCCAGGCTCATAGTGTCACTTCATAGGTGGCATTGGACAGGTAAGAAACTCACCACCTATGGAAGTCATGGTCCCCCCTCCTGATCCACGGAAGAGGTCTATGAACATCTCCAGGTGATCAGATCACATTGAAGCTCTGTGGAAGAGCTGATCAAAACTGGAGCAGTTGTGCATACAACAATCAGCCAGAACTTTATGAGCACCCCCTAATACTGAGGCGGTCCCCCTTTTACTGCCAAAACAGCCCTGCCCCATCTAGACATGGACTTTACTAAACCTCTGAAGGTATGCTGTGATATCTGGCACCAAACTGTCAGTAACAGATCCTTTAGGGTCAGTTCACACCACATGCAGTCCAGTGAGTTTTTGTTCTGCATCAAAAACGCAGGGAAAGTAGGTTATATGGTTTCCAATGGCACAGTTCACACCAGTGCAGTCAGTTCCAGAAAAAAAAGGTAGAACATGCTGCATTTTTCCTGCACTGGAAAACAGTAAAATGCATCAAAAACGCACTGGACCCTAGTATGGGGGGGGGGGGGAGAGGAAAAAAAAAAGCACCAGGAATGCATCCGTAAACGCGTCAAAAACACACCAGAACGCATCGAAAGCGTGTTAATGTGCATGCAGAAACGCATCTGGAACGGATCTGAAGTGCGTTTTTGTGGTGTGAACTGGCCCTTAAAGCAGAACTCCAAGAATTTGTTCTTTCCCAAGCAGTGGGGCTGTGCCAGCGTAGCACGGGTAAACTGCTTGTTTTGTGCAGGGGCACACACAAAGAACATACTAACCTGATCCTTCCGGAAAACCGCGCTCCCCCACTTCCAGTGATGGACTGGTCCTGCCTTCCTCACATCCAGGGGGGGCAGAAGCGAAGAAGACTGGTCTTGCGCTTGGAGGATTGGCAGATTAGGCAAGTATATCTCCACTCTCCTCACCCTGACCCATTACTGACAAAAATGAGCAGTACCCATGCGGCGCGGGCACAGCCCCACTGCATGGAGAAACATTTCTTTCTGTGGAATTCTTCTTTAAGTTCTGTAAGTTGTGAGGTGGGGCCTTCATGGAGTGGACTTGTTTTTCCAGCACATCCCACAGATGTTCGACTGCACCGAGATCTGGAGAAGTTGGAGGCCAAGTCAACCCCTCAAACTCATTGTTGTGTTCCTCAAATAATTTCTTGTGGCAAGGGGCATTATCTGGCTGAAAGAGGCCACTGCCATCAGTGAACACCATTTCCATGAAGGTGGGGGGGGGGGGGGGGGTGCGGGTACTAAGTTAGGAACAAGGTTTAGGTAGGTTGTACATGTCAAGTAACATCCACATGAATGGCAGGATCCAAGGTTTCCTGGCAGAACATTGCCTCCACCGGCTTGTATCCTGGTGCCATAACTTCCCCAGGTAAGTGACACACACACACACCCGGCTATCCACATGATATAAAAGAACACATGATTCATCTGATCACGTGTAGGTGCTTTTGGCTAGGGATAAAGGTCAGCATGGGCACCCTGACCAATCGACACAACAAACTGAGATGCCCACTGCTTCTGCTTTCAGCACCTCAACTTCAGGGACAACATGTTTACTTAGCCACATATCTCACTGACTTTCAGATGCCATGGTAACCAGATCATTAATGTTAAGCGGTCAGTGGTCATAAAGTTCTGGCTGACCATTGTAGTAACCAATCAGCTTCGATCTCCATCTTGTTCAGTTAAGCATTGAAAATGACAGTTAGAAGCTGACTGGTTGCTATGCACATCTGCTGTGTTCTGATAACCCCCCTCTGTGTACACAATGAGATCCACCATGACAGCACACTTCCCCAGGCCACCCTCCATGTGTCCACACATCATATCACAGAGTGGAGGGGGGCTGGGATGAGCAGGCCAGGCAGGTCTCTAGACTGATCGGACATGCTGTGACTTGTAGTCCCCCCCCCCCCAGCCCGCACTCACCGATCACCTCCTGCAGCTCATAGTCATCCCTGTTGATGGACCATGGCAGGGAGCTGAGGTCCGGCTCTGTCATGTCTCTCGCCTCCGCAGAGGGGGTGTTGGATGACAGTCGGGCTGAGCGGCGGCGGCGGCGGCTCTGTCTGTCAGTCTGGGTCTTGCTTAGCCGAGGCCGATAATCCCGGTATAATAGAGGCTCGGAGGCCGGAGATAGAGAAGCACCGGTGAGGGCAGTTCCCGGAGGCTGCTCTGTCTTGTCCCCTTCCCCCGGTGTCTCACTCTCACTTCTTCCCCAGCACTCACATTGCCAAACTTTGCCTTTCCCCTGCCCGGCCTGCCGTGCCCAGGGCCGCGTGACGTCACCGCGCCACGACGTCCTCCCCGAGTGGCCATCTTGAGTGTGGCAGAGCTGGGCATGAGACGTAGCGCTTTGTGTGAGGCTCCATTCATACGGGGCCTCTGGGTTTGGAGGATGTGAATGCAGAAGAAATTATCTACAAAGTGTAAAAAAAAAAAAAAAAAAACTTTATCCTCATCACATGATGTTCTCTGCTGTTCAACATGTACACCATTTGCAGTGGGACTGCATGGGGCAGATTTGTGTTTGTGGTGGTATGTGCTGAAATAAAGTACAGCGTTCACTACTTTTTCTTTTCAGCGCAGCAGCAACACGCGACAAAGTCCACAGCCTCGCACTACACTGAAGTCAATAGAACTTGATAAAATGTAACATTTAAATAAAGTTTGTTTAAAAAATAAACAGAACGATGTGTCACAATCAGCACTGCTATCATCCTAATGCAGCACCTGGTGTGAATGTACCCCTAGGCCTCAGGCCTCATGCACCCAGATGTTTAGGCCTCGTTCGCACAGTGTTTGATCCGTGACTCATGCAGGGCCGTGTTTTACTAGAACTGAGGTGTTGCATGTCTCTTCATACAGGCAGTCCCATTTATGTCTTTTATGTTGTAGCAGCTGCACAGACATGGCCGCTCTGTGGGTCCTTGAATTCACTCTGGGTGCGTTCAGGGCCATGCACCCATATAGATGTCATGTTGGGAGCAGCGGCTGCATGGACACAGCCGCTGCTCCCAACATGACATCTATGTGGGAGCATGGCCCTGAACGCACCCAGAGTGAGTTCAAGAACCTGCACCCCACAGATGTCAAATTGTGACAGAGTGGCCATGTCTGTGCAGCTGCTGCATCTCAAAAGACATAAATGGGACATCCCAATTGACATGAATAGCACTGTGGCACGGGGATATACACAGGGCGGCACAGTGGTGTAGTGGGTAGCACTCTCGCCTAGCAGTAAGAAGGGTCACTGGTTTGAATCCCAACCACGACACTACCTGCCTGGAGTTTGTATGTTCTCCCTGTGTCTGTGTGGGTTTCCTCCGGGTACTCCGGTTTCCTCCCACACTCCAAAGACATGCTGGTAGGTTAATTGGATCCTGTCTAAATTGGCCCTAGTATGTATGAATGTGAGTTAGGGACCTTAGATTGTAAGCTCCTTGAGGGTAGGGACTGATGTGAATGTATATGTAAAAGCATTGCGTAAATTGACAGCACTATATAAGTACCATAAATAAATAAATAAACACCTCCGTGTCAGTAAAGCATAGCCCTGCATGGAGCACGGATCAGATCGTTGCATGGAGCAGCCCTCCATACGGGCCCCTGGGTTTGTAGGATGTAAATGCAGGAGAAATTATCCACAAAGTGTAAAAAAAAAAAAAAAAACTTTATCCTCCTCACATGATGTTCTCTACTGTTTAACATGGGCACCACTTTCCGTAGGACTGCACGGGGCAGCTTTGTATTTGTGGTGGTATGTGCTGAACATTTCTGAAATAAATAACCACATGCTCTACTTTTTCTTTTCAGCGCAGCATCATGTGACGCAGTCCACAGCCTCGCAATACACTGTAGCCAATAGAACTTGATATAAAAATACATTGTAGCGCTAAAAAGTAATATAACAGTAATGAACTGAAATAATATATGTGCATAACATATAAACAAATGTAGTGAACATGCAAGGAATCCAATAATACATAATGGTGAGTCTTCGATGGAATAGGGATAGTGCAAACAATATGAAACTCCCTGCGAATCTGTAGATATGAAGAAATCCTCTATCAAAGGAGTATGGATGGGTACTCTTACCGGATACGGTGGACCCCCGCTGGTAAGTGGGTCCACCGTATCCGGTAAGAGTACCCATCCATACTCCTTTGATAGAGGATTTCTTCATATCTACAGCTTCACAGCTAGTTTCATATTGTTTGCACTATCCCTATTCCATCGAAGACTCACCATCATGTATTAGATGGACACTTTTTTTGAATTTTCACTAATTTTCCAGTTCACACCAAGTCAACATTGGATTCCTTGCATGTTCACTACATTTGTTTATATGTTATGCACATATATTATTTCAGTTCATTACTGTTATATTACTTTTTAGCGCTACAGTGTATTTTTACATTTGTTTGGACCTTGTTTGTTTTAGTGTTAGCAGCTTTTCCGATATATTTTGGTTTAGCCCAGTAATTTCCCTAAATTCTTTCCAATAGAACTTGATAAAATGTCACATTTAAATAAAGTTTGTTTAAAAAATAAATAGTACGATGCGTCACAATCAGCACTGCCATCATCCTAATGCAGCACCTGGTGGGAATGTACCCTTAGGCCTCATGCACCCAGATGTTTAGGCCTCGTTGGCACAGTGTTGGATCTGTGTCTCATGCAGGGCTGTGTTTTACTGGGATGGAGGCGTTGCATGTCTCTTCATGCAGGCAGTCCCATTTATGTCTTTTGAGATGCAGCAGCTGCACAGACTTGGCCGCTCTGTCACAATTTGACATCTGTAGGGTGCAGGTTCTTGAACTCACTCTGGGTCCGTTCTGGGCCATGCACCTGCATAGGTGTCACGTTGGGAGCAGCGGCTGTGTCCGTGCAGCCACTGCCTCCCAATTGACATAAATGGCACTGTGGCACAGGGAGATACACAACACCCTTGTGCTTTACAGTTTATGTGCTTTGCAGTAAAGCACGGCCCTGCATGGGGCACGGATCAAATTGCCCTATGTGACTGAAGCCTTAGAAGCTCAAAACCGCTCGCAAAATTCCTCGCAATTTCCTGCATCTGGGGAGCCACAGGTGGTGTGTACAGTCAGCCAGGCATATAAGGGAATGGCTGTGATCCTCTGCATCGCTGTTTACCCTCATATGCGCACATAGCATATTAACCCGAACGAGAAGCTAGCCTTGTGTGTACCGATTCCAAGTGTATAGACAGATAACATCTCCAACTGTAATGCTAGCCATACACTAGCCAAAAAATCGTTCAAAAATCTGTCACTTGTACCGTTCGTTCGTTTTTCGCCCAGTTAATAGGCACAAATAGAAAATCATTTTTAACTTTTCAGGAGACGAAAAATTGAAGGAACAGGTTGGAAAATTCTACCAAACAAATGATAAATCGAAAAAGGTTAATGTGTTTCTTAACACAGATTTTCATGCTGCAAGGTGGTTGGCGGATTTCCCCAGAGGTCTGCACAGAGCTTGACAGAGAATATCAGGCATCCCCAACCAGCACTGTTCTTTGGTCTTGCGTAGAGAGCCTTTCACCATTGATGATACACTGGTCAGAAGTGTAGTAGCCCCCAATCCCTACTACTATGATCACACTGCAATATTTGGTGCACTTTTGTCATACATACAACAATCAGCTAATGGGATTGTGTTCTGCCTGTGGTTAATGTGGCCCTATTTGCCTTATGGTGGTGGGCCAATTATGAGTCGAGGGAGGGGGGCACACCAAAGTTCATGGCTACAGGATCTAGTCACTATTTTCATAAAAGAGGACCTGCTTTTCAGAGCTCTTGGCTTAACAGATAAGGAGAATCTATATGTAGGTAACTGGAGGTACCCATAGTGGTACAAGTGCCAGTTTATGGAAGCGGAACTAAAGTTCCGTGGTCACAGGCAGGCTTTTTATTGCAGAAGAGACACCCAATGTCTCTTGTGCAATTAAACACACTTACCTGCTTGTTCACAGATTTCTCCGGCATGTAAATTGAGCTGCGCATGCACCGTTCAGCTTACATCGCGGTCACAGTCCTTGTGTGCTAGGATGACTGACTCCTGTGCATGGGAAGGAGTGACATCATCCCACGATAGTATTGCAACCTTTTCTTCAAGCCAAATCTGAACACTTTAGCAACACACAGCAAATTTTTTTTAAGGGGGAATGCTGTGAACTCTGATGTAAAGGGGAACTCTGATGTAAGGGGGTATTTGCTCACCAAAGTCTGCAGGAGACAGGGGGGCACACAGGGGGCCTGGGCAGCAGAAATAAGAGTAACCTAGACAGGAGGTGCAGTGGAGGTGGCATATACAGGGACCTATCCATTTTTTTCCCACATCCACTGAATGTCGGTGGGACAGAGAGGAGGAGAAGCAGTCTTTTAGCGGCTGCAGGAGTAAAATGGAGGAGATCAGTTCCAGTACATGCCCCCCCTCCTGCCCAGGTGTAAAGCCAAATGTGACAGGGAGGACTCATGGGCTCCCTGGAGCATGGGCCGGGTCGCTATTGAGACCCCTGAAGCTATGCCAGTGGTGTCTGGGTTTCAGGTGGTCTGAAAGCTGAAACACATAATTCAAAACCCGGACTGTCCAGTTGAATCCCAGGCTGGTGACAACCCTATCCAATGACAGCCAATGAAGACAGCCGAAGACTGTCATCCCGCAGAAGATGCTGGTGAGGGACGAGGACCTATGACGGAAAAGTAAGTTTAGCTCTGCTTTACCTTATTAGACATAATATAATGTACAGGTATCAGTTGTAAATACAGTAAACCCCTGTATTGTCACTGCCTTCCTTGATCACAGGCAAAGCAATAAAAGTAAATCAATTCAATCCACTTCACAGGTCCCCAGGACTAGCAGTCGGTCAAGTTCTGATGGAATTCAGGCCCCACTGATACATGTAGAAGGTTGGAATTCATTATTCATTAGAATTGCAATACATTTTCAATAGAAATCGCAACTTACCTTGTCTAGTGCACCCCCTAAGGAGCTGCAGTTGAACTTGCATCCCCCACTCCTGTACAGCCAGGCACACCAAATTTTCACAGGCACTCCAGAGACAGGGAACAGTCCGTGACTTTTGTTTTTGTTATTTATTAGGGGTTAATACCTTGAATAGGGATGGGAGGTTATGGTGTGCTCACTTGACTTCAGCAAAACTTTGACAACAATCTTCAGGGACTTCTTCCTATATATAGCCTATATACAGTCTCTTTACATTCCTCCTGCACACGCTTGCTTGCAGACCCCAGCTGAATCACTGTTAGCAGATCTGACAAGCTCTCAGTCAAATTTTATGCAATGGCCCCTTACAAGCAGGATCTCAAAGCCCCTTGTTGTGTAGCAAATACAGTGATTAGCTTGTACTACTTCTCCTGTGGCTACTGATCCCAGCGCCACCTCTTCAGGCACTGCCAATCCACTTGGCTGCAGCTGCCCCTTTCACTAGCCCTCCAGACTAACTTCTCTGCCACAGTCCTCCAGACTGACTCTTCACCAGCTCACACGGCCGACTCACAGGAGATCTCCCAGGGAAGGGATGAAGACTTGGCACACAACTGTCTTCAGGGAAAACTGGCTTACATATGGCAGTCTCCCCACCTTGTAAGTCCCCAGTAGTGCTGACCTAATCACGCTGTCCTCTTTCTTGCTCCCGTGCCTCCAGGAAGGTCTTCCTCCGTGTGTTGTGGCGGGATCCTTCCAGCACCCGAACCTTGTCCCAAGGTCACCACCCCCAGACTAGGGGGTACCCCTGAGGGCCACCGACAGCCTCCTCAGCACTCCATCTCCATCTTCCACCTGACTGCCCTTGCTGACATGGCTCACGGCTGTTTATGAGGTAAGCTCTACCCCCTGCCAGCCCACTACTGGGATTGGCCAAGGACTCATAAATATTCCAGGCAGCGCCTCCTCACCTGCTGCCCACTAGCTCTAGAACATTTTCCAATGTCCCAGAAACAGGGGGAGGCACCAGAGGAGCTGTTAGGATGAGTCATCCAGCCCTGACTCACTGAACCCTGACCCAGATTCAACAGCTCTGGCTTAGCCCTGAGCTAAACTACATTTTCCTACTCTAAAACTACTTCTAGCACATACTACAGGGTGCTAAACTTGTTTGCTACTTCTTCTTTCTTGCCTTTTTTAGACGAGCTGGCAAAAAAATCCTGCTTTGGGTTTCCTATTCTCAGGTGGCTTAATCACCTTGCAGGGTCCAATGAAGCCACTGTTTCCTGTGAACTCCTGCATTAGAGACTCTGACACTGACATTAGGGCATTGCCTGCGCCAACATACTGAGGATGGGATCGGTGAGTGCATGTTCTTTGCCCCGGAGTTCAGGGAAGCAATGCAAAGCAAGCTGGAGGCCGGTGGTTGCAAACAGACCAACTGACCTAAAGAGACGTAATTAAAACAATGAGGCTTCAGTATTATTTAGCCTACACTAAAGCAACACGAACCTGAGTAACAATAATATTGTACAGCGAGAACAATAGCATGCTTGCTTTTATCTTTACAGCACAAATTTACAGTTACCACCAGAACAGGAAGTAAAAGGAAATCTTCCAATCAGAACACACATTCTAGTGACAACTCTTATGCCGCGTACACACGATCGCACATTCCGACAACAAAATCCACGGGTTTTTTTTTTTGACGGATGTTGGCTCAAACTTGTCTTGCATACACACAGTCACACAAATCTTGTCGGAAATTCTGAACTTCAAGAACGCGGTGACGTACAACACGTACCACGGCACTAGAAAAGGGAAGTTCAATAGCCAGTGCTTTGAACTTTGGGCTCCTTCTGCTAATCTCGTGTTTATCTCGTGTTAGTAGAAGTTTGGTGAGAGATGATTTGCGATTTTCAGCCTCGTGCTTTTCCGATTGTTACTGCTCTTCAGTTTGTGCTTGTGGGTTCGTATCTGGTTTTCAGTGCTTGCCCCCCCAAAGCGCACGCAAGTCCGTATAAAATATATGGAGTACTTTGCGGGTAGGGGGGCCATTGATATGGCAGAAAATGTTTAATAAACATTTTAAAAATATATATTTTTTAGTTAAACTGAAATAATATTTCCTTTGATTTACTACTTGTGTTTCTTTCAGCTGTCTCCTAGGTTCTCC
Organism: Aquarana catesbeiana; assembly: GCF_042186555.1. Lineage (NCBI taxonomy): Eukaryota > Metazoa > Chordata > Amphibia > Anura > Ranidae > Aquarana > Aquarana catesbeiana. The sequence continues at coordinate 103,831,888 of NC_133328.1, forward strand.
AATGGGCTTTTTTTGGGCATTTTCTTCAATAGTGCAAATGTAATTTATTTGATACATGAGGTGACAATCTCTTCTTCATTGAACTATTATTATGTTGTGGGTCTGCTACACACACCTTGTTTTTGATGTTAATGTATGTAATGCATTACTGTTAAAAATATGCATGATTTTCAGCACCATGAATGAATTTTGCAGAGTCACGAAAATGACATGATTGTGGCAAATTATAAAGCACCGTGGGAGTTATTTACTAAAGGAAAATCCACTTTGCACTCCAAATGCACTGCAAAAGTGCACTTAAAACTGCACTTGAAACTGCACTGAAAGTGCATTTGTAGTGCAAAGTGGATTTGCCTTTAGTAAATAACCCCCATTTCAGTGTAAACACCAACTTAGTCCAAAAAAATAATGATATAATGATATTGAGCATTGAAAGAAGAAGCCACGCATTGTTGATTAGAAAACTTTTTATTCTGTGCACATTCACATGTGCGTTAGAAAAATAACAAGGAAAAAGAGATTCCCCAAAAGGAGGCAATAACCCAAACACGATCTGTCAAAAAAACAATATGTTTATTAAACTATAGAACACCACACAAAAATACAAAATGTAGGCAATTATGGGCAAATCAAGGTAGATATCAGATGACTAATTAAAATTGATAACGTTATCATTAAAAACAACGGAGCCGCGGCCCAACATACCCCATACACACACCAATCACAGCAGCAACTTCCTACTACATTGGCCAGTAATTAGATGATGTGAGTCCTCAGATCAGTCCCAGTATAAATGGTGTGGCGGTGTGGGGGTAGGGTGGATGAATGAAAATTGACTTAATATTATTGTAGAGAGGTTCAATACTGTTTGAACACAATTAGAAAGTTAATAACAGTCCGGGAGCTAAACACATGACATATGTAGGCTGACCGCAATGACCGGCAACACCTACTGTAGGCGATAGTAACTCAGGACATTCAAGCAAGGTAGTTCATGTAAATAGCAAGCAATAGGGGGAGCAAGTACGACAAGGCTGCATTGGTATTATAAATAGGAGTGATACTACTCTCACCAGGTGGATCAGCAGCTCACAGGATCGCAGGCTCTACCCCAGGTAGTTACTTGTAGATGAAGAAAGTTGCATTTGCTTGTGCCGTCAGATGGAGAAAGTTCCGCTGTGTCAGCGCCTTCTATCAGATGGTATAAGCCGGTCGTCAGCTGTTAGTTCCCGGTAAAACATTCAAACGCCCTGTGCTCGCGGCTCCGAGGTGACGTGCTGACGTCACGTGCTGACGCGTTTCACCAGCCAATCACCGCTGGTTTCCTCAGAGCAAAGGAGGGGTCCGTGAGCGAAGGTTAAATAGACTAACCAATATAAGGTGTAATTACATCAAATGTCCACCAGATGTCGCACACAGTCACCACTCATCACAGACATTTCAGCAAGAGCAATATCTCGCAAATGGCTTCACAGAAATAACTGCACCCAATTGTTCAAAAACATGCACCTCAAACAGTGCTACATTGTGATTCAGAGAGACATTTGATGAAGGTGGATATATACAGTTACATAGAGACCAAACGGAAAAAACAAAGCAAAAAACAAAAACTAAAACTAAAACATGACGAATTAAAGTACCAGTATAAAGCTAGAAAGTCGCTCAAAGACATAAACCAGAAAAAACTATCGTTGTGGATGGTTACTGCAGGGGAGGTAATTAAATCATTTCTCCAAAAAAGACTGAAGGCTACATTCGGTATTTAACCCATTGGGGGCCATCGCCTCCAGATAATAGGTCCACATTTTTTCCTTCTGAAGGAGAATGGTGTCGAAATCGCCACGTCTTGTAGGTAAATTCAACCTATAGATACCTTTTACTATTAGACCCCTTGGGTCACGGTTATGGAATTTAGCAAAGTGTAGTGAAATGGGGCGTTCATCATTCAATTTTTTGATACCAGCAATATGTTCTCGAATCCTTACCCTTAGGGCTCTTTTAGTTTTGCCCACATAGATTTTATTACATGGGCAAATAAGTGTATAAACCACTCGAGTAGTAGAGCAGTTTATAAACTGCTTAATCTTATAATCTGCACCTCCACGGGGATTCGGGAACACATTTGTCTGGTGGACATACTTGCAAATATTGCAGTGTCCGCATCTATACATACCTGGGGAAATTCTAGAGTCACTTAACCAGTTCTTCTGAATGGTACGAGTGTATTCAGAATGGACCAACAGGTCACCAAGATTATTAGATCTTTTAGCTGTCAGAAGGGGTTTTGGGCTCACAAGTTCCGAGATTAGGGGAGCTGATTTTAAAATATGCCAATGTTTTTGTAGGACTCCTTGGACCATTTTCCATTGGGCTCCGTATTTAGTGATGATCCTTGGGAAATTCTTTTCAGTATTTCCTTTCGGCTCATTATTTTTATTTTTTGTATGAAAGGAATTAACAGAGGGTACTAGGAGTTCATCACGATTTTTGAGGGTGGCTTTTCTCTTAGCCTTTTTAAGGGATCTATGTGAGTAACCTCTTTGTCTGAATCTTTGATACATCTCGTATGCCTCCTTATGGAATTCCTCCTGGTATTGAGGCTACAAGGCATTTTTTGGACTTTCATCATCCCCAACAGGGTGCTCAAAATGAATTCATTGGGGAACTTCTTGAATTTATGCTTAATAACAATTTCTTCCAATTCCTTGGTCACTACTACCAGCAGATTAGAGGCACCAGTATGGGGGCGCCATGGGCTCCCTCATACGCATGCCTCCACCTGGGACTTTGGGAAGAAATGATGGTCTATCAGTCCTCTCTGTACCTCAGCCACTCCCTCCTGTGGCTGAGGTACATTGATGACGTCTTGATGGTGTGGGCTGGTTCAGTCAAACAACTTGAGGACTTTATGTCCGAACTGAATAGAAATAACTATAACATACGTCTGACCTATTCACACCATCCTGACACACTCCCCTTTCTGGACTTATCCATACGGAGATCTGGGAATGAAATTGTTACTAGCACCTACAGGAAAAAAACAGCAGCTAATACCTTGTTGTCTGCCCAGAGTCACCACCCCAAACCATTAATCCATGGGATACCCACAGGACAATTCCTGAGGATCAGACGGAATTGTTCTGTGGAGGAGGAATTCCATAAGGAGGCATACGAGATGTATCAAAGATTCAGACAAAGAGGTTACTCACATAGATCCCTTAAAAAGGCTAAGAGAAAAGCCACCCTCAAAAATCGTGATGAACTCCTAGTACCCTCTGTTAATTCCTTTCATACAAAAAATAAAAATAATGAGCCGAAAGGAAATACTGAAAAGAATTTCCCAAGGATCATCACTAAATACGGATCCCAATGGAAAATGGTCCAAGGAGTCCTACAAAAACATTGGCATATTTTAAAATCAGCTCCCCTAATCTCGGAACTTGTGAGCCCAAAACCCCTTCTGACAGCTAAAAGATCTAATAATCTTGGTGACCTGTTGGTCCATTCTGAATACACTCGTACCATTCAGAAGAACTGGTTAAGTGACTCTAGAATTTCCCCAGGTATGTATAGATGCGGACACTGCAATATTTGCAAGTATGTCCACCAGACAAATGTGTTCCCGAATCCCCGTGGAGGTGCAGATTATAAGATTAAACAGTTTATAAACTGCTCTACTACTCGAGTGGTTTATACACTTATTTGCCCATGTAATAAAATCTATGTGGGCAAAACTAAAAGAGCCCTAAGGGTAAGGATTCGAGAACATATTGCTGGTATCAAAAAATTGAATGATGAACGCCCCATTTCACTACACTTTGCTAAATTCCATAACCGTGACCCAAGGGGTCTAATAGTAAAAGGTATCTATAGGTTAAAAAAAGGAGAAGAGAAACTGCTGCGCCAACCCAACAAACCAATAAAAGTGAAAATAAGATGTAGTGAAACAATAAGCAGCCAACACCAACAATTAGACAAATTGTGACAATAAATAAAGAAACAAAAAAAGTGTAGCGCTATACTGTATCAGTTAGCAGCATCAAAAATGTGCTAGGGTGACGAACAGTGTATACCAAAAGTTATATTAGACCATATGCGAAAGTACAGTGAACCATTAAGAAATCTGATATTCCAAAAGGGACATCTGTTCACATATCAGCTATACTTTATCGGTTAACACCATCACAATGTGTCAGGATGACAAACAGTGTGTATCAACAATTGAATTAATATTTGACCTCATACAAGAGGATAGTACATCCGTGAGAAATCCAATATTCAAAAGAGGACCTCTGTTAGCATATCCTCTATAATAAAACAATGTGAATCAAATGTGCATCACACAAATTAAAAATCATACATAAACATGTGTGGATAAGAGTAAATAATAAGTCTCTGAGGTGGGGACAGTTCATATAATCAAATGGAGACTTCTTGGAGCATAGGTATCTATCTCAAAATGACATTTGTTGCTGGATTCCTCCAGTGATCAGCCTGGTGTAATAATATAAAATGCCCTTACCGGACGCGGTGGACTCACAGGCCGTACAGCGGTGAGTCATACGAGCTTGAACCGTGTACCACGGTAGAGTTATAGTTGTTCCTGGTCCACCATCAGATGATCTTGATAGAAAACTCCAATCATAAACGGTCTCCCGGTTCGTCCTCCAACACTCACTTTGGTCTCCGACAATTCAGGACAGGGACAATAGGAGAAGAAAGGCTCCACATAGTGTGAATTCCGAAAGGATTTTATTGCATAAAAAATTCCAGCATAAAAAATTCCAGATAAAAGCAAAATTTATAAAAACATGAAAAAATGTAGTAAGCGCAGTAGATAAATGGTTTGAGGTAGCGTCCTAGTTGATGTCTTCTCAGACGAAACGCGTCGGGTGTAGGACGCTACCTCAAACCATTTATCTACTGCGCTTACTACATTTTTTCATGTTTTTATAAATTTTGCTTTTATCTGGAATTTTTTATGCTGGAATTTTTTATGCAATAAAATCCTTTCGGAATTCACACTATGTGGAGCCTTTCTTCTCCTATTGTCCCTGTCCTGAATTGTCGGAGACCAAAGTGAGTGTTGGAGGACGAACCGGGAGACCGTTTATGATTGGAGTTTTCTATCAAGATCATCTGATGGTGGACCAGGAACAACTATAACTCTACCGTGGTACACGGTTCAAGCTCGTATGACTCACCGCTGTACGGCCTGTGAGTCCACCGCGTCCGGTAAGGGCATTTTATATTATTACACCAGGCTGATCACTGGAGGAATCCAGCAACAAATGTCATTTTGAGATAGATACCTATGCTCCAAGAAGTCTCCATTTGATTATATGAACTGTCCCCACCTCAGAGACTTATTATTTACTCTTATCCACACATGTTTATGTATGATTTTTAATTTGTGTGATGCACATTTGATTCACATTGTTTTATTATAGAGGATATGCTAACAGAGGTCCTCTTTTGAATATTGGATTTCTCACGGATGTACTATCCTCTTGTATGAGGTCAAATATTAATTCAATTGTTGATACACACTGTTTGTCATCCTGACACATTGTGATGGTGTTAACCGATAAAGTATAGCTGATATGTGAACAGATGTCCCTTTTGGAATATCAGATTTCTTAATGGTTCACTGTACTTTCGCATATGGTCTAATATAACTTTTGGTATACACTGTTCGTCACCCTAGCACATTTTTGATGCTGCTAACTGATACAGTATAGCGCTACACTTTTTTTGTTTCTTTATCTATAGGTTGAATTTACCTACAAGACGTGGCGATTTCGACACCATTCTCCTTCAGAAGGAAAAAATGTGGACCTATTATCTGGAGGCGATGGCCCCCAATGGGTTAAATACCGAATGTAGCCTTCAGTCTTTTTTGGAGAAATGGTTTAATTACCTCCCCTGCAGTAACCATCCACAACGATAGTTTTTTCTGGTTTATGTCTTTGAGCGACTTTCTAGCTTTATACTGGTACTTTAATTCGTCATGTTTTAGTTTTAGTTTTTGTTTTTTGCTTTGTTTTTTCCGTTTGGTCTCTATGTAACTGTATATATCCACCTTCATCAAATGTCTCTCTGAATCACAATGTAGCACTGTTTGAGGTGCATGTTTTTGAACAATTGGGTGCAGTTATTTCTGTGAAGCCATTTGCGAGATATTGCTCTTGCTGAAATGTCTGTGATAAGTGGTGACTGTGTGCGACATCTGGTGGACATTTGATGTAATTACACCTTATATTGGTTAGTCTATTTAACCTTCGCTCACGGACCCCTCCTTTGCTCTGAGGAAACCAGCGGTGATTGGCTGGTGAAACGCGTCAGCACGTGACGTCAGCACGTCACCTCGGAGCCGCGAGCACAGGGCGTTTGAATGTTTTACCGGGAACTAACAGCTGACGAGCGGCTTATACCATCTGATAGAAGGCGCTGACACAGCGGAACTTTCTCCATCTGACGGCACAAGCAAATGCAACTTTCTTCATCTACAAGTAACTACCTGGGGTAGAGCCTGCGATCCTGTGAGCTGCTGATCCACCTGGTGAGAGTAGTATCACTCCTATTTATAATACCAATGCAGCCTTGTCGTACTTGCTCCCCCTATTGCTTGCTATTTACATGAACTACCTTGCTTGAATGTCCTGAGTTACTATCGCCTACAGTAGGTGTTGCCGGTCATTGTGGTCAGCCTACATATGTCATGTGTTTAGCTCCCGGACTGTTATTAACTTTCTAATTGTGTTCAAACATTATTGAACCTCTCTACAATAATATTAAGTCAATTTTCATTCATCCACCCTACCCCCACACCGCCACACCATTTATACTGGGACTGATCTGAGGACTCACATCATCTAATTACTGGCCAATGTAGTAGGAAGTTGCTGCTGTGATTGGTGTGTGTATGGGGTATGTTGGGCCGCGGCTCCGTTGTTTTTAATGATAACGTTATCAATTTTAATTAGTCATCTGATATCTACCTTGATTTGCCCATAATTGCCTACATTTTGTATTTTTGTGTGGTGTTCTATAGTTTAATAAACATATTGTTTTTTTGACAGATCGTGTTTGGGTTATTGCCTCCTTTTGGGGAATCTCTTTTTCCTTGTTATTTTTGTATGCTTTAAAAGGCGACCCAAACTGCATCCACTATTTTTTTGGATGAATATCTGTCCATACTCAATAAATTAGTAACCCTCTTCTGGTGGTTGATCCGGGCTAAAAGCACCTTCTTCTCTTAGGAAACCTTTTTGGGAATTTTTCCCTCTTCCTAGCCTTGTAGATCCCCCCACCACACACCACTAAACAGTTGTATAACTCACACACTACCGGCTTAAGCCATACTGGGCTGTCTTTAGGGTATATCTCATTTGACTTTTATCTCGCATATATGGCTTACATGATCAACCATGACCTTGACTTAGAGATTAATACTGCCTTTGATGTCGGTGTGGAAAATTGTGATACAGAGAGAGAACCAATCAGGAAACTTTTCAAGCAGCATAAAAAACTTGTAATTAAATTCCTTAACCGTAAATGGGATATTTCCTCATTGAAATCCCATATTTCTAAGCGGATTATACCTAGGGGTTTACGTGAGAGAGTCATACCTGCGGAACATCTTCATACCCCGCGATTTTTATCTGCTTGGAAAACTGAATGCTTGAATAGAGGTTTATCTTTGTTAAAGCTCATTGTCGATGAGGAGGAAGCCCAACTGGAGGAGATACGTGTGGAACTTGACGCAAGCGCCAAAGCACTAGAACCCTTCAAACATGACCCTGAATTCGACAAAAATAATGAGTATATAAAAAAGGAGATAGAAAGGATCCAAAAAAGTCTAAAATACAGCAAACAAGAAAAGTTCAGACAGAACCTAGCTGACTGGGAAAGTGGTGATATTTTTGATCCCACAACCCAAAAAAGAGGTAGATCACTTTCTAGAAATACCAGACAACGACAACGTCAATCCAAAACTGGGAATAGCTCCTCATCTGAGACCCAGAAGCGAAAAATAGACAGAAAACAAGAAAACGAAGGAGACAAAGGAAAAACAGAAAGAAAAGGAAAGGAGAGGGACATTGTATAGAGTCGAACGAGTGGGAGATTAAGAAACCAGAGGAGACGTTGAACGTCTCGGACGGTGCCCCAGTGGATCTCAATGTTGTAAACCTTTAAGAGTTCCACCTCACAGAAATCCACATAAATCTACTTAAAAAGGGTCTCTCCTTCTCCCCTACGTCATCCATGAATGAGTTTGAGGTTTTTAAGGATGTTAGTTTATTCTTGAGGAAGGTCCTTTTCAAGTTATGGCATGCAAAACGACAAAATGACTCCCTCACCTCAGAGTCCTCACTAGATAAAGATGAAAAGGAGGCTATTGAATGCCTAATTTCCTTGTTGGATGAGAACTGTGATAGTGACTCAGATGAAAACTTATGCCATACTTTGAGGAGACCCTCTGATCTAAGAATCAGATCCACCAAGATGCCCCCACTATCTAAGCATAAGTGGTTACAGCTCTTCTTGGATCAAGTCAAATCTGATCTCATGAAGATTAATTGGAAATGGATCGGCCCTAACAACCTTACAAACAGGGAAAGAAAAGCCCTGTCTGAATTGCAAAATGCACCAAATCTAGTGATTAAGAAAAGTGACAAAGGGGGAAACGTGGTACTCCTAAGTGAGGAAATGTATGAGGATGAATCTCTAAGACTTCTTGGCGACGTCTCTACTTACCAAAAACTCACCAGTTCCCCCTTTCCCACTCTTGTGGAGGCACTGAATGAAAAACTCAAGTTGGGAATGGAGGCGGGTGATAGGGTTGAAATAATGACTTAGAGTTCCACTTTAATTGTTTCTGTTTTTTCTTACCTGTGTACGTATCAATTGTTCTATTTAAATTGTTTGTGCTCCTTTCTTACCTGTGTACGTATCAATTGTTCTATTTAAATTGTTTGTGCTCCTTTCTTACCTGTGTACGTATCAATTGTTCTATCAATCTGTATCTAGATGGAATTTGGAACTGCTGAATAATCATTACATGTTCGCTGATGAGAAACTCTTTGTACCTTAACCTCATTTGGTAATGCCGATAAGATTACTGCTTTTGGAACTGCCTATAAAAGAAGTAAAGGGAGCAGTCCTTTTGGGGATGCTCAGAACTTTGATACAGACATACCTGACTCTGTGTCTTAATTCCTATATGAAGCAATAATTAGACAAAGCAATATAAACTATAAGCAACTTGTTTAAAAGTTGCACCTAACATTTTGGCGCCCGAAGAACAGGGACTCACCGATGATACTACAAGAGGTGGACGAATGCGGCTGACGGAACAAAAAGGAATAGGCATTCCGGGAATCACAGATCAAAAAACCTGCGCAGGTAAGAAAAAGCTTTATTTTTCTTATATTCTGTGCTCCCCTGATTTGTGCCTATCCGTTCTGTCAGTTACGGTTCTCCTGGTTTTAAAACACCAGCCTCTGTAGTGGTGAGTCTAGAATTACTGGATATTTTAGTTTATATTGCTGGAATTATTTGTTTGTTTTGTCTGTCTTGTCTGTCTTGTCTGTCTTGTTGAGAAAGTGAATGAGCCTTGTCAAGGATGGTATGAGTTAGAAGGGGATTGCCGAACTAAGCAACGGAATGCGCCTTACCTCACACGATTGGGAACCTGAGGGCTTGTGAGCTTGGGGGTCTGACGCTTATGCTTAACCTCACATCTAACTCATAAACCATAGACGGGTTGAGAGTATAAGCCCTGTCTGCTCCATAAAGCAGGGATAAGAGTGTATGAGAGGGATTCCCAGATACGGGGAGGGAATAAGGTCTCAACAAAGTCCCGAGATCTAGTCGGATACCTGGCCACTTAAAGGAATGCTTGTATATGTTGTAGCCGCATTTTTGTATATGTTGTAGCCGCATTCTGGTTTGTTATTGGGCTAGCATATAAAGTAATTATTTATTATTGGGCTAGCATATAAAGTAATTCGGTTTCAGAAATCTCATTCCGGAGAGGTTTCTAGAATTCTAGCACCCTAGGAGGAAGGCAACGAGGAACTAGTGTAACTTAGCTGGTTTGCTATTGGGCTAGCATATAAAGTAATTATTCATTCTTGTATATGTTGTAGCCGCATTATATTGTACACTAAGTGTCCCACACGCTACCTAGGCAGGACTGTTAGAATGGGCCAGAGGAACACAAAACCCCGTCAGGGAATTGTGGCGCACTATACGGTGCCACAGATAATTAAGAACATTTATGGGAAAACCGAAGCACAGGACTTAAAGGATGTCCTTCGTAAATTTAAGGTGAAGGGAGCAGCGGGCTTAGACCCGGATGTATGGAGTGAAATAAAAAGGGACAGACAAGGAGAGGTGTTAGAGAAGCAATGGATGCGTCAGGTTCAATGCTTAATTAAGGTCTCAAATAGAGCGAAAGAAGAGGGGTGGAAGTATAATCCAGATTGTGATGGTTGGGATATGAAAGATAGAAGAACAAAAAATGTCGAGGCTCCCAGCTCAGCCATCCCACCCCCATACACTGACGTAGAACGCAAACCACACAAGATATATCCGGTACTTGAGGGGAGAGGATGGGTTTGTCAGGATTGTGGAGCACAAAACCCAGAATGGGCAGTAGAATGTGTGCATTGTGGGGCACAAAAACCTCATCCAGAAACTGTAGCTCCCGTACGCACTGATACACGCATTGTTCAGGTAAACAATCCAGAATTTGGACAAGCAGCCCATCCAAATGCCATACTGTCACTCGTAGAATGCAAATAAGGACTTGGGCACCATGGTCGGCAGACACCCTTATGGCATTAATACAGAGCGCCCCAGACCCGGTAGCAAAGCCAGCTGCTTTTTGTAGATTTGTGACACAGTTAATGAATACACATGAAGCGACCTGGCAGGATGGGGAGGATCTATGCAGACACAAAATGACTCTGACCCTGTTTAACCAGTTTATGACAGAAATAGGTCCACACAGACCTGCAGGACAAGTTGATGGGGATGGCAATTTAGAGACAGGACATGTCAGACATATAGACTCAAGGGCCCCTTTTATTGCTAGATTAGAAGCTTTTTGTCAGGCAAAACAACAGGAGAGGGGGTCCATATCACCCATGAAGCAAATGCCAGGACAGACTGTATCGGAATTTTATTTATCTATAGAAAGTATGATGGCAGATGAGGGAATGGATTTAGAGCTGCCAGTCACGATCTGAGCCTTCAATAGACAGTTTATGGAAGGATTAATTCCACAGATAAGTGAGAGACTGAAAGCCTGCACACCACCCTTAATTTGTTGCGATTTTTGGCAGAAAAAGGTTGCAAGGTTAATAAGAAAAAGTTACAAGTGTGTCAGGAAAAAGTTATCTTTTTGGGACATTGTATATCACAGGGTACGAGACATCTCACTGAGGAGAGGGTTCAAGTGATAAAGGGAATGTTACCCCCACGGAATTTCAAACAATTGCGTATGTTTTTAGGTATCGTGTCATATTGTAGACAGTGGATACCACATGCTAGCGCTTTGATGCAGCCATTATACGATTGTTTGAAAATTGTACCGTATGTGCTTACAGAAGTAGCTTATGAGTCGTTTATCACTTTGAAAAAGTTGTTGATTTCTGCCCCGGCTATTGGTATACCAGATTACACCAAGATATTTAATCTGTACATTGCTGAGATCACTGGACACGCCACAGGTGTTCTGACACAGGCACATGTAAAACAAAGACCAGTCGCTTACTTTTCAGCAGCATTAGATCCAGTATCTAGAGGTTCACCGTCTTGTGTACGGGCGGTAGCTGCAGTGTCAATTATCATAGATAAGTCATCAGAGATTGTTCTAGACAATCCAGTCGTAGTGCATACCACACATGACATACATGCAATCTTGTCTCAGGTACAGCCCAAACACATTTCAATGGCTAGGCAATTAAGATTACAGTGTACTTTACTCTTACCTCCAAATGTTACTTTTCAGCGCTGTACAACCTTAAATTTGGCCACCTTTTTGCCTCTTCAGTCACCAGATTTGGCAAGGGGGAATGATAGTACTAATAGTACTAGTGAGAAAAGAAATGAGGACACTGACACTCTTTTGTTTAAAGAAGTAGATCAGCACGATTGTTTTCAGCTCATGGAACAGGAGACAATGGGATTCCCACATGTTACAGATACACCGATTTTAAATGCTGAGCACACCTTGTATATAGATGGTAGTAGGTTTGCTGATGACAAGGGTAAATATCACACAGGGTATGCTGTAGTGACTGATACGCAGGTAATTGAAGCACAGGCCTTACCAGCCCACATGTCAGCACAGGAAGCAGAATTAAAAGCTTTAGAACAAGCCCTAGAATACTTGAAAGAAGGAGAAGGGAATATTTACACTGACTCTGCCTACGCTTATGGTGTAGCGCACGATTATGGCCACATATGGAGGGCTAGAGGTTATCTGACAGCAGCAGGTACACCTGTAAAACATTGAGAAGGGATTAAGAGAGTCCTGAACAATCTTCAAAAGGTTAAACGAGTAGCCACACGAGCGCAAAAACAATTGAGGCAAAAGGAAATGCATTTGCAGATTTGACTGCAAAACAGGCAGCTCTAGGGGAAGGAAGCCCTGAGACCTTAGCAGCGGTAGAGGTGAGTATCCCAGAACCAACATGGCAGCAGCTGAGTAAATTACAGGAGCAAGCAGGGGAGAGCGAGAAAGATAAGTGGGTCAGGATGGGAGCAGCACCAGACCTTGACAATGTATGGAGGGAAGGAGGCAAAATATGCCTGCCTGCCTCTCTGTACCCAGAAATGGCAGCGGCAGTTCACCTACCCACACACGTCAGTTCCAATTCCATGTATAGGATTGTGAACCAAGGATGGCTCGCCCCTGGATTCAGTAGCACTGCAAGAAACTACTGTGCAGCCTGCCAAATCTGTCTCCTGAATAACCCAGGACAGAGAGTAAAAACCCCACGAAAACACCAGGTCCGGGCCCAATACCCCTTCCAGAGACTGCAAATTGATTACATACAAATGCCTAAGAGCGGCCCTTTTGAATTTGTCCTCGTGTGTATCGATTTATTCTCAGGTTGGCCCGAAAGTTATCCAGTAAAATCGGCTACAGCTAAAGCCACAGCTAAGAAACTGATCACTGAGTTAATACCTAGGTTTGGTCTTCCTGAAACCATAGAATCAGATAGGGGGACACACTTTACAGGAGAAATCATGCAGAATGTGATGACCATGTTAGGGGTTCAACAAAGTTTTCACACCCCTTACCACCCACAGATCTGGATCAGTGGAGAGAGTAAATGGGACAATAAAGTTAAAAATACAAAAAGCCATGCAAGAGTTAAACAAGCCTTGGCCAGAATGCCTGCCTTTGGCTTTGTTCTCTATAAGGTACACTCCAACAGGAAAGACAGGATTATCCCCATATGAGATACTTTTTGGGAATGCACCTAGATTGGGTTTATACTTTCCACAGAGTATGCAATTGCAATGTGATAGTTTGACTGCATATGTGATACAATTACAACAATGTCTAACTAAGATCCACAAAAGTGTGTATTCTTCTCTTCCAGACCCTAATTCAATAACAGGTACACATACTCTGCTACCAGGGGATTATGTATATGTGAAGAAACACACCAGAAAGACATTGGAACCCAGGTTTGAAGGTCCTTACCAAGTACTCTTGACCACAGCCACCTCAGTAAAGCTGGAAGGAAAACCTACCTGGATACACGCATCACATTGCAAGAAACAACCCGAGAAAACAACATGATGAAATATCTACTTACAGATTTTTTGTTGAAGATTGTTGTTTTACAAATATATGCATGGACTCCTGGTATTAATGTACTTGAAGTAGAGGAAACAACAACTTTCGAATGGGCTATAGATGATCCTAAAGTAGCAAATTATTATTGACAAAGGTAGACTAGTACATCTTTCCTCACAGATACAACAGGATACTGCACCACATTGGTGGGATATATTTAGTGGAATGTCTTCTACAGCAACCAATACCTTTCACTGGTTGTTAAGTCCAATGGTAATTATTATTCTAATATTAATATCACTTACAATCACGAATATATGTGTATACAGGAAAATAAATAGGAAAATTAGGAGAATAGACAGGGTATACTGATAAGTGTGTATTGACATCACCCTACTCCTATAAAACTCCTCTTCTTGAATTTTAAGATGTTGGTAATACCTAGGGGGATGGGTTCTACCCCTCTGACAACTCGCGGTCAGGGAAAGGACTCTGGGGAAAAACTGACTAGAACTTATTCATGAGGACCCAGGGGGAAGGAGAGGATGATGTCAAAGGGGGAAATTGATAGGGTTGAAATAATGACTTAGAGTTCCACTTTAATTGTTTCTGTTTTTTCTTACCTGTGTACGTATCAATTGTTCTATTTAAATTGTTTGTGCTCCTTTCTTACCTGTGTACGTATCAATTGTTCTATTTAAATTGTTTGTGCTCCTTTCTTACCTGTGTACGTATCAATTGTTCTATCAATCTGTATCTAGATGGAATTTGGAACTGCTGAATAATCATTACATGTTCGCTGATGAGAAACTCTTTGTACCTTAACCTCATTTGGTAATGCCGATAAGATTACTGCTTTTGGAACTGCCTATAAAAGAAGTAAAGGGAGCAGTCCTTTTGGGGATGCTCAGAACTTTGATACAGACATACCTGACTCTGTGTCTTAATTCCTATATGAAGCAATAATTAGACAAAGCAATATAAACTATAAGCAACTTGTTTAAGAGTTGCCCCTAACACGGGTCTTTTAACGAAAAGGGAATTTTCTTTTCCTTAGGGTAGACGAAATCACCTTTTATATAATACCCAAACTCCACAAATCCCTTACCTGTCCCCCTGGTAGGCCAATCGTTTCAGCTATAAAGGGCCCCTTAGAAAAAACAGGCAAATACATAGATTCTTTGATTAAACATATGGTTAACCTACTTCCTTCCTTTGTCCGTGACAGCAGAGACGTCTTGGTTAGATTACAACATTTTGTCATACCCCCAGAGGCCCTTTTGGTGGGTATCGACGTGGAGAGCTTGTATACGTCGATACCACACCACTGTGGTATTGAGGCTACAAGGCATTTTTTGGACTTTCATCATCCCCAACAGGGTGCTCAAAATGAATTCATTGGGGAACTTCTTGAATTTATGCTTAATAACAATTTCTTCCAATTCCTTGGTCACTACTACCAGCAGATTAGAGGCACCAGTATGGGGGCGCCATGGGCTCCCTCATACGCATGCCTCCACCTGGGACTTTGGGAAGAAATGATGGTCTATCAGTCCTCTCTGTACCTCAGCCACTCCCTCCTGTGGCTGAGGTACATTGATGACGTCTTGATGGTGTGGGCTGGTTCAGTCAAACAACTTGAGGACTTTATGTCCAAACTGAATAGAAATAACTATAACATACGTCTGACCTATTCACACCATCCTGACACACTCCCCTTTCTGGACTTATCCATACGGAGATCTGGGAATGAAATTGTTACTAGCACCTACAGGAAAAAAACAGCAGCTAATACCTTGTTGTCTGCCCAGAGTCACCACCCCAAACCATTAATCCATGGGATACCCACAGGACAATTCCTGAGGATCAGACGGAATTGTTCTGTGGAGGAGGAATTCCATAAGGAGGCATACGAGATGTATCAAAGATTCAGACAAAGAGGTTACTCACATAGATCCCTTAAAAAGGCTAAGAGAAAAGCCACCCTCAAAAATCGTGATGAACTCCTAGTACCCTCTGTTATTATTATTATTATTATTATTCAGGATTTATATAGCGCCAACAGTTTACGCAGCGCTTTACAATATAAAAAGGGAGACAATACAGTTATAATATAATACAATACAATACAATACAATAGGATTAAGAGGGCCCTGCTCAGAAGAGCTTACAATCTAATAGGGTGGGGCAGGTGGTACAAAAGGTTGTAACTGTGGGGAATGAGCTGGTGGAAGTGGTAGGAGATTAGTTGGAGACGTGATAGGCTTTCCTGAAGAGATGAGTTTTCAGGGATTGCCTGAAGGTAGCAAGAGTAGGGGATAGCCGGATAGATGGAGGTAGCGAGTTCCAGAGGATGGGAGAGGCTCTGGAGAAATCCTGGAGACGAGCATGGGAGGAGGAGATGAGAGAGCTTGAAAGCAGGAGGTCTTGAGAAGAGCGGAGAGGACGATTTGGGTGATATTTGGAGACAAGATTAGTGATGTAGCTTGGGGCAGAGTTGTGAATGGCTTTGTATGTTGTGGTTAGAATTTTGAATTTAATTCGCTGGGTGATTGGGAGCCAGTGTAGGGATTGAAGTAGAGGGTTGGCAGACACTGAGCGGTTGGTAAGGTGGATAAGTCTGGCAGCAGCATTCATGATAGACTGAAGAGGGGATAGCCTATGGAGCGGTAGGCCAATGAGAAGGGAGTTGCAATAGTCAAGGCGAGAGATAACAAGGGAGTGAATGAGGAGCTTGGTGGTTTCATTTGTTAAAAAAGGGCGAATTTTAGAGATGTTACGGAGGTGAATTCTACAAACTTTTGACAATGATTGGATTTGAGGCTGAAATGACAAGTCGGAGTCTAGGATTACACCTAGTACCCTGGCGTGAGGGGAGGGACTGATGGTTGCATTGTTGATTTTGATGGAAAAGTCATGGAGGGGGGCACGGGCGGGGGGGAATATTAATAGCTCAGTTTTAGAGAGATTTAGTTTAAGGAAGTGGTGCGACATCCATGCTGATATGTCAGTTAGTAAGTTAGTAATGCGAGAGGAGACTGAAGGAGTGAGGTGAGGAGTAGACAGATAGATTTGGGTGTCATCAGCGTATAAGTGGTATTGGAAGCCGTGGGCAGTTATTAGGTGACCAAGGGAGGTGGTGTAGATAGAGAAGAGAAGGGGTCCAAGAACCGAGCCTTGGGGGACCCCCACAGAAAGGGGCAATGGAGAGGAGGAGACAGAGTTGTAGGTGACACTGAAGGAGCGCTGTGATAAATAGCCAGAGAACCAGGATAGAGCAGAATCTCGGAGGCCAAGGGAATGTAGTTTATTGAGAAGGAGCGGGTGGTCAACAGTATCAAAGGCCGCAGAGAGGTCAAGTAGTAGGAGTATGGAGTACTGGCTGTTGGTTTTAGCAGTTAGTAAATCGTTAGTGAGTTTTAGTAAGGTAGTTTCCGTGGAGTGCTGCGAGCGAAAGCCAGACTGTAAGGGGTCAAGAAGGTTATTTTCATTGAGGTAGGAGCTAAGACGGTTGTAGACTAAGCGTTCTAGAAGTTTAGAGGTGAATGGGAGTAATGAGATGGGTCTTAAGTTGTTCAGGTCGGTAGGGTCCAGTGAGGGCTTTTTAAGAATGGGAGTGATCTGTGCATGTTTTAGAGGGGAGGGGAAAATGCCACTAGAAAGGGAGAGATTGAAGATGTGGGTGAGGGAGCATAGGATAGAAGAAGAGGGTGACCGTAGTAGTTGTGAGGGAACAGGATCCAAGGGACAATTGGTTAGGTGGGCATTCGAGAAAATTTTTGTAACCTCTTCCGTAGTAGCCAATTCAAAAGAGGAGAGGGTTGAATGTGCTGCTGGGCAAGGTATGATGGGTGGGGAAGATGTACGCACAGTGGAGATGTCCTCACGAATTGCATTGATCTTGTCTTTGAAGTGATTGGCAATCTCTTGGGCAGTGAGTGAGTTAGTGGGTAGAGGGGGTGGTGGACGAAGCATAGAGTTAAAGGTTGAGAAGAGCCGACGGGGACTGGATGACAAGGAATTAATAAGAGAGACAAAGTAGGCTTGTTTGGCAGCATGGAGGCATGAATTGTATTTTAGAAGGGCAGATTTATATAGGGTGAAATCTTGCAGGCATTTGGTTTTACGCCACAGTCGTTCAAGAGCACGGCAATGTCTCTTGAGATTTCTAGTGTTGTCAGTTTGCCAGGGTTGTAACGGTCGGGGTCTAATTCTGCGTGTGGTTAGGGGAGCAAGTGCATCTAGTGATGATGAGAGTGAACTGTTGTAGACAGAAGTGGCCAGGTCAGGACAGGACAGGGGAGAGATTATGTCATATAGGTTGTCAGTAGCAGAATAGAGAAGAGAAGGGTTAAAGTGGCGAAGGTTTCTACAAGTAATTGTTTGCTGCTTGGAGGGATGGGTGGTTGGAGGCAAGGATACAGTGAAAGTAATGAGGTTGTGATCAGATAGAGGAAAGGGGGTGTTGGTGAGGTTGCCAGGGTTGCAGAGATGGGAGAATACAAGGTCAAGGGTATTACCATTGGAGTGAGTGGAAGTATGTGTCCATTGGGTTAGGTCAAAAGATGAGGTTAAGTTGAGAAGTTTAGCTGTAGTTGGGCTGTTGACATTGACAGGAATGTTAAAGTCACCAAGAATAATGGTGGGTATTTCAGAGGAGAGAAAGTAGGGTAGCCAGGCAGCAAAGTCATCAATGAAGCGCGATACCGGTCCTGGAGGCCTATAAATTGCTGCAATCCTCAGAGAAATGGGAGAAAACAGACGAATACAGTGCATCTCGAAAGAAGAGAGGGATAGAGAGGGAGGGACAGTAAGGACTTGGAAGGTGCTTTGTGGGGACAGAAGGAAGCCAACTCCACCTCCTTTCTGTCTGTTGGGTCTGGAGGAGTGAGTCCAATGGAGACCACCATGGGAGAGGGCAGCAGGAGAAGCTGAGTCAAAATTTTGCAGCCAGGTTTCTGTTATGGCCAGTATGTTCAAGCCATGAGAGATGAAGAGGTCATGTACAGATGTTAGCTTGTTACAGATGGAGCGGGCGTTCCACAGGGCACATGAGATTGGTGGGGTACTTTGAGGAAGTAGGGGGATAGAAATTAAACTGAGTGGATTGCGGTGGTTGCCAGAGGGGGAGGGGTATTGGATATGTGGCTTGCATTTGGAAAATGGCGGACCAGGATTAGGAGAAATATCACCTGAGACTAGGAGAAGGAGGAGGGTGAGGAAGGCAAGGTGGGAGTGGGATGTGCATGAGCGCACGTGTCTAGTGGCCCTGGAGTTTATGTCAGCATGTGGGTGCAACAACTGCAGGAGATGATGGGTGCCATAGTAGGGAGAGGGTAGGAGTGAGGGTGATATGTGCATGCTGCAGGGAAGAGAGGAGGGGTAGAGTAAAGATAATTTGAGGATAGAAGACACCAATGTGAGAAGGAAGAGAATAAGGAGCATGTTAGTGGATAGAGAGTGGGAAACTAACCTAATATAAAATAAATTTCAAAGTTGGTTTGCTTGTCGTCTTGCAGAGTGGAGCAGAGTTCCTGTTGTTCATGCAGCTTTAGTTATCCTGCTTTCGTTAAACTGCGTCGGTGAAACTGCGCATCACTCGTGACAGAGCCACTCAGGAAAGAGCCATGATGTCTGCGCCATGCCCCTGTCTGCGCCACCCCATAAGCTGCCATAAATTTATAGACAGCCTAAGCTGGGATGCATTTCTCAGTTGGTCATTATTGGGTCTGATGTGAGACACCTGAATATGGGGAGGAGATGGCCAGGGCCAGGCCAGACACAGGCTAGGGTCGTAAAGCTAATTACCTCTCTTGATCACTCAAGCCACATGGAGTTGAGAATCAATCACCAGTAATATTGCTATTGCAGTGTGTTTGTTATAGAGCTAGCAGTAAATATGGAAGTTTAAAGATATGGCAGCAGGAGACAATTACCAAAAATACTAATAGCAGACTCAGCAAAGCCAGTTCAGTAGGGATGTACAGTTGGATAGGAGATAGGAGACAATTACCAAAAATACTAATAGCAGACTCAGCAAAGCCAGTTCAGTAGGGATGTACAGTTGGATAGGAGATAGGAGACAATTACCAAAAATACTAATAGCAGACTCAGCAAAGCCAGTTCAGTAGGGATGTACAGTTGGATAGGAGATAGGAGACAATTACCAAAAATACTAATAGCAGACTCAGCAAAGCCAGTTCAGTAGGGATGTACAGTTGGATAGGAGATAGGAGACAATTACCAAAAATACTAATAGCAGACTCAGCAAAGCCAGTTCAGTAGGGATGTACAGTTGGATAGGAGATAGGAGACAATTACCAAAAATACTAATAGCAGACTCAGCAAAGCCAGTTCAGTAGGGATGTACAGTTGGATAGGAGATAGGAGACAATTACCAAAAATACTAATAGCAGACTCAGCAAAGCCAGTTCAGTAGGGATGTACAGTTGGATAGGAGATAGGAGACAATTACCAAAAATACTAATAGCAGACTCAGCAAAGCCAGTTCAGTAGGGATGTACAGTTGGATAGGAGATAGGAGACAATTACCAAAAATACTAATAGCAGACTCAGCAAAGCCAGTTCAGTAGGGATGTACAGTTGGATAGGAGATAGGAGACAATTACCAAAAATACTAATAGCAGACTCAGCAAAGCCAGTTCAGTAGGGATGTACAGTTGGATAGGAGATAGGAGACAATTACCTGTAAAAGAGCAGAGAAGACATGATCAGAATTGATAACTGCGTCGGTGACTCTGTTAATTCCTTTCATACAAAAAATAAAAATAATGAGCCGAAAGGAAATACTGAAAAGAATTTCCCAAGGATCATCACTAAATATGGATCCCAATGGAAAATGGTCCAAGGAGTCCTACAAAAACATTGGCATATTTTAAAATCAGCTCCCCTAATCTCGGAACTTGTGAGCCCAAAACCCCTTCTGACAGCTAAAAGATCTAATAATCTTGGTGACCTGTTGGTCCATTCTGAATACACTCGTACCATTCAGAAGAACTGGTTAAGTGACTCTAGAATTTCCCCAGGTATGTATAGATGCGGACACTGCAATATTTGCAAGTATGTCCACCAGACAAATGTGTTCCCGAATCCCCGTGGAGGTGCAGATTATAAGATTAAACAGTTTATAAACTGCTCTACTACTCGAGTGGTTTATACACTTATTTGCCCATGTAATAAAATCTATGTGGGCAAAACTAAAAGAGCCCTAAGGGTAAGGATTCGAGAACATATTGCTGGTATCAAAAAATTGAATGATGAACGCCCCATTTCACTACACTTTGCTAAATTCCATAACCGTGACCCAAGGGGTCTAATAGTAAAAGGTATCTATAGGTTGAATTTACCTACAAGACGTGGCGATTTTGACACCATTCTCCTTCAGAAAAAATGTGGACCTATTATCTGGAGGCGATGGCCCCCAATGGGTTAAATACCGAATGTAGCCTTCAGTCTTTTTTGGAGAAATGATTTAATTACCTCCCCTGCAGTAACCATCCACAACGATAGTTTTTTCTGGTTTATGTCTTTGAGCGACTTTCTAGCTTTATACTGGTACTTTAATTCGTCATGTTTTAGTTTTAGTTTTTGTTTTTTGCTTTGTTTTTTCCGTTTGGTCTCTATGTAACTGAATATATCCACCTTCATCAAATGTCTCTCTGAATCACAATGTAGCACTGTTTGAGGTGCATGTTTTTGAACAATTGGGTGCAGTTATTTCTGTGAAGCCATTTGCGAGATATTGCTCTTGCTGAAATGTCTGTGATGAGTGGTGACTGTGTGCGACATCTGGTGGACATTTGATGTAATTACACCTTATATTGGTTAGTCTATTTAACCTTCGCTCACGGACCCCTCCTTTGCTCTGAGGAAACCAGCGGTGATTGGCTGGTGAAACGCGTCAGCACGTGACGTCAGCACGTCACCTCGGAGCCGCGAGCACAGGGCGTTTGAATGTTTTACCGGGAACTAACAGCTGACGACCGGCTTATACCATCTGATAGAAGGCGCTGACACAGCGGAACTTTCTCCATCTGACGGCACAAGCAAATGCAACTTTCTTCATCTACAAGTAACTACCTGGGGTAGAGCCTGCGACCCTGTGAGCTGCTGATCCACCTGGTGAGAGTAGTATCACTCCTATTTATAATACCAATGCAGCCTTGTCGTACTTGCTCCCCCTATTGCTTGCTATTTACATGAACTACCTTGCTTGAATGTCCTGAGTTACTATCGCCTACAGTAGGTGTTGCCGGTCATTGCGGTCAGCTTACATATGTCATGTGTTTAGCTCCCGGACTGTTATTAACTTTCTAATTGTGTTCAAACAGTATTGAACCTCTCTACAATAATATTAAGTCAATTTTCATTCATCCACCCTACCCCCACACCGCCACACCATTTATACTGGGACTGATCTGAGGACTCACATCATCTAATTACTGGCCAATGTAGTAGGAAGTTGCTGCTGTGATTGGTGTGTGTATGGGGTATGTTGGGCCGCGGCTCCGTTGTTTTTAATGATAACGTTATCAATTTTAATTAGTCATCTGATATCTACCTTGATTTGCCCATAATTGCCTACATTTTGTATTTTTGTGTGGTGTTCTATAGTTTAATAAACATATTGTTTTTTTGACAGATCGTGTTTGGGTTATTGCCTCCTTTTGGGGAATCTCTTTTTCCTTGTTATTTTTGTATGCTTTAAAAGGCGACCCAAACTGCATCCACTATTTTTTTGGATGAATATCTGTCCATACTCAATAAATTAGTAACCCTCTTCTGGTGGTTGATCCGGGCTAAAAGCACCTTCTTCTCACATGTGCGTTAGAAAATGTTTTTTGAACAAACCAACATATTTTAGTAATAACTTTTTTTTTAAAGTACAAATAGCCTTTTTGTGTTAAAACAGGCATGTTTAAAACCATAAAACAACACACAACTCAGGAACTTACAAAGTTCAACTTTGACAAAGTGAAGGCAATATCAGACATTAGTATGTCCAAACTATGTTGATATTGCCTTCATCAGATGGGGTGATGTCACCCCTGTGAAAGCCAAATTTTGAAGATGCACACAAATTGAGAGTCAAAATGGGGATTTTCCACCTGATCCCATGCCTAATGTCAACATGTGCTAGCTCCCATCATGGGGGATCAATGGACGTGTTTTGGGGGTGCAACCCCTTCCTCTCATCTACTTTAGTTGCGAGGAAGGGGTTGCACCCCCAAAACGCATACCTTGATATCCCGTGATGGCGGATAGCACATGTTGACACACTGTGTGCATCTTCTCAAAAATATTTAAAATGTGCGAAAATAATACAAATACAAACAAACTAGAAGAATTTTAGGGGGTGTTTTAGATTCTGTGTAAAACATCAATGATGTTTTTGAGTCTTTTTTCCACATCATCAATGATGTCTTCCTTGATCTTTTGTAAATCACGGTTGCACACCATGATCTCCCGGATGAGGACGTGTACACTTGCACTTGTGAAATGAGAATCTTCTTCCACAACATCCACATCACCTAAAATAAAAAAACACACCATTATTATAACTTATATAACTTATAACTTATTATATCTATTACCTGAAGCTGTGGTCTCAGACACTCACCTGTTGTGGTCACTATTTCGCCCATTTCATAAAGCTCTCCTTCCTCCACATCTTCTGGTTGCGGTGTGGGGATTTGCTTTTCTTTCGGAGGTGGGGGGTCCCTGGTGTCCTCAGATGTGCCAAGTCTTTTCTCCCCTATGTGAATAAAAAAAAGGTATGCTTAGCACACAGATATTTGAGGCCAGAAATATTAATATGAAACCTTGCTTGGAAGTGTCGTACAATTGTCTTTTTTGGGAGAGTTCCAAGCTGAAGACGTTATTTTTTTCCCTTTATAAAGCTGGAATACTTACCTTTTTTGTACAATATTCACACATGGAGACACCCCTAGTATCCACTGGAGCACCTGTGTGAGACACCCTAAAAAGTTTGTTCTGGTGTCCCACACTAGTGCTCCTGCGTCCAGATGTGTAAACAGCTGCTGAGTGCCCTCTCCTTACACTGAATCAAGTTTGCATTTCATTCTAGTACAAACTCATCTAGACAACAATGTCAACTTATTTTAATACAAATATGCCTAAACAAATGTAGTTAACCTGGATCCGCCAAAAACATCGTATTAGTGGGCGAATGAACGATGTTTACTACGAACGATTACTGTGCTCAGAACCTGAAACTTCCCATTTTAAACTGTACAACAGTAAAGAAAAGCACATGGAGCAGCATGCAAGTAATAATAATAATAGGAACACACGACAAATACTTACTTTTTTGAAGAACTCTCTTGATCTTTCTGTACAGATCCTGCTCCCTCAGTTTAAGGTCTGACCAGCGTTTCCTCAATTGATCCTTGGATCGTCGTACCCCAAAATTCCTGTGCAGACTTCTCACAACTTTAGCCATGATCTTGACCTTTCTGACATTTGGGTTTGGGTAAGGTCCATGCTTCCCATCATAGTCGGCCCTCTTCAAAATGTCCACAATCTCCACCATCTCTATAAAGGACATATTTGGGCCTTAAATCTCCTCCAGGATCGGAACGTTCGTGGCTCCGGCCTTTCGTCGTTGTTCTTGCTGCTGTCTGCATATGTACTTGCTCTTTCTCCGCCATGTGCTCTACCACTGCGCCGAAAGACAAGGGGCGGGGAATAGACTAGAAAGAATGTCAGGGGCGGGCGGACTTTCACACATGCGCAGTGTATATAATGCGTAACACGTGTGCGTCGTACATACGAGCTGTGAGCGGAGGATGGAGTAGCGGAAGCACCAATCATTCTAATGAAGGTACAAGTTTAACTTGGTGCATCAGTGGCCTATACTGCCTCTAGATTGAGACCTATATTGGGACAAGATTAGGAGAGTTTAGCCTAACATCAGGGTTTGTCTTGTGTTGTGTCTTGCAGAGAAAATGGATGGCTTCAATGATCACAACTTCCTCCCCCTATTCATAGACAAGTACAGGGAGCTGCCCTGTCTGTGGCAGGTGAAACATCCGCATTATAATCATAAAAAAAAGAGGCAGGCAGTGCTGGACAAACTGCTTGAGTTGGTGAAGCCGCAGATCCCCACGGCAACCATCCCCTATTTGAAGCAAAAATTGGTGAGCTGAGGAGCACTTATAATAGGGAGCAATAAGGTCCAGGATTCCATGAGATCAGGAGCAGCAGCAGATGCCATTTATGTCCCCAGGCTGTGGTACTATGAGAGACTTCGTTTTCTGTCAGACCAGACTGAAGTCAGGCAATCACTCTCAACCCTACCTTCCACTCTTCCTTCCATGCTTCCTTCCACCCCAGCTGAGGCTTCCGACGTCCAACCTGGGCCTTCCAGCCAGGAAGAAGTAGAGGAGCCCAGCTTGAGCCAGGTATAGCATTGTTCTACAGATTTCTTGTCGTAAAATTAATGATGTTAACTAGATGTTATTATTGATCACTAATTGCTGATTTAATAAAGTGTTTTACATATCAATAGACAGTAGTGGCCAAAAATGTTTGGGACAAGAATGGAAAATGCTGGGGTCAGAAGGATAGTCTTTTCTATTTGTTAACATTCAATTTGCAACAGTCATGAGCTGAAAATTGTGTGTGATTGATGAAAAAATAAAACTATGTCCCTTTTTTATACACAGGAAAGCCTCAGCCAGGAGGAGGGTGTGGAATGTGGTAGCCAGGAGGAGGCTGTGGACTGTGGTAGCCAGGAGGTGGCGGGGGTAAGTGGCAGCCAGGAGGTGGCCGGGCCCAGTAGCCTGACCAAATCCCAGGTCCCTCCCCTCCTCCTTCCAACCAAAAGGCCCAGGAAGGGGAGTAACGTGGAGGAGGCAGCTCTTGGGCTGATTCGGGAGGCTAATGCTGTCCTCAGAACCACCCCCACTCTTCAAGAGGCCTTTGCCTCCATGGCTGCATGCAAAATGCAGGAAATGGAGGAGGGCCAACGCCTCATCTGTGAGGAAATGATGTATCTGTCCCTAAATAAGGGGTTGAGGGGCCAACTCACAAACAAAACACACCTGCGTGAGTTCGACCATCCTCCTCCTCCTCCACCTCCTGCCACAACTCCAAAAACACAGCATGGAAGCAAGCCTGGAAGAAAGAATGGAAGGAAGACAAGAGTGTGATGGCATGGGTTCAGTCTGGTCTGACAAAAGACGCAGGCTGTGGTATGACCACAGCCTGGGGACATATATGTCATCTGTTGCTGTTCCTGATCTCTTGTAGTCAGGAACCGGATTGTGCTCACTATTGGACTCCTCATGCTACCAATTTTGGCTGTAAAATACTTGATGTGTGCCCTGTGATACAAAGGCTTCGCCAGTTTCACAATTTTCTCCAGCGTTGCCTTCCTCTTTATTTTATTAAGACCCATAATAAATAGCTATTTTGGATTCACAAATACTTGCCTATGTGTTTTACTTAAAAAAGGACAGTTTGTTTGTGAGTAGGCAGGTACATTTCCTAAATACAATGTCAAATTAACAAGGGACACCAACACCAACCAACCTCCTTGAGGTTAGAAAATACAAGATAATAATGGTGTTGTGGTAACTTGACACAAAACGAAAAACAATATTATGGAGAGCAATAGAAAAAAAAAAAGCAGATCTTGATAAAAAAAACAAAAGAACACTATAAACAAAAATTAAAAAGATTATTATGGAAAGCTGACAAAAAAAAAAAATAACATATTCAGGAGATTGCGAGAAATAATAAAGACATTATTTTTTAAGAACTCTGTGTGACTATCAGCAGCAAAACAACTTCATTATTCTAGCATTATAAAGAAGAAGAGAATGTGCTGCATTAAAAGATTTAAAAATTTGCAGCGTGACGAATGTGCTATCTCCATTACGAACACTAGCTTTACCAGACCAATAGATTCCGTGTCTGTTTTTTTTTTCACAAGAGAATCGCTTCCGACTCTTAATTGATTGAGAGCATGCGTGGAACTTTGTGTGTCAGAATTGTGTACACACAATCGGAATTTACAAGAACGAATTTTGTTGGCGGAAAATTTAAGATCCAGATCTCAAATTTTGTTTGGTGGAAATTCCGAAGGAACGGTCGGAATTTCCGACAACAAGCTCCCATCGAACATTTCCCATTGGAAAATCCGATTGTGTGTACATGGCATAAGAGCAGGGTATCTCATTTAAAGACCTAAACACTTACACCCTGCCGTGTCTCCAGGACAAGACATGAGGTGAAATCTCCCCATTGGTGTTTTAACCATTCCATACTCTATTTCCAACTAAAAATAAAGGGTTTGGCAGCTGCAAGCACTGTGAAAAAATTCACCCTCAAAGTTTATAGCACAAGCACTAAAATCATTCAAATAATTTTCTCAGTAGCTGAGCTCACTTCTGCTCTGTGCTTACATTAGAGATTGGAAGATTGCTGGCTAACTGCAGGGAGGGGGAGCTGAGCTGAGAAATCAATTTTAGTGTCTTCATCTGTTGATGAATTGCCTCACAATGCCTACAGCTACAGGGGTCAGTCACATTTTTTTTTAGCTCATTTACTGCTTGATAAAAAAAATGTAAAAGGGCAGCACAGTGGTGTAGTGGTTAGCATTTTAGCCTAGCAGCGAAAGGGTCACTGGTTCGAATCCCAACCACAACACTCTACACGCCTGGAGTTTGCATGTTCACCCTGTGCGGGTTTCCTCCCACACTCTAAAGACATGCTGGTAGGTTAATTGGATCCAGTCTAAACTGGCCCTAGTACTGTATGTATGAATGTGAGTTAGGGACCTTAGAGTGTAAGTACCTTGAGGTCAGGGACGGATGTGAATGTACAATGTATATGTAAAGCGCTGCGTAAATTGAGGGCGCTATATAAGTACCTGAAATAAATAAAAAAATCACTTGAAAAGCCATACCTGGCCACAGATTCACTTTAAGTGTACAGGAAGATGCCAGTGAAGTAGAGACAGCAGGTGCCATTGTGCAGCATACACAATGCAATCTTGCCATACACAATACAATCTGATCTACCATTAACTATGCAGTGCAGTGGTCTGCCAGATTTGAATAGGTTGTTTAGGTTTGTCCATAGTTTTGAAAAGTCTCAAGAAGATTGTACAATAAGATTGTATAGTGTATGGCCAGCTTTAGTCTGAAAATGGAATCCAATCCTACTAAAAATTGAACCCAACATCTCATGCCTGTGGTATTATTTTCTGTCTATGATATACAACTTCAATAAAAAGTTACAAAAAAATACATACAATAGGCTAAGTTCACACAGGCATTGAATTTTATTTCTGACTTTGAGGTGCACTAACTGGCCTATAAGCATTAATACATGTTTCAGATGCTTTGCACACACATTCAAGTCACATCAACCAACGCTCCTCAAACGCTGTCAGCGATATGCTTTTTTTTTTTTTGCACATCCTGGGCACTTTTAATTCAATCCCTGCCAAATTCTGCAGGAAGTGTTATTTTTGTCTCTCATCAATACAACTCAAACAAATGCGTGTGTACAGTTTCTTTGTTTTTTTTTTTTAATTAATGAAGAGTGTTGCTAGGAAGTTGGGGAACAGTAAATACGTGGCCAAACTTCCTGTATTTGTTACCTGCCTGAACTAAACCAATACTGCTTTAGCATGATCTTCTAGATAAGAGAAAACAATGTTACTTTTCACTTAGCTGACACCGACAATTACATACCCTCAACAAACATATAGGCCTGGTTCACACTGGTGTGATGCGAGAACCCTGCGAATCCACTCCGGGTTCCCGCATCGCACCGACTCGCATGGCAGTTCACACTGCCATATGCGAACTGCTGGGGAGTGTCAATACATTGTTAACATCACCCCCAGTTCAGCTTGCATATAGCACTGCGAACTGACAGTTCAGACATGAATCGGATCGCACAGGTGTGAACAGCCATGCGATATGGTTCTGGTCCGAACAAAAAAGGGTCCTGTGCGTGTTTGGACTGAATGCGGTGCGATATCAGCCATACTATCTGTATGGCTGAAATCGCATTGCACAGACATCGCATGTTATGTGAACAGCAGTGTGCTGCAAATCAGATGCGATGTCTGGCATCGCACCAGTGTGAACTAGGCCTCAAACATAAAATATGCAAATAAGACAACGGAAGTTATACACCCGTACCTACACCCAACCATGTAAACTGTCGAACAGAAAAAACACAAACTGAGTTTAGACATAGCTACATAGTAGGTGAGGTTGAAAAAAGACACAAGTCCATCAAGTCCAACTTATGTGTGATTATGTGTCAGTATTACATTGTATATCCCTGTATGTTGCGGTCATTCAGGTGCTTATCTAATAGTTTCTTGAAGCCATCAATGCTCCCCACTGAGACCACCGCCTGTGGAAGGAAATTCCACATCCTTGCCGCTCTTATGCCCTGTACACACAATAGGATTTTCCGATGGAAAATGTGTGATAGGACCTTGTTGTCGGAAATTCCGACCATGTGTAGGCTCCATCACACATTTTCCATAGGAATTTCCGACACACAAAGTTTGAGAGCTTGCTATAAAATTTTCCGACAACAAAATCCGTTGTCGGAAATTCCGATCGTGTGTACACAAATCCGACGCACAAAGTGCCACGCATGCTCAGAATAAATTAAGAAACGAAAGCTATTGGCTACTGCCCCGTTTATAGTCCCGACGTACGTGTTTTACATCACCGCGTTAATGCGTGGCCACGAGTCTTGTTAAACTCTCTTCTGCGAAAAAGTTTTATCCCTATTGTGGGGTCACCAGTACGGTATTTGTATATTGAAATCATATCCCCTCTCAAGCGTCTCTTCTCCAGAGAGAATAAGTTCAGTGCTCGCATCCTTTCCTCATAACTAATATCCTCCAGACCCTTTATTAGCTTTCTTGCCCTTCTTTGTACTCGCTCCATTTCCAGTACATCCTTCCTGAGGACTGGTGCCCAGAACTGGACAGCATACTCTAGGTGCAGCCGGACCAGAGTCTTGTAGAGCGGGAGAATTATCGTTTTATCTCTGGAGTTGATCCCCTTTTTAATGCATGAAAATATTCCGTTTGCTTTGTTAGCAGCAGCTTGGCATTGCATGCCATTGCTGAGCCTATCATCTACTAGGACCCCCAGGTCCTTTTCCATCCTAGATTCCCCCAGAGGTTCTCCCCCCAGTGTATAGATTGTACTCATATTTTTGCCACCCAAATGCATTATTTTACATTTTTCTACATTGAACCTCATTTGCCATGTAGTTGCCCACCCCATTAATTTGTTCAGATCTTTTTGCAAGGTTTCCACATCCTGCAGAGAAGTTATTGCCCTGCTTGTCTTAGTATTGTCTGCAAATACAGAGATTGAACTGTTTATCCCACCCTCCAGGTCGTTTATGAACAAATTAAATAGGATTGGTCCCAGGACAGAACCCTGAGGGACCCCACTACCCACCCCTGACCATTCTGAGTACTCCCCATTTATCACCACCCTCTGAACTCTCCCTTGTAGCCAGTTTTCAATCCATGTACTCACCCTATGGTCCATGCCAACAGACCTTATTTTGTACAGTAAACGTTTATGGGGAACTGTGTCAAATGCTTTTGCAAAATCCAGATACACCACGTCTACGGGCCTTCCTTTATCTAGCTGGCAACTCACCTCCTCATAGAAGGTTAGTAGATTGGTTTGGCAAGAACAATTCTTCATGAATCCATGCTGATTACTGCTAATGATACCGTTCTCATTACTAAACTCCTAACCACTGGAGATATTTCCCCAAACCCTGGACCTCCCTTATTTAACTGTACCCAACACACCCATCACCATCACCCTACACCCTCTGGCAGTAGTCGCAATCTACGCAATTTAGTCTCCGTTCCTCTAATTCCCGATGCCAGCCTCCCCTTCTCCTGTGCCCTCTGAAACGCCCGCTCTGTCTGCAACAAACTCAACGCTGTTCACGACCTCTTTGTCGCTAATTCTTTTAATCTACTTGCTGTCACTGAAACCTGGCTCCACGAATCTGACACCCCTTCTCCTGCTTCCCTATCCCAGGGTGGCCTTCACTGGACTCACTCCCTTAGGCCTAATGGACGCAAGGGAGGTGGAGTGGGATTCCTCCTATCCCCCCAGAGCACCTTCCAGGTTATTCACTCTCCTCCCTCTTTTTCCCTCTCATCATTTGAAGCCCACTGTATACGTCTATTCTCTCCAACTTCCCTAAGAATTTCTGTGATCTACCGGCCCCCTGGACCATTATCGACTTTCCTTGATGAGTTTTCTGCCTGGCTACCCTACTTTCTCTCTTCGGAAATTCCCACAATCCTTCTCGGTGATTTCAACATCCCTGCTAATACAAACACTCCTGCTACTTCTAAACTTCTTAGTCTAACCTCTTCATTAGACCTGAAGCAATGGGTACAGGCTTCTACTCACTCTGATGGCAACACCCTTGACCTTGTATTCTCCTACCTATGCACTCCATGCAACTTCTCAAACAATCCTTTTCCTCTCTCCAACCAACATCTTATTAGTTTCTCTCTCCCCCTGTCTTCCACCACCTTTCCCTCCAATCGCCTTACCATCACCCATAGAAACTTTCGCAACTTCAACTCCTCTCTCCTCTATTCTGCTACTGACCACCTCTATGACAAAATCTCTCCCCTGTCCTGCCCCAACCAAGCCACGTCCATCTACAATAAATCCCTGTCCTCCACCCTGGACAAGTTAGCTCCCCTCACTACACGCAGAATCAGGCCTCGACCCCTACAACCCTGGAAAACAAATGACACTAAAATTCTCAAAAAACGTAGTCGCGCTCTTGAGCGTCTGTGGCACAAGTCTAAGTCTCTTAAAAACTTCAACCAATACAAATCTGCCCTCCAAAAATACTATTCTTTCCTCCACACTGCCAAGCTGACCTATTTAAGTTGGAGTCCGGCGACCAATCTTTTTTTTTTTTTTTTTTTTTTTTTTTTAGGTCATTGAGACACTTTGCTAATCCCAAAATAATACTCACAGTTTGGGTGTAATATTTCCGCCTCTGTCTGTTTTCGTACTGAAGAATAACTTTAAAAATGTGATGCTGGCTGTTTCCATCTTGCTTGTGGGCATGTGAAGCCCACAAGCATTGATTTCCTGGATGCGGTGAATGCTGTTCATTCACAGCTTGTTCACAAGCATGATCATTGTTCCTGCACTGAATCTTGGGAAGCCTGACACTAAACTCCCAGGAGACAGTGCAGCACCGGGGAAAGGCAATAAACACGCCTACTCCCATGGGAGGAGATACAGGAAGTGCCACAATAAAGTACAATATAAAGGTAATTACAGCGATAAAAAAAATTTTCGTGCGGCATTTGAACATCTATGCAATTAACTGAAGGGGGTAAGATTAAGTTAAAAATTTGAGTGGAACCCCGCTTTAACACCTTCTCATCCAGTCCCCGTAAACTCTTCTCTACCTTCAACTCTCTACTTCGTCCTCCAATGCCTCCACCCACTGACTCACTCACTGCCCAGGAGATTGCTAATCACTTCAAAAAAAGGGTGATACAATCCGTGATGAAATCTCCACTCTACAGGTATCTCCCCCAGCTAAGACCCCATGTCAACAGGTACAACTGACACTCCCCTTATTCAAATCTGCTATTACAGACGAAGTTGCTAAACTCCTTTCTATCGCCCACCTAACCACCTGTCCCCTGGACTCTATTCCCTCTCAAATGCTACAGTCGCCCTCTGACTCCATCCTACACTCTCTAACCCACACCTTCAATCCCTCCCTCACTTCTGGCATTTTCCCCAATGCTCTAAAACATGTACTGGTCACCCCCATACTTAAAAAGCTGTCCTTGGACCCTACCAATCTTAACAACCTACGCCTTATCTCCTTGCTCCCCTTTTCCTCTAAACTCCTTGAACGCCTGGTTTACAGCCAACTGAGTGACCACCTCATTAAGAATAACCTTCTTGATCCCCTTCAATCTGGATTTCGTCCTCAACACTCCACAGAAACTGCTCTTTTAAAACTCACAAATGACCTACTAACTGCAAAAACCAACGGACACTATTCTGTACTTCTGGACCTTTCAGCTGCCTTTGGCACGGTTGACCACCCCCTCCTCTTCAAAAAATGTTACTACCTCGGTCTCCATGGATGTGCTCTTCAGTGGCTCTCATCCTACCTATCCCAATGCACCTTCAGTGTCACTTACAATTCTACTTCCTCCACGCCTCTTCCCTTCTCCGTCGGGGTCCCCCAAGGTTCTGTTCTTGGACCTCTTTTATTTTCAATCTACACCTTTTCCCTGGGTCAGCTCTCACGGCTTTCAATATCATTTCTACGCTGACGACACACAAATCTATCTCTCCACCCCTCAACTCACTCCATCAGTTTCCTCACGCATCAGTAACTTACTAACAGGAAATATCTGTATGGATGTCACACCACTTCCTCAAACTCAATTTGTCCAGAAAGCTTATAATATTTCCTCCCCCACGTGCCTCTTCCCCTGACTTATCTGTCAAGAGCAATGGCTCAACCATCCACCCGTCCCCACATGTCAGCGTGTTAGTCGTTATCCTGGACTCTGAACACTCCTTTCGGCCCCACATCCAATCACTCTCCAAAGCTTGCCGCCTCAACCTCCGCAACATCTCTAAACTACGTCCCTTTCTAACCAATGAAACCACAAAGCTCCTGATTCACTCCCTGGTTATCTCTCGCCTTGACTACTGCAACTCCCTCCTCATTGGCTTACCTTTAAATAGACTATCCCCCCTTCGGTCCATCATGAATGCTGCTACCAGACTCATTTACCTTACAAACCGCACAGTGTCTGCTACCCCTCTCTGCCAATCTGTCCATTGGCTGCCACTCGCCCAACAAATTCAATTCAAAATACTAACAATAAGTTACAAAGCCATCCACAACTCTGCCCTCAGCTACATCACTAGCCTAGTCAAAAAATACCAACCTAATCGCCCTCTTCATTCCTCCCAAGACCTCCTGCTCTCTAGCTCCCTCATCACCTCCTCCCATATCCGCCTCCAGGACTTCTCCCGAGCCTCACCCAACCTCTGGAATTCCTTACCCCAATCTGTCAGACTGTCTCCAAACGTATCCACTTTTAGGCGATCCCTGAAAACTTTCCTCTTCAGAGAAGCCTATCCTGCCTCCATCTAACAACTATTTTCTCCATTAGCTCATCCCCCACAGCTATTACCCTTTTGTATAACTTGACCCTCCCTCCTAGATTGTAAGCTCTAACGTGCAGGGCTCTCTGATTCCTCCTGTATTGAATTGTATTGTAATTGTACTGTCTGCCCTAATGTTTAAAGCGCTGCATATACTGTCGGCGCTATATAAATCCTTAATAATAATAATAATAATAATAATAATAATAATGCTAGTATGACACAGACAGATATTCCTTTAAAAAACATAATATATAATTGGAGTTTAAATTAATTTCTGGCTTACTTAGTTTTCTCCTAGATAGGTTACTTCAACCTGAAACAGAGAAGATCCCATCACCTGACTTCTACTGAGGGTATCCATATTGGGAAATAGGCAGTAAGGGCCAGAGCAGAGAGAGAAGAATGTGCAATGATATTTGCTATTACTTTGCAATATCTTTCCAGAATTCTCCCTCTTGTGGTCAGTACTAGTGCTGCACCTCTAACTCCAATATTGAGGGCTGGTTCACACTGGGATAGCAGAGAGGATTGTCAACCATCAGTAAATTTACTGACAGATTGTAAAAATCAGTGACTTTTACAACTGTCCGTAAATATCAGGGGTTGATCATTTGTCATGCTGTGTTGACTTTTGTAAGTATTACTTGTTATGTGTATTGTTAGTGTTTCCATATCATGTTTAAATATCAATTGTCTTCGTTTTTATTAGGAGTTCTGTTATTTTTCTGGTTGTCAGTAAAAAAGTGTGCTCAGTCAGTAAATTTCCCTTGTTTTGTCAGTAAAAAATGCTTCCGGAGGTTGGCTAGCCTGCTTGCACTACTTTTAAAAAGTACTGCACCAAATCACAAAAATGGAACTTCCGCTTATCTGTCTTCAACCCCCCCCCCTCCGGTGCCACATTTGGCACCTTTCCGGGGGGAGGGGGGAACGGGTACCTGTTTTTTACGTGTACTGTTCCCCACTTCCGGGAGACAGGGCCGCGGCCCCATCACTCGGACGTTTGGCCCCCTCCTGTTTCCTCAGCCACTGGACTAATCAGAAAGCGCAGTGCGCTTTGCGCATGCACAGTAGGGAACTGGCTGTGAAGCCGAAAGGCTTCACTGCCAGGTTCCCTTACAAGGAATGGCGGTGGCTGCACCCGACAGACGGGCCAAAATTGCGGGCTCCCTGGACAGGTAAGTGTCCATATATTAAAAGTCAACAGCTGCATTACTTGTAGCTGCTGACTTTTAATTTTTCGTGGCGGGTCTTGACTTGCAGAGTGCCCTCATTCACTTGAGTGGGTCATGCTTGGCAGGTGTTACACCCGCTAACCATGACAGGGCGTATAACTCCTCCTGCGGCTGTGACATGTGTACACCCCTGGACACAGCCAAAGGAGGTGCGGTTGGGGCAGGGGTGGTGAAAACACATCTTAACTATGTGGTTTTACCACCCCCCAAACTGCAAATGTAAACAAACCCTTACTATTCTGAGCCCCTATAAGGCTGCTTTCACACTAATGTGCTGCAGTTTGCTGCACCGTGGTTCAGTGCAGTGCATCTGCAATTTTCCTGGGTTAGCTGTGCTT
Source organism: Aquarana catesbeiana (assembly GCF_042186555.1). NCBI lineage: Eukaryota > Metazoa > Chordata > Amphibia > Anura > Ranidae > Aquarana > Aquarana catesbeiana. Next base: position 103,867,529 of record NC_133328.1, read on the forward strand.
TGACATAGACTTCTATTATATGTGTGTAGCGCTACCTCCGCAAGGGCCACTGTAATATACGGGCCTTCTATCCCACACCAGTAATTGCTCACCCTCACCTGGATCCAAGTAACATCAATACACCGTTTTAACTTTTAGCTAGGCTTTATTAGAACTAGCAATAAGCCCTGAAAAGAGATAAACTGATTAGCAGAATACCAATATTAAATGCAATGATATAATACAACTGCTTAGTGAATTAAAACAGAATTGGTGTTCGTTCACTTTAAACGCCAGTGAGAGGCCTTGCCTGAAATGCACTGAGCGAAACTGTCAGTTGCACAATACAAAAATAATATTCAACAACTACCCAAAAGTGATATTACTGACTATAAGAGACTATCTAGGTCTCGTGGGTTCTAGCTAACCACTGGCCAGTGGGAATTCTATTTAAACACACACCGAGTCTGCCAGTGTTGAGGTCCTTTAAATCCTGTGTTTGAGTACTCAGACTTTTGTGAAGCAAGATTTGTAATCCGCAGAATGGAAAGGGGTATCTTCGCAAAGTGTCACAGGGTAACAAATGTGAACACATGTGGTGATCCACCTTCAGATAGAGCTGCATTAGCGGTAAATAGGACCTAGCAGGATTAAGTAAGATCCACTCACATAAGGATGGCAAAAGAATTCTCTCCATTAGATGCACTTGATATATCTTCCTTCCAGCAATTGGTAGATTGATCACTGTCTCAGTCGACTGGATGGCGATGGGAGCAACACAGGCCGCAGAGTTCTCCAAACAGGATGATGATGATTGCTGCAGTACTGAAATTCGTCTCTAGATTTCACTGCACTGTTAGCACATCTTCGGTAAACAGGCAAAAAAGGGCAGAACACGCTGCAAACTCCTCTCTCAAGTCTGCACCTCCCTTTAGGAGAGTCACAAACAGCATCACAGGCTCTGTAAGTGCTCACGAGACAAGCACATGGGACACTTTCCCCTGTCTGGCTGCCACAATGCCAGTCTGTCTCTCTCCTGTGTCTTCCTCTCCCCCCCCCCATCACAGCTCTCCTGCGCTGCAATCCTGTCCTTCCTTGTTTTTGTTGTTAGGGGTGGACTTCCTTCTAGCTACAGCAGTAACCAATAGAGTCTCTCCTGGGCTGCTATCAGTTTAGCCAGAAAATGCAATGCAATATTTCAGAGAGCAATACTCTGCATATATTACAGAGGAAATACTAAGACAGTGCTACATCCACCCCTTCCAAAAAAATCTTTGGTCCCCCAAAGAGAGAAATTAGTGTGGTTAAAAATAACATAGCATTTGTACAGTAACCTTACACATGGACCAACTTAGGCCTATGATCTTAGGCTGATTTTATGAAATTTCATAACAAATGCATTACGTAATGGGTACTGCCACCAAGGTGTTTTGAGAGATAGGTTGGGGACATCAGTCACTGGTGCCACCATAGAATGTGCCTGAGAATTAGGAAGTCTGCGAACAGTGTGAATAGCTTCTTCTGAACTTGTTCCAGGGGTGTCAATGTTCTCTTAACTCTCTGTTCTTTGGGCTCAAGATGAATCTCTTCACAGGATTCTCCATCAGGTTCAAGGTGGCTTTCCTCAAACAGTTCTCCTTTGAGTTCAGAGGAACTCCCATCCGGAAACCCTTCATCGGGTTCATGAACTAACTGGTAGACTTGCTCTACTAGCTCTGAATTGCCTTGCACCTGAGGCACAAATTCAGATCCATCAGGCTGGAACACACCCGAAGGCTGATTAGCAGTTGATGTGGAGGGAGTGGCATCCATGGGCTCGGATGGCCACAACCATCCTACCTCCAGATCATCATCACTGTCTTCTGCTATTGTTGTGGCCTCATCTGGCAGTAGAGGTTGAGACCTGGTAACTGGAACTTGCCTGGAAGAAGACGGTTTGGGTAATGAAGTCTCAGTTCTCACAGGTACCCTGACGGTTTCACTCAGATGTAGATGATTTTGATGCCAGGTCTTCAGGGCCCCTGTTTTCCCATCAGGCCGAATTTGGTATACAGGAAGATCAGGCAGTTGCTTACAGACATATTGTTGAGAACTCCACCAGTCAGCTAACTTATGCTTTCCAGAGAGACCCAGATTCCTCAGCAACACCTTGTCCCCTGGCTGTAAATCATGAATCCTAACCTTCAAATCATAATTCATCTGGTTCCGCTGACCTCTAACACCAGAACCTTCTTGTGCTTTCTCATAGGCTGTCTTTAGGTTCTTTCTGAGCTTATCCACATAACCCCTGTAGGATGTAGTTGAAGTTCTGTCTACTGAGATACCGAAGGCCAAGTCCACTGGCAGATGAGCTTCTCTTCCAAACAGTCTATATGGTGAGTAACCTGTTGTGTAATTTTCAGTACTATTATAGGCATGAACTACAACGGAAATGTGCCTGCTCCAATGCCGTTTTCTGTCAGATGGAAGGGTTCCAAGCATGTCAAGGAGGGTACGATTAAACCTCTCTGCTCATTGATCTCTTGTTGGATAAGCCTGGGCATAACGGGTGAAATGATCAGTCACTACCAACACATTCCCTTGAACACTCAGAACCTTCTCTAGATGCTCTTCATGTTCTTCCAAAGTCCGTCCAAAGACAATTATGTCATCTAGGTACACTAACACTTCAATTAAGTTCACGTCACCAAAAGTCCGTTCCATCAAGCATTGGAATGTAGCAAGGGCTTCAGTCAGACCCTATGGCATCCATTCAAACTCAAAGAACCCCACTGAGCAGATAAAAGCGTTTTTCTCCCGGTCATCTGGATGCATGGGGATCTGATGGTTCCCACTTCTCAGGTCCAACACGTTGAACCATTTGGCTCCTGAAAGGCATTGCAGGGCATCTTCTATTCTTGGAGTGGTGTACTGGTCTGGGATGGTTCTTTTATTGAGAGTGCGATAATCGATAAACAGCCTTAATGACCCATTTTTCTTCCTCACCACCACAATTGGAGAAGCATAGGGACTTCGGGACTCCTGAATAATTCCTGTCCTCTTCAACTCCGCAATATGTTCTTTAAGGTCATATAAATCAGATAATGGGATTTGTCGAGACCTTTCTGGAAATGGCCTTTCCTCTTGTAGCGAATATGATGCTATGCACTCTCTGCGCATCCATCAAACTCATTTTTAGAGAAAATTTTTCTCCACTTTAAGAGTTGTGTTTTTGCCTGTTCTTTCCATTCAGATGTCGTAGGAGAGCCTGTTGGATAGAAATGCTCCTTTGGTAACTCTTCCTTGGTTTCCCCCACTACATCACACATGTTGTGTGATGGGTGTGGCTGGATTTACCTGCCGTATCAACCTTTGGACCTGAAGCTTCGTTGGGGGAATCAGTAACATTGCGAACACTGACAGGTAGGGATGAGCTTCGAGTTTGAGTCGAACTCATGTTCGACTCGAACATTGGCTGTTCGCAAGTTCGCCGAACAGCGAACAATTTGGGGTGTTCGCGGCAAATTCAAATGCCGCGGAACACCCTTTAAAAGTCTATGGGAGAAATCAAAAGTGCTAATTTTAAAGGCTTATATGCAAGTTGTTGTCATGGATCAATGCAAAAAAATGTTTTAAAAACGGCCATTTTTTCAGGAGCAGTGATTTTAATAATGCTTAAAGTCAAACAATAAAAGTGTAATATCCCTTTAAATTTCGTAGCTGGGGTGTGTTTATAGTATGCCTGTAAAGGGGCGCATGTTTCCCGTGTTTAGAACAGTCTGACAGCAAAATTACATTTCGAAGGAAAAAACCCATTTAAAACTACCCACGGCTATTGCATTGCCGACAATACACATAGAAGTTCATTGATAAATGGGAATTCCCCACAGGGGAACCCCGAACCAAAATTTAAAAAAAAAATGACGTGGGGGTCCCCCTAAATTCCATACCAAGCCCTTCAGGTCTGGTATGGATATTAAGAGGAACCCCGGCCAAAATTAAAAAAAAAAATGACGTGGGGGTCCCCCTAAATTCCATACCAGACCCTTCAGGTCTGGTATGGATTTTAAGGGGAACCCCACACCCAAAAAAAAAAAAAACGGCGTGGGGTCCCCCCCAAAATCCATACCAGACCCTTATCCAAGCACGCAACCTGGCAGGCCGCAGGAAAAGAGGGGGGGACGAGAGTGCGCCCCCCCCTCCTGAACCGTATCTGGCCACATGCCCTCAACATTGGGAGGGTGCTTTGGGGTAGCCCCCCAAAACACCTTGTCCCCATGTTGATGAGGACAAAGGCCTCATCCCCACAACCCTGGCCAAGGGGACCCCCAGATCCCGGCCCCCCCCTGTGTGAAATGGTAAGGGGGTACTTACCCCTACCATTTCACTAAAAAACTGTCAAAAATGTTAAAAATGACAAGAGACAGTTTTTGACACCTTTATTTAAAGAAAATGAAGAAGAGAAGAAAAGAAGAAGAGAAGAAGATGAAGAAGATGAACAGAAGAGCGGGAGCCTCCCCCCATGCCATGGGTGCGGAGCGGCCCGAGAAGAAGAAGGTAGAAGACGCTGCGGAGGAGATGCTGGACGAGAACGCCGGAGGAAGAACCAGAAGAGCCAGAAGAAGAAGATGAAGGAAGATAGAAGAAAGAAGAAGCATTTAAATAAAGGAATTGTCAAAAACTGTCTCTTGTCATTTTTAACATTTTTGACAGTTTTTTAGTGAAATGGTAGGGGTAAGTACCCCCTTACCATTTCACACAGGGGGGGCCGGGATCTGGGGGTCCCCTTGTTAAAGGGGGCTTCCAGATTCCGATAAGCCCCCCGCCCGCAGACCCCCACAACCACCGGCCAGGGTTGTGGGGATGAGGCCCTTGTCCTCATCAACATGGGGACAAGGTGTTTTGGGGGGCTACCCCAAAGCACCCTCCCAATGTTGAGGGCATGTGGCCTGGTACGGTTCAGGAGGGGGGGGTCGCACTCTCGTCCCCCCCCTTTTCCTGCGGCCTGCCAGGTTGTGTGCTCGGATAAGGGTCTGGTATGGATTTTTGGAGGGACCCCACGCCGTTTTTTTTTTTTTTTTGGCGCGGGGCTCCCCTTAAAATCCATACCAGACCTGAAGGGTCTGGTATGGAATTTAGGGGGACCCCCACGTCATTTTTTTTTTTTTTGGTTCGGGGTTCCCCTGTGGGGAATTCCCATGCCGTTTTTATCAATGAATTTCTATGTGTATTGTCGGCAATGCAATAGCCGCGAGTAGTTTTAAATGGGTTTTTTCCTTCGAAATGTCATTTTGCTGTCAGGTTGTTGTAAACACAGGAAACATGCGCCCCTTTACAGGCATACTATAGACACCCCCTAGCTACGAAATTTAAAGGAATATTACACTTTTATTGTTTGATTTTAAGCATTATTAAAATCACTGCTCCTAAAAAAACGGCCATTTTTAAAACTTTTTTTTGCATTGATCCATGTCCCCTGGGGCGGGACCCAGGTCCCCAAACACTTTTTATGACAATAACTTGCATATAAGCCTTTAAAATTAGCACTTTTGATTATTCATGTTCGTGTCCCATAGACTTTAATGGTGTTCGCGTGTTCGAACAAACTTTTTTCCTGTTCGCATGTTCTGGTGCGAACCGAACAGGGGGGTGTTCGGCTCATCCCTACTGACAGGAACCTTTCCATGGGTTCTCTGTAAGGCCTTCATAGAAATGACTTCTGGAATCAGTTCCAAACCTGAATCTGTCTTCTATGGTTCACCTTCAAGGATAACATAAGTACCAGGTTGGTCCCAATTCAGTTTGACTGAAGCCCGCAGACATACTACTTCACCTGGCTGCAAAACCTTTTACGTTTTGTCCAACTTCCACAATTTTCCCACTCCTTCTGTTGGGGCCTTTTGTTCCTGGACACTTTTAACTGTAGTAAATCTATCAATGGATCCACGCTTTTAGACTATTAAGCCACTGCTGCCCCCCTATGTGAATAGGGAACACTTCAGTGTTACCCCAAAGAGGTTAGAATAAAAAAATAGGGAATGGCGCTGTGTTGAAACAAAAAGTGTAGACTATAAAATATTACTAAAATTTTAAAAGTGACAAGTGTTCTAGTGCGTGATGCAATCCCTTCTTAAAATTGCAGTATTTAAACAACCAAAAAATTAATATGTATTATAAAGTGATCAATTCTTAATTAGTGGCAGAGGAAATTATCAGCTGTATATACAAGCAATACCAATCTCATCTAATAGGCAAACTCATACCTTATATTATAGAGCATGTGTTAAAAGTGACTTATATAAATCCACTGATTGAAAATATAAAGTGACTAGTGCCAAGTTGTACAATATGTAAAAGATGGTTATCAAACCGTTGTGCAATAATGTGCGAAAAACATTAAAAATTGTGAATCATCATTTATGTATGCAAATCATCAACTATATATCCAAAAAAAGTCCCATGTACTATTTAGTAAAAAATGTGCATAACAACAATGCAATGTGCAGTGCAACAAATTCCCATAGAAATCATATAACGTGTTTTCCAAAAAGATTCTCCTTTGATAATGAAGAGCCGTGCAGTAGTTATAGGCAATCTCCCCCCAATGTGATTGCACTCACCGGAGCACTCTACCCCTGCAGGGGTATGAGCGTATGATGTTAATCCTGTTAATCTCTACGGTTCTACGGATGCCGGTATCCTTCCACGTGGCCCAATCCAAATCCACGGCTCGCAGAGAGGGAGGAGATGGGGACTCACTGCCCCTTACTAAGGTACAGGTCCCAGCTGGACATCCACTTTAGTATGTTAAAAATAAAAATAAAAAGTTCCACATAGAGTGACTCTGTATATAAGTAATTAATTTATTTGTGTTAAACAGACCAACACAAAGAATGAATCCACACTGACAGGTAAAAATGCTAAAAAAATGGTGTATTTAAAAGGGCAGAGGGAGCTCACAGGCTCATGAACTCTCCACACGATCTGGGGACGTAGCGCTACTATGAACCGCCGCTTGCGTTCCACCGGTCGGGTTTCCGGAACCACGATACACAGAAGTGACGTTGTGCGTGCCAAGATAGTCCCGCCTTACGCGTTTCGTCATACGGACCTCATCGGAGGCGCTTCCGATGACGTAACGCATAAGGCGGGACTATCTTGGCACGCACAACGTCACTTCCGTGTATCGTGGTTCCGGAAACCCAACCAGTGGAACGCAAGCGGCGGTTCATAGTAGCGCTACGTCCCCGGATCGTGTGGAGAGTTCATGAGCCTGTGAGCTCCCTCTCCCCTTTTAAACACACCATTTTTTTAGCATTTTTACCTGTCAGTGTGGATTCATTCTTTGTGTTGGACTGTTTAACACAAACAAATTAATTACTTATATACAGAGTCAGGCTATGTGGAACTTTTTATTTTTAACATACTAAAGTGGATGTCCAGCTGGGACCTGTACCTTAGTGACGTTGTGCGTGCCAAGATAGTCCTGCCTTACGCGTTTAGTCATACGGACCTCATCGGAGGCGCTTCCGATGACCACCGTATGACGAAACGCATAAGGCGGGACTATCTTGGCACGCACAACGTCACTTCCATGTATCGTGGTTCCGGAAACCCCACCGGTGGAACGCAAGCGGCGATTCATAGTAGCACTGCGTCCCCGGATCGTGTGGAGAGTTCATGAGCCTGTGAGCCCCCTCTCCCCTTTTAAATACACCATTTTTTTAGCATTTTCACCTGTCAGTGTGGATTCATTCTTTGTGTTGGACTGTTTAACACAAATAAATTAATTACTTATATACAGAGTCACTCTATGTGGAACTTTTTATTTTTATTTTTAACATACTAAAGTGGATGTCCAGCTGGGACCTGTACCTTAGTAAGGGGCAGTGAGTCCCCATCTCCTCCCTCTCTGCGAGCCGTGGATTTGGATTGGGCCACGTGGAAGGATACCAGCATCCGTAGAACCGTAGAGATTAACAGGATTAACATCATACGCTCATACCCCTGCAGGGGTAGAGTGCTCCGGTGAGTGCAATTACATTGGGGGGAGATTGCCTATAACTACTGCACGGCTCTTCATTATCAAAGGAGAATCTTTTTGGAAAACACGTTATATGATTTCTATGGGAATTTGTTGCACTGCACATTGCATTATTGTTATGCAAATTTTTTACTAAATAGTACATGGGACTTTTTTTGGATATATAGTTGATGATTTGCATACATAAATGATGATTCACAATTTTTAATGTTTTTCGCACATTATTGCACAACGGTTTGATAACCATCTTTTATATATTGCACAACTTGGCACTAGTCACTTTATATTTTCAATCAGTGGATTTATATAAGTCACTTTTAACACATGCTCTATAATATAAGGTATGAGTTTGCCTATTAGATGAGATTGGTATTGCTTGTATATACAGCTGATAATTTCCTCTGCCACTAATTAAGAATTGATCACTTTATAATACATATTAATTTTTTGGTTGTGTAGCCTCCCTGGCGGTATTCCCGAGTGTGGCTCGGGGTTAAAATTCAGTACCATTAGCGGTAACCCCGAGCCACACTCGGGAACGCATTGCAGGATCCTGGGGCGGCTTTACTTACCTTGTCCCCGGGATCCTGCGATGTCCCCCGCAGTGTCCGAGGGCTCCGTCCTCCTCCGAAGCCTCTCCGTGCCAGGCTCCGTTCCCTGCGAGCGGCGCGACGCACGGGGGCGGAGCCTGGCGGCAAATTCAAAAAAATGTCAAAATCATAACACATACTGTACTGTAATCTGTAAGATTACAGTACTGTATGAAATGATTTCACATCCCTTTTGTCCCCAGTGCTCTGGCCCATGCCCTGCATGCAGTTTTACATGATATACACTGTTCTTTCTGCCTGGAAACTGGAGATTGTCCATAGCAACCAAAAAGTGTCCCTTTACGTCAAAAGTGGCTTTAGACCAGCTAGAAAACAGCGATAGTAAATTAGAACACTTGCAGAATTGAGCGATAGTGAATTGTGGGGAAATTTATTTTACTATTTTTTTTAATTTTTTTAAATTATTTATTTTTATTTATTATATTATAATTTATGTTTTTGTGTTTCAAACTTTATCATACCCGGGATATCTACTAAACTCTGGTTTGGACAGATTTAAGTGTGTTATTGTTAAGATTTACAGACCTACAATATAAAACGCCAAATTTCCATGCAAAATAATTGTACCGCTTTCAGCACCTAAAATCCGAAAGAATCATACCGCCAGGGAGGTTAAATACTGCAATTTTAAGAAGGGATTGCATCACGCACTAGAACACTTGTCACTTTTAAAATTTTAGTAATATTTTATAGTCTACACTTTTTGTTTCAACACAGCGCCATTCCCTATATTTTGATTCTAAACTTTTAACTGTAGCCTCATGCCCCTGAGAACTGAGGAGTGAGTAACCTTCGAACCAAGTCAGTGTTTGTCCCCACAACCATGGAACTCCGATTAGCCCCGGGGAGCAGGGACATACAATGACCAATGTGTCGGAAGTCTCTGTCTGCCCTACAACAGATGGGCCAAATTCAAACTTGACTGGAAGATATCCGACATAGGGGAGCTTCTTAGTGCCTATACCCCAGATCTCTAGACTTTCTAACTTCTACAAGGGCAGGTGTTTCAGGTGTGTATACGCCTTCCACCTGAACTAGCACTATAGGAGAAGGACCCACCAGCTTGTCAGGAAACTTGCTTTGCTGTTTTGGTGCAGCTTGCTTGGCTGTTTGGGCTTGAATCCCTCTTTTGGCCTGTGGCCGTTTCTGTTGTCATCTGGACTGACGGTTTTGGGTGTGGTGTGCACCGATCTCCCGCGATCTGGGACCCAACTCTGAGAGTAGCTTGGGCAGCCTAACTGAGGCTTTGAGCGAGGCTTGGTACAAAGGTTTAGGCCTTACCCACCCTTCGTTTAAGACTTGGAAACTGGAGCGAGTTGACTTAGATGAGCACCCAGCTGGCTCCCTCACCAGGGCCCTATGGAGTTTCCCGCCAGCTTATGATGTTCTCTTTGTGGCTTTGGTGGCCTGGAAAAGTCACGTTGATAGTGATCAATACCCCCACATTTACAGCAGACCAATAGACTAAAAGGTTCTTCAGCAGGAACATTTTGTATTCCATCTGCCCTGGTTGGTTTCAATGTCTTTTCCCCCTCTGGTATGGCAATCCTGGCAGACAGTGATGTCATCAACTCTATTATCTGTGACATCTGAGTTTTCAATGCCATTACTTTGGACTGGACTTCTAGTATGCCCATAGTTCCTACTTCTACAGTGAAAGCTGCATGTGAAGCACTAGCAGTTTTTTTAGCCTTAATTTAAGCTTCTTCTTCTAGGATAGCTTTGACCAATTTGGAATTGGTCAATAGCTTGTTCTGCTTTCTAGTATGAAATTTCAACATTATGGGATTCAGTGGCAGTGCTCCTTTAAGAATTTGATCCAGCAAAGCTTTGCTTGCATGATTTGGCTCCATGCCTCCTTTTAGAATGACCTGATGAAGGATTTTATTCAGCTGCCAGACATAAGTGGACAACTCTTCTCCTTCATTTTGATAGGTGTGTGAGAACATATAAATTAGCTCAGCACAGTCCTCCACCCCTCCAAAAATCTCTCGTAAAGCTTCTAGACACTCAGTGGATGTGCAGCCCGGCTTGTCCTTTTTAGATTTCTGATTTCGTCAGAAGCGGGAGCTCTTAGGCTCTTGATTAACGTTTGTCTTTTTACTGTGTCAGCGACTTCCCATTCTTCCACAGCCTGCACTGCCTGATCTATCCAGGTTTAGAAGTCCTCTTCTCCATATGGCACAGGGACCTTCCCGGAATAGAACCGCAACTTTCGATATCCATAATTGGCAGACGTGGCTGAGTTTTGCGCCAATGTTTTCACAAGCTTTCCCATACCGGTAAAGAATGTAGCAGGAGGAAACCCTGTAGTTGGGTTGCAAGTAGTAGCAGATACTCCTGGTTCTAATGTTTTTGAGCTAGCATTTTCAGGGTGATCATCCAGCATACTTGGCTGTATAAGCTGAGCTTCGAGTTCCACTGGTAACTGTATGGTAACTCCCTGGATACAGGTCGGGATCCCTCTTTTCCATTCTAGCAAAGCATAGGTGCGATACGCTGTCTGATCAACTTTCAGGTCCAATATGAATGTGTTCTGATCAGGCATCAAAGCTGACACTACTTGCTGGACCTGTTTCTCAGTCCAGGTGGCACCAGTGAGACTGATAATTACACAGAGCCCCAACCTGCCATTTTGCTCTTCACACCACTTGGCAGCAATGACAGGGTCCATCATGGTGACTTGGCTGGTAGAGGTAGTCATCACTCTGCGAGAGATCCCGGGTTCAAATCCCAGATGAGCCCCCACGTGTAGCACTACCCCCGCAAGGGCCACTGTAATATACCGGTCTTCTGTCCCACACCAGTGATGGCTCACCCTCACCTGGATCCAAGTAACACCAATACACCATTTAAACTTTTAGCTTGGCTTTATTAGAACTAGCAATAAGCCCTGAAAAGAGATACACTGATTAGCAGAATACCAATATTAAATGCAATGATATAATACAACTGCTCAGTGGATTAAAACAGAATTGGTGTTCGTTCATTTTGACCGCCAGTGAGAGGCCTTGACTGAAATGCACTGAGCGAGTGGTGAACGAAACTGTCAGTTGCACAATACAAAAATGATATTCAACTACCCAAAAGTGATATTACTGACTATAAGAGCCTATCTAGGGCTTGTGGGTTCTAGCTAACCATTGGCCATTGGGAATTCTTTTTAAACACACACACACCGAGTCTGCCAGCGTTGGGGCCCTTTAAATCCTGTGTTTGAGTACTCAGACTTTTGTGAAGCAATATTTGTAATCCACAGAATGGAAAGGGGTATCTTCGCAAAGTGTCACAGAGTAACAAAGATGAACACATGTGGTGATCCACCTTCAGATAGAGCTGCATTAGCAGTAAATAGGACCTAGCAGGATTAAGCAAGATCCACTCACATAAGGATGGCAGAAGATCTCTCACCATTAGATGCACAGGATGATGATGATGATTGCTGCAGTACTGAAATTCGTCTCTAGATTTCACTTCACTGTTAGCACATCTTCGGTAAACAGGCAAAAAAGGGCAGAACACGCTGCAAACTCCTCTCTGAAGTCTGCACCTCATTTTAGGAGAGTCACAGACAGCATCACAGGCTCTGTAAGTGCTCACGAGACAAGTACATGGGACACTTTCCCCTGTCTGGCTGCTACAATGCCAGTCTGTCTCTTCTCCTGTGTCTTCCTCCCCCCCCCACCAATCACAGCTCTCCTGCGTTGCTATCCAATCCTGTCCTCCTTTGTTTTTGTTGTTAGGGATGGGCTTCCTTTTTAGTTATAGCAGTAACCAATCTGCCTTCAATCCTGCAGCTGTACCCAATAGAGTCTCTCCTGGGATGCTATCAGTTTAGACAGAAAATGCAATGCAATATTTCAGAGAGCAATATTCTGCATATATTACAGAGGAAATACTAAGTCAGTGCTACATCTGTGTTTTGTGTTTATATCTGCACTTTCTGAAAGAGCACCAAAACCCATGCAGTCAGAAAGTGCTCCAAACCCACAGGATATAATAGAAGTCTATGGCTAAGCGCAGCAAACCTGCAGGAAAGCTGTAGGTACATTGCACTGCACCCACGGTGTGTGTAAACCGCAACACATCAGTGTGAAAGCAGCCTTATACTAATATGTCCAGTATTGCTTCACATTGACCTAACAATCTCTTCTTTGCTGCTGCTGGCACAACTCGTCTGGCGACCGCTAGCCGGGATAAGAAGTGGAGTGCAGTTGGTATCACTCCACATGGGACAGGAGCCAGCACTACAGAGGAGACATCTTGCTCCCTACTACAGCTCCAAATTTACAAGCAGTCCCTCTGCATTGCACTTTGTTTTATGCTCTGGAATGGCGGGTCAGCAAGCCCAGACCGCAATATACCAGTCACCTGTCTACGATCCACTGCTAGATATCGATCTAGGGGTTTCTGACTCCCTCTCTAACTGCTACATCTACAAACTTGTTCTTTTGAAAAACAGACTTACTGGCCAGATCACCAGGTGAAAATAACAGAAAGAGAGCATAAAAAGAAAATTAATGCAGCCATCACCTCTAAAAATTGGTAAGCTGTAATTTAACAAATGTTTGCTTTTGGGTTTAATACCGCTTTAAACCTGCAGTAGCCTCAACCTGGATCCCCACCAGTGTGTGTACATTCCAGCAGTGCCAGGGATCTGTTGTTTAGTGGCATGAAGATGATCAGGCACAACGTGTCCATGATTCATTGTGAACGTGAACAATGTGGATCTACATCGCTGGAGGATGTGATTGGCCAGTGGTGGATGGTGGTATATTTTTTTTTGGGGGGGGGTGTTCGCCGACACCCCCTCTCCCCCCTCCCCCCCCAGTGGTCGGTCGATTGGGTATCCCGCAGCCCCCCCAGGTTGGTCGTTCATTCCCCGCACTTACTCCATCTATGTCGCTGGCTTCCTCTGGGCGGCGGATTCACCCTGTGTGTCCTCCCTCGTTCGGCTTCACGGTGGCGCGGCTTCCCCTCTGTCTTCTTCCTAATCCTCCTCAGTGGCTGATAGGATTGCTTCTCCTCTCGGCCAATCGGGTCTCAGGACCCACTTCCTGAGCGAGATTGGCTGGGAGGAGAATAGGGAGGACAATAGCGAATATTAATTCGCTACTGTCACACAACTTGTGGGCTCGGGGCGCAGTGTTTTTTTTTTAAGCCAATTAGAGCCTCTGGCTCTAATTATGTGCTTTAAAAAAAAAAACATTGGAATCCATGTGTCTGTCAGCATGTAAATTAGGGGCTGTGCGCATGAATTAGGGAGACGGGCTGCCACTGTGATTGGCGTTAGAATTACATCGGAGGGAACATGGTTTATTTTGTTATTTTTATTTATTTTTACAATAAAGGACTGCTTTGACGGTGTGGATGTTATTATTATTTGCATTTTTTTGTGAATGAGTAACAAGGGGTACTGTGTACCCTGTATTCATTCCCCTGGGGAAGGGGGCAAATATCTGGGGGCCTCCTTATCCCAAAAAGGACTTCCAGTCCCTATTTCACAGACCTCAACATCCCTTCTGGATGGGACAGTGACAGGATGTGCAAATGAAGCCCTTTCTCCATCAACTTGGGGAAAAGGTGTCTTGCAAGGGGGAGGCTTCGCTACTCCCCCCTGCAAGGTATCCTCCTAATATTGAGGGCATGTGGCCTATTATGGTTCAGGAGGGGCATGCACCCTTGCTGCCCCCCTTTTCCTGGCCACCCAGGCTGCATACCTGGACACAAATCTTTTATAAAGGAGATTGTGCTAATGCTTTTGGTCATATGCCCAGCACCTAAAAGTACAAAGTCCATATTCCCATCGCACACATTCCTGGAATGAGCTTTCAAGATACCGGGTGCTGCAGCAACCACCAGCTGGATATTGGAATGTTCAAGACAGAATGTAAATATTCGCAAGCACACCACATTTTTTTTATTGAAGAAAGATCACATCACAAACAGTTTCGGAGCCACAAAGGACCTCTTGGTCAGGCATGTGTCTGGAGTAGCATACTGCTAGTAGGCCTAACACTAAACATGCTTACAGGAGGAGAGCAGAAGAATGATCTTGTTTGTTGTCACTGTCTAATCACAGGTTCCAGCCAGGCCGTATTACTCAACTGCAACTGCAATTACTCAACTGCAATGTTTTGTATTGGGCATTTCGTTAATAGGATCATATGAATCTTACAATAAAAGATTCCAGCAGGTGCACAGTGACAGCTCTTATTTGTGGAACTGACACAGCTAAAGATCTGTTTGCATAAACCCCTTAAATGTGTATAGCAGAGTTTAAGAAAATGTTTTTTGTCTGACTAAAACCTGTGTTTCAATTTTAATTTTTTTTTTTTTTTTGGGGGGGGGGGGTACAAGGGTCAAGCTATCTCCATTACAATTCCTTGTTTAGCCCAACTGCCACAGCAATTAGCAAATTAACCCCTTCCCGCCGACCGAACGCATATATGCGTCCTCGGCTTTCCGGGGTTATACCGGGATGATGCCCGCAGCTGCAGGCATCATCCCGGTACCGTTGTTTTCAGCGGGCGATCGGCTACCCGAATATAACAACCGATGCGGCTAAAAGCCGCTCGGTTGTTATACCGGAGGAGCGGGAGGGGACATCCCCCCCCTCCCGCCGCCTCCCGCCGCTGTTACCGGGCCTCCCGTGCGATCGGGAGGCCCGGTGTCCGGTCCGCTGCCTTCGGCGGCTGGGGGCGGACTGGAACGAAGCTGCGAGCGGCTTCGTTCCAGCCTTCTTCTTGTAAATGCGGAAGCGACGTCATGACGTCACTTCCCGTTTACTCGGCTGCCAATGGCGCCGAATTTAAAAAAGTACACAGTATTCAGAATCGCCGTTTTCGGCGATCTGAATACTTTGAAGTGTAAAGGAGGGATGGGGGGTCTTTTAGACCCCCCATCCCTCCATAAAGAGTACCTGTCACCACATATTACTGTCACAAGGGATGTTTACATTGCTTGTGACAGCAATAAAAGTAAAAAAAAAAAAAAAAAAATTTAAACACAATTTATAAAGTACAAAAATAAATAAATTAAATAAAAAAAAAAAAAAAAATTTTTTTAAAGTGCCCCTGTCCCCGCGAGCTCGCGCAGCGAAGAAAACGCATACGGAAGTCGCGCCCGCATATGTAAACGGTGTTCAAACCACACATGTGAGGTATCGCCGCGATCGTCAGAGCGAGAGCAATAATTCTAGCCCTAGACCTTCTCTGTAGCTCAAACCTGGTAACCGTAAAATTTTTTTAAAGCGTCGCCTATGGAAATTCAAAGGTACCGTAGTTCGTCGCCATTCCACGAGTGCGTGCAATTATAAAGGGTGACATGTTTGGTATCTATTTACTCGGCGTAACATCATCTTTCACATTATACAAAAAAATTGGGGTAACTTTACTGTTTGGATTTTTTAAAATTCATGAAAGTGTCACTTTTCCAAAAATTTGCGTTTAAAACACCGCTGCACAAATACCGTGTGATAAAAAATATTGCAACAATCGTCATTTTATTCTCTAGATTCTTTGCTAAAAAAATATATATAATGTTTGGGGGTTCTAAGTAATTTTCTAGCAAAAAATATGGATTTTAACTTGTAAACACCAAATTTCAAAAATAGGCTTAGTCATGAAAGGGTTAAAGGATGATGTCATGTTCCCTTAACATTTTCCATCATTTTAAATAAACAAATTTGGGTAGGCCATCTACAATAGAGGAACATCTTCATGGTAACTCATGATCTTACAAACTACATACAAACATTATCATGAGTAGCCAAGGACTTTCAGAGGGACATGTAGAGGCAAGAAGAACACTGCATATATGTACGTAGCACCCTGGTGTTTAGGCAGGTGTTCTGCTTTGACTGTTTAATGGATGTGTGGGACTAATAAAATTTCCTTATGGAATGACTCTTGCCTACTCAATCTAGAACTACAGTATGGATGACCAATGAGGGCCCTTTAATAATTTTTATCGTCTCTCTGAATATACCTTGTGGCTGTTTTTCTTTTTTGTTCACAGGTCAGAAAGTGAGTTGCCACCAAATAAGGAACAAATGGGAAGTTTTCTATGGGGAACACTCGTTGTGGTGGCAGCTGTCCAAGAGTGCATTTCCTTCACTTTAAACATATTTTCTTTCACTTCCTGTTGTGCGTACATTACAGAACGTGAAGAGAAATCTCCCCAGTTGGACAGCATTCTCTTCTCTATTTAAAATGCAAAAAATGGCTTGGCTTTAGATTTACTTCTATGCAGGGACATGCGGTGAGGTCAGTGGCTGGTGAGGCACTGGCTAGTATCAGAGCCAGATACACACAGGTCACATACGCCGTGAACGTTAGAGTGAGAACAGTAATTCTAGCACTAGACCTCCTCTGTAACTCTAAACATGTAACCTGTAAAAAATGTTAAAGCGTCGCCTGTGGAGATTTTTAAGTACTGAAGTTTGCCGCCATTACACAAGTGTGCACAATTTTAAAGTGTGACATGTTAGGTATCTATTTACTCGGCGTAACATCATCTTTCATAGTATACAAAAAATCAGGCTATCTTTAGTATTTTTTTTTTAATTTTTTTATTGCGTTTGAATAATTGCTGCGCAAATACCGTGTAACATAAAAAGTGGCAATGACCACCATTTTATTCACTCCTTGATTATTTCCTGCCTTGACTACTGCAACTCTCTCCTTAATGGCCTACCCTTACGCAAGCTATCCCCCCTTCAGCCCATTATGAATGCTGCTGCTAGACTAATACACCTCACTAATCGATCCATGACTGCTGCCCCTCTCTGCCAAACCCTTCACTGGCTTCCCCTACCCCACCGTATAAAATTCAAAATGCTAAGCATAACATACAAGGCCATCCACAACATCGCCCCCAGCTACATCACCAACTTCATCTGCAGATATCGCCCAAATCGTCCCCTCCGCTCCTCCCAGGACCTCCTGCTCTCTAGCTCCCTTATTACCTCCTCCCATGCTCGCCTTCAGGACTTCTCCAGAGCCTCTCCCATCCTCTGGAACTCTCTGCCCCAGTATATCCGATCAGCCCCTAACCTGTCCACCTTTAGGAGATCCCTGAAAACTTACTTATTCAGGGAAGCCTATCCCACACCCACCTAACAACTGTCCCCGAGCCACCCCCATTAAATCATTCCCCGCATCTATTACCTTTTGTACCACCACCCCCTCCCTTTAGAATGTAAGCTCTGTGAGCAGGGCCCTCCTGTCCCTTCTGTATTGAACTGTACTGTAATTGTGCTGTCCCCCCTCTAAATTGTAAAGCGCTGCGTAAACTGTTGGAGCTATATAAATCGTGTATAATAATAATAATAATAATAATTTTATTCCCTAGGGTGTCTGCTAAAACAATATATATAATGTTTGGGAGTTTTAAGTAACTTTCTAGCAAATAAATGATGATTTTTACATGTAAGAAAGAAGTGTCAGAATTGGCCTGGGTGGCAAGGGGTTAATTACCATAAGTAAGTAATATGCAAATAATTATTATATATTGTTTTTAAGGTAATTTACTATGTTTTCAAAAACTGTACTCAAGCAGGTGGCTTAATGGACAAATTACTGAAGTTTGAAGTTATAACTTCAAACCAGTAATTTCACAGTAAATAGATAAAAAATAAATTATTATCTTATAACATATAGCATAATAATATATGATTTAGCTTGTACCTTTTCAGCAGCAACAGCAGCAGCAGATTCTCATTCTCCCGCCTAACTATGTGAGAAAAACATGGGATAGGTAAATCTTATACCCATAAACTCAAGTTTTTTCCTTCTAGTTAAGAGGGCTGGGCTGGAAGGGAGCATTTGTCTTTTAGACATATGCCCCCTTCTATGACACTGCAGTGAGAGGAGAGCCTCCACTGTAGCATTTTTATTGGACAGCTTGGGCCAATGATACTTTACTATTGGTCGAAGACTCCAAGCTGACCATTGAGCTCAGTGCCTCTGACAAGAAGTGAGGAGAGGCACTGTGAGCTCATCCTCTCATTCTGCTGCAAATAGAGTATGCCAGCTTGTATTTAAACTGGCTGTTCGGTATTTAGCTTCTGATAGGCTGCCCCGTAAATTCTGACCAGTTTCACCTACCTACCCCCTGGTCACCGAGCTACGACCCTCGAAGTCGATCCTCTGTCTCCCCTGCCTCCCCTGACTGCACGCCCCTGCATCTATGTGCAAAAAAAAAAAAGTAGAGAGGTGATGTTCTTCGAACTAAACAAGATGAGAACTGTGTGTGTGTGTAACAGATGTGTAGGGTATTCAAATGAAATCTAGGATTAAATAAATAAATAAATATGTTAACAAGAATATGCTGATGACTCTGAGCTGTGAACCTGGACTGAGCCTAAGGCCCGTAATATAGCTGTTCTAAGAAAATGCAGCTGAATGCTGTGCATGCTTTAATGACATGACATATGCACCCTCTAGGGGGGAATTCTCACAGTTTTACAGCAAGAAATTACACCATGGAGTGTTTGCAATTTGAGCAGATTGCCTCTGAAAGAAAAACACTTATTTTAGCAGAAATATAAAATTCTGGGAAAATAAAGAAATATCCACACATTTTAAGTCCTATGGATAAACATCTGAAAGACGACCCCATTGTACTAATTGCTGGAATGTTATTGTTGCATTTACCCCTGCCCTGCCTAATTTGTGATTTTTTAAAAATGTTTTTACTGGCTTGCAATGGCACAGATCGAAAATCATATTATTGTAGGTGCGCCACGTAGTGGCTATCTACAGCATATATCATTCTTGGGGACATTCTGGTCAGGGTCAACAGAAGTTTTCTTCATTTAGGTGTCCTTTTATGAAACTGAGATCAGCGGCGATCCCGAGTCTCACCGCTGATCTCAGCTCATTACCAGTTTATGAAACTGAGATAATCAGCGGAGAACATGTTCTCCGCTGATTATCTCAGCACAGTGAGAATTTGTAACTGACTTCACAGAAACGGCCAGTTTATGAAGGTGCGATCTCAGCACCTCACTGGCGATCTGTGGCAGAATTCTCACTTTCTGATTCACCATTTCAGAAGTGAAGAATCAGAGTGAGAAGCCTGAAACTGGCTGATATTCTGGAGAAAGCAAGAAGTCTTATGACTTCTTTCACCAAACAGTCAGAGCACATCTTCCCCACCATTACACACCCCAAAACCAGCAGGATAGGAATTTATAGTGTAGATAGATAGATAGATAGATAGATAGATAGATAGATAGATATATCTCTATCTATCTATATATAGATATTTATATATATTTTTTTTTAGATGTTCACGTCTCTGGCTGGGTTCACACTTTTGCGATGCGTGAACCAGCGTGATTCCTGTGCAGGTTTTCACATCGCACCTACATTGACATCTGCGCACCACTGCGGGTGTCAATGTAAAGTTAATGACACCCCCAGATCATTTCACAGATCGCAGTGCGAACTATGTAATGGTGCAGGAATCGGATCGCATGGGTGTTCACACCCATGCGATCCGATTCCAGTGCGGACCAAATAAAGGGTCCTGTACCATTTTGGTGCAAATGCAATATGATTTAGGGCCAGTTCCCACTGCTGCGGTGTCCGAGATCGGATGTGATTCGCACCGCAGTGCAAAATCACATCCGATCTCTGTGCGATACGATTTCAGCCATACAGATTGCTAAATTTGCATTGCCCTCGGACCATACTCTTACAGGACCCTTTTTTTGGTCCACAGAGGAATCGGATCGCATGGGTGTTCACACCCATGCGATTCGATTACTGTCCGAGTTTGCAGATTGCACTGCGATATGCGAACTGATTTCGGGGTGTTGTTAACTTTTAGGCCCAGTTCACACTTGTGCGATGCCGGACATCGCACAGGCATCGCATGTTATTTGCAGCACACTGCCATTCACATTACATGCAATGTCTGTGCAGTGCGATATCAGCTGTACAGATAGTATGGCTGATATCGCACCGCATTCGGTGCAAACACGCACAGGACCCTTTTTTCTGTTCGGACCAGAATCGAATCGCATGTGTGTTTACACATATGCGATCCGATTCATGTCCGAACTGTCAGTTCGCAGTGCGATATGCAAGCTGATCTGGGGGTGTCGTTAACTATGTATTGACACTCCCCAGCGATTCGCATATGGCAGTGTGAACTGACATGTGAGTCGGTGCGATGCGGGAACCCGCAGTGGATTCGCAGTGTTCTCGCATCGTACCAGTTTATCAATTTTTATGTTTATCTATAATGAAATATATTTTATTTTAATTTATTAATAAATATTTATACTTGTATACTTTATTAAAATTATTTTTTTAATGATTATAAATGTATTTTGCATTTATATGAATGGTGTATAGCTGCTTTACATATGTGCATTACATTCATTTACTATACACCATTCACATTTAAATAGGGACATGTATGATCTTTAAATATTGATAAAAACAATGTTTTTTTTATAATTAGGTTAATGTATATTGTGTAGGGGGAATTTATCTTTATTATTTTATTAATATGTTGGACAATAATGTGTGCTGATTTGTGTTAAACTTTGGTATTTTATGGTTCCTCATACTGTAATCCCGCTACATCACACGAGATTATAGTGAGAGGAGCCATTCTCAGGAGTTCCCGGCGTTTGTAGATCGCTCCTCAACTCAACATGAGAAGCGATCTACACACTTTCATAAACAGGCACTCAGAGGAGAGCGATCTCCTCTGAGAATGCCTGAGAACTGAAAAGCGGTATTTTACCGCACTTTCATAAAAGGACACCTTAATCAGGATATAGTGTTGGTGGTATCATTCTAGTTTTTTCAACAGACAACATTTTTGTACACATTTAGCTTTGTGAAGAAATCAAAATAAAAGTCTTTAGGAAGACAAAGAACAATCCATTCTTATGAGAATGCATCAGAACGCTGATCTTACTGCAAGAATATACCCATGAAATGTAAAATGGCTTTATCCAATAAGGAGGCTAATTCCTTTAAATATTAGGCTGCACTGACACAGGTGTCTAGCCACACTGTGAATCCCAGCTGCAAGAATCTACCGATTACTGGGATGGACAGCTGTGTGCAGACAGGGTGCTGCCGCCAAGATCGTACAATACATTGACAACCTAACCTATATCAGCCAAGCAGAATCCATCAAGTACTGGCATGACTATGCCAGAGTCAATTCTGATCAGCTCCACCTAAATTGTATCTCAACCCAAGAACAAAAGAAATAGCAGTGTTGTCCCCCTAGAACAGGAAGTGTTTTAAGACTACAGAATACCCCCATCTCTCTTTTCCTCTCCAGGTGTTCTGTAGTCCACAGAGAGAACATGGAACAATTTTGATTGATAACAGTGCAGCGCAGGAAGTTATTACCTTAGTACATTTCTGGGAGGATCAACCAGTATTTTTGCACTTAGGGTCTATGCACACTGGGCTTAAAAAAAATGCTAGCTTCCGTGGCAGAAAAAAAACACTCATATAGAACTTTTTTTCTACAGGTGTTTAGGAGCATTTAGCTTTTTTCTGCCAGAAAACTCCGCTCAAAAAAGGCAAACCAGAAGGCTTTTTTCTGCTTAAATGCTGAGCTTAACCACTTCAGCCCTGGAAGGATTTACCCCCTTAATGGCCAGGCCATTTTTTGCGATACTGCACTGCGTTGCTTTAACAGACAGTTGCGTGGTCGTGCGACTTTGTACCCAATCAAAATTGATGTCCTTTTTTTCCCACAAATAGAGCTTTCTTTTGGTGGTATTTGATCACCTCTGCGGTTTTTAGTTTTTGCGCTATAAACAAAAAAAGAGCACCAATTTTGAAAAAAAAAACAAACAATATTTTTTACTTTTGGCTATAATAAATATCCAAAACAAAATGTAAAAAAACTCATTTCTTCAGTTTAGGCCAATATGTATGTATTCTTCTATATATTTTTGATAAAAAAAATCCCAATAAGTGTATAATTGATTAGTTTGCGCAAAAGTTATCGCATCTACAAAAAAGGAGATAGATTTATGGCATTTTTATTATTATTATTTTTTTTTACTAGTAATGGTGGTGATCTATGATTTTTAGTGGGACTGTGACATTGCGGCAGACAGATTGGATACTTTTGACACTTTTTTGTGACCAGTAACATTTATACAGCGATCAATGCTATAAAAATAGTACATAGTGCAGCGCTAATTATCACAATTAATACATCTCCTCATCCAATAAATCAATACATGAAACATATACCGTAGTTATTGGAAATGTAAAATCATAAAACGTTCATATAGAAATCAGGATTCCAAAAAGTGACAATGTGCATCAATGAAGACTAAAAATCAGTGCCAGAAGTGTGACCTCCACCATAAGACACTCTTTGCCGCTCACCTCAATTATAGGACCCCTGAGTCAACAAAGGGTCAAAAAGGCTTTCCCTTACAGGCAAAATCCTCTTCAGAGTGCAAAGCATAGGGATCACCACATCATCTCATATACAGGGGATCGCAGCATAAGATCATCACTGTCCCAATATCCCGAGATATGCAAATAAAACAGGAGATGTCTGGTCATCTCCGCTGGCATGTATTTAATATTATAAAAAAAGAATTACACTTACATACAAGGCACTTCCATTAAATGCCAGCAAAAAAGAGTTCTGTCACGGGGAGACATAAGGAGATGGCCGCTGGTGACGTAGATCCTTCTCAAGAGGGAGTGACGTCACCCGCAGGCCGCAGCCGTCTCCTCATGCTGACTCCATGAGGTTTTATGTAACAAAACGCTTTTTAAATGATAGCAGGTGTGTATTGACTCCTATTTAACTCCTATTTAAGTTTGAATGTGATTGCTTAATTCTGAACACAGCTACATCCCCAGTTATACGAGGGTGTGCACACTTATGCAACCACATTATTATTTTTTTTAAATTTTTACTCCCCCCCCCAAAAAAAAAAGATTTCAGTTTGTTTTTTAATAGAGTTGTAGGTCACATTAAAGGTGGAAAAAAGTTCGGAAATTATTTAACTTTGTCTCACTCTTTTACATCACAGAAACCTGACATTTTAACAGGGGTGCGTAGATTTGTACATTGCAGGGATTTTAACAAACTTTATTATTTTGTTATGCTGAAGAAATCACTTTTTGTTTCTCTGTGCTCATGTGCTGAGCGTGTCTAATGGAAGTGGTTTCTTAATTAACCAGCTGTGCACCTGCAGGGCTCTAATGATGAAAGCTGCAGGGTCAGCATCCCTTTAGACGTGATTTCCTTTCGGGAGTATCTTGCCAAAAATGACATTTTTGTTGCAGGGGATGCCAAAAAATCTGACTTGTATCTTAGTGCAGACTTCTGGGAAAAATAGTATTTTTTATAACAGCTTACCTGTAAAATCCTTTTCTTTTGATGTAGATCACGGGACACAGAGCCTCAGTAATTACTGATGGGTTATAGGGTATCACTAGGTGATTGGACACTGGTCACACCCTAAACAGGAAGTTTAACCCCCTATATAATCGCTCCCCTTACAGGGATACCTCAGTTTTGTAGCAAAGCAACACAAGTGTATTAGAAGAGGGGGCGGGACCTCTGTGTCCCGTGATGTACATCAAAAGAAAAGGATTTTACAGGTAAGCTGTTATAAAAAATCCTATTTTCTTTCTCATACATCACGGGACACAGAGCCTCAGTAATTACTGATGGGATGTCCCAGAGCAATGCTATCTGAGGGGAGGGGAACCACAACCAAGTAGGGTGTAATCAGACCTGAGGACCCTGTACCGCTGCCTGCAGCACACTACGCCCAAAGGCGATATCCTCATGCCTTCTCACATCCACCTGATAAAATCTGGTAAATGTATGGACTGAAGACCAGGTTGCGGCCTTGCAGATTTGAGCCATAGAGGCCCGGTGATGCACCGCCCAAGAAGCACCAATAGCCCTTGTGGATTGTGCCTTGATCTGAAACGGAGGAATTTTATGTTTCAAACCGTAAGCTTCAATAATCATTTGTTGAATCCATTTAGAAATGGTAGATTTTGACACTGCCTGTCCTCTATTGGGACCTTCTGGCAGCACGAACAAAACATCCGTTTTGCGAACTTGAGCAGTTGCTTCCAGATAAGCTTTGACTGCTCTTACTACATCCAAAGAATGTAGTGACCTTTCTTCCGAAGAACAGGGATCAGGAAAAAAGGAAGGCAGAACAATATCTTGGTTTAGATGAAAATCTGAAACCACTTTTGGTAAAAAACTAGGATGAGGGCGTAATACCACTCTATCCTTGTGTATGATCAAATAAGGCTCTTTACAGGAAAGAGCAGCTAATTCTGACACTCTTCTAGCAGAAGAAATGGCTACCAGAAAAATTAATTTTCTTGTCAACAAGATTAAGGGAATCTGACGTATTGGTTTAAAAGGCTGTTTCTGTAAAACAGACAGAACCAAATTCAGGTCCCAGGGGTTTAGGGGCACCTTAACCGGAGGATTAAGACGCGTCACCCCCTGCATAAAGTTTCGGACCAAAGAATGTGAAGCAAGTGGCCGTTGAAATAATACTGATAAGGCCGAGACCTGGCCCTTGATGGTACTCAAGGCCAGCTTCATCTCTAATCCCAATTGTAGAAAATCAAGAATTCTACCTATCACATACTTTCTGGGATGCCAACCCCTGGATTCACACCAGGATACATAAGCTTTCCAGACTCCATGATAAATTACTCTGGAAGCTGGCTTTCTTGCATTGATCAAGGTAGATATCACAGGACCTGAAAGCCCCCGACTCTTCAGAACGTGGGTTTAAATAGCCAAACCGTCAAATTTAGCATTTGTAAGGCAGGATGGAACACTGGACCTTGAGATAACAGGTCTGGGCGTGACGGTAGGGTCCACGGGGAACCCACCGTCCTCCTTACTGTTTCTGCATACCAAGTCCTCCTGGGCCAAGCAGGGGCTACCAGAAGTACCGACTTCCTTTCCTGCCTGATCCTGCGAAGGAGTCGTGGCAGTAGCTGAATAGTCGGGAATGCATAAATCAGTGAGAACCGATGCCACAGAATCACCAACGCATCCGTCCCGTATGCAAGAGGATCCTTTGTCCTTGCCACAAACTTGTCGATCTTTTTGTTGAATCTGGATGCAAAGAGATCTACATCTGGAACCCCCCATCTTTGGCATATGGCCCAAAAGATGTGGGGGTGAAGAGACCACTCCCCTGGGAGTAACTGCTGGTGACTTAAATAGTCCGCCTGCCAGTTCTCATTCCCTGGAATGAAAACTGCCGATATGCATGGCACATGCTTCTCTGCCCAGACTAAGATCTGGTTCACTTCTCTTTGAGCAGCCCGGCTCCTGGTGCCTCCCTGATGATTGATATAAGCCACTGCTGTGGCATTGTCGGACTGGATCCTGACTGGGCAACCCTGTAACCTGAGAGTCCAGGCCTTTAGGGCTAGATATGCCGCACGGATCTCCAGAATGTTGATGGGCAAGGTCCTCTTGGCTTTGGACCATACTCCTTGGACCGCAGACTGTTCCAGAACTGCTCCCCAATCTGAAAGGCTGGCATCCGTTGTTACCACCGTCCAGGTAACCGGTAGAAAGGACTTCCCTTTCTGCAGGCTTTCGGGTATTAACCACCAATTGAGGCTCTGACGCACTGCATGAGACAGGTGCATCGGAAAATCTAATGCCTGAACTTTCTTGTTCCAGGCCGACAGGATACTGTGTTGCAGCAGTCTTGAATGAAACTGAGCATAGGAAACTGCTTCGAATTAAGCTACCATCTTTCCCAGCAGCCTCATACAAAGGCGGACAGAAGGACCCTTTTTGGTCCTGACTACCAGAATCAGCTCCCTTAAGGCAGTGATCTTTGCCTGAGGTAAAAATACTTTCTCCTGGGTTGTATCTATGATCAGACCCAAATACTCCAGTCTTCTTACTGGTTTTAGGAAAGATTTTTCTAGGTTGAAGATCCAACCTATGTGTTCCAGATACTTGACTGTGGTCCTCAAGTTTCCGTTCAAACAGGCTACCGACCAGTCTATCAAGAGCAGGTTGTCTAGGTATGCTATGACAGTTATACCTTGAGCCCTTAATCTGGCCAGAGGAGGAGCCAAGATTTTTGTAAACACTCGAGGTGCAGTGGCTAGCCCGAAAGGCAGAGCTACAAACTGGAAATGGCGCTCTCCTATCGCGAAGCGCAAGAACTTTTGATGAGCAGGAAAAATGGGCACATGCAGATATGCATCTCTGATGTCTATCGATGCCAGAAATTCTCCTTCCTGCAGAATGGAGACTACTGACCCAATTGATTCCATGCGAAAGGAACGAATCCTTAGGAATCGATTCAGATCCTTTAGATCCAGAATGGGTCTGACATCCCCATTTGGCTTTTGGACCGTAAAAAGGTTGGAATAAAATCCCAATCCTTGATCCTTCGTGGGAACCATCATGATGACTTCTTGCGACAAAAGCCGCTCTAACGCTAGAAGGAGCGACTGCTTTTTCTCTGGATCCCTGGGGACATTTGATCTGAGAAAACGAGGAGAGGGAAACTCTTGGAACTCCAGTTTGTAACCTAAGGTTACCGTGGAGACTATCTGTCCTGGAAATCCTCCTACCAGAGCTTTGAGAACTGTTGCAGTCTTCCCCCCACTCGAGCGAGCGGGGGCGCCCCTTCATAAAGAGGCCTTAGTGTCTTGTCTGGCAGGCTTCTTCCCCCAGGACTTCTTTTGTCCCTGGGGTTGACTCTTGTTTCTTGACCCAGACGGAGGAGGCCGTCGCGACTGCCTGGAGGCTGATGCCCCTGGCACTGGGGAAAGAGTCCATTTGAAAGAGGGACGCTTACTGCTTTTCTTAACAGGTAAGAGAGTGCTTTTCCCACTATAGATCCTTTGGATATAATTGTCCAGATCTTCTCCAAACAACCTTTGGACCACGAAATGGAAATCCAGCTAGAAGTTTCTTACATGGTGCTTCAGCTGACCAACCTTTCAACCATAAGATTCTACAATTATGCACCAACCCAAGTGAAAGACGAGAGGTTTGCATGATAGAATCTCTGATGGCGTCAGCAAAACATAAGGCCGCTGGAAGGTTAGCTGACCCCTGGGCCTGCTGTCCAGGTAGAACTTTGATGATCTGCTTAACATGGTCTCTTAAGTATTGACAGACTGTGATCGCTGCCACTGCAGGTTGAGCTATTGAACCTGCTAAGGAGAAAACCTCTTTCAACAGGGATTCCATCTTTTTATCCACAGGATCACTGAGCATCTGAGCATTGTCTACAGGACAAGTCAGACTTTTATTTACGGAGGAAATGGCGGCATCAACTGCCGATATCCCCACATTTTTATAAACTTTTCTTCCATAGGATAAAGTGTTGAAAACTTTTTTGGCGGAAAAAAACGTTTATCTGGGTGATCCCACTCAGAATAAAGGAGCTTTTCAAGTAAATTATGAACAGGAAAAGCATGTGCTGTTTGAGGAGGCTTCAGTGACCCCAAAGAAGAAGAGAGTTATTTAACTGATTCAGATACAGGTACTTTAAATGTGGAGCGGACCAATCCAGCAAGGATCTGCACTAAGACTTTCTCATCCTGAGAAGACGAGGAGGGCCCTTCTCCAATTGATTCCTCAGAGGAGGAATCATCCGTCCCATCCCGATCCTCTGAAAGGGATTCATCTCCCTTATCCCGGAGCTCCTCTGCCTGAGGGTCCCGGGAAACAGAGGAAGACCTAGTGCACTTTCTTTCACTAAGTGAAGATGCAATTACAGCCATTAATCTTTCCTCTAAACCATTAATGGTTGAGGAAAAAATCTCCTGTGTAATGTATACAGGGGCTGAAGTGCCAGAAGCAGATGCAGCCCCTGACCCCAACGGCTCTCCCTGGCCAGCCGTCCCTGGCCCTTCACGGGGGGAAGGTGCTGCAGAAAGGGGGTCCTCAGAGCCTGAAGGAGATCCCCTAGAGCCTCTGGTTCTTGGGGTATTTGTACCTCTTCTACCCATAGTGCAAAGCAACAAGGTGGAGGTATCACAAAAAAATGAACACTGACTGCTGAGTGATGTAGTCCAGCAACAGCCCTGCTACCAATGCCCAGTCTAGTGTTTCTTTAGTAAATGCTGCCTAGGAGAATGCCTGTGTCCCACCTTACATGCGACCGTCAGCTCTGTGTCCCTCCATAGGCTGTGTGCACCTGCAAAGTGTGCTTCTTAAAGCCTTGCAGCTGGCAATGTGGGCGTCCAGGCACGCTGGACGTCGCGCTGATGCTCCCCCCCCCCTCCTCTGACCACCCCCCTCGTGTGCTTCCCGCGTGAGCCGACCCTCCGGGACAAGCGTGGAGGGGAGGCTGGGGGCGGAGGAGGAAGGAGAGAGGCCGGCAGTGATGGGGCCTGCACATGGCAATGGCGGCGGCGGTGGCGACAGTGCGGTATACTACCGCCTCACAGACCACTTGTGGCCCCCCTATTTTTGGGGGGAATATCCCAGAGGAGAGCCCCCATCTCATCCTACCTGGAGCTCGGCTGGAGGAGCTTGTGCAGCGTGAACATCGAGACAGACAATCCAGCATGAGAAGGTATGTGCTCTTGGCAGCCCCCGGTGGTGACAATAGGCATAGCATGCATTTACTTAAAGGAGAAACCTACTAGAATTAAACAATTCTGTGGAATCTCCCTTACCTTATCCAGCTGCAGGGTTCTGTTATACAGACCCAATCTTCACCTCTCACGGTGGGCTCCGTTTGGAAAACCTTCAGAGACTGGGGCCCCCTACGGATAGGGGGTTCCGCAGTTCTGGGCCTGTAAAGCACCCGGCCAGAAATAAGGCTAGAAAACCAAATTCTGAAATGCGGGGTCCAGCTCTCTAAAAAGAGGAAGCTTTACAGGTAAAACCTTGTTTCTTCGGACACAAGGCCTGGGTACCATCCAATTCGGCCTGGAAAAGACACTTTGAAATGGATCCGGTTCGCCTGGCTTGCCCCAGTATAGGACATAGGATATTCCCTTTGGAGCTCAGCACAGGACATCTTTACACGTCCAACGCCTAAGACACTGGCGAAAAAACTGAGGTATCCCTGTAACGGGAGGGATTATATAGGGGGTTGAACTTCCTGTTTAGGGTGTGACCAGTGTCCAATCACCTAGTGATACCCTCTATATAACCCATCAGTAATTACTGAGGCTCTGTGTCCCGTGATGTACGAGAAAGAAATCAGAATCAATCACACAAGTAGGAAATTATGTTTCAGGGGGGTGTTCTCTACACATTCAGTGTACAGACCGTCTCCAGGTAGCCATATTGCATTGCATTTTACAGAAAATTACTCTCAGGACTGGGCTCAGCCCTTCCTTCTCTGAGCTGGCCGTTCATCTGTCGGCTAATTGCCAGCTCCTATCTCTTCACAGTTACCCAGCTGTTGATGATATCCTGTTTGTCAGCCCTGCCTACTTAAGCTGTCCAGTCCGGAGGTTCTCTGCCGTCACCTTGGTTAACATCACAGAAACTATCTCCTGGAATCCTGTTCAAGACTTGCTTTGCTGACATCCCTTCTGGCTCCAGAACGTGCTTGCTGTTCCACTACATTGATCCCTGACTTCTGGCTTGGCTGACTATCCGTTCAGGTTACTGAACTTTGGCTATGTTTTGACTACGTTTGTTCTTTTTACTTTTATTAATAACCACTTCCCTACCGGCTCCTGTAGATATACATCAGCAGAATGGCACGGCTGCACAAAGTAACGTACTCGTACGTTACTTTGAATTTGCCGCAGTGTGCGCGCGCGCACCTGCCGCGAGCTCCGTGAGTTGGGTAGCGGGTCCCGCGGACTCGATCGCCGCGGGGATACCCGCGCTCGCCTCACGGAGAGGACGAACGGGGATATGCTGATGTAAACAGCATCTCCCTGTTCTGCCTAGTGACAAGTGTCACTGGATCTCTGCTCCCTGTCATCGGAGCAGAGATCAGTGAGGAGCCACACACAGCCCATCCCCCCCTACAGTTAGTAATCACTCCCTAGTACTGATTTAACCCCTCTCCGCCCCCTAGTGGTTAACCCCTTCACTGCCAGTGTCATTTATACAGGAATCAATGCATTTTTATAGCACTGATTGCTGTATAAATGACAATAGTCCCAAAAATGTGTCAAAAATGTCCGACATGTCCGCCATAACGTTGCAGTCACAATAAAAATTGCTTAAAAAAATGCTAGTGTCCTTGGCAGAAAAAAAACACTCATATAGAACTGTTTTCTACAGGCGTTTAGGAGCATTTAGCTTTTTTCTGCCAGAAAACTCCGCTCAAAAAAGGCAAACCAGAAGGCTTTTTTTCTGCTTAAATGCTGAGCTTAACCACTTCAGCCCTGGAAGGATTTACCCCCTTAATGGCCAGGCCATGTTTTGCGATCCTGCACTGCGTTGCTTTAACGGACAGTTGCATGGTCGTGCGACTTTGTACCCAAACAAAATTGATGTCCTTTTTTTCCCACAAATATAGCTTTCTTTTGGTGGTATTTGATCACCTCTGCAGTTTTTAGTTTTTGCGCTATAAACAAAAAAAGGAGCACCAATTTTGAAAAAAAAAAAAAAACAATATTTTTTACTTTTGGCTATAATAAATATCCAAAACAAAATGTAAAAAAACTAATTTCTTCCTCAGTTTAGGCCAATATGTATGTATTCTTCTATATATTTTTTGTAAAAGAAATCCCAATAAGTGTATAATTGATTAGTTTGCGCAAAAGTTATTGCGTCTACAAAATAGGAGATAGATTTATGGCATTTTTATTATTGATCTATGATTTTTAGTGGGACTGTGACATTGCGGCAGACAGATCAGACACTTTTGACACTTTTTTGTGACCAGTGACATTTATACAGCGATCAGTGCTATAAAAATAGTACAAAGAATAGTGCAGCGCTAATTATCACAATTAATACATCTCCTCATCCAATAAATCAATACATGAAAGATATACCGTAGTTACTGGAAATGAAAAATCATAAAAAGTTCATATAGAAATCAGGACTCCAAAAAGTGACAATGTGCATCAATGAAGACTAAAAATCAGTGCCAAAAGTGTGACCTCCACCATAAGACACTCTTTGCCACTCACCTCAATTATAGGACCCCTGAGTCAACAAAGGGTCAAAAAGCCTTTCCCTTACGAGCAAAATCCTGGAGAGTAGTGATAAACCTCTTCAGAGTGCAAAGCATAGGGATCACCACATCATCTCATATACAGGGAATCGCAGAATAAGATCATCACTGTCCCAATATCCCGAGATATGCAAATAAAACAGGAGATGTCTGGTCATCTCCGCTGGCATGTATTTAATATTATAAAAAATGAAGAATTACACTTACATACAAGGCACTTCCATTAAGTGCCAGCAAAAAAAAGAGTTCTGTCACGGGGAGACATAAGGAGATGGCCGCTGGTGACGTAGATCCTTCTCAAGAGGGAGTGACGTCACCCGCAGGCCGCAGCCGTCTCCTCATGCTGACTCCATGAGGTTTTATGACAAAATGCTTTTTAAATGATAGCAGGTGTGGAGGCGTCTGTTGGGAGGGGAGGAGCTGGCGGCGTGTCAGTAGTCGGCGTCTCGGTGGCTCTGTCAGCTGGGCGAGTAAGCCTCGAGGACAGGAGAAACGAAGAGCGTGCCGACCGGCATCCGAGCCCTGTGCATGGAGCCTCGATCCGGATGAGAACAGGGATATAGCGGCACGGTCCAGGGTGACAGAGAGACGGCTGTGTTCTCCCCGGAGGGTTCCTGCACGCTCTCCCCGGCCCCCCCGTTCCTTCCTCGGCACTGGATGATGAGATGGTGGAGGGAAGGAAAGGATTAAACTAAACCTACGTCACCCAACCCGCTGCTCAGATCAAAAACCCTGGAACCTCGCAGAGCCCTGATAGGGTAAAACAACCGGCAGGAGGAACGCCATCCTCAGAGTAAGGATACACAGATGGTCGTAGCTGGGTAAGAGATATGTCTCCGTTTGGACCCCAGAGGTAAGAAAATGTCAGGAATTGAGGTCTGGAAAGGAAAAAATACTGCCAGTGAAGTATTAAGGTATGCAATAGCTGAAGTATGCAAAGGGGACACTGCAAATATTTAAAACTGAGATGGTGAACAGTTTATGAATTAAGACTACATGCTAATTGTTGATACCTGTTACACTCACTACTCCTGGTCAGTATATATCACGGAGAGTCATATGACACGAAGCTACACAAAATATAGTGAACTCTGCTGATGCTGTCGTAGCTAAAATTACTGGTAAAACGAGAGCAAACTAGCAGGTGTGAGAAATCGCTTATTGTATATCCGTAATAGGGGAGAACAACAGGTCACTATCTTGACTAAGGTCTCTCAAAACACCTGCGCCACATGAGGTCATCTGCACCACGATAACTGGAAAGTAACACTATAGACAATCTAGGAGTGATAATCGCTGGGCTATTCAGAAGGGACAATATATATTGGAGTAAAAAAAAAAAAAAAACTTATCGAGGTTTGGATAACCCCCAGAGATAGTGGACACTTATCGAGGAGTCTAGAGTTGGCACAAAGCGGTACGTGGACACAAGTGCAGATACGTTAAATCGGCATTATACATCTTTGGAGAGGGCCAGAAATCCTATGTCTAATAAACTCGAGCTCCATTATTGTAGCAGTACCTCAAATATAAATTGGGACACTCAATTTCTCTCAAGGCATAATAATAAAAAATAACATCAGGTCACCAGGACGCCTGCTCCTGAAATATTGGGACATAATGTGTCAAAAATAATTGGATGAATACTGACCACACTATAGCATCTGAAATCATTCACTAGGATTTTTTTTTTCAAAGCTATGCACAGATAGGCGAGACAACAGATACAGTACGCCTGCATAGGGTGAAAACCTGCCTTCCCTAATCCCCCAATAAAGTGGTGCAACGCCTCAAAATATTTGCATAAGAAGGGTGGGACTGGCCCTGTTTAGCGGTGCTCTCCTTCTCTTCCAGTGTTCTGGGCATATTTAAGTTTCAGCACACTGGAGAGGGGAAGCAGGACCTTGGAACAGTACATCCCTAGTAGAAAGGGAAATAACTAGCTAAAAGAATGGGGGTTGGGGGGGGGAATACAAATACTGAAAAGCTGTTTGAGAAGTGCATAAAAATTACCACAATATAGGAGCATTTCAGGGTATTCTGCATGGGCGGGGCAAGCACTTAAATACCACATATAGAACTCCCTGAAATAAATAATGAGCAGAAACACAACGAAAGCTGGGAAAGGGGGTTCATCAAAGACATCAAAGGACAGCCTCTCAGGAAGCATAAGTGGGAGCTCAATCAATCAATACCTAGCTACGGGGGGGGAGCCCAGGGGGCGTGCACCAAGAAGCTCAAACATCTACTGCCCTCGACAAGAGGAAAAAAGGTCAGAATGAAAAGAAAGAACAGACTCCCAATCAATCAAGAGAGTCCTCATTAACAGAAAATACACACGAGATATCCAGAATGACGGAACCCAGACAGGATTTTGATCTCCCCTCAAAAAACGAAATCGCGGAGATGTTTAAAGCACTCGAAGTATCGATTAAAACGGAAATAAGTATGCTGAGGACAGACTTAGGAAATCTGCTGACCAGAGTTGAAAGGGCAGAAGATATCATGGAGAAACAAGAAAGAGAAATCTCTGACCTAAAAAAACAAATTAAAACAACGCAACAAAACCAGCTAAAAATATGCTACAGAATAGAGGACCATGAGAATAGAAGTCGCAGACAGAACTTGAGAATCCGAGGAGTGCCGGAAAAGAGGGGAGAGGATTTGAGGAAAACCGTAGCACACATTTTCGCCCCACTCTTGGAGCTGAGAGGGGAGGACTTTCCAAAAATTGCAAGGGTGCACCGAATAGGCAGGCTGGATAGCAGCCGAACAGAGAGAAGCCGCGACATAATTGCGAGGTTCAGATTTTACGCTGACAAAGAGAAAATATGGATAAAATTGAGGGGGCAAACCCCACTTCAATACGAAGATTCCAGGATCCAAGTATTTGCAGACCTTGCTAAAGACACATTACTGAGAAGACGTCTGCTGAAACCACTCCTAGAACAAATGATAAATCAAAATATAAAGTATTCATGGGGTTTCCCGGCCTGTCTAATTGGCAGTAAAGATGGGAGATCTGCCAGGTTAAGATTTCCTGATGAGCTGGAAGAATTCTGCAGGAAATTAGGCTTACAGATGCCAGCGACGTTGGATTGGTCCAATGAGAGATGGATAGAGTTGGGATTAGAGGTGGTGTGAGTGGAGGGGGAGGGGGGGGGTGGGAGGGGGGCAGGAGGGAGGGAGGGAAATCTATGCAATATAAAGAACAAAACCAGAAAGTAGTGTGGAGATGACTAGAGTACCCGGCCGCCGAGGCAGATATGGCTGGAAATCTGATACGCCAATAGTTTCACCCTTAGCGGTGGAGATCAATGGTGGGTTGCGATACACGAGATCCACATTGGTCTAAGGGTCTAGAGCTGACCAGAAAGGGGAGGGGGTGGACGGGGGGGAGAGGGATGGGTGGGAGGCAAAGGGGGGAGGAATAAGGGGAGGGGGCTTAGCACAACCGGTATAATAATAAAATGGGGTATCTCTCCAAGGTCTAAGATAGTAAGGGGTGGATGCTGAGGCAGGAAAATGACACCTAATACAATAAAATGTATAACGTATAATGTCAAAGGGCTTAATATGGCTAACAAAAGAAGAAGCATTTTTAACGAGCTTAAACTGCTTAAACTGACCAGAGGTGGTATTTCTCCAGGAAACACATATATCGCACCTATCAAGAATAAGATTATCCTCCGGGGAATACACAATATGGTACCAAGGAGACACTATTTCAAGTAGAACATGGGGTGTTGCTATTGGATTCGCAAATAGAACTAGGTTTGTACTGGAAGAAAGACTAGTGGACACAGAAGGTAGATACATATTTCTGAGAGGCAGATTATATGAAAAAGAATATACATTGGCCAATATTTATGCACCAAATCAGAACCCAATAGAGTATGTTGCTAAGGTTCTAGAGAAATTAAAGAAGTTTAGACAAGGGCAACTGATATTAATGGGGGATCTTAATTTCTGTATGGACCCTGATCTGGACAGTACGGCTCGGGCACAGGC
The DNA here is from genome assembly GCF_042186555.1 of Aquarana catesbeiana. Classification (NCBI taxonomy): domain Eukaryota; kingdom Metazoa; phylum Chordata; class Amphibia; order Anura; family Ranidae; genus Aquarana; species Aquarana catesbeiana. Next base: position 103,903,305 of record NC_133328.1, read on the forward strand.
GAAGAACAGTACCCAACTAAGTAAGATGAAGCAAAAACTTTCCAGCTTACAGCTGGTAGACATATGGAGAGTGCAACATCCAAGGGGAAGAGACTATACATTTTATTCGCCTGTGCACAGGTCGTACTCCCGGATCGACTATGGACTGATAGACCATAGAGAAATTGAGAGGGTGGTAGACTCATGGATAGGGAATATAACGTATTCAGATCACGCACCACTGACTATAGAAATAAAAATAGGGGAAATGAGCAGACCCCCAGGGCAGTGGCGCCTAAATGAAGAGTTGATAAGTGGGGAAGAAGGGTTCAACAGAATTAGTAAAGAACTGAGACTATTTCCTGAGTAATGACACGGGAGAAGTATCTGAGTCTACGTTGTGGCAGGCCCATAAAGTTTATATCAGAGGGATATTAATTGAAATAGGAACGAGGAAGAAGAAAGAGAGACGTGAGAAAACTCAAAAATTAATAGAGGAACTAGCCAGTTTAGAACAGAAACATAAGGCACAAACAGGCCAACTCTCTCAAGTGCTTTATAAACACATTGTCATTAAAAGAGCAGAGTTAAAAACTTTAATGGAACAAGAAGTAAGAGCAAAACATAGTAAGATCTTGGGGGATAGATATCGTTGGGCCAATAAATCAGGTAAACTTCTAGCGAATATAGTGCAAAAGCGGAAAGCGAGGAATTTTATAGAAAAAATCCAGACTAAAGATGGCCACATAAAGTATTCTTCTAAGGAAATAGCAGAGGTTTTCAAAAATTACTATCAGGAGCTATATTCAGTTCGCAAACAGGATACTCTGCTTAATAACCGGGGAAAGAAGAATAATGAATATCTACAGAGGGCAAAACTACCTAGGATTTCAGTAGGGGAAAGAGAGGGAATGGAAGCCCCAATAATCGAAGAAGAAATAAGGAAAGCAATAGCAGGTATGGCAACCGGGAAAAGTCCAGGCCCGGATGGATTTACATTAACCTATTATAGGAAATTTAAAGAAATATTGATCCCTAGGATGTGCCGGTACTTTAATGGGTTGGGAGAGGACTATGACATGAGTCAGGAGGCTTTAAAGGCTTCTATCACGATTATCCTGAAGGAGGGAAAAGAAAAAACACTCTGCTCCAGTTATCGCCCCATCTCCCTTCTCAATATTGATACGAAACTTTATGCAAAAATACTAGCCGAAAGGTTAAAGGGGTCTATGAAGCCCTGGTCAACCCGGACCAGGTGGGGTTTGTCACTAAAAGGGAGGGGAAGAACAACGGGGTCAGGACATTACTCTTGATGCAAAAAATGAAGGTGGATGGACCCCCAGGACTACTACTGTTGATTGATGCCGAAAAGGCTTTCGACAGGGTAGACTGGGGGTTCATGTTCCAGACCTTGGAGACCATAGGTCTTGGTCCTAAAATGTATCAGAGGATTAAAACCCTGTACCACCACCCGATGGCAATGGTGGGAGTGAACGGAGTTATGTCTCAGCCATTAGAAACAGGGAATGGTGTAAGGCAGGGGTGTCCTCTGTCCCCGTTGCTCTTTGTCCTTTCTATGGAGCCTCTCTTGGCAACAATACGGGCGGACCCAGATATTAGGGGTATTAAGATTGGAGAAGACGAACATAAAGTCGCAGCTTATGCCGACGATGTATTGCTTTACATCTCGGACCCCGGAATCACTATGCCCAAACTGGTTAAGGCCCTAGGAGTGTACGGGGAACTGTCTAATTTTCAAATAAACATGTCAAAATCGGAAATTTTGAATATAAATTTAAAGAAATCAGAAATTGAGATATTAAAAAAAAATATAGTTTCAGGTGGGCAAAAGAACTAACGTATCTAGGAATCAAGCTAGCTAACACAACTAAAAAAATTTTTACAATAAATTATGTATCCCTGTTAGATACAGTAAGAGCAGAATGTAAAAGGTATGCAAAGAAAGCCATCTCATGGATCGGGCGGATTAATGTTATTAAAATGGTACTACTCCCTAAGATCACATACGTGTTCCAGATGATACCGCTACCATTACCCTTGTTCTATCTGAGAAAGTTAAAAAATATAATAATGAGCTTCATATGGAAAAATAAAAAACCGAGAGTCTCTTTCAGGACTTTAAAACAAAAGAAAATACATAGGGGCCTGGCTTTGCCTCATGTCCAGAATTATTACAAGGCGGCAGTAATGGCTAGACTAGTAGAATGGGCAAAGAGAGTAAACGAAAAACGCTGGGTAAGAATAGAAGAATATCCTAGTAATGCATCACTGGGAAGTTTGATTTGGAACCCCCCACATACTAGAATTTTGGGAGAAAATACACACATAACAGGTAATGCACTTAGAATTTGGGATGGGGTGTATAAGAAATTAAATGGGAATTATAATTCACCATTATTGGCACTGATAGAGAATAACTTCTTCCCACCAGGATTAGAAACTAAGGGAGGTAAAGAAGCACTATGGGGAAAGACACAACTAAGACACATTATAAAGGAGGGTAAAATTATGACACTACAAGAAATTAGGAATGGGCATGCGGCACGTGGATTAGATGAATGGAGGTATCTCCAGGTGTGCCACTTCGTGAGCAAGCTTCCAGCACCGTTGAGGGAAGGGGACAATCTGATGGACTTTGAAAGGTTATGCGACACAGATGATCCGAGAAATATTGTCTCAAAAGTTTACAAAGGTCTGATGAAGACTGACCAACTGGAGAGGCCCCCATTTATAAGCAAATGGGAAGGGGAACTAGGCACAAAGAAAGGGGAAAACACAATTAAAAGAATTCTTAATATGATTTGTAACTCAGCAGTGGATGTGCGGACAGCAGAAATGAACTATAAATGTATAAGCAGGTTATCTTACTCCAGAGATAACAAGCAAATTTCAAAATAAAACGTCTTTTTGCTGGCGGGGGTGTGATGAAATTGGAACGATGGCGCACCTTTGGTGGACATGCCCCAAAATAAAACATTTTTGGAGTATGATACTTGACCTAATAAAGGAAATCACAGGAATAGAAGTACCAGAAGACCCATGGGAGGTCCTGTTCCATGGGGGTTTGGGTGACATTAAAAAATACAAGCAATCATTGGTCCCTCACCTCCTGAATGCAGCAAAGCGTACAATCCCGAAGAACTGGCAGAGGAAGGAGAGCCCTGAGGTATGGGAATGGATAGATGCAGTAGAAGAAACTTATTACTTAGAGACTAGGACAAGCTCGGAAGCGGAAGCAAGAAATAGGAGCTCAGCGGAGTGGGAACGCTGGGTGAAATTTTAAAAAACGTGGTGTTGTATTTAAGAATTATCGACCGGATTAGAATAAGGGAGAAGGAAAATAAGACCTTGGAGAGATGGGATGGGGGGATGGGGGGATGGGGGGAGGGGGGGTTAATAGATAAGGAAGGAAATGTCAACTCAGCTAATGATAAACCGCTACACATGATATAGGCTTCAGAATATACACGTCACATATTTGGTTTTAAAGAAACTTTTCTCTTTTTTTTGATATGGCAAGAGTCACAATGATGAGACAAAAGAGAGTGGGCTGGTATACAAATGAACTGCAAAGTTGATTTAATGCCTCTCTGTAAGGTCGACTGAATGTGACAAAAAAAAAAAAAAAAGAAAAAAAAAAAATGATAGCAGGTGTGTATTGACTCCTATTTAACATGAGTTTGAATGTGATTGCTCAAAGCGGGGGTCCACCTATCTATCGTTTTTTTTTTTTTGAGTTCATTCACAAACTTTTCTTCTCAGCATTACATACTCACATATTGTGTGTAATATGTCCGCCTGTGTCAGATTTCGTCGGAAAGAATAACTTATATTATTCACTGCAGGCGGTTTCCATCTTCATTGTGGGCATTTGAAGCCCACAAGCATTTATTTCCTGGATGTGGTGAATGCTGTGCTCCCAGCATTCACCGCTCGTTCCCGCACATGCTCAGTGGCATCCTGGGAAGCCTGAGACTAGCTCCCAGGAGTCTGGGAGAGGCTAGAAACACGCCTATTCCCATGGGAGGAGAACCAGGAAGTGCAAAGAAGAATAGAAAAATAAAAGGTAATTACGGCAATTTAAATTTTTTTAAACGGCATGTCAGCATCTAGGCAAGGAAGAGAATACATACAGATATTGTTCAAAATTTGGGTGGAACCCCGCTTTAATTCTGAACACAGCTACATCCCCAGTTATACGAGGGTGTGCACACTTATGCAACCACATTTTTTAGTTTTTTATATTTACCCCCCCCCCCCCCCCCGAAAAAAGAAAAAAGATTTCAGTTTGTTTTTTAATAGAGTTGTACAGTTTATAGGTCACATTAAAGGTGGAAAAAGTTTTAACTTTGTCTCACTCTTTTACATCACAGAAACCTGACATTTTAACAGGGGTGCGTAGATTTGTACATTGCAGGGATTTTAAAAAACTTTACTATTTTGTTATGCTAAAGAAATCACTGTTTTTTTCCTCTGTGCTCATGTGCTGAGTGCATCTAATGGAAGTGGTTTCATAATTAACCAGCTGTGCACCTGCAGGGCTCTAATGATGAAAGCTGCAGGGTCAGCATCCCTTTAGATGTGATTTCCTTTCAGGAGTATCTCACCAAAAATGTCATTTTTGTTGCAGGGGATGCCAAAAATCTGACTTGTATCTTAGTGCAGACTTCTGGGAAAATCAGAGTCAATCACACAAGCAGGAAATTATGTTTCAAGGGGGTGTTCTCTACACATTCAGTGTACAGACCGTCTCCAGGTAGCCATATTGCATTGCATTTTACTGAAAATTACTGTCAGGACTGGGTTTATCCCTTCCTTCTCTGAGCTGTCCGCTCATCTGTCGGCTAATTGCCAGCTCCTATCTCTTCACAGTTACTCAGCTGTTGGTGATATCCTGCTTGTCAGTCCTGCCTACTTAAGCCTTCCAGTCCAGAGGTTCTCTGCCGTCACCTTGGTTAACATCACAGAAACTATCTCCTGCAATCCTGTTCAAGACTTGCTTTGCTGACATTCCTTCTGGCTCCGGAACCTGCTTGCTGTTCCACTACATTGATCCCTGACTTCTGGCTTGGCTGACTATCCGTTCCGGTTACTGAACTTTGGCTATGTTTTGACTACGTTTGTTCTTTTTACTTTTATTATTAACCGCTTCCCGACCAGCTCCTGTAGATATACGTCAGGAGAATGGCACGGCTGCGCAAAGTAACGTACCCGTACATTACTTTAAATTTGCCGCCATGTGCGCGCGCCTGTTGCGAGCTCCGTGAGTTGGGTCGCGAGTCCGCGGGGATACCCGCGATTGTCTCACGGAGAGGACGAACGGGGAGATGCTGATGTAAATAGGAACTGGATCTCTGGATCCCTGTCATCGGAGCAGAGATCAGTGACGAGCCACACACAGCCCATCCCCCCTACAGTTAGTAATCACTCCCTAGTACTGATTTAACCCCTCCCCGCCCCCTAGTGGTTAACCCCTTCACTGCCAGTGTCATTTATACAGGAATCAATGCATTTTTCTAGCACTGATTGAATGACAATGGTCCCAAAAATGTGTCAAAAATGTCCGCCATAACGTCGTAGTCACAATAAAAATCGCTGATCGCCACCATTACTAGTAAAAAAAAAAATATTAATAAAAATGCCATAAAACTATCCCCTATTTTGTAAACGCTATAACTTTTGCGCAAACAAATCAATAAACGCTTATTGCGATTTTTTTTACCAAAAATATGTAGAAGAATACATATCAGCCTAAACTGAGGAAAAAAAATGTTTTTTTATATATATTTATATATTTTATATATTTATATATTTTTTGGGGATATTTATTATAGAAAATGTAAAAAATAATGCGTTTTTTTTTCAAAATTGTCCGTCTTATTTTGTTTATAGCGCAAAAAATAAAAATCGCAGAGAGGATCAAATACCACCAAAAGAAAGCTCTATTTGTGGGAAAAAAATGACGTCAATTTTGTTTCGGAGCCACGTCGCACGACCGCGCAATTATCAGTTAAAGCGAAGCAGTGCCGAATCTCAAAAAGTGCTCTGATCAGGAAGGAGGTAAATCCTTCTAGGGCTGAAGTGGTTAAACAAGTGTGATTTAACTGTACTACTGTCTCGGACTGATTTTATGGTCTCTGACAGTAGGCAAAAGCCATGAATTCAGAAGATGCAGTCAATCCACTTGGTAATATTTTTTCCAGATTGGATGACCTGGATCACCGCATGAATCAGTTTGCCATGACGTGCATGACAACAAGCCTTGGCCTGGGCAAACCCTCTATGAGAGACGCAAAAACCTGCTGTCTTGAGCTACTCTGAGTTTGTAGCTTCATTTAAAAGGGTATTTGACGTTCCCGCGTGCTCCACTTCTGCTGCCAAGTGCCTCATGTACATCGAACAGAGTACGAGAGCTACTGTTGCCTACTGTGCCATTGAATTCCGTACTCTGGCAGCAGAGGTTGCGCGGAACAATGAGGCCCTCGTGGCTGCTTTTTCTCATGGTCTCTCGGATAAAATCAAGGATGAGATAGGAGCCCGAGATATACCCACTGAGCTGGAGAAGTTGATCACCTTTGCCATCCTCATTGATTCCAGACTCAGAGACTCTTTTTTAAGGAGCGCATGCGGAAGCCTCCTGTACGTTTGTCTCTGAGCTTTGCAGTCCCACCAATGCCTCCATCACCTCCCATGCCTCCTGGTACCGAGTCGGTCAGTGAAGGTGAACCCATGCACTTGGGTTTCACACGTCTCTCTGCGGATGAGAGAACCTTTAGGAGGAGGGAGAGATTGTGCCTTTATTGTGGCCAGGCAGATCACTTTTTGAAGTCTTGTCCTACCCGTCCAGGGAACGCCCGAACCTTGAGGTCCTGTCACAGACAGACTTTAGGTGGCATTGTTTCATCCCCAGTTATCCAGAAGGATAAGCCCCTGGTTTTGGTCACCCTTTCTTGGGCTGAGATGTCCGTCGAGATACAGGCTCTAATCAACTCTGGGGCTGCAGGCCTGTTCATTGATGCTGCCTTTGTATCAAAGCACTCGATTCCGTTGCAGCTGCGTGACACTCCACTTGCCATTGAGGCTCTTGACGGGAGACCCCAACAGCCTGCCTATGTAACTCATGAGATGGTTCTGTTGTCCACGGCAGTAGGGGCTCTTTACCATGAGATAATCCAATTCCAAGTTATTTCCTCACCTAAGTTTCCGCTGGTTATTGGTTATCCTTGGTTACAGAGGCACAACCCCTCTTTTGATTGGCTCCGTGCTGAGGTTCTCTCCTGGCCACCACAATGCAGTGAGACATGCTTCCAGAAGGTAGCCAAGGTCCTGTGCACCTCTTCACTCTCCTCCCTGCCGAAGGAGTACCGCGATTTTAGCGATGTCTTTGACAAAGGTCAAGCCGGTAGTTTGCCTCCACACCGGCCGTATGATTGCGCAATTGACCTTCAACCTGGTGCCATAACCCCTCGTGGCCAGGTTTACCCTTTGTCGGTCTTGGAGGATAAGGCCATGGAGGAGTATGTTCCTCTCGAGGTTTCATCCGCAAATCCTCGTCTCCTGCTGGTGTTGGTTTCTTCTTTGTGAAGAAGAAGAGTGGTGAACTGAGACCTTGTATTGATTATAGGGGTCTCAATCGTTTCACGATTAAGAATGCCTATCCCAGTGATGGTGAACCTTGGCACCCCAGATGTTTTGGAACTACATTTCCCATGATACTCATGCACGCTGCAATGTAGTGGAGCATCATGGGAAATGTAGTTCCAAAACATCTGGGGTGCCAAGGTTCGCCATCACTGGCCTATCCAGTTCCGTTGATTATGAAGTTATTTGATCGCCTCAAGGGAGAAACAGTTTTCAGGAAGCTTGATTTGAGATGGGCATACAATCTCGTAAGGATTAAAGAGGGCGATGAGTGGAAAACTGTGTTTAATAACAGAACAGGCCATTATGAGTACCTCGTAATGCCTTTTGGCCTTTGTAATGCCCTGGCAGTTCTCCAGGAATTTATTAAAGATGTCCTCCGAGATTTGTTGCAGTCATGTGTGGTGGTTTATCTCAATGATATCCTCATATTTTCCAAGTCTCTGGAGAGCCACCACACAGATCTCTGTCGTGTGCTTCAGAAACTAACAGAGAACAATCTCTATTGTAAACTGGAGAAGTGCGAGTTCCATCGTGAACAGGTTAAATTCCTGGGTTATGTCATTTTCACTGCTGGTTTTTCGATGGACCCAGAGAAACCTTAGGCAGTTCTACAGTGGCCCCGACCCATGGGTTTACATCCTCTGCAGTGTTTTCTGGGCTTTGCCAACTATTATCGGAAGTTTATTCATAACTTCTCATTTCTGGTCAAGCCCCTGCCTGATATGACCAAAGAGTTGGTCTCCGGAGTCCATTAAGGCCTTTGACAGCCTCAAGGCTGCCTTTGTTTCTGCTCCTGTGTTGGCACATCCTGATCCTACGTTACCTTTCCAGTCTCACTTCTCCTTTGGGTGACAAAATTCTTGCTGCTCAGGCCCATGCTCCTCCAGAGAAACCTTTTGACTGCTGCTTTGTCCCAGAGAGTCTCTGTACTGCCGTGCTCCAGACTTACTATTCTCCCAAGGCTGCTGGTCACCCTGGGAAGAATCAACTCTTTTGGGCCATTTCCCAACAATTCTGGTGGCCTCATCTATGTGCTGATGTAACTGCCTTCATAGCTGCCTGTTCCGTGTGTGCTCAGAGTAAGACTCCACAACACCTTCCAGTGGACCTCCTACAACCCATACCCAATGGAGAGAGGCCCTGGACCCACCCGTCTATGAATTTCATTGTGGAGTTACCCAACTCCGAGGGCAGCACAGTTATCCTTATGGTAGTTGACCGGTTCTCAAAGATGTGTCATTGTATTCCACTTAAGAAGTTGTCCACTTCTAAGGAACTGGCTTCAATTTTTGCTCGGGAGATCTTTTGCTTACATGAGCTATCCAAGGTGATTGTCTCAGAGAGGGGTAGTCAGTTTGTGTCCTGGTTCTTGCGAGCCTTTTGTGCACAATTGGGAATTCAGCTTGCTTTCTCCTCTGCATATCACCCACAGTCTAATGGGGCCTCAGAACGAGCCAGTCAGTTCTTGGAGCAATTCCTACGTTGCTATATTTCTGATCATCATAAAAACTGGTCAGACCTTTTACTGTGGACAGAGTTTGCTCACAACAGTGCCTTGAATTTTAGCTTCCCGATTGTCCCCATTTATGGCAAATTATGGTTTCCAACCTTCCATTTGCCTGACTTGTTCATTTTGCAGAGTATTCCTGCGTTAGAGGAGCATCTTCGTGGTCTTTGTTCCACTTGGGCACAAGTCCAGGATGCTTTGCGACATGCTAATGATAGGTACAGACTACATGCTGACCGCAGATGCCTGCCTGCGCCTTCCTACCAGGTTGGGGACCTTTCCACCCCCCCCTCCACCCCTCTTTTAACCCCTTAGCTATTATGTGGACACGTGTTGGAGATTGTTCAGCCCTTGGGGGGGTTCAAACCTTATTTCATTATATTTTGTATAATTTCTATCTTAATTTTCTGAAACCTACAAATTTGTTACTACAATACACCAAGGCTGGGGCTGACATCTCTAAGCCCCACCGAGTGGAATAATTCAACAAACGTATTATATACTGTTTTGTTACTCTTATCTAATGTTATTATTATTATAATTTTCTTTATTATGTTTCCATTAGTAGCACTAAATTTCTTGGTTGGTTTGTCTCCTGTGTCCTGCTGTCCCCATTGGCACCCTTTTGGGAGGGTGTGCCGTGCGGGGGTCCTGAGCTCTCCATAAGCCCCAGAGATGTTTTTTGGAAAGTCCTATACCTACCCGACACAGGGGGGGCCCCGTTGTTCCAGCTTACAGTGGGGCCCTCTCCTTCTTCCTGCCATGCCCCCCATGCAAGGCAGGAACTTCTGTGTCGGTGGTTATTAGTCCAAATCTCCCCCCCCTTCGCCATATCCATCTTTAGCAAAAAAACTAGGGGGGACTTAATGTGGTTTGCTGAACCCCTCATATGGCTTTCATCTATTGTTTACTTATACAATTTTTTCTCCCCTTCCCAGCTTTAAACCCACCGCATATGGTGGACATTGTACTTGGGAGGTTTCTGGGGGATGTAGCAGGATAGGTTTCTATCCATTATCTATCCACCACGGGTATAACATTACACCCTGGTGGATAGCTACACTGTTACACTGCATCTAGTGTGGGCACGGCCCTTCTCCAAGATGGCAGCCGGCTCCCACAGCACTATCCTACGCTCACACCATTCAAGCATGTCGCTGCGTGGGCGCGCAATCAGACGTGCGCCACCTCGTCACGCATGCGCGGGCTTCAGAGCGGAGTCTGTTGCCTAGGTGACGCTCAACGCACTTACGTCGAGCGCACCTGACAGCAGTAACCTCAGACAAGCCGCGCCATTGGTCAGTGCGGCGCTCTGTCTCCGCCCACAACCTGGCCCACACCACATATAGGACGCCAGAGACCGTAAATGGCGTCATTCTTCCTGAGGTATCTACCCAAGAACATTAGGGCGAATCTATGGTTCTGAGCTCCACGGACCCTTCCTGTTCCAGGTTATGCTACTTGCACCTTCTAAAAAGTAAGTGCTTCTTATCCTATACCTAAAAGGAACGGGATCCCCCGGCATTGGGGAGTCTATAATTATGGCTGAACCCGGTTTTTAAGGGGGGACTTATCTATGTGGTATTTCCTGTGGGGTTAGCCCACAGTTGCCTCACGGGTACCACTCATTTCTATTATTTGCCCTTTCACAGACAGCCATCAGTCTTCTGAGGCTGAGGACGCCTAATATCGGGATCATTTGTTTTAAATCCAGCCGTCTTGTAGAGTTAAAGGACAATCCAGGCGGCCAGGTGTGGGGAGTCTCTGGCACCCGGCATGTATTACACGTACCCCGGGATGCTTTGGGAGGACGTAAGTCACATGAGAATCCAACCAATGCAGGAGATATATATGTGCATATGTGTATAAATTGTAACATTATGATTTTTGACTTTTTAGATTGTGATGTATTTTCCCTGAAGAAGACTTTCCTCTGTAAAGATATAAACGTTGAAACGCGTTGGAAATTCCACTACTCTATACCAGGGTGGTCACCAGTGGTGACTGCATTGGGTAGTGTGATACATCACTCTCTTCTTTATATAGCTTTTCTATATGTAAATTCTATATCACAACCATTACTTGATGTATATGCAGATTCACTTTTATGTCTTGAACTTTAATATATGTTTATTGGTTTAAATGCTTTTTTGTAAAATTTGCATTTTTTAACTCTGAACGATACAAAATAAAATTGATTTTTATTTAAAAAATAAAAAAAAACCCTCTAAATTCATTGCCCTAAAAATCCTCTAAGACAGTGGTTCTCAACTCCAGTCCTCAGGACCCACCAACAGGCCAGGTTTGCAAGATAGCTGAAATACATCACAGGTGATATCACTTGCTGCTCAGTGATTGCATTATTCTAGTCTGCAACTCCCCAAGGTAATACTTAAAATCTGGCCTGTTGGTGGGTCCCGAGGACTGGAGTTGAGAACCACTGCCCTAAGAGGTATTATATTTTTCTACATATGCATATGGGATGATGGCAATGACACATCCATACCACCGATGTCATACTTATACAAATTGATAACTAGGGTGGATAATACACCTACACCTTGAAAGTGACCTAGGTGGCAGGATGTGGACCCCCAAAAAGGTATACTACAATTAATTAATTCTGATAATTGTGAGTTCACTTTTTTTTGCTCCCCACATATTCTTAAAGGGAGATTAGTGCACCCGTAGTCAAGAGAGCTAGGTACTCTCTGATTCTATCTACATCTCAATCCCCAAACTGCTGTCTGAATACACATAGGGGAAAATATGGGGGACCTACAGGGAGGAGAATGGGAGGAGTTTATGGCAAACATTCAAAAGAGCTATGAAGGGAAGGAACAGGTTACCTCGGATCTATCCTCACTTTTCTCTAGTTTAACAAAAATTTTAGAGAAGAAATCAGCCTTACATTGGCACATCAAATCTTTTGGGAGATACATTAGAGAAGGAATAAACCCGATCGGTCTTAGAATACAAATATTTCCCATTTTAGAAAACATCTCCAAAGAACTTAAGAAGAATTGGGAGAGTAAGCTTAATGATTGTTCTATGAACCTCATGCTACTGCTCCAGAATGAATACAAACAGCAACTTGACAGTATGAACATGGAAATCAAAACATTATATGATCGACTGACCCCACTAAAGACGCATGAGGAATATGCGACCTACTAGAAAAAACTCAAAGAGCATTTGGAGGCCTTCGGTAAAGCCATCCTCATCATAAAGGAGAAAAAATACTGGAGAGATAAAAATGCCTTCAGGGAGGGTAGAGCTTATAGCTGGAACACAGTTAACAAAAAAACTAGAAAAAGAAGAACTCCATATCAAGAGAATGCCAACAAGTCAAACGACTACTCTTCGGATACACCATCCAATTCCTCCTCATCAGCATCCTCACACACCGGCCAATTCAGAGGCAAAAGAAAGGGACCTCTGGGAAGACAACAGGAGACAGAGGGAGAGGTCAAACAAACCAACAAAAAACGTATTACGGATCATGAGACAATGAAGTCACAACAGGGTGGCAGATCCAATATGCACAAAGGTACAACTCAGGGCAATACAGGAGGCCTCTTCCCCAACTTGGGAAGGGGAAGTCGTAAAGACCAAAGGGCTGTCCCTAAGACTCAACAAACACAACTCGACAGTTTTTTAGACAAGAACATCACATCATTACCCAATCCGCTGCCCCCCACACAACTAATGATGATACCCACGGACCCTCTAACTCAAAAGAACTAAACGCTATCAACCTCTCCTCACATCAACTTACTGAAGAGGAGCAAAAAGTGCTATCATTGGGTCTCTCCTTTTGCCCCAATCAAGGCATGGATAGCTTTGAAACTACCAAGGATATTTACCTCTTTGCCAGGAAATAGCTGCTGAAAAGCCTATATGCTAAACAAAAAATCACTAAACCGGAAGTAGCACCTAATTTAAAAACAGCGGACTTTAAGGCTCTCAGAGACCTGAACCTCCTATTACAAGAGAGTAACTTCACAGAAGATCTCTGGGAAGAAGAGTTAGGATGTGGGGAAAGTGATGAAGAGGAGTCAGAAGAAGAAGCTGCCAAACCCAATATAAAAATGGACAAAAAATTTAAAAAGAAATCACATAAATTTCCACCGCTGAATCTCAATCCAGCAATAGCACTATTCGTTAAGCAGACGACCAGAGAAATCGAAAAATTAGATAGACAAACAACAAAAAATAACCTCAGTCCAGAACTTCGACATGCACTCAATACCCTGAAGAATGATATGAACATCACAATCAAAGCATCAGACAAAGGGGGAAACATTGTCCTTATGGACAATGAAAATTATGAAAAAATGTGCCTTAATGTTCTCAACAACACCAAATGTTACAAAAAAATCTCCCCAGCAATAGTTGAGAGATTCAACCAGGAATTTCTATGCCTGGTTGATGAATCCTTCAATGAAGGGGCCATTAACAGAGAGATGTGGTAATTTATATGAATACAGCACCCTCGTTTACCCACATTCTATGCCCTGCCAAAGGTGCATAAAAGATTGGATGACCCTCCAGGGAGGCCTATCATCTCTGGCAACAGTTCAATCATGGAAGGCATCAGCCAGATAATAGATTACCATCTTAGACCCCACGTCATGGATTTACCCTCTTACACTAGAGACACGATCCATTTACTGCAGATATTAGATAACTTGACCATCCCCGACTCTGCTCTTCTAGTCACCAATGATGTGGAGTGTCTTTATAACAGCATTCCACATGACGCAGGAGTAGCAGCTGTTGAACGGGTATTGAGACAAAGAGCAACCACAGATTGGAAGTTCAATTCCTTCATACTCCAAATGTTGGAATTCATCTTGAAACACAATACTTTCCTATTTAAGGGCTCCCACTACCTCCAGGTGCAGGGAGTGGCTATGGGGACATGCTGCGCTCCCTCATACGCCAACCTGTACCTGGGGGAGTGGGAGAAGGACTTCTTGCTGGGAGAGGGATCGTCTGTGTACTCTGACCACATCTGAATGTGGCAGAGGTACATAGACGATATCTTCATTATCTGGGATGGCCCTGAAGATGTACTCAAGAAATGCTTGAGCTCCATGAATCGAAAAAGCTTTAATCTCTTCTTTACTATGACTTATGACTCCAAGGAAGTCAATTTCTTAGATATTACCATCTTTAAAGACCAAATTGGAGGACTCTCAAGTAATTTGTATAGAAAAGAGACAGCTGGTAATACTCTGCTACACGCAGATAGTTTCCATCCAGAGCCACTGAAAAAATCCATCCCTTTCAGTCAATTTCTAAGACTCAAAAGAAATTGTAGTACACACGAGGACTTCCAGCAAGAATCCAATGAACTGACTGCCAGATTGATGGAGTGAGGATACACAAAAACAGCTCTCAAAAAAAGCATTCAATCGTGTAAAAAACACTGACAGACGAAATCTAATCTTTAAAAAGAAAAACTTGAAGAAAGAAGACACCTCAACCAGAATCATCATGAGATTCTCCAATGAACATAAACAAATAAGAAAGATCATCTCCAAACACTGGTCAATCCTTACAGAGGATCCCATTTTAGGTAGTTTGGTCACTTCCAGACCCCAAATTACCTACAAAAAATCCGGCTCCATAGGAAATATGCTCACACAGAGCGAATATAAAGGAAGTGCAAGAACAGACCCTTGCAAAACCTGGGGCACATATCCATGTGGATCATGTACACAGTGTGGAGTTATAGGCAGGAGAACCATGATTACACTACCTAATGGGGAAAATTTCCAACTACGGCACTTCGCGAACTGCAGAACACGGGGAGTCGTCTACTTAATGCAATGTCAATGTGGGGCCTTTTACGTGGGGAAAACCCGACAGGAGCTTACCAAGAGAGTTGAGAAGCACACCCACAGTATGGGCATTGGCAACCTATATTTACCACGAGGCAGGCATGTAGCGAAACAGCATAACTATAGGATGCCCAAGGTTAACTTCACAGTCTTGGATAGACTGCATATACCCACCGGGGGGGGGGTGACTGGAACAAGGTCCTGCTCCAGCGCGAAATGCGCTGGATCAGGCGCCTTAGGGCCACCACCCCCCCGATCTCAACGAAACGGAGAGCTTTAGGCCATTTTAGGAGGGCTTTAGATCGGGCAAAACCAACTAAGGGCATGCCCTCCACCCCACCTTTGCCTTTTTCCATACTTCAGACCAGATACTCCTTCCACTGTTTTTTGTTATTTTGTTCTTTTGATTTTTTTTGTTGTTTTGTTTTTTTTGTTTTTGTTTTGTTTTGCTTTTTGTTTTTTGTTTTTTGATCTTCCCCTTAGGGGATTTAAACACAAAATAACCTTTCCACCCCCCCTTCCCCCCTCTTTTAACCCCTTAGCTATTATGTGGACACGTGTTGGAGATTGTCCAGCCCTTGGGGGGTTTCAAACCTTATTTCATTATATTTTGTATAATTTCTATCTTAATTTTCTGAAACCTACAAATTTGTTACTACAATACACCAAGGCTGGGGCTGACATCTCTAAGCCCCACCGAGTGGAATAATTCAACAAACGTATTATATACTGTTTTGTTACTCTCATCTTATGTTATTATTATTATAATTTTCTTTATTATGTTTCCATTAGTAGCACTGTATTTCTTGGTTGGTTCGTCTCCTGTGTCCTGCTGTCCCCATTGGCACCCTTTTGGGAGGGTGTACCGTGCGGGGGTCCAGGGCTTTCCATAAGCCCCAGAGATGTTTTTTGGAAAGTCCTATACCTACCCGACACAAGGGGGGCCACATTGTTCCAGCTTACAGTGGGGCCCTCTCCTTCTTCCTGCTGTGCCCCCCATGCAAGGCAGGAACTTCTGTGTCGGTGGTTATTAGTCCAAATCTCCCCCCCCTTCGCCATATCCATCTTTAGCGAAAAAACTAGGGGGGACTTAATGTGGTTTACTGAACCCCTCATATGGCTTTCATCCATTGTTTACTTATATAATTTTTTCTCCCCTTCCCAGCTTTAAACCCGCCTCATATGGTGGGACATTGTACTTGGCAGGTTACTGGAGGGATGTAGCAGGATAGGTTTCTATCCATTATCTATCCACCATGGGTACAACATTACACCCTGGTGGACAGCTACACTGTTACACTGCATCTAGTGTGGGCACGGCCCTTCTTCAAGATGGCAGCCAGCTCCCACAGCACTATCCTACGCTCACACCATTCAAGCATGTCGCTGCGTGGGCGCGCAGACGCGCGCCACCTCGTCGCGCATGCGCGGGCTTCAGAGCGGAGTCTGTTGCCTAGGTGACGCTCAACGCACTTACGTCGAGCGCACCTGACAGCAGTAACCTCAGACAAGCCGTGCCATTGGTCAGCGCGGCGCTCTGTCTCCGCCCACAACCCAGCCCACACCACATATAGGACGCCAGAGACCGTAAATGGCGTCATTCTTCCTGAGGTATCTACCCAAGAACATTAGGGCGAATCTATGGTTCTGAGCTCCACGGACCCTTCCTGTTCCAGGTTATGCTACTTGCACCTTCTAAAAAGTAAGTGCTTCTTTTCCTATACCTAAAAGGAACGGGATTCCCCAGCATTGGGGAGCCTATATTTATGGCTGAACCCGGTTTTTAAGGGGGGACTTATCTATGTGGTATTTCCTGTGGGGTTAGCCCACAGTTGCCACACGGGTACCACTCATTTCTATTATTTGCCCTTTCACAGACAGCCATCAGTCTTCTGAGGCTGAGGACGCCTAATATCGGGATCATTTGTTTTATATCCAGCCATCTTGTAGAGTTATAGGACAATCCAGGCCTCCAGGTGTGGGGAGTCTCTGGCCCCCGGCATGTAATACACGTACCCCGGGATGCTTTGGGAGGACGTAAGTCACATGAGAATCCAACCAATGCAGGAGATATATATGTGCATATGTGTATAAATTGTAACATTATGATTTTTGACTTTTTAGATTGTGATGTATTTTCCCTGAAAAAGACTTTTCTCTGTAAAGATATAAACGTTGAAACGCGTTGGAAATTCCACTACTCTATACCAGGGTGGTCACCAATGGGGACTGCATTGGGTAGTGTGATACATCACTCTCTTCTTTATATAACTTTTCTATATGTAAATTCTATATCACAACCATTACTTGATGTATATGCAGATTCACTTTTATGTCTTGAACTTTAATATATATTTATATGTTTATTGGCTTAAATGCTTTTTTATAAAATTTGCATTTTTTAACTCTGAACGATACAAAATAAAATTGATTTTTATTTAAAAAATTTAAAAAAACTCTAAATTCATTACCTTAAAAATCCCCTAAGAGGTATTATATTTTTCTACCAGGTTGGGGACAGGGTCTGGCTGTCATCTCACAACCTCTGACTTCGTGTTCCCTCACTGAAGTTCGAACCTCGTTTTATTGGGCCTTTCTTTATTCTTCGCAGGATTAACAAGTGGCTTACGCATTAGACCACAGGTGGCAAACACAAGGCCCGCGGGCCGAATCCGGCCCGCCAGGCCTCGTCATGTGGCCCGCGCCACTGCCGAAGGCCGCCACCTCTTTTGTCTCCCAGGCAACAAGAGTAAACATCCTCCGTCACACGAACGGCGCCAGCTTTGTGTGAGCGCATCCGTTGGCAGCCGATCTCCAAGGGAACATCTCCCGTTCTCTCTCCTCCTCAGTCCCTCTAGCAGCGCAGGCTGTTTCTAAGCTGTGGGCATGCGCGGTTGGCCCGTCAGTGTCGGAGGTTACTGACAGCTTTTTTTTATCCAGAGGATTGCAGTCTGAGAGTAGGCTACTTAAGGACTTGCTGCAGTGTTGTGGTGCTGAACACAGATCTTCATACACAGGGAGGTACCAGAGCTGGGCCAGGTACAAAGGTAGGAAAGAGCACAGATGTGAGAGGTGTTTTTTTTCGGGGGGGGTTGAGGGCTGTGGAGGCAGAGGTGGGAGGATGGAAGGAGAGTGCAGGGTGCAGAGCTCAGATGTTGCATACTGCATAGCATACTCCTGTACCCTGCACTCCGTACTCAGCATACTCCTGTACCCCTCACTCAGCATACTCCTGTACCCCGCACTCAGCATACTCCTGTACCCCACACTCAGCATACTCCTGTACCCCGCACTAAGTACGCAGCATACTCCTGTACCCTGCACTAAGTATGCAGCATACTCCTGTACCCCACACTAAATATGCAGCATACTCCTGTACCCCGCACTCAGCATACTCCTGTACCCCGCACTAAGTACGCAGCATACTCCTGTACCCCGCACTCAGCATACTCTTGTACCCCGCACTAAGTACGCAGCATACTCCTGTACCCTGCACTCAGCATTCTCCTGTACCCCGCACTAATTACGCAGCAGACTCCTGTACCCCGCACTCAGCACGCAGCATACTCCTGTACCCCGCACTCAGCATACTCCTGTACCCCGCACTCAGCACGTAGCATACTCCTGTACCCCGCACTCAGCATACTCCCGTACCCTGCACTAAGTACGCAGCATACTGCTGTACCCCGCACGCAGCATACTCCTGTACCCCACACTAAGTACGCAGCATACTCCTGTACCCCGCACTAAGTACGCAGCATACTCCTGTACCCCGCACAAAGTACGCAGCATACTCCTGTACCCCGCACTAAGAGTGGACATATAGTCCTACAGATACAACCGGCCCTTTGAGGGCAACCATACTGCTGATGCGGCTGATGAGTTCGACACCCCTGCATTAGGCCTTCCTTCCAATATGCGTATTTTGAATGTATTTCTTGTCTCCTTATTAAAATCTTTGGTCTGCAACCACTTTACCACCTCGGTGCCACTTCCTCACCCTGTACAGGTTGAGAACCATGAGGAGTATGAAGTACAGTCCATTGTTGACTCCCGTAGGTTCCGTGGGCGCTCACAGTACCTGGTACATTGGAAAGGGTACGGTCCGGAGGAATGCTCTTGGGTCTCATCCTCGGACTTACATGCCCCTGTCCTCCTCCGTGATTACCATAGATGTTTTCCCCTCAAGCCTGGTGGTCCTCCGAGGGGGAGGGGTCGTTGAGGAGGGGGTACTGTCAGGGCTGGGCTCCGTCCTTCCTTCTCTGAGCTGGCCACTCAGCTGTCAGCTAATTGCCAGCTCCTATCTCTCCACAGTAACTCAGCTGTTGGTGATATCCTACTCACCAGTCCTGCCTACTTAAGCCGTACAGTCCAGAGGTTCTCTGCCTTCGCCTTGGTCAACATGACAGAAACTATATCCCGCGATCCTGTTCAAGACTTGCTTTGCTGACATCCCTTCTGGCTCCGGATCCTGCTTGATGTTCCACTACATTGATCCCTGACTTCTGGCTTGGCTGACTATCCGTTCTAGTTACTGAACTTTGGCTATGTTTTGACTACGTTTGTTCTTTTTACTTTTATTATTAAACAAGTGTGATTTAACTGTACTTCTGTCTTGGGCTGATTTCATGGTCTCTGACAAATACAGAGCTACAGATTGAAAAGGAAAGGTAATTTTTAATAACATTCAATTACAATACGACTTGTGTCCAAATTGTATACTCTTTATTATTTTTTTCTATGTGCTATTTTTCCCCCCATAAAAGTGGAGTTACCCTTTAAATATACCTGTATATCAAATCATGTTTGTTTCCGAGGTACAAATATGGTTGGTTACATGTAGAAATATTTTATATTTTCTTGACACGTTTCACAGGGTGACCTGCTTTTTCAATAGTGGATATTTATAGCTGCTATACATGTATTAGCATAAAGCAGTAAGCCAAGGTCACATTTAAATATCTAATCATAGGAGAATTTAAATATATACAAAGTATAGTCACTTATATTACTGTTCAAATCAGTGAATGAATGTGCAGCAGTGTGTGCTCAATCATAGACATCTGCCTGTGGACTATAAGGGAGATTATATACAGGCTTTGATTACATAAATACGGATAATTACAACCCAAAATATACAGTGGGGACGGAAAGTATTCAGACCCCCTTAAATTTTTCACTCTTTGTTATATTGCAGCCATTTGCTAAAATCATTTAAGTTCATTTTTTTCCTCATTAATGTACACACAGCACCCCATATTGACAGAAAAACACAGAATTGTTGACATTTTTGCAGATTTATTAAAAAAGAAAAACTGAAATATCACATGGTCCTAAGTATTCAGACCCTTTGCTGTGACACTCATATATTTAACTCAGGTGCTGTACATTTCTTCTGATCATCATTGAGATGGTTCTACACCTTCATTTGAGTCCAGCTGTGTTTGATTATACTGATTAGACTTGATTAGGAAAGCCACACACCTGTCTATATAACACCTTGCAGCTCACAGTGCATGTCAGAGCAAATGAGAATCATGAGGTCAAAGGAACTGCCTGAAGAGCTCAGAGACAGAATTGTGGCAAGGCACAGATCTGGCCAA